>NC_136072.1:190029067-190675317 GCF_964261635.1 Lissotriton helveticus
TCATATAAGAACAACAGTGGTGGATAATCTAGTAACTGTTCCATAGTCTTACACATTTGGTGGGAGCATCTTCCAGCTGCATAACCCACAAATCCTGCGCAGGAGATCACTGTGAGGCAGAGAGCAACAACCCATAGTGTGCCAACCATGGCTTCCATTTTTTCCAGAACTTTTTGGGGCAGCCCCGTGCTTTATAAGTCGTCTTTTCCCCCATCGTATACATATCCATACTTTTTTCCCAGTCCGTCAAGGATGGCATCGCCACTGCCCCCCCATGCCTTGGCCAAGTCACGTTTCGCCACCACCAATCCCAATTGAAGTAAGGTTAACTTTGGTTTAGGGAGATCAATGTCGGTGGATATCCCCAGCAATACAAACTGCGGACTGAGTGGTATTGTCTCCCCCATGACTGCACCCAACCTTCCCAGCATACTGGCCCAATATTGTTGAATATTCTGCGTTTTCTGGAAGGCCCACGAATCGCAGGTTGTTCCTACGGGCCCTATTATCCACATCGTCAACTCGCCAGGCCACTTCCTTCACCGTCTCTAGTAAACCGGCCACCTCTGTGTTTTTGGTCCGCGAGTGATCCTCCAGGTCTGAGACTCGTTGTTCAACCTCTGTCACTCTTTCAGTGACTTTTCTCAGATCTTAACGCAGAAAAGAGACCTCCGTCCGCACCTCAGCAATCTTGGTTTCCATGCTTTCCCGTGTAGCTTGGATCGCCTGTAATATTACCTCCGTGTCTGGGCGGGAGGTGGAACTTCCCTCTGCTCCCGTTGGGCCCGAAAGAACTGTTGTGAAGCGATCTAGCCTCCCCTGTTTGGCCGTTTTTGGGTCCTTGTTTCTCGCCATGATGACGACCCATAGTCCGGCTACTGCCTGTACTGCTCCCTTGAATACGCCGTTCACCAGCTATAAGCGAGCCAGAGAAGGATCCACTATGTAGCGCCAATCCACACCAGCTGAGTCAAGTTCCCACGATTACTATCGCAGAAGCCCCCACAATGTTTTTTGCGGGAAGCCCTTTGTCTCTTCTACCCGCCCAACAAAGGGGTGAGCAGTCTGCCTTGCGTACGGTGCAGTGAGCCTCCCTTACCTGTTACCGCCACCCTACGCCACCCGGGCTCTCTGCGTTCTGGTCAACAGCGTGGGTCCGCCCAGGAGCCAGGAATTACCCCGAGGGCCACCGCTCAAAGTTGGGGGGGTGCGGAAAGGCCGCACCACCTGCGACCGCGTTTGCACCACCACCTGCCTCCCAAATCTTCAGGTAGGAATGCCGCTTCAAGCTGCCTAGGCCCCTCAGCAGTGGCTCACCTCCCAGAGCAGGCTGTCCATGGGATTCAACTGCGTAGAAGTCTCTCACCTCCTGATCCGTGGGCCCGGCTCTCCTCAGATGGCGCAATGGGAATGTCAGCGGCCCCCGCGCATCTGTATCACAGCAGCCAAGAAAAATATCCTCTCCCCCGTATCTGCACTTCAAGACAATGATTCATACACTACACAGGGTTCACAGCTGGGTGGGGGGGGGGCTGGGAGACAGGCACTGTACATCACAGGTTCACCTTCCAAGTCTTTGACTGCTTGCCTGTGTTGCTTCGCCGTGGGCACGACCCAGCTCGCAAACCCGACAGCTGGCACCAGTGTGGGGCAGGCGGGTCCCCACCCGACTGAAATTCACCACCTCCACATGTGTAGGACAGCACGTCTTGCTGGCTGTTGCCACCATAAAGCTTCAGGGGGACGATCACTCCTCACCGTCAGGCTCCGCTATGGGGCCTCCCCACGCTCCAAACAATGCAGGGCCTTTCGTCTAAGAGCACTGCCACAGAGTGCTAATGTGTCCAATCTTGCCCCCCACCCTCGATGCAGAAGAGTCCTGGAAATCTTCGCGGTGGGCTCCCCACAGCCGCCGCGTAGAGCTCGGCCGGCACGTCTCTTAGTCAGCAGCTCCTCACGGCCCCTCTGCATTTGCCGAGAGCACCTGCAGTGGTACGGGCCCCCCCTGCGGTGCCTCTCCGCTCCTCGTTCGCCACGCGTCTGGCTGCTGCCACCGCGGGTGGATCCCGGCTCCAGGTCCGCGCCAGACCGCCGCTCCTGATGTCCTCCTCTGCACCGCCGTGTGCCGCTCCGATTATGTTTCTTGAAGCGGAAAGGCCGGCCACGGTGCTCCACTTCTCACCCATGCCTGCAGACCACAGGTTCCTTTACCAGGGCACCGGCCCGCCACCCTGCGACGCAATCCACTGCCTCAATTAGACCGCCACCGCCATTTTAGACACGACAGCGCGCCGGCCAAGTCGCCGAGAAAAGCCTCCTTCTCTTTGTGCACGCAGGGTGTACCGAGGCACTCTCCTTCACGCCTCACCGCTTCAGCTCGCCCTCCGACTTGAGTTTCATGCCTGAACGGCGATGAGGAGCAGGATTTTAACAGGCTTCCAGCTATCTCAACGACTGGCTGTTGGAGGCGGGCTCGCCCCAGACTGTCGTCTCCTACCTCCAGACTACGGCGGACCTCTTGCATTCACTGGGGTTCACAGTCAACGTGCCGAAGTCACACCTGAATACCTATCGGAAGCCCCTTTTCATCGGAGCAGTCCTGGACACACCGCAGTTTCGGATCTATCCTCCCAAGCAGCCAGACCGGGATATTTGGGCTATGAAACCGATGTTTCGGCCTCTATCCCGGATTTCGTGAGAATGACCCTGTGGCTGCTAGGCCTCATGGCCTCCTGCATCCTGCATCATGCTGGTGGATCATGCCAGATAGCATATGCAGGCTCTGCAATGGGACCTGAAGTTCCAGTGGGTGCAGCATCAGGGGAATCTTTCCGATGTGGTCCAGATCTCGGAGGGGACTGCAAGTCAGTTGCAGTGGTGGCTCATGGACCAGGATTGGGTCAGCAGCAGGTCCCTCTCCCTTCCCCAGCCAGAGTTTACAGTAGTGACGGATGCGTCACTTCTGGGATGGGCGGCCACATGGGGGAGGCGGAGATCAGAGGCCTCTGGTCTCGGGCGAAGTCCGGGCTCCACATCAACCTCCTGGAGCTCTGGGCGATATGTCTTGCACTGAAGGCATTCCTTCCCTCCGTCAAAGGAAGAGTAGTGCAGGTGTTCACGGACAACACCACAGAAGTGTGGTACTGCAACAAACAGCGGGATGGGGTCGTGGACCCAATGTCAAGAGGCTCTTTGCCTTTGGACGTGGCTGGAACATCAGGGTATATCCCTGGTGGTTCAACACCTAGCAGGTTCCCTGAAAGTCAGGGCAGATGGACTCAGCCACCGGTGCATGATGGATCATGAATGGCGTCTAAACTCGGAGGTGGTGCAAGGTCTCTTTCAGCAGTGGGGAGAGCCTTGGTTAGATCTTTGCCACCGAAGAGACCGTGCAATGTCAGCAGTTCTGCACGTTGGAGTTTCCAAGGCGGCACTCGCTCGGCGACGCTTTTCATCACAAGTGGAATTGCGGCCTCCTGTACACCTTTTCACCTGTACCACTTCTACCTAGAGTGCTGAAGAAGATCAAGCGTGACCGGGCCCAAGTAATTCTTGTGGTTCCAGACTGGGCATGAAGAGTCTGGTACCCCGAGATCTTGAACATGGCTATTGATCCTCCGATCAGACTGCCTCTTCAGGAGGATCTTCTGCCGCAGCAGCAGGGGACGGTCCTCTACCCGAACCTGTCCAGTCTCCACCTCCTTGCGTGGGGATTGAGCGGCAACAGTTGACAGTATTCAACCTTCCTCCCGAAGTCTGTGATGTCATCTTGGCAGCCTGGCGTCCCTCCACTAAAACGGTATATACCTGAAGCTGGAACAAATTTGTGGCATGGTGCATAGCAAAGGCTGTCAATCCCCTTTCTGCCCATCTTTCAGAGGTTCTCCTCTTCATTCTTTCTTTGTTCCAGCAGGGCTCTGCTCTGGGCACTCTTAAAGGCTATCTTTCGGCCATTTCGGCATTTCTTCGCCTTCCTGATCAGCTTTCTCTTTTCGAGTCCCCTATTGTTAATAGATTTCTGAAGGGCATTACTCATTTTTTTCCTTCTTCTCCTTTTGTAATGCGCCAGTGAGACTTGAATCTTGTCCTCACTTATCTTATGTGTGCTCCCTTTGAGCCACTACATAATTGTCCTCTTGGTCTCTTTGAAGACTGCCTTCTTGCTTGCCATCACCTCTAGTCGCAGGGTGAGTGAGCTTCCAGCCTTATCTTCCAGACCTCCCTTTCTTGCTGTCCATCCTGACCGAGTAGTCCTCCTTACTTGGCCCTCTTTTCTGCCCAAAGTGGTTACCTCTTTCCACATTAGTCAGACCATCACATTGCCCACTTTCTTCCCGCCTCCGCACCCTTCCAAAGAGGAGGACAGACTCCACTGCCTGGACCCAAAATGTGCACTGAATTTCTACCTTGAACGCACTAAAGACTTCCGGGTGGACAATCAACTCTTCGTGGGTTGTGTGAGCACCAAGAAAGGTTGAGTAGTGCACAAACATACCGTCTCGCGATGGGTTGTCCTATGCATTAAGATCTGTTTTTCTTTGGCTAAAAGGAACCTCCAGTACGACTGTGCGCCCACTCTACTAGGGTGATGGCAGCTACTACTGCTTTGGGACGTGGAGGTCTGCTGGTTGACATCTGTCAGGCAGCTACGTGGGCAACCCTGCACATGTTTACTAAGCATTACTGCCTGGACAGCCACGTCCGGAGAGACTGCTTTTTTGGCCGTCTGTTCTCCAGGACTTTCTGGTGTGAACTTAGTTCGCAGACCCACCTCTGGGGTTGGTATTGATGGGGTATCTATTCCAAGGTAAGGCATCTATAACTAAGGTCTCTTTCAGATGAACAAGTTACTTACCTTCAGTAACGCTGTATCTGTAAGAGACATTAGTAGTTATAGTTTCCTTACTGCCCACCAATCCTCCCCTTTCTGGGAATTGACTTCTAGAGATAGAGACTGCCTTCCAGGGCCCTAGTTGTGTGCACCAGTGGTCAGTGTCTTGCATGGCTCCGCGCTTCTGCCGTGGAAAGTCGTGTCAGAACTGATGTCAGCGCTCAGGGGCGGCATCTAAATAGACATCGCAACGTCACCCTGGCGGCGACGAACGGGGAGTCGACCGACGCCACCTACCGACACATAGTGGTACTGCTACAAAGTTTCTCCGGGTCCAGTCTGACGCCTTGGGGTAATTCTAAGATAAGGAATCTATAACTACTAATGTCTCTTACAGATACATCGTTAGCGAAGGTAAGTAACTTGTTTGTTTCGTTGAGAGTGAATGTTCTCAATGCCCTAACTATTGGGACCACTATGGCTTCTCATGTGAACTTGTCACTGTATATTAAGTAGTGACATTTGTATTAATAATATAGGTGTCTGACGGTCACCAGTGTTGGGAACTGCATTATGTAAATCTGTGAGATAGAGCTGAATAATGTAATTTCAGAAAATGTATTTTTCTTTAAACTGATTGCTTCAAACTGTGTGACTTTTACACAGTTGTATTGAATGCATGATTTAATTATATTTTGTACTATAAAAGAGGCCATTTCCTGAGGGCGTTGTGCTCACTCTCCCAAGATCTTTAGGAGGCAGCATTGTGTCTGCTCTGACCGAAGATGTACTAATTATTTTATTTTATTTTAACTGTATTTTGCTTTGCCATTTTATTATTTGCAGCTCATTTGGACATACAAGCTGTCTCTGAAGTTAAAGTTACTAATTGACTGATTCTAGCTATTTGTTTGCCTTTTGTAATGATACAAACTCTTTAATTAACATTCATGGTTTTATTTTAATTTTGGTCTCGTTTTCATTGCGAAGCCTAATGTGCTTTACTATTTACATTGAAATATGCATTGGCATTTGTTGATCAGTTTCACTTAAGGAGCAAGAAAATACTTTAGGTGTTAACACCGCTCATGGTCCATCAGAAGCGCTTTAAATTTGACAGTAGTAGAAAAAGCGTTATCAATGCGAAAAAAACATTCCATGGCCACTGATCTTTTTTTTTTTATCTACAAAAAGAGTTAAGTGGCCTACTCTCTAATCTACATAATTCATTCAACTGCCAATGTATGTTAATTATGCACTACTTTTCAGGTTATACTACACCTCCCAGTCTCATAAACATACTTCTGCCTAATCCTGGACATATAAGTATATGTCTAGTTTTCCTGTGTCAAACGGAAGTTCTGCCTTTAATTCCCAATTTACGTTCGTCACCTGATACTTAAGCTTGTTCAGGAACACCTACGTAGCCTTTGTGAAAAAAGTGGTGTGTGTAGATTCTTGACATTTGATGTCATTCTTGATATTTGATGTCATTTCTCAGCAACAGGTGGGGATTAGGAAGAGTTTTGTGATAAATCCTGGTTAAAAATTATAGGACCAGGTGATGGCCAAACCAGATTGGCGGTGTTATAATGGTGGGTGCCAAATATTCCAATTTACTGTGCCAGCATTCTCTTCCACATTGGCCCTTCCCTACATCCCTACACCATGAGTACCTCTTATGCTTCCACCTTCGCTGTCGGCTTATGTCATATAGCTCCCCCAAGCTAATGCTCCGCTCCCCTCTCACCACAGCTGTTCCCTGGTCTCGCTCTTCTATCTCTCAAAGACTGTCATGGGTTCACTGGTTTGCTCATCCACACACTCTCTGCCAGACTTCTCTTGACTGACTTTTATGATGGCGCCATACCAATTCCTTCCTTATTTACTGCTATTTATTGTCAGGCCCTAAATCTCCCTCCATCACGGTACATTTCTCTGTTATATCTAAGTTCTTAAAATTACCAGGCACAACTTCTTTATTCTCTACTAGAATAACTGAAGAGTTCATGAAATCAATCAATCAGGGGCTTTTAAAGCGCGCTAATCACCTGTGAGGGTCTCAAGGCGCTGGGGTGATGGGGGGGGCGGGTGCGACTCCGGCCTTGCACCTTCCCACTTCCGGTTTGGGAACTAAACTCTCTTTGGGCAGCACAAATGAAGGACCCATTTGAGCATATTAAAACAAGCAAATTTTACATGAGCCATACTTAAGTTTCCTCAAGGATAAATTCATCACCAGAAATAACCCAAAGTTTATGACCACTGTGCCATCAGTATTTCAAATCCATGGTCAAGTATGCCTATCCACTTATTTTCCACAGCTGTCCCCACCTGCAGAGTTGTCAAGTGATGCCATAGGTTTTGCCTATAGAGAACAAAAACATTTCGAAAATGTGATCAGCTGTTTCTAGCTTTCGGACAATCTAACAAAAATATGTCCTTGTCAGAAAAAGGAATCTTAAGTTGAATTGTATCTTGCATTTCAACTGTATGCAAGAGCAGGAAAACAATTCCCTGGCAAGATTAGCGTTCATTTCACCCAGAGGAAAGGAAGCCACGAAAGCCCTACTTGCAAGAATAGCTGTAAGAGACGTCTGCAGCGCAGCAGCTTAGAGTTCCTCCACTTATTTTTGGAGTACAACTGCTTCAACGTGGACTGAGAGCGGAGACGTCATTTGAACAAGCAGTCCTGGGAATTTTTCTTCTTCTTAAGGTAAGCCTTTTCCCACATTCTACTAAACTGCGTTGCTAATCTGTATTCAAGCATTTGAATTTATAAAAGATCCATTACTGGAGAAAAAAGTTCCTTACCTGTAACTATAGTTCTCCAATATGGTTATCTTTCATAGATGCACATGCACCCTATCCTCCTCCCTTCTATAAAAGGCTTATTTGCATTCATTCAAGGCAACCTTTGAAAATCTGGCAGTTGAAGCCTCAGGGAAGCGGCGGGAGTCTCAGTCAATCCACTTCATTGGTCAGAGTTCAGGTTATGTCAGGAGATGGATGGACGGTATGTAATCTTTAGGTTTGCTTAACGTTACTTGATACAGTAGAAATACTGCTTTTTAACTTTATTGCACTAGGGGTTCCCAACAGGATGACGGGGAAATTCACATGTAAATTTTTGACTGACACTACCACCGCGATCTATAGTTACAGGTAAGTATCTTTTTTCTTGTTTGGAACTCTTGGTACTGGAAATATCATTTACACCATGCATATACTACAAGAGATGTACCTGCGGCTGACATTGGACTAATTTGTGAAGAGGTTGGTTTTCAATTTTCTCCTAAAAGGCACACAGTCCTCAGTCAATCTCAATTCCACTGTTTAGAAGTTCCTGGTCTTGCCCACCTGGAGAAAATGTTTCCTTTACCCAGTGTCAGCCGGTGCAGGTTTGAGCAGTGGGGCAAGGGGAGTAGACATACGATGACGAGGAAAAATGTAATTAAAAAAAAATAAGAAAATCACTTATTTTGCACTCGCCGCATTGCCAACTCAGTGATGCAGCAAACTCACGGTAAGCGTTTTTTTATTTTTATTTTATTTTCCCTTGTTGTCGTGTCACCTCCACCCAGCCCCGCCACCCCTCTGCTCTTACCTGCACCGGCCGTCACTGCCTTTAACCAAATTTACTCCTTTGAGGTGGGGACAATCACATCAACTTGATTAACTGAGGGCAGGGCTATTGGTGGTGCCTAACACGTTAATTTCTTTCATAAAATTGTGGGCCTTTGTTCCAGAGGGGTCTTGCACAATGCACTCCACTTTGAATTGTTTTTGTCTAAAAGGCAATGGTAAGTAGCAGATTGAAAGGGAAACGTCACACAATGAATGGAGCTCGCCTGCTTAAAATTGAACGGAGACGAGACGTAGCTTATGCTCCTAGGCAACTCTCCAAGCTCCAGCATAGGACTACTGTGGCCAAACTGTTTTGGCCCTGCCCCACCTGAAAAAAAACAGATCAAAAGTCGGGGTATGTGGTTAGATCGCTCACTGACCTTTGGATACCAAACAGCCAAACTGGGAGCAACTTGCTATGGCATCATGAGGATGCTTCGTAAAGTGCCCCCCTCCTCCCGTTCCTGGCAAGAAAGATAATGATCCAGGCCCTCATTCTTTCGTGAATGGACTATGGAAATGCACTTTATCTGTGAGCCCCTAAGGCAACGATAACCAGATTACAGATCACCCAGAATTGTGCAGCTCGTCTGCTTCTGTGTCTCCCCTACAGGCAATTGGCCAAACCTGCATTGAAGACTTTACATTGGCTGCAGATATCAGAAAGGATTAAATTCAAGGCGCTCTGTATTACCCATAAGTCCTTCCAGGGATGGGACCAGTCATCAATAAGTCCATGACCACCGGCTACCACCCAAACAGAAACCTCCGCTCTATGAACATGTTGCTTGCAACAGTTCCAAAAATAAAAAGGGCAAGAAGCGGTGGTCGTTCCTTCGCTTATAATGTGGCTAAGTTATGGAACGCCCTCCCCCTCAACATACGACAGGAAACCAATCATCTGTCTTTCAGGAAACTACTCAAACCTGGCTGTTCTAACTTACTACGCTGTGAGTTGTCATCTAGGTCAACGCCCGCAAATAGCGCTTGGATGCCTTAGGGTAGATATGGCTCTATAAATGCTTATTTCATTTCATTCTTTCATTTCATTCATTTCTTTCATTCATTCAAATGTGCTCCTAGTACTTTGGTCCATTAGGGTCCCTTGCAGCCACATTTTTTAATGGTTGCAATCTGTTTAACTGTCATTGCTGTGCAGTGATCCATTTGAGTAATCAAGTCTTGATTGCACCAAGGCAATCAGGGCCTACAATGTATGTGAAAAGTTCAGTACAAGAAAGATCTTCCTTAACATATATGAAAATAGATCAAGCCTTACCTTGATTGGCTAAATTAGAAATCTGAGGTTTAAAAGGCATATTTCTATACCTTTATATTGAAAGACCTCAGCAGCTTAATCAATGAGGTCACATAGAAATGAAAGGAAAGGTCTGGCTATTGTCAGCTAACCTTCAGAGTACCTTCTTACATAAACACTGTGCTTTCTCTGTATCAGTGCCTCTCCAAGGAAAACAAAACGAGTGAAGGTTTATTCAGGCAAAGATCTCAGCAACGTTCCTAGCTGAGCTTCATAGCACCATTATACTGTCTACTCATAATGCTCCATGCTCTAACTTAAATGCTTACTAAAAATGTGCCACCAGAGTTCTTGTGTGTAAAAGCGTTTCCCTTCCATCTCTCATTTTTAGGTATGCCAGCTTACTCTCAGTCGCTGGAGCTTCCATAGCTCCTTCCTAGTCCCTACCAACACCTGCTTCCATTACAGTGTCCCCGTGCACAGGTCAGGGAACAGATAAATCCTGGGATTAGTAAATGACAAATCTCTCTATTAAGCTACAAATTGGAAAAAACATCTGTCACTTGCGGATCTTATTACCATCATGGTTGTCTGACCGCCCTGTCCCATCTCGCTTGGCCCCAGTAGGAAGACTGAAGACTCTTTTGAAGGGTAGCATCTCAGCATCACCTTGCGGCCTAACCACATCTTTCAACAGGGCAGAGACTATATCACCTTTTTCATCATTGGACTGGGTTAGGCACAATCCTGCAATGGGCATTTGCGTTCCTCTGCACACATTTCCCAAGCTCTCAATTTTGTGACCTGTGTAGACATGAATGCGGAAGTTAGAGATGTCCCCCCCACTCCGCCTGATTCTTGGGTTAGGAGCACTCTAGCATTTTCACACGCTCCTCCACTTTGTTAGTTGTTTGCTGCATTGAAAGAACTCTACCTGGAAGGGTTTCTAATTCCCTTTCCAATATGCAGATCACGTCACCGAGTTCTCCAATTGTAGCATGCAGAGAAGATTGAAGAGATTTAATTAAACTAATTTATCTGTTACTTCATTCGAAAAATCCTCATCTTCCTCTAACAGCCGTGTGTGATTTTTTTTTTTTGGGAAGCATGTGAGCATGAAAAGAAAACAGAGTCTATTCCTGCCCCCTTCCTCTTTTACCTGGCACTGAGAGCGCCTGTACACCTCTCATATCAGTCTCTACTAACCAGATTGGTATCTCCATTATTCTTCGTACTCTGTGCCCAGCAACTAGCTAGTACTTTCTCCCAATTTTCATCATTCAGCTGGAGCTTTAAACCCTTCATGCTCCCTCGGTTGCCAACCCAGTGTCTTCTTGCGTTCCATACCGCCGCAGCTCCTTCCCACCGCCAGTTGGCATAACTCTTGTTTCTCCACGCGCCGAGGCAGGTCTCTTCGCGAGGCCATGGTGAGGGATTCATCCTTGCTTTGCCGCTGTTTTAAATGCTTCAGATCGCTGGTCTCTTTTTGGGAACTTTTATAGTGTGGTGTTTGGAACTTACATTAAACTGAGAGTAGTCTCTTTCTGAAAACAATGTTTAGTGCTCTCTTTAACCAGTTTAGGTTGGCTAATGATGACTAGAAGATGGCCCAGACTTTACTCGCCAACTGTTTGAGCTCCAAGTCATGGCTCATAATCGGAGCATGTTGGAGCAGCAGACACACAGAGTTCCCACCATCAACTTCTGGACATGTATGTGAACAGCTAGGTGTGGTTACATTATACTGGGAACTTGGTTGCTATCAATAACTACACCGTCTCACTGTAGGAGGGGAAACTTTTCCTCATAGCTCTTTGTTGTGAACTAAGTGGGTTTGACTAGCTCTTTCACTTTAATTTTAATTTCACAGATAGCGGATTAAACCTGAAAGTGGTGGGACGTAACCCATGCCCTCAATTGCAGCAAGTAAAGTGTGCAACCATACTGACTTCAGGAGGGTTTGGGGGAATACCACCACCACCCCGCCCTGAGAAAAAAATGCAAAAATTGAGCTAAATAGGAAATTTCACAACCCATTTATACTTCAATTTTCTAAATAAAAAAACAAGTACTTCGGGTTCGAAAACCATGCTACGATATGCCATCTATGCCTGCCTCTCATCAGAATTGGTACAGGTAGCCTTCCACAAGATAAGGTTGGGGAAACAGTGGAAAAATTGCGCAATTTTGGTACAGGTAGCCTTCCACAAGATAAGGTTGAGGAAACAGTGGGAAAATTGTGCAATTTTCAGCACAATTTCCTTAAAAAAACATGTATGTATATCCATAGGCGAGATAAGCATTTGAGGAAATACTATTTCACTTGATTTATTATTCACCATAGCATCAGTTTACACTCCTAAATTCCGCGTTTATTTATTTTTCCATCTTGCCCCTCGAACTAGGTTTATAAGACCAGGTCAGCGTTGGTCTGTGTCTTCTGTCACACAGCCATGCGTGCCACTATGCTCCTTTCCATTTTCCACAAACTTAATCACAGAACTGTAATCAAGAAATATTAATCCAGGGGGGCGTGGCTAGCGGGCCAAGATGGCGGACGGAGTCTGCTAGAGCTCCGGTGCCGCCGGGGGCCGAAAATCCTGAAAGCCGCGCTTAGGGGGGCGCAACACGACGCTAACCTGCGGTCCGTGAACCTGTGTCACCTTCGGCAGACTCGACTGCAGTTTGGGGGTCCTGGGGGCTGCGGATGCGGAGTGAGCGGCCGGAACCGACTTGAGGCCTGAACCCACGCTGTGAGCCCGGACATCGCGTAGGAGCCGTGCCCGGACCGCTGGTGCTGAGTGGCGGGTGATCCCGGAGCTGTCCCGGCGGGAGATTTCGGCGTCGCCCTGCCGGCGGGAGGCCTGGACCGGGCCGGGCGCTGACACCCCGAGAAGTGGCCCGTCCTGTTGTGGTGCGACCCGGCCGGGGGAGACCCGTGTGCTGCGCCGCGGCCGAGACTCTGCCCAGGGACCTGCTGCGGCGTTGAGAGGCGGTGAGTGCGGGAGGCTGGGACGGGCGAGCGGCCCTGCCTTTCTTCTGCCCTCTTCCCCCCCTGCCGACGACGCCTGCAGTGCGGTACCTACAGCGCTCATGAAAGCGCGAGTGCGGCCGGCCTGGCCGCGAGGCCCGAGAGTGGAGGAGACCCCGTGGCTGGAGCCGAGATATGCCTTCCCGGTGCTGCGCTGACCTGCAAGGGGTGCCAACACACACGCCTGGGGCGGACAGATAGAGGTGCGGGCTGTGGCGGCCCCCCCCACTTCGGCAGAGACCAGCGGCCGCCTGACCAGTGCTGCGCCGGGCTGCGAGAGCCCGTTTGCGGCGGCTACGCACACACCTCAGGACGCGTACTACCACACGAGCCCCCCCCCTTTTTCCTCCCCGCAACGAACTGAGCGACCCCGAACCTGGGGACCACCTGCTTGCCGGTGGTGGGCCTAACCTTGGACCTGAGTCGGACACCTGGGTGCTGGCGGCGCGGTGCTTGGGTGGCGCTGCCCTGGCCCGCGCTCCTGCTCACTGCTGTGGTCCGCAGACACAAACCATGGGCCGGAAGGGGGTGAAAGCCACAGATGGCAAGGACGAGATGCCACCGGGACATGTCCTGGACACAGGGCCGGGGGGCTCCACGCCGCTGCTGCTGAATCCTGCCCTGTCTAGTGACCAACCAACGGATAAGCTGGACTTGATTCTCAAAGAAATAAGAGACTCCAGGGCCGCGATGGAGACACAGGTGGGCACCCTTACCACTAACCTTTCACTGTTGAAAGCCGACCACGACAAGTTGGCGGATAAGGTTAAAGACCATGGGTCGACGCTGACGGACCTCGCCCCGACGGTGGCAGACTACACTGTTTCCATCCAACGCATGCAACACCAAGTAAAATCCCTCATGGAGCGGGTGGAAGATGCCGAAGGCCGCAACCGGCGCAATAATATCCGCGTCATTGGACTTCAGGAACGAAGCGAGGGTGCCCATGCGACGGAATTCATGGAGCAGTGGTTCCGAGATAACGTAGCTCCGGAAGGCCTGTCACCGTTCTTCTGTGTGGAGAGAGCCCACAGGATCCCCACTGGACAACCGAAACCAGGATTGGCGCCTAGACTGTTGATTGTGAAAATTCTTAATTACCGGGACAGGGACGTACTACTCCAAAAAGCGCGAATGAAGTCCCTCATTGAGTACGAGAATAAACGCATTTCACTATATCCGGACTATACCAACCTGGTGCAGAAACAACGATCCTCCTATTACGAGATAAAACAACGGCTCCAGAAAGCCAAGCTCCGGTACGCCCTACTGTTTCCGGCCCGCCTCAAAGTGATCCACGACAACAAAACTCACTTCTTTGAGAGCCCTACGGATGTGGAAGAGTGGTTGGAGGTGATGGACATTGAGTAAAACCCGGGACCGACCACCGGTGGCTCCAGAGATGACACGGACCGCGCGAAGGGTGGACCCAGCAGACGAGCCACGGAGCCCAGGCGACGTGGACCTACTCCCTTCCAGCAGAAAAAAGGCCAGAACGACGCGGTCGCGACGGTAGGTTCCTTCAGGGAAGACCAGGAAACAATCAACACAGACACTGAGGACAGCACTTTGCACTCGGACTCGGAACATAGTGTGGTGCTGTTCCCGACTGTAACACCTAGGGCAGCGGATGAACTTCTCGACAACGACCAGGAGTAACTGCCGGAATAGACGAGATCAGAGACCCTGCGACATACTGATATCCTTTTGTTGTACACTGTTTGTGTAATTGCGCTAGTACGGGGGGGAGGGGTTAAGTTCCCGGAGTACATGGCTCTGCGCACATCCGTGCATGCTGCGGCCTGGGACAAATCTGTTGTAGGTGTCACATACTGACTATGATTGAGGAGCCTACCCCACACTCCTGTGAAGCCAGCGATGTACATTGTTATGTGAGCAAGGGAAGATATTCCCCCTTCTTTTCTCTTCCCCTCCCCCCCACCCCCCCCCCTCCCCGCAGGTTACCTGTACCTGTAGACTGTAGTATTGCTTCCCGGCGGCGCCGTTGAGCCGGCAGCGCAGACGAATATGACTTTCTGGACATGGCACATGCTTAGCGAACCCCCCAAAAGCGTATGCACTGATAACTGTTTAGTGATGTTTTGCACTTTTTGGTTCGGCACAGCAAAGTTCCGTGGCTGCGCCTATAGAGTTCGTGTTTGGGTAAGGGTGGGGGACGTCTCCTGGCTAGCACTGACTACACACTCATCGCGACATGGGAGACTATTCATTGTGATACTTGTACTGGACCATGGCTGATACCACAGGAAAGTATAGGCTGGTTACCTGGAATGTGAGAGGGTTGGGGGCGATACAAAAACGACATAGGATACACGCATTTTTACTTCGCCAACAGGCACACATAGTATTCCTACAGGAATCCCATCTGACGCTGTCTGAAGCACACACATTACGGAAAAAGTGGAGAGGTACTACATTCTCCACAACGTACTCTGCCTTTTCCAGGGGGGCCACCATATGGGTGCGGCACGGCACCCCCTTCGTGGAACTAGAAAGGAAAATGGATGCCCACGGACGGTATATCCTAGTGAGAGGCACATTAGACGGTGTGATGTTGGTCCTGGGATGCATTTACGTCCCGAACTTTGATCAGGATGGGTTCCTTGCAACTGTAGGACGGGATTTGGCTGACTGGGGGGATACTCCCTGGGTGCTAGGAGGGGACTGGAATATGGTTTTAGACATTAACCTAGACAGATCGCCCAGCTCCAGTTGTCCGGGGTACTCAAGTTAGCTGACTCCTTCAAAACATGGCTTCAGGGTTGGGGGATGGCAGATGTGTGGCGTACATTACATCCAACACACAAAGAATACTCATACTACTCCCCGATGCACAGTCTACACACCCGCCTAGACAGGTTCTTGTGTACTAACTCTTTACTGCCCAGGTGTACGTCCTCAGCCTACCTTGCCAAAACTTTTTCAGATCATAGACCACTAACTCTCGACCTACACTGGGTGAGGGTGCCTTCCCCTGTGCCAACCTGGAAGCTCAATCCCCTGCTACTAGAAGATGCCCCATTTCGCACGCATTTATCTGACACTCTGACTAATTACTTCCGAGAGAATTGGGACTCCGCGTCTTCGAACCTAGTGGTGTGGGACGCAATGAAGGCTGTGATAAGAGGAGATGCGATCAGTCAGCTGGTAGGTGCCCGACAGGAAATCCACAGGAAACTGTGTGACGTTGAGGACCGCCTGAAGGACCTGGAGACGGCAGCGGGAATAGACCCTGGGCGTAGAGGGGACCTACAACTCTGCAATATAGAGCATGCAGAACTTCTAGAGACCCTGAGAATTATGGATTATAGAGACCATCTGAGACGCCAACAGGCAGAAGCGGATAGATCTGGAGCCTTACTGGCTCGTCTGATCCGTGATACTCCTGAAACCCCTGTGATTACGTTGCATTAGGGATGTAACGGGTAGAGAGGTGAACACGCAGTCAGAAGTTAATGCAACCTTTAAAGTTCACTTGGAGAAGTTGTATGCCCCCCCTCCGGAAGCCGCTGATGGGAGCATGATGGAATTCCTACGAGAGCTGCCGTTCCCAACCCTGTCTCGGGAGGCACGGACTGATTTAGCCGGACCCATGACGCGACATGAAATAAAAATAGCAATCCACTCGCTTACCCGGGGCAAAACCCCCGGAATGGACGGATTACCGGCGGAATTTTATCAGACTTACTCTGACTTGCTGGTACCCGTCCTAGAGAAAATGTACAGGACTGCCTATGAGACCGGTCATCTACCTGCCACGACCATGCAGGCTCTGGTAATCTCCATTCCAAAGCCCGGCAGGGACGCCCTGGATGTAAGCAATTACAGGCCTCTCTCCATGCTCTCTACGGAGTATAAAATACTCAGTAAGGCTATAGCGCTGCGCATACAGGCCTATCTCCCGGCCTTGATCCACCCGGACCAGTGCGGCTTCCTACCGGGGAGGAGCACCTCCCAGAATACGAGACGCCTCCACGCCCTCATGTCGGCCACACCGCTGGACCTGCCCCAGGCTGGCTGTATCGCCCTAGACCTCCGACAAGCATTCGACACCCTAGCATGTACCTTTATGTTTGAGGTCCTGAGACGCTTCGGCTTCCCCGACACCCTGATACGGTGGATTTGATTGTTGTATGAACACCCAACGGCTAGGGCACGCACAGGCAGGTATACCTCGGACAGCTATGACATCTACAGGGGTACTCGCCAAGGTTGCCCGCTGTCACCGCTGCTGTTCGTACTAACACTCGAACCTCTGGCAATCGCACTCCGGACTAGGGCGGCTGCGGTGGGAATTCCGGTTGGAGGCGTACATAATCTGCTCTCTATATACGCAGACGACATCTTACTATACCTCCAAGACCTGAATGGAGATCACTCGCACTTGGCGGTCATTTTTGATAATTTTAAAACCATTTCCGGCCTGGCCATAAACCCAACGAAATCCCTGGGCTTTTATTTCCGGGACGGACAGCGGCCCCCTCATATACAGTTTGGTGACTATGTAATACATGTAGCACCGTCCATATTTAAATACCTAGGCATCAATGTGTATAGAAGTCAGGAGGACCAGATCGAGGGTAACGTACGGAGAGCGATCACTGGTCTTCGGGGTAATGTGAAGTTTTGGAAGTCCCTACCTCTATCTGTCATGGGTAGAGTGGCAATCTCAAAAATGGTCCTACTCCCCCGGATATTATACTACTTTGTGAACCTGCCGGTTCTTCTTCCACCAAACATATTTGCCTCGTTGAACACGCTATTGATCGCGCTTGTATGGGGCCCGGGGAGGCGACGTATAAGCTTAAAGAAGCTGCAGCTGTCCACCAGACGGGGGGCTTAGGCGTGCCGGACCTACGCAGTTATTATTATGCGAGCCAATTGCAATGGCTGACACGTTGGCTGTCGGGGAGGGACCTACACGAGATCGCCTTCACACAAGCCCAACTAGCGAGCGGGGAGCTACACTCCCTATTGTTGCCCACGGCTGCGATCCCCCGGGCCTGCCACCCCCTCCTACGCACTGCCTTGCTGTGCTGGCGAAAGGCGCTGATGTATACAGCGGGGACCATCCCTTATGCGGACAGCATCCCCCTGCTGGGACTCCCAACGCCGCAGGGAACTCTGTCAAGACGCAGGTTACAGCCCTGGACGGAGGCGGAGTGGACGGGTGGGTGACTTGTTTGGGGATGACGAGTTGATGGATCATGCTTCCTTTACGCAGGCCACAGGAGCCCCACCGCGACTGTACCTCCTCCAGGCCACGGTAACACATTACATAAGACGTACATGGGCTCCACAGCGCATCAAACCTGACCAACATGAATTGGTACGTCTCGCCCACTACATGGGTACGGGAGGACACCTAGTTCGATGGCTCTGTGTGGGCATTAGAGAACACGTTGCTCCGCCCCTTACAACACTCAGGGATGCTTGGGCCACGGACACGGGAGAGGCTATATCGGATGGGGAATGGAAGGTTATCCTAGAACACCACAGGAGAGTATCTAGGAACGTCAAATTCATATTCATACAGGCAATGATATTACATAGAGCGTACCTCACCCCCCGGAGACTCCACAGAATGTTCCCGACTTCCCCACATACCTGTCCCCGATGTCAAGCGGATGAGGCCGATATCCTTCATATGCTGTGGGCCTGCCCACGGATACGCCACTACTGGGGGATGGTCCGACACACACTGCATACCATCACGGGCCTACAACTCCCTGAAGGGGCACTGCCCTGCCTGATAGGTCATAGGAAACGGCCCAAGACTTATAAGGCCCAATTGAAGCTATTGGACCTGGCACTCTTGTTGGCACTCAGAGTTATAACTATGAGATGGAAATCGGCCAGACCCCCGAGTGTAGAGGTATGGCGCTCTGACCTATTAAGATGGGGACGGGCGGAGAGTGGGATACTGCGTAGGGAGGAGGAGAAGGGACTCCGTAAACATCCCATATCACAAGACTGGGAGCAAATGCTGATTGAAATGGAGGGTGTGGACCTGGAACTCTCACAAGAGAATGACACATGACCGTACACACAGGAACCAGGGTGGTGGACTACGGAGATGTAGACGAGAATGCTGTGTTGACGGGTATGCCCAGCTGGACGAGTCTGCTTTGCACTAGATGGGATAAGGCCATGGTACCAAGAACTGTAGAGTGTAAAGGCTGACAGAGCTAGGAGACGGGAGGGGTGGGAGGGACTTGGGTGGGAGGGTGTTAATTTACCAGGCAATATTGTAAGGTGCTTGCGAAAGACTACTGACATGTTCGACTGTTCCACCTGAGATGCTAAGGCGGAGGGAAAGCACATACTTGTTCAGTTGCCGATGGTTATGATTAAGAAAACGTGAAAAGGCTGATGGATGTTAATATGCTCCTATGTAAAATGTGATTTTGATACAGCCATGAATAAAGAGTTTTAAAAAAATATATATATTAATCCATACGATACTTTTCCACCATTGCATTTAAGTAGTTAAAACATAATAAAAAATGTCAAAAGTAGCTGCGTGCCCCACTGCGTTTTGGCGGGAACACTCCTCAGGGGCATATTTGAGAAAGCTTGAGTCATGTGCTCAGCCTACAACATATGTTTGTTTTCAGTAGGGAATATAAGATGAGTCAGAGAGCTTACAGGAGATGCTTCTCAATCGGTTTTTTTGTCCCTCCTTCAGAGCGTTCTTAGCATCTGGCTTGCAGACACGCGTGCTAACATTGATCAATACAGGGCCACAGCCTTTCGCGGATCCTTACACTGTGCCATTAGCTTTACAGCATGGGCTTGGCGGCAAGCCCTGTCAGCACAGAACTGTACTCGCCCTGCCGCCGCCCCCACTCGCCCTTGGCTGAAGGTGACTGCCACTGGGTTATATTCCACAGACCTCTTCTCACAGGGCAACCCAGATGTGCTGGCATTACCAATGCTTGTTCACACTTACAAGAGGGCTCTTCAGATTTACGGGCGCAGTGCAGTTTGGCTGGTTCTTCATCTGCGTGACGTAGAATGTATTCAAATCCCAAACTGTCTTTTTAGTGCTAGCTTCCACGTTTGCTACTTAAGGGGTAGCAAACTTGATTCTGACTTCTAAAATCAGGTTTTTTTTAACGAATGTTTTTCCTCGCCTAAAATTCTATAGCGCGTAGCAAAATGTAACGTGGCAATACTGCGTGCACGCTTTTCTGAATAGGAGAGGCCTTCTTTTCAGCGTTTTATCATTCCACCATAAGCTGATTACTCCCAAGGTGATTCTGTTCCACAAAAGGCCCTTATGTCGACCTGTGACATAAGGGCGCCGACGCTGCGTGACGTGCATTTATTTGTACGCCTAACTCACCCGTCTTTCCATGATGTTTTTTTAGATACGTAATTTAAGGAGAGTTATAAAGACTGGACCTTCCGTTTAACATAATTCTGTATACGAACTAATAAAGAAAGCGCGGGACGCATTTTCTCCACTTAAGTCATTGCCCTGTAATCTTTAACAGTAGATGAGGTTGTGCTGTTGTTTCTTTGTGCACAAGTGGGAGGAACATCCCATAAGAGCCCTTAAAAATAAATACACTGAATGGATTTTCTCGAATCATCCTTCGGTTGCTGGGGAATAGTTTATATCTGCACTGAAAGGATCTGTCCAAACAAAGGGAGACCTGAGTCAGCAGCAGCAGTAACCTTTTCCCCCCGGGCACAGGGGCTCTTGTTTTGTTTTTTTATCAATCTTTTAATTAGTCTAGCTCTACTCAGACAGTTCAACAAGTAAAGGGCACGCATGGAAAAGTAAACGCATCCATTAAATGGATTTTAATAGTAAATGGCGTTATGACGTAATTTTATATAAAATAAACTTCGGATTGGCCTTCCTGGGGTTCTTTTGGTGTTGAAAGTAAGGTGTGGAAACTTTGTGGGAAATCTAAACCTTTTCCTTAGTCTCCCAGAGAAGGGGAGGGCTAAATGGCACACTTGACATGGGGGATGGGGAGGAGACAGCCAGGCCCTCTGGCAGAGCTCTTACTTTTCAGTCATTAAATCATTATCTTCTTAGGCAGGACAGCCAATCTTTTGTGCCAGATCTGTAGTCCGTCTTCGAAGGCAGCCCTGCCATATGTGAAGCACAACTAAAAACGAATTCACTATATATGTGTGTGTGTTTAATAGTACAGTATTATAACTCATCCCCACACTGTTTATGATCTAACATATTTCAACATTCATGAAATATATATTTGTGTGTGTGTGACCTCATTCTCTTTTACTCTCGCTCTCTCTCTAATATATATATATATATATAGACTGTGAATTTGCATGAAAATGGTGAAATAAAACTGAAATATTGAGCCCTGCGGTGCCGCTTAATTACTTAATCGAGTGGATAGCAGTAATATTTGTGGATATATATATATATATTTATATATCCAGACACTCAGAGAGGGGGGTCTATACATCCACAGTACGGAAACTGCCCTCCTCGCCGCAACAGACAACATCCGCACCCTACTGGACAAAGGAGAAACAGGAGCCCTCATCCTCCTCGACCTCTCGGCAGCGTTCGACACAGTCTGTCACCGCACCCTAATCCGCAGACTCCACGACGCAGGGATCCAGGACAAGGCCCTTGACTGGATCCACTCCTTCCTCTCCGGCAGAACGCAGCAGGTCAGACTCCCCCTTTTCCTCACGGACCCTGCACCAACCACCTGCGGAGTCCCCCAGGGGTCCTCCCTCAGACCTATGCTCTTCAACGTCTACGTGGCTCCGCTCGCCCCCATCGTCAGAACCTACGGACTCAACATTGTGTCATACGCAGATGACACCCAACTCATCCTCTCCCTATCCAACGTACCCAACACCGCCAGACACAACTTTGGAGAAGGCATGGAAGCTGTCACCAAATGGATGAAAAACAGCTGCCTACAACTAACCACCAACAAAACAGAAGTACTCATCATGGGCCCAAACCCCGACCTGGAACGCACCTTGTGGCCCCCTATCTCGGAAGCCCGCCCATCGACCACGCACGCAACCTGGGAATCATCCTGGACTCCGGGCTCAAAATGAACTGCCAGATCAACTCTGTCTCGTCCTGCTGCTTCTACCCTCCTCCTCCTACGTAAGACCTTCAAATCGATCCCCCTCAAACACAGAAAGACGTCACTCACGCCCTGGTCACCAGTAGACTCGACTACGGCAACCCACTCTACGCCGGAATAAACAAAAACCTCACCCGCAAGCTACAGAACATCCAGAACGCCGCTGCAAGACTGGTCCTCAACCTGCCAAGACACTGCCACATCTGCCAGCACCTGCGCACACTCCACTGGCTCCCCATCGAGGCTAGAGTCAACTTCAAGATGCTCACCCACACACACAAGGCCCTCCACGACACGGACCAGCATACCTGAACAGCCAACTCAAATTCCACGCACCCCAAAGGACTCTACGATCAGCCCAGCTCTCCTACGCCGTGGTCCCCCGCACCAGAACGTCCAGATCGGGAGGCCGCTCCTTCTCCTTCCTCGCGGCCAGAGCCTGGAACGCCCTTTCGCTCCACCTCAGACAGACAACATCGCTCCCCATCTTCGCAAGAAACCTCAAAACCTGGCTCTTCGGCAGACCCCCCTCCTTGATGGACTGGAACCTGTACCCCCTCCCCCACACACCAGCACCTTGAGACCCTTACAGGTGAGTAGTCTCGCTCAACAAACGCTTGAGTGATTGATTGATATACATCCGGTATTGCATACTGTAGAAATGATGTCAAATAAAGTGCCTTTCTTTTGCTCACCAAGAGGAGTCATTGTTTTCACTTCTAATATGGTTAGTCCTAAACTGTACAACGAATAGAAGCACATAAAATAACCGGTTGCATGGTGTCTTGTTTTGTTATGCACCTGTTATCTGTCTTCACTGTCATAGAAGTGGAGCTGGGCCAGATCATGAGCTAGTCCTAAATGCCCGCTATTCCTATAATTTTATTTGTGGTGTCGCTTTAGGAGTGTTGCCACTGAGGAAAAATTAGAGTATTAGATTAAAACCTTTGCAAACTTGATAATACCGGTTTTTAGACTGCACTCTCTGACGTGGCTTTTGCAGTTTGTATTGGCTGCAGATACCACCAGGGACGATCTATTATCTAACTTAGAGGTTCTAAGTTCCAAGCGTCGGAAAGATAGAAAGCTGAGCAGCTTGCTGCGATTTTTTACTTGTGACAACAGATGTCAGCAGGGAGCTATGATCTGTGCATTAACCATGCAACCATAAGAGTGTTAATTTAAATGTTTTTGTTTTTTTGCGATATTAGCACGAATATAAATCCAAGCGACTCCGCAGAACAAGACACGACGAAAGGTCTTGCTGTCCGTGCTGGCTTAGAGTGGGAACCGTCTGAACCCCGGTCCCATTAGCTTTTCTTATGCTGGGTTCTGGGCTGGGCCTGTTGAAGCATCGCGACTGTATACTGGTACCTGCACCAATATGATCAACTTTTAAGTAACGACTCGTTTAAAACATTCAATGACTGAAAGCTACGACTATTTGCAGACACCGCTTAAATCCATCAATTTTTTTACCAACCGGAAACTTGTGATCTGCACTTAACGCAAGGGTATCTGCAAGTAACGCACTTACCCCACTGATCGATCTTGCATGGACTACTGCAGTTTACATGCAGTGTCCTGGTGCATTGACATTTTATGATGATTCAGACCTGCGACCGCGCAACGATCTCTGTAGCAAGTGCATTGTCCAGCTGAACTACCCCACTTGTATTAAACTATGAGACGAGCTGTATACACGTAGATGTTTACAGCAGGCACCTCAACCCCTAAGCTACCTTAAAATGTCATGTTAGTGACCCAGAAAGTAACTCGGAATCGCATTACTTTTCGAGTTTTCGTTGGGGCCAATTTACTGAGGGAGGGGTACAATACATCCATTGTACTGATATACCATAGACTGCCTGTTATTGACTCTCCTCGTGACCCTGGCCCATGGTAGCTGCCACTAGTGCAACAGCGAGGTCTTGTTAAACTACGTTGAAGGGCATTTGTTATTCCGCATTGCAAAGAATGAAGCCGGTTGCAACGTTCTGAGTGGGGGGAGATGTCTCTGAAAAAAATCAGAGGTTGACAAATAAATCCATTTCTGATCCGAGCATTTGCTATATAGTATAGATTAAATATAAAATACTCTCCTTAGAAATATAACGTAGAATGGCAAAGAATGCACATTGTTTCATGTGTACGCAGTTTACGTTTTATGTGAGGAGCAAACGATATTCTAAATCCAGCCCGTTGCCTAACTCGGGCGATTTGCCACACTTCCGCGGCGTGAAGACAAGCACCTATTTAACTCAAGCCGTCTGCCTGCTGTTCACACCTTGGCAGACATGCAGGCTCATTCGTAAGGTTAGAATTTCTAACCTTAGAAACCTTGCTCATTCCCCAAAGTGCCCCCTCCCCAAGAAATAAACCCCTTATAAACAGCGGCCGAAGAGAAGCTCGCTGCGTCGGACGTCAGGCGGAAGTTCCGCTTGAGGGAGAATGAGTCACGTGCCTGCAAGCCCTGCACAATGATTAGTGCTTGACGGGATCCAGGCCTGATTCTCTAGTTCACCACAGACATTTTTAAAGTGCCTGATGTAATGGGGCTGAATCAGCAAACTGCTCCCTGCTGAACCATTACAGGCCACGCAAACCATTAACCCTTGCCGAAGATGTGCTTCTAGTTAAATCAGTTAATTAAATTCCTTTCTTTGGAGGTCGCTAGACCTGTCTGCCGTCCCGATTAGCACTTAACAAGAGTTGTTCCCTTCTGACAAACATGCTCAGTAATTATAAAGCTCAAAGTACATTAGTATAACCAAAAAATGTACTTGTTTAGCGACTTTGCAAACGTTTTTTAAACTTTAAAGAACTTTATGTTGTATGACTTTTTTTGCTGTTTTATCATAGTGCGAACTCGACCCGAAGGTTTTGGAATGCTTTACCAGCATCAGTTGCATTACACAAGGTCACATTAATTATTTAGGCATGGGGGGATTCAATGATTTTCCTAAATCAGTTAGTCGTTTTATCATTTAAAAGACGATTTTAACCTCTTATCTTATCAGAGAGCACCAGACAGTGTATTTGGTGGATCCTTTACTACTGGTCACCCAGGACCTCGGGTCCTAATTACACTCCAATTAGATTACCAAGTTACTTGATTGTACACTTGACTCTCCATTGGTAGCTTTGCTACACAATTAAGCCCTACTCACAGAAATGACATTAGGGTATGAACCTGGGAACAGTATGGTACAATCCTCATTCACACTAAACCAAAACTTAATTGAGAGCTATATCTTTATTTATTTTTTAAGTGACACCTTTTGCTTCAATTGGAGTCCCTTGTTTTGATGAAATAATTTGTTTGATTTTTTTCTGATTGGCACCTATGCAAATATAGACTGGGTTGACTCTGTAACCCCCAGGTGCTTTACTCTTGGGACTACCATTGCATTGTGCTCTCATTACAAATGAAGTGGAGGCACTGATCCGAATTAGGATATATATATATATTTTTTTTATATATATTTTGTGTTTGGGGTACATAGAAACGTGATACTGTAAATGTGATGTATATTTGTATATATGTATATGTGATATTTTGTAGATAGACTGTCGGTTGTTGTGCTTCCCTTGATGTTCGCTCATATGTGTGTTGATGAATTTTATATGTAATTCCTTCATGTTTAATTTCTGTTTCACAAGATAATTAATTGTTTCTTGTTTGAAAATTAAATTTGGATCAATCCCTTCGGTACCCTTTGTTGCTATTTTCTCATCTTAGGATGTCTCCTGCTCAGGTATGGGAGGGTTAAGTGGGCAGGACCCCTGACCATTTTTTTGCTAATATAGGGATTGTGAGGCAGTTGGGATCATAATCAAACAAGCTGCCACCTTCTTGGGCCGCAGTACGACCCCAGACTCAGTTATAGCACTTGGGTTGTAAGCTGGAATAAATATAATAACATTGGGGCCTTCAGGTTTCACATCTCTTACTATTGTTATTTTGTAGGTCCCATGACTGAAGGTGCTAGAGTGTTGCACCATAGTAAGTTTGCTATGATACGTCTAGCCTTTGTCCTAGTTTCTCTGGGACAATGAGAGGAATGAGGAACATCACAGTTAATTTAGCCCCGAGCAGCTGAGAATCTGCTAAACATGTCACAAAAATTTTTGTACACACAAGCCCACCACTCAAATGTGATCTGGGACTCTCATTTGTTAAATGATGATGGTTTTTGGGGTGCAGAAAGACTGGTGCAGAACCAGAATTCCGATGTTCCAGTAATGGGACTCCTGGGCCTAGATGGCCAGTGACTAATGGGACACTGGGCATAGTTCAGTGGGATACTAGTTTCTGTGCCCAGCTAGTCTCCAAATTCAAAGTCACAAACTGTAGATAATTAGTGCCGGCAATGAGTTTTCACTGACTGTGGGATATCAGATTTTAGAAGCCCATATTTCTCAACAGATGATCAAGTCCATATTTTGGGTGGAAGGAGCAATCTGCGGCATTTGACACTCTTATTCCAACCACCGGCTCCCAGTGGCAACCAGGAAGTGGAATTTAGGGTTTGAGTCCAGTTTTTTCTTTTAACAGTGATATCCTGGTAATCGTAACAGCTGAGGAGATGATTGAGACGATTCCGGAATCTGGGCAACTGACTTCAGAAGTGGGGCAGTACCTCAAGAACTTGAACAAAAACCTGTATACACCCCTGGGAATACAAAATGGGGGATGTATGCTCTCTCAGGGTATCCTATCGGGCTAGTTTTAGTGAGTCGGTGACACTCCTGGAATATTGGCTGCGTGTCTTAACATTCAGCGGTGGCCAGTAGTCTGTAAGGTTGTTATGGGCCCTGAACATTATGCTTCCTCGATATGACCTCAATGTGGTCGTCTGTCTGCTTTGCCTTGTTTTCTTCTGGTAATGGGCCCGCCTCTCTGTATCAGGTAGAGGAGCGTCCTTTTGGGTTCAATCCGGGGATCTAGCCACACTGCTACCAAATCCACAGCAAACAGGGCCCATTTGTTTTCTATTGGTCGTCATAGGTCTTGTGGATTAGCTCTCCAATGAACTAATTTAGCTCATGGTCACCTACTCAGACTAGCTGTCTGCACATTGGGGAACTGGAGCCACATATCATCTTCTTAGGCCAGTGGTGCTGCTGCATATCATACATTATCATGCATTGCCTGCAGTGCCTCATGATTCAAAGCCTGTGTCCCCATGCAATTCTCTGCATTCCTGAAAACCGCAGCAAAATAATCAGGTCCGTCTCACTGTCTGGGCAGTGCTTTTGCATGCTACCGAAGAAGTCTTGCCAGGCCTCTTAGACATTTCCTCATGGCTGGGGAGCATTCTCTTCTGGCCCAAAATGATTCACAGCAAAGTTATGAACCCTTTTTAGGTCTCGTGACCTACAATGCGCGCAAGCGCATTGAGGGATCGAGAATTCAAGTGCTCAAAATCCTCATGAAACCACTAGCTTTTTGCTGCGGTTTTCATGAAGTTCACGTGGCCACAGGCACGCGCTTTTGGGCCATAAACTTGCATTTCTCCTCCCCCTCCCCAGCCAGCTTCCCCCAGGCCGTAGAAGCACTCCTCCCACACCAGCACCTCCCCTCTCTCTCCCCGCAAACACAGCCTTGCCCTAGCAGCACTCCTCCCACACCAGCACCTCCCCCCTCCAACACCAGCACCTCCCCTCTCTCTCCCCGCAAACACAGCCTTTCCCTAGCAGCACTCCTCCCACACCAGCACCTCCCCCCTCCCACACCAGCACCTCCCCTCTCTCTCCCCGCAAACACAGCCTTGCCCTAGCAGCACTCCTCCCACACCAGCACCTCCCCCCTCCCACACCAGCACCTCCCCTCTCTCTCCCCGCAAACACAGCCTTTCTACGTACATGTATTGTAATTGCATTGATATAGCGCTCGCTACCCCTGGCATGGCTTTGAAGCGCTTTAATTCAATACACGTATGCCACACCCCCCACACTGACTGGTGTGTCTATGCCCGGCTTCACCTCAGGGACAGTTCGTATGCTCCTCTGCAATTCTGGCTTTGCTCTTTCCTCGCCATCTGCTGCTTGGACAGGGTCACTGAAAGAAGCCCTGCAGACAGGGCCCCAGGGAGAGGAGGAAACAGGAAGTCATAGAAAGCGCCGCAATAAAAAGGCAATTATTAGCAGAGATAAAGTTATCCGGTGTGCACCGGGCGCAACAGCGGAGCCGTGCAGTGCACTGCACATGGCAGAGGTAAAGCCCAACATCGGTGCTCAATGGTACACACAGAGACAGGAGGTCTCTGCTCACCAAGCTGCAAGACAACCCCACACTAGGGATTGTCTAGGATGGGTCAGTGGTGCTGCAACATAAGGAATCTGGGTGCCTCGGGACCCTGCATCCATAGGCGCGCAGCGCGAGTTTTTTTCTTTACATTTTATATTTTTTTGTCCGTCCGATCGAGCTGCTAGCTCACTTTAAGCACAGCCTTCAACTTCTTTCCTCACCGCTACCGAGATCTGACCTCCTGTAATTACCGGGGTCAGCAACGCACAGTCCTAGAGGGGCTCCCGTTGCACTCCCCAGAGGTCAGCGTATACTGTGATTACATCGACCCCGGCCATTAGCTCACCAGCACAACTGTACTGTGCGCCTACGGCGGTGGGCGCGAGGTGGGTAATAGCACGCCAGTATCGAATGAATGGCCTCACTTTATACCTCCATTTAAATGGGCGGCTAACTTCCAAGGCGAGCATATGTAGAGCGCTACACCACAGCATAAAGGCCCTTACAGGGGCAATGCCAAAGCGAGGCTTGCAACCCGGAGGTAAGTACCCTGTACCCTACAGGCTTTTTTTATAATTCACACCTGCAGTACGACGTTATTGTACATGTTTAAAATGCTAGAAACAAAGCAGCATTTGATTCTACGTACATGTATTGTAATTGCATTGATATAGCGCTCGCTACCCCTGGCATGGCTTTGAAGCGCTTTAATTCAATACACGTACGCCACACCCCCCACACTGACTGGTGTGTCTATGCCCGGCTTCACCTCAGGGACCGTTCGTATGCTCCTCTGCAATTCTGGCTTTGCTCTTTCCTCGCCATCTGCTGCTTGCCGATTCACATCCCTGCCCCCCCCTCCTGCCTCCGAGAGCTTCAAAGGGATCTGCTTCCCCACCCACTGTTTCACACTTCACGGCCGCCCCCTCCCCACAGCAATGCCAGATTCCGCTGCTCTTTGTGGGACATTTGTTGAAGGAAGGTCACTTGTGTTGTGGTGTCAGAAACTCAAAGGGGTCTGCGGCTGGTACTGCATTCTTGTTCCGTGCTATGCTCGTTAGTAATGGCACAGTTCGAATACTGCTAAATACTTTGGCATTTATGTTTTGAACAGTGGAATACATGAGGAAATGCAACAAACGTACCTATTTTATGTTTGTGGCTGTATGAACATCTGTTGCTGTATTTTACTTTATAGGTGAATAAATACATTTAAGAGGCCGCCTTTATTTAGAGTATAATACACACCTTAAAAGATATCTTATTCATTCACGCATTTATCAACAACCGCCTTTAACCTCCCCCATAATTCCCCGGAATCTGGCAGGCCTTCCAAGCGCTGCTCGGAGTTGTCAAAGAGCCCCTTACAGATCGAATCATATTTGCATGGGAAATGTTGCCAGGCGGGTGTGCTCCCCCGCACAGTGACACCCCCAGTGAAGAACTCTGCTGTACACAAGCGCTCTTCCCCAAACCGCCTTAAAGACAACCTTAGGCGCTTTTTACGACTCGTCAACATATGGATATAAGGAAGGTTGGGAGAAGGTAGAGAGATCAGCTATCTCCTTTCGCCTGCTAGCGCCCAGAGGCAGCAAGGACAATCTAAAATACAGTATGTTTTGAAACAGAGTTTGCATGGATAAAATTGCTTTCTAGGCGCTTCCTATGAAACAGCTTCTATGTGTTGATGAAAGGGAATTTAACGCTATGTTTATATGAGATGAGTTAGTAAATATTCCATTGCACACGAGCAGACAGTGTGCTCTGTGTTAACAAAGGAAGCCGGCGGTAACCAAGCATTATAGAAAGAATAATGTATTTACATATAACGCTGGTGCAAGACTCTCCCTATTTAAGCGCCATAAATAACCACTGCTACCCAGCTTAGATGATGATTGTGACAAAACATGGTAGAGTTCTGTGCCCGGCTTCACCTCATGGACAGTTCGTATGCTCCTCTGCAATTCTGGCTTTGCTCTTTCCTCGCCCTCTGCTGCTTGCCCATTCACATCCCTGCCCCCGCTCTCTATGTTACTCTTCCTGCCAAATGCTTCCCCAACCCATTTGTTTACATCCCCAACACCCAGCTCCTCCATCGCTGCTTCCTCTGAGCCTCTTCCCACTGAAAATAAAACAAGCATTGGCATAGACAATAGGTCTCGCTTTTGGGACCTTCTAAGTATTTTCTGATGGAGAGAGAGAGTCATTTTTTTTAGAACCCCCCCTCTCTTCTTTCTCTCCCTCTCCCACTCCCTCTTCCCGCCCCTCCTTCCCTCACTCTCTTGCTCTCTTCCTTCCCTCTTTCTTTCTCTCCCTCTCTCCTCTTCCCTCCCTCCAACCCCTCTCTCTCTCTCTTTCTCCCCCTCCTTCTTACCTACCCTCTCTCGCCCCTTCCTTCTCTCTCTCTTGCTCCCTCTCCCCTTCCCTCTTCCCTCCCTCCATCTCTCGGCCCTTCCTTCTCTCTCTCCCCCTTCCCTCCCTCTCCTCACTCTCTCTCTCCCCCCTTCCTTCTCTCTCTTGCCATCTTGTTACAAATGTCACAAAAATATGTTAATATTTCATTTCTGTTCTTGGATTTTCATCACAATAAAATGCACTGAACATAATCTTCCCAAAAGGTATTTACAAAAGTTGAAGCTATTGCCATTATAAATTACAATAACTTTTATTTAAGTATTAATTATTTTTAAAAAAAGCCATTGTTATTTGTAATATTAATACATCTAAGTCATGTAAATACAACACATAATGCAGTACAAATGCTATAGGTGTCACGTTTGCAAAAGTCAAAACTATTGGCATTGTAAATGACAAAGCTATTAATTTCGCAATTTTCAAAACCAAAACATAAATCAAAATTGTGTCATTTACAATACCAATACCTCAAACTTTCCTAATGCAAGACCTATTGCATTGCAAATTACAATTGTAAATAACAATGCCTTTTATTTTTGTTTTCATTTTAAAAACATAATGGGCTTTGTCATTTACAAAACCAATACCTCCAACTTTCCTACTGCGAAACCTATTGGCAACGCCAGTGCTTGTTAAACTTACATCAAGAGCTAAGGGCTGTAAGAATCTTAGTGAACCCATTGAGACTCTTTCCGCATAGCTGTGGTGAAACCTAAAGAGAGAAGCTGGTCCAGGAAAGGTTTTCTGGATTGGCCATCTTGGAGGCTACTTGGCCTTGCCTCATATGCCTAAGTATATTTCGTATAAAAGGTGAGTTAACAGTATGCGGATACAAAAACCTAAAAAAAAGTTTTGCAACACTTTTTTATAAAGGTTCACACAGTTTAAAAGCAAGATTTCTCACATTGTTTAGTCTTATTAATTGAATTGCAATTGGTAAAAGACAGTCACCCTTCTCCATAAGACAGTCACTGATCTCAAGACAAGGCGTGTAGTCGTTTTTGTAACATCCAGATCTGCACAACAGTATTCATGTTACATTCCCCTCTCTGCCTTGCTGATATTGCAAATCAGCTGTGTGAAAGTCAGTGCTACTTTGTGTAAACAGGCTTGTGCAACCTTGGCCACTCTTTATAATATACCAACATGTGGTAAATGTACGTATAATGTAAACTTGGATCATGCATGTTATCAATAATTAACGTAAAACCTGGACTGATTATTGCCTTCGAAGTCCATTGTTCGGTACCCGTTGAACCAGAACTGTTTAATTTAAGATACCAATGCTAATGCCTTGGTGTCGCAATCTATGCTCAAAACCCTAAGCAAGTAGTTTTCTTTTGGCAATTTTTAAAAATTATTTTTATTGGCATTTTATTACATAAAACACAATCAGAAATAACATTGTGTGTTCAACCAAGATCATTTTTCTAAAGGATGTATTCTTCATTTATTACAATATTTTTGAATCAACAATGCGCCATTCATACTTCTCAAACCCAAATCTCCCATTTGTGCCTACCATGCAGCTTCACAATATCCCTTCTCTGCACACTCAGGTCTGTTATTGGATGGTTGGGGGTTCGGGGTGGAAATGGAGGGTATGTGTGTAGGGGTCAATAATTTTTGCAAGCTTCCCACTCTGATAGACCTTCCGTAACACTCATCTCGCCAGGGGTCCTTTCGGCTATTAATTGGTGAAGATCAAAAGTTATTTCCCTAAGGTAACAGTTTGGTAACTTTCATAGTTCTTTTCAACTTACCCTGAAAAACCAATCATTGTACAGGTAACTCATTTTTGAAATGCTACAAAGCTTTCACCTTGTGGTCTTTTCTTCTCAGACCTGTGACCTTTGCCAATGCTTGTATGTACATGGCAGTTTTCTTTTTTCGGAGGCATCGAAGTTACCTTTAAGATGGCACAGAGGACTCTTTGGAGGAACGCTGGGCTGCTGCAGCTGCTCACTGCCGGTTCATTCTTGCACAGGTTTAGGATTTATGGTGTTAAATACCCGTGTCGTTCGCCACAAACCCCGGGGGACTCGTTGGTGTTTCTGAGTCAGATTCTCTGTACCAGCTGGGTTCTGTAAAAGATCAGACTGTTTGCTAAGCATTTTCTACCAAGGGCACAGGCAGGTTTAAACGCAGACCATATGTAACCAATAACAGAGTATTGCTGTTGTAAAGCTGACCAATTTGAGTCAATGGTCCCATAGGGCTTCAACGTACATGTTACGAACACGCTCAAATTGTTTATAAAAGGTGCAAGGGCCCAGCGTTTTTCTTGGAGTCCAGAGTCGCAAAATGCAAGGTTTGCTGTATGCCAAGGCTGCCTAGTTTTGATGCCATCTCATTCCTCTTTCTTGCAGCACTCTGCACTTCCTGTCTCTTTACATCACTGTAAGGGGTTATTTTTTAGGTCGAGCCCGTGCAGCGTATGTGCTGCTCTGCGAGGCATGCTGTATTGCAGTATGAACTTGAAGCCCCACCCACTCTCTGCCCATATTTGTCATTGGCTTGTATCACTGTTATTCATAAATGCTGGCTTCTGATTCTTTAATAGGTTTGTAAGTCTCTCCTTAGTACCTCCTTGTCTTCATTTGTAACCTCCCATGAGGACTGGCCCTTTTACTTCGGTTGTTACACTGTGCGTCTTATTTAGTCTGTAAGCACTATTTTCTTTAATGCGTTTCTCCTACTGCAGGCACTACGTGCTTTCCTGCAACATTCAGTGTGCCTTGCGTGCTTTCATGGGGTACTTTTACCAAAAAAAGCATTTGTTTGTCAACCTTTTTGGTAAAAGTGCCCCATACTGCGCTTTCACTTTAATAGCAGCCGCTGACCTTTCTTTAGACACGGCTCGTCTAAAGAAAGGGGCATGGCCTCTAGTAACGTGAAAGCGCAGCATGGGGAACTTGTAAACAACAAGCATTTGCAATGCAACAGGTCTCACATTTGAGAAACTTTGACCTATTGGTATTGTAAATGACAATGCCTTTTATTATTGCAGGTTTTTTAAAATCCATAAATAAAAGGCACTGACGTTTACAATGCCAGTAGCTCAAAACCTCCAATCGCGAGACCTATTGCATTGCAAATGCTCATCCTCCTTGTGTTTTCTCTTTAGCAATGTGTTCCAGTCTTTTTTCTTCCTCTTTCTTTCTCTCTTTTCTTCTTTCTCTGACTTGCTCTGAGTAAGATGATGAAAAATAAGTCTCAGACTAATAATGAGAGGCAGTGCCCACGCATCCCCAGCACACACTTTCTCCCTCTGCTCAATGTTGTCAGAATCACATGAGTTACTGACATTGAAAAGGAGCCTTTACCAAACCCGGTTCAATTATTTAGGCCTCGGCTAGACAGCACATGCGCTATGTCGACGAGACATGCGTCCGATCTGTGATTTTCAGCGCGCCCACAGGCTTCCCATTTGCTCTCTCCTTCGTCTGTCTCATATTGTTTGTCATATATAAATAACAAGGAGGGAGGGAGAGAAAAAGTGGATTCGGTCTCTCCTGGCAGTTTACACAAACAAATTGGATTCCACTCAAAAGGTGGGGGTGGTCCCTACTTTGGTGGGGAGCACACCATGTTGTTTAAATACCCCTCACACACCAACAGGCCCCTTGGTGTCATGCTTCATCATTGGGGTCTTCGCACCCTTCTACGGGATGCGGCGTGCTACGACTCACGGCTACTTAAGAACACTCTTTGTGAACTATGTGTTGGTGTGTGATGGGAAATGAATGTGAGTGGTGGGGTAGTGAAACGTGATAGTTTAAAGATAGTTGTTGAGAGTTCTCGGCTATTTTAGTGACTGACACCACAGGCCTTAACGACTCCATCCCGTGGGGCCAACTACGATAAACTTTATCTAATGAAACCCCAGGTCACCTTCAGCGAACCACTGTGTTACCATATTTCACACACATTAGTGGTTCTTGACCCCTTGTGTCAACCGCCTCTATCGAGTCTCATTCAACCTGAGGCACATTCTGTCCTTACTAAGAAACAACCTGCTTTCTTAAAGCATAACCAGCTGCTTGTACTGGCAAACAGCACTCTGCCAAAAAAACGGGGACATTCACTACACGCATGCGCGGAACATTGTATCCGGCACAGCGCATGCGCGAATGCATAGGGTGAGTGTCTCTACACTACCGCTCATGTCCGGTGCATGTGCATTACAAAACCGTCTCTATTTTTCATACAGTCTGGGGCACAGGTTGCACGTATTAAGAATCATCGTCTTTTTTCTAAGCTTAACCGGCCCTTTTTTGCCTGTAAACAGCACCCACTAAAATAGCCGAGAACTCTCAACACACGCATGTGTGGTATTCTGTATCCGGGTCAGCACATGCGCGAACTCCTGGAGTGAGCTCTTCAATACCACCGCTCCTCTCAGGCTCATGCGCACAGCTTCCGACATTGGCATCCCAACGCGCAGAACCGACAAACCAATTGAAGAGGCACACACCTTCTTTGGGCATGCATCCGCTTCCAATTAACAGCACATTAAGTCGGTAATGACCACTCCAACCGCTATAAAAGACCGCCCCCTCAACACCACGGCATTCCATCGGAGCCGCATTGAGGGGAAGGAGGTCTACCGGGTCCTGTCCAGTTCGTGAGTTCGCCTGCACAGTTTCCATAGGGGGATGACTTCGCAGTGGGTTGTGAGTAACAGCTCCCTAAACAAGGTCTTCTCCTACTTCTAGATCGCTAAATTGAGCAAGATGAGGAAAACCCCCAATACCATGCAAAGGCTCATGAGGTAATTTAGTCACAACCTCTAAGTAAGGATTGTTTTTCTTTATTTTATTTTCTCCTATCCTCAACATCGCAGGGGAACAAGACATCGTTTTTTCTGAACATGTGTGTGTTACTTTCTCTATGTGTGTCTTTGTCCTTTTTCCATTTTTACCTGTTTGACAGCGCTATCCAACTGTTAGGAAATTATTTATCATGTTTCTTTTCTCAACAGGTCTTGTTCTTACGCCAACTTGGCGCGACAGACTATTTTACGGAACGAAAATAGGTACACTACACCTATAGTTCACCTCCTTTTTGTATAATACACTTTGATATATACATTACGTGTAAGTAAGGTGGGGACCGTTGTGCAATCCCCGTCCTGAAGAAGGAGTTTTACACTCCGAAACATGTCGACGCACTTTCTGAGGTTGGTGTACATAATCATACAATAACAACCTCATCCTGTACCCCTTTTAACAATACCAGCCGAGGGCTTAATAAAAGTTTATTAATTTTTTTCCCTACGAGCCAGGTATTTTTTAACTATCTTTTAACTATCACGTTTCACTACCCCACCACTCACATTCATTTCCCATCACACACCAACACATAGTTCACAAAGAGTGCTCCTACGTAGCCGTGAGTCGTAGCACGCCGCATCCCGTAGAAGGGTGCGAAGACCCCAATGATGAAGCATGACACCAAGGGGCCTGTTGGTGTGTGAGGGGTATTTAAACATCACGGTGTGCTCCCCACCAAAGTAGGGACCACCCTCATATTCTTTGTCACCATTTGTCCCTGGCATGCATGGTCATGACTCTTCCTGTGTTTAGCCCTCCCCCAGAGCATGGACTAAGTACTTGTAAACATCCACTGCTCCCGTTTTTATGACCATTTTAGGACCTACTTTTTACATTTCTTTTTCAGTACTCTACAGTGCTCATGCTTTTACCAGTTTAGTCTCCTCCTACCCGCCCTCATGCCCCATCCACAGATCACCCCCTCTTCCCACTTTTCCAATTCTTTCAGTTTTTAGGTTTACCCTCCTCCTCCATTTCGTCGCTGCTTGCTCCCTCGCGCCTCTTGATGCTTGACCTGTCCTCAAAAAGACCCCTCCCCCATCACTGCTTTTCCCATCGTTGCTGCTCTCCGTTTCCTCCACCTCCTCCCTCACGTCTCTGCTTGCTCCCTTACACCTCCGGGTGCTTGCCCTGTCCATAAATCCCTTCCTCCTCTGACGCTGTAACTGCTTTAAACCCCCATTGTTGTCTGTTTCGTTCTAGTGAATGGTGGTGTTCTGTCTTTTAATGTCCGGTTAGTCTATGGCTGACGTGCTGATTGGAGCATGTGTGCACGGCTGCTATGACTTGGCAAATGCATAGTCGCTGTTTATTTTCCCCACGTGTGGGTACTAGTTGTGTGCATGTTTATACCATATGTGGTCATTCAGCAATGGTGTTTATAGCTAGAAAATGTCATACCTCAAGTGAATAATGTATGCTTTATCACAGGGCATGTCAGAGCTTCTAAAGTATCTGTCTTCTGCTGAAATTGCATAGCCATGTTTCTCCTGTGCAGAATGGTTGAACTGTTAGTGTATCACCTTGTTGCTTCTCATTTCATAGGGCGGGACTTTATTCTTCAAATTTCTCCTAGCGGGACACTTTATTACTTTTTCCGTATTAACTGGTGAAGTGTTTCCATGCGCCATTATTGCTTAATTTAAATTCTCTTCAAAGGAGCCAGGCTGAGTCTTGATGTCCTCAAGGTCTGCTTGCCCCTCAGTGTCCATTGCAAAAGTAGTTCATTTAATTTGGTTGCTGATGCAATATATTTCCTCATGTTCACTACTGTAAACCAGCCTAACATTGTGATTCTTTCTGTGTTTTTATGCATTTTTATATAGCACCAACACCACCCGAAGGTAGCGTAGTGTTTTACATTAGCACCAATTACTTTCTTTGTGCAGTTTTTTTTTTTGCGCCAACACCACCTGAAGTATTGGAGCACTTTACCTTAACATCAGTTACTTTTGCACGAGGACACTGTAAATGTAGGCAAATCACTTAATCTTACATTAGCAGCCCGCATTTGCTGTTGGTTGCCCGTCAACCTCACACCCGTTGCTGCTTGCCACACTTAATCCCTTTGCACAGATTCCCCTCTTCTCCCAGATCCCCTCCTTCCCGACTCTGCCTTTCAAATTTGATGTGTGCAGTTTTATGCAGCTCCAACACCACTTGCAGGTACTGGAGTTCTTTACTTTTTACTTTTTTTGTGCAGTTTTATATAGCACCAAACACCACCCTAAGGTATTGGAGTGCTTTACATTAGCACCAGTTACTTTACACAAGGACGCATTCATTTTTGTGTGCATAGGGAGTTTGTGATTTGCCCACAATCAAGGATGTTAACCTGACGCCGAAACTCAAACCCAGTTTCCCAGCTCTATAGGCGGCAGCTCTGACCCTTATGCCAAATCCTCTCCCAAGAGGACGCCCCCATTGTCTCCCTAGCCTCCACCTCAGTTCCACATTTTGTGATTGCTGGCAAATATCTTAATGTTCATAGACAACATGGCACATTCACATTGACATGGTCAACAGCTCTGGCATTGTCAAGACCTATTGGCTTTTCCAAAGCTTGTTATTTATGTATGCTTCGTCTTGCATGAGGCAATCTCCCCCAAGAAGTAAGGTTCAGAGCCCTGTACAGTCAGTGTTGTGAAATGCAATGGCATTATTTCAAGACAAATATACATATGTTTAATAAAGTACAATTGTGTTACCTTTATTCCAGAAGGTGTTTCAGCATTTGAAATTAACAGGTATCTCTTTTGCAGTGGTCGTACGCATTAGAAAAACCCAACACTGGCAGCATTTTTAATATTGCCTGGTCTATTGACGGAACCCAAATTGCGGGAGCTTGTGGAAATGGACAAGTCATATTTGCTCATGTTGTAGAACAGCATTGGGAGTGGAAGAATTTTGAAATTACATTAACAAAAAGAAGAACCATGCAGGTATGTTTCTTTTTTATTCGTAATTTTTTAGGTGTGGTCTAGTTTTAGTTGTATTGTCTACCTCATATTTTCCCCCAAACATCAAATTATATGTGTGTGTGTGTTTTATGGTTAATGAAAACCCTTACAAAAAATCAGGATTAAAGCATTGGCCCGATAAAACCATTAAGTGTCTCATCATTGATAGGAGATAACATATCAAAGCGAAATTAATAAAGTTGTGCTTATTGCTAGCTGTTTTGCTACAAACGCAATTATTTTTTTTACAGTTCCTCAAGACATTTGCTAATTTGTTGGATTAAAACCTTCCTTGATCGCTGTCTGATGGGTTCTGATGTTTAATAGTCTTATAGAAGGAAGTACACATTTAGAGAGCTCATCTGAGAAGTCTTGACAGCAACAGATTACACGTGCCAGAAATTCTTTCCAATAATAACAAAAAAAGCTGAAGCTCCTGGTAATGCAGGAACATTTACATTACTGCTAAATCTTGCCCAGGTCAAATAGGCCAGATATACTGTGTTTGAATACGAGCAATTTTGGCTCTAGCAGATAAAATAGGACTCAGTGGCGGCAGGCACGGATTGGGGGCAAAAGGGGAAAAAAATACACACTTACCTTTTAACGGCGTCTCTCCTCCGTCGTCTATCCACGTCTCTTCCGGCCGGAACGTAAGCATGAAGCACACAGGTTCCCCTAATCCAAACACTATTTTTCTGTCAGTAGTGTTGTGATTTGTCTGAGCACCATGGTTGGACCAGACAGGCAGTGGGAGCCTGGGCATGTTCTCCACCCAGGCGGTGTTTTATAGTCATTAGAGAACATGCAAAGTGAGCATGACTGTTTGGCTGGCCCAAGATGGCCGGCCGAACTGTCATGCGTACTGACAGAGTGAACTCCTCCTGAGCAGAGCAGCCCACCCCACCCCGCAAAGCTGCTTCGGCAGTGAAAAATAAAATGATAACATCAGGTTATTATTATTTTGTTTTTCCTTTTTTACACTGCTGAAAAGCAGTAGGGCGACACTCCTCTGCCTTAGCGGAGGAGCTGCCACTGATGGCACTATTCGTTTGATGTAAGGGTGTAATAAAGGGTCAGTGAGCCAGAGGGCAAGACGGTTCAAATTGTGTGATGCAAAGGAGCAAAGTCCCATTTGTTTCTTTACTTGGGTTTGAAAGTGCAGCCATGGCATGGCGGAGTTCCATTGATCTGACAGTTGAGAGTTTTATTGGAGTTTGTTCGGACTAAGAGGTGCATTTTATTTTTATCATTACGTGACCATCTCTCCTTTCAGCTCTCTTGCAACTTTGCCACATGAAAGCAATCCCACCAGCCTGGCGTGCTATCGGATTAACCTGATTGAATTCCAGTCTGGTTTGTGCTTGAGATGTTGAATGTGGTGGGTTGAACAAGCGTCTGAACAGATTGCATTTCACTCTAGCTGTTTATAAAACTGGGTGGAAATCTCTCACAGCCACAGTACTGCGGTGGCATAGATTTGGATTTCATGACTTCTAATAAGGGTTTTATTGAAGGGACTGAGAGAGAGTTTTTTTAGGGCTACATGTATCAAATAAGCATTTTGCGATTACCAAATAGCGTTTTTCCCAAATTGCTATTTCGTAATCGCAAAATGCTATGTATGTAAGGAATCACCACAGATTTATTATCTAATAGCAATTTGGTAAATAGTGAATCGCTTTAAGGTAATATTACTCCATTCGTTCCTATGGGCCGAAAGGCTCATTAGGTGCTAATTTGCGATTGCCTAATTGGTAATCGCAGATTAGGTAATGCAAAGCCAAGGGTGCAATGATGCCAAAGCCCCCCCGAAGCAATCGCAAAATAATAAATGTGCACATGTAAAGCACACACCAGTTTGAAAAATGCAGTTTTGTGCATTTTCATTGTTTGCACATGGTTACCATGGACTTGAAGTCGATAGTAATTGCATTTTCCTAAATGCAGTTTGCATTTGGAACATGCTTAATACATGTGCTAAGAGGATCACAGTTTGCGATTCCCTATTTGTAGTCGCAATTTTTGCAATTACCTAAAATTACGACTACAAAGCCTTTCATACATCATGAAAGTCTGTTTAGCATTCGTAAATGGATGATTTTACTGAATTGCACTGTTTACGAATACAAAAACCTTTCATACATGTGGTCCTAAGTTTCAGAAGCTCTTTCATCATATTGTTTTCTTTTGGTTCTTATTTCTTCTTTCTGCAAAGGTGCCATTGTGGTTGAGCCATATTCCTTGGTACTTATAGATGGCACTAATTTAATTGGTGCAATATTTAAGTGCCATTCTCTTTTCCTACTAAGTTTACTGCTAAAATGAAGGGTGTTGGATTTCTTAGTTTATAGTCAGGTTGTTATTTGAGCAATAAAAAGCCAGCTGATTTAGTGCATGTTGGAGGTGAGTCCCTGTTTGATCAAAGATAATGGTGTAGTCTGCGCACATTAAAAGTTGTACAGCCTCCTGCGTAATTTCGGAAGGCAAGATGTGTTGTTGAGCAGGGTGGTGTGTGTATATATAAATATATATCAATGAAAAAGCAAAGGTTTAAGATTAGTTATAGTTAGGAAAACATAATTTATTATTTCTATTCAAAACTAACTTAAACTACACAAACCGTAGAAATTAAAAAGTTATAGTTATAACTTAAAGCTAGAATTTGCGCCCCGTCCAAAACTGACTATAACTTGCGCACCTCAGTACAGAGTTGTCAATTCACTTGCCAGACTAAATTAACTGTAACTCTTGCCTTCCACGTGCACTGCTTTTACCCTATAATATGACATCACTTTAAATTATAGCATTCATAACCACTATCATGCCATCTCAAATGACATAAAATATGAGAAGCCTGTGCATGGTTGCCATGTACCGCAGTATACTGCGAAGGTACAGCGGTATACCGCAGCCCAAAATATCATTCGTTTTTGCCTCTTACTACTCAAAAACAACTGAACAAATTCAGATCCAATAACAACAAGCATTGGCATAGCCAATAGGTCTCGCCTTTGGGACCTTATAAGTGTTTAGTTATCCAGCACAATATCCTTGGTGCAACAATATCAAGTGTTGCATGGCTAAACACTTATAAGGTCCCAAAGGCGAGACCTATTGGCTATGCCAATGCTTGTTTTGAGTGAGTGGCTCGTGCAGTAGTGCCACTGTGAGGTAGAGATGCTGCGAGTGCTTTTACAGGAGCCCCTGTCCCATTGCGCCTCTTCAAAATATATCTTGGGTCTGGTGTAATACTTCTAGCCCCTATTCCCGCACCCAATGCATCCTTTAAATGTCCCATGTACAGCCGGGGTTGACACTCCTATTACCCCTGCCTTCCAGTGACACTTTACCCGTCACGGTGGTGTTGGTGGACGTGGTGGTGGTGGACGTGGTGGTGATGGATGTGGTAGTGGTGGACATGGTGGTGGACGTGGTAGTGGTGGTGGGGGATGTGGTGGACGTGGTGGTGGACATGGTGGTGGTGGTTATGGTGATGGACTTGGTGGTGGTGGACGTGGTGGACATGGTGGTGGTGGACGTGGTGGACATGGTGGTGGTGGACATGGTGGTGGTGGATGTGGTGTGGACGCGTTGGTGGTGGACGTGGTGGTGGTGGACATGGTGGTGGACGTGGTGGTGGTGGACATGGTGGTGGTGGACGTGGTGGTGGACATGGTGGTGGACTTGTTGGTGGTGGATGTGGTGGTGGACGTGGTGGCGGTGGATGTGGTGGTGGTGGTGCACGTGGTGGTGGTGGACGTGGTGGTGGTGGATGTGGTGGTGGTGGACGTGGTGGTGTGGTCGCGATGGACATGGTGGTGTGGTGGTGGTGGACTCGGTGCTGGTGGACGTGGTGGTGGTGGATGTGGTGTTGGTGGTGGACTTGATAGTGGTTGGCGTGGTGGTGTGGTGGTGGTGGTGGATGTGATGGTGATGGGCGTGGTGGACGTGGTGGACGTGGTGATGGTGGCGGTGGTGGTGGTGGTGGTGGATGTGGGGGTGGTGGGGATGTGGTGGACGTGGTGGTGGTGGATGTGGTGGTGATGGACGTGGTGGTGCATGTGGTGGTGGTGGACGTAGTGGACATGGTGGTGGTGGTGGTGGTGGTGGATGTGGTGGTGGTGGCGGATGTGGTGGATGTGGTGGATGTGGTGGTGGACGTGGTGTTGTGGTTGTGATGGACCTGGTGGTTGTAGTGGTGGAAGTGGTGGTGGACGTGGACGTGGTGGTGGTGGTGGACATGGTGGTGGTAGTGGATGTGGTGGTGGATGTGGTGGTGGACGTGGTGGGGATGGAGGTGGTGGATGTGGTGGTGTTGGTGGTGGTGGTGGATGTGGTGGTGGTGGACGTGGTGATGGTGGACGTGGTGGTGATGGACATGGTGGTTGTGGTGGTGGACGTGGTGGTAGTGGTGGACGTAGTGGTGGTGGTGGTAGTGGACGTGGTGGACGCGGTGGTGGACGCGGTGGTGGACATGGTGGTGGTGGATATGGTGGTGGACATGGTAGTGGTGGTGGACGTGGTGGTGGTGGTGGTGGACGTGGTGGTGGTGGACGTAATGGTGGTGGACGTGGTCATGGTGGTGGACGACTATTGGGTCTACTGCACCAGCTTCCTCCCAGGAAAAGGACTCCCACAATGGGGGATCCAGGTTGAAGAAACATAAGACATCACCAAAATCATTCTAAACACTCTTGTCATTCAGGGGAGCACCTGTCAATGGCGAGATCCTCAGCACAGACATACTCTCTGTCAAAAGGCTTGATTGGTGACTCTAATTCCTCAGTTACCGATATCAGTACCATTGCCACCAAAACCATCTCCATCAACGCCAAGACAAGCACCATTGGCACAGACAACCGAGCAAGTCTTGTCCCGGACTATACCGAGGCTGACACACTTGACGTCAGCAAGACCCAAACACTATCATTCGTTGTCGAAGCATTCTACTTCACCATCTTCGACTCCAAAACTAATCCATATCTTGGCTCTAAGAATGTCTCTGTCGACATCAATACATTTATCTGTATACTCCTTATATGTGAGGAATGAAGTGGTGCATGTGGAAGAGTTGGTTACTTCTAAGAGGCGAAGACTAATCATCCCTGCAGAAGGCCCTGTAGAGGTCCTTCTTCAGCCTCTAAATATTACTACACTCTTAGAACAGACAATTACGTTTACATTTTTGGTGCCTCTAAAGCCACAAGGACCGTCTCTTCCATTGGTTCCAAGACTAATAGAACCAACTACAAACCTCCCAAAACTCCAGACAGACTCAATCAAAGAAGTCCTTCAACATCTCCAAGTACATCTTTGTACGACACCGATGGATCATATTGATCGGCGGACTTTCATCAGGACTGAGGAAAAGTAATGTAGAATTGGACCGCTCTGTGATAGGTTAGTTAAGTCACTTACCTATCTTCGTCACTGAGTTAATTTACTTAAATGTTGATGTTGTTATAGGTTAGTATGCTACCCATAACTCAATAGGAGTATTCAGAATCTCCTGCGGGTGCAGTGGGAAGCTCTCTAAGATTCTATTTGCGCCTCATTTGTGTAGCTTCCTACTGTCCGCCGATCAATAGTGACATTTAAGGACTGAAACATGTCGACCACCGATATCCGTACTGTATAGGTGCAGTGGACCACTTACACACCCACTAGAGCACCTGTCACTGTTTTTAACCCCTCCCATGCTCATGACGAGGTCAGCTCGTCATGAGCCACGGTGCTTGTGTGCTCATGACGAGCTGAGCTTATCATGGCCGTTAGAACGCTCACACGCGGGGCTAATTCCCCTGCTGTGCTGAGTGTTCTAAGGAAACGGGTGTGGCCGTGACGAGCTCAGCTCGTCATGAGCACACGAGCACCGTGGCTCATGACGAGCTAACCTCGTCATGAGCACCGGGGCGCTGTGCACGCCCCCTACCCCCCAGCACAGCGGGGGAATCAGCCCCACAGCCAAGGGGTTAATCTTAACCCTTCCTGATCAATAAAATACTCTTTACAGGAGAGAAGGTATTTTTAACTTCACACTTTTTTCCACGTTTTTTCACCTAATAATCACGACCGTCACAGAACCAGATGGTCTCCCTCCAGGAGTAGGAAATTTGACTGCCGGGAGAATGGGAAACTCAGGCGGAAAAGGACCCAGTGATGACACCACTCTCCTAACTTATTTAAACGCAGAAACAAGATAAACCCCTACCAACCAGTTAGAGTGAATGAGGGCCTTTGTACAACACTCATAGACCCTGGCATTTCATAACACGTGATTCATTCCCCCTAGATTTATTATTATTATGCATGGAGGCGGAATGAATCACTGATTCTTCCTCCCCACCCTGAGTTTTGGACTGCATTATGCTCCATGCTCATATGACATTTTTGCCTTTAAAAAAAAACTCATAACAGCTTGCCATGGTGTCAAGATGTCAAAATTATGTTTTAAATCAGTAGATGAAATGAAGCATTCCGTAAAGCGAATGTGAAGTGCTTGTTCTCGTTAGTTACTCTTATGAAATGTCAGTATCAGGTTTTTGTCTTTTTTTCAATTGACACCCTGATGGTATATCTTATTTTGTAGTATACATTTTAATTCTAGATGTTTTCCCATTAGGTTCGCAATGTATTAAATGACGCGCTTGATCTTTTGGAGTTCCGCGATAGGGTGATCAATGCCTCTTTAAACTACGGGAACCTGGTTGTTTCAACTTCCCTCCAGTGCTATGTTTTTAGGTAAGTGGCTTCCTGTTTGCCAACATTTGCAAGTTAAAGTTTACTAAGGCGCGATTGTAAGTTGATTTAAATAGGTGTTGCTTGAATTGACAACGAAATAAATACTATTACACGTTGGTCGTCCTAGAATGGGTAATAAAGTACTCTTACCATTGGGTTAAAAACCCAGGTAGGTGCCTATTCCGGGTCGAATATTGAACGTTTTTTTGCGCTCATTTACTTCCTGCTTTTGAGCACTGATGCCTTTGTTTAATCCTAGTGTACAAACTCTGCCTCAACCTCCTAGGGTGGAAAATGAACTGCGAATCACTGCCATCTACTGGTAGTTTCTAACATTGCAGTTCTGCAAATGTGCCTGTGATATTTCGAGGCCCGGAATTGCTATTGTTTAATTTGCATGGCAAGCACTGTTCCTTTCCTTACAAATAATAAAGGGATTGCGATGTTAAACAGAGCTTTTCGGACAACTTTCACGTTGATGACTGCTTTTGCAGGATGGCTTCATCATCTGAGAACAGGTCCACAGGTACCCTTGGGATTTGTCGCCAAGGTGGAAAGTAAAAGGTATCATTACTGCATCAGGCAAAAAGATTAAAACAAAACAAAACTTTATTGTAGTTCAAATACGTCTAAGTGAACACCTCAAAAGGGATGGCTTTGAAGATGCCCGCCGATTGCAGTCGTGCGCCTTCACTATTTAAAGCAATATTATGTAGGAGTTTAATTTGAGTGAGGTTAAGCCCCCAGAAGAAGTAAAATTACCTAGCTAGGCAAATGGGTAGAAAAACATATTTTGCATTCTTTAAAAGTGATAGTAGGAATTCATTGTCTTGTATGTCTGATGGGGTAAAGATTAAAGTGTAAACGATTGCCGAGAAAAAGTACACTTATTTTGTAGTAATAATTTTTATTGCATTTAAATATACATACATAAAACAATAAAACAAAGCTGATATATTAAATCAAAGTTTTCCTGAAATATTCACAAAGGAAATCATTAATGTACTTTCTGTTGTGACAATTCAGTAGTAGTATTTATGCGTTGGATTTTATTGTGCATCAAGATGCCTCTCCAGTACCCAGAATAATTTTTGTATAGTTGTGGAGAGCCTTTCCAAGAAATAGGTCACAGCACACCGAAGATAAACACCAAAAAACACTCGTATAAAAAGACACGCTGAAGGAAGTCAATTAATTCTATTGCACTTTATTGATTTGGAGCTTAAAAGAAACCGGCTTGCAGCAGGCACCCACTCGGCCGAGCTATTTTTCAGAGTTTCTTGAGAAAGCAGGAAGGCCTTGATGCGTCAGGCGCACACATTTGATGTAGAGTTTTTAGAATATATATTTAGGAAGCACTTAACTTTCCATTTGAGCTGCTTCAAAAATGAGGAAATATTTACATCCAAGTTGTTTAGAAAACGAAATCGTACTAGGAATTGAAGGGTTATTCACAAACAGAAATGACGTGGTTGTTTGTGCTAATTTTAGTATCCGGAATTAAAATCTTGCACTAGAGAACTAAAAACTTTTTACTTGGTTGTATTATTGTCGCGAACCCCAGTTTTCGCGGTATCTCAGTCCCCCAAATTTCTAGTATCAGGGCTATCAGTATCTGTTGGAGTGGGGGATGGGCAGAGTCACCAGAGGTTCCCAAGTGGGACACATTACTGTTACCAGGACTATCAGTATTTGTTGGAGATGGGGGAGGGCAGAGTCACCAGAGGTTCACAAGTGGCACACATTACTGTTACCAGGGCTATCAGTATCTGTTGGAGTGGGGGAAGGGCAGAGTCACCAGAGGTTCACAAGTGGGACACATTACTGTTACCAGGGCTATCAGTATCTGTTGGAGTGGGGGATGGGCAGAGTCACCAGAGGTTCACAAGTGGGACACATTACTGTTACTAGGGCTATCAGTATCTGTTGGAGGGGGGGGGGCAGAGTCACCAGAGGTTCACAAGTGGGACACATTACTGTTACCAGGGCTATCAGTATCTGTTGGAGTGGGGGAAGGGCAGAGTCACCAGAGGTTCACAAGTGGGACACATTACTGTTACCAGGGCTATCAGTATCTGTTGGAGTGGGGGAAGGGCAGAGTCACCAGAGGTTCACAAGTGGGACACATTACTGTTACTAGGGCTATCAGTATCTGTTGGAGTGGGGGATGGGCAGAGTCACCAGAGGTTCACAAGTGGGACACATTACTGTTACCAGGGCTATCAGTATCTGTTGGAGTGGGGGATGGGCAGAGTCACCAGAGGTTCACAAGTGGGACACATTACTGTTACTAGGGCTATCAGTATCTGTTGGAGTGGGGGGGGGGCAGAGTCACCAGAGGTTCACAAGTGGGACACATTACTGTTACCAGGGCTATCAGTATCTGTTGGAGCGGGGGATGGGCAGAGTCACCAGAGGTTCACAAGTGGGACACATTACTGTTACCAGGGCTATCAGTATCTGTTGGAGTGGGGGATGGGCAGAGTCACCAGAGGTTCACAAGTGGGACACATTACTGTTACCAGGACTATCAGTATCTGTTGGAGTGGGGGATGGGCAGAGTCACCAGAGGTTCCCAAGTGGGACACATTACTATTACCAGGGCTATCAGTATTTGTTGGAGATGGGGGAGGGCAGAGTCACCAGAGGTTCACAAGTGGGACACATTACTGTTACCAGGGCTATCAGTATTTGTTGGAGATGGGGGAGGGCAGAGTCACCAGAGGTTCACAAGTGGGACACATTACTGTTACCAGGGCTATCAGTATATGTTGGAGTGGGGGGAGGGCAGAGTCACCAGAGGTTTTATTTATTTGTGTATTTTATAAAGCGCACAGCTGCCCCAACGGGGCGTCCCGGCGCTGATAAATCTGGGAACAGGGGGCGTAGGAGCAGAGGAGGCCGTTAAGAGGAGAAAAGGTGAGTCTTCAGGGATTTACGAAATGCCGATTCTGTTTGGCAAGCACGTAAGGCAACCGGGAGCTTGTTCCAACACTGAGTGGCGCATACCTCAAATGTTTTTCCTCCTGCACGAGTTCGTTTGAATCGTGGAGTTTCCAGGAGGAGTAGGGAGTTGGAGCGAAGTGTCCTGGTGTTGACATACGGCCGCAGAGTGCTTTTCAAATGGGCTGAGCCATTGCCCTTAGAGGCCCGGAAAGCCAACGTCATGGCCTTAAAGACGCATCTCTTTGCAATGGGAAGCCAGTGCAGTTTACGGAGGTGAGGAGAGATATGATGTCTGGCAGGGATTCTCTCCACTAGCCGGGCGGCAGCGTTTTGGACTGTCTGAAGTTTATGACATAGGCCTGCTGTGATACCAAGATATAGTGCGTTGGCATAGTCAAGATGGGATGTTATCAATGCTTGGACCACAGTCTTACGGCAGTCCGCCGGCAGATAGTTAATAAGCCGGTTAATAGTCTTGATCTTTTCAAAGCCGGAAGCTGCTACTGTTTGTACCTGAGTGTTAAAACTGGGGTGGTTGTCCCAACGTACTCCTAAGTTTCTCACCGAGTCTTTGGGCGTAGGGGCTTGGCTTAGATCCTTAGGCCACCACAGACTAGAATCCAAAGGGGAAGGAGAGTTAAAAAACAGGATCTCCGTCTTTCCTGCATTGAGTCGGAGGGAGTTGGCGTCCATCCAACTAGAGATGTCTTTAAGGCAGGATTTCAATGGATCAAAGGCAGGGGCGGAGGGAGAGTCAAAGGTAAAAAGAAGCTGAATGTCGTCAGCATAGGAGATGGATTTAATCCCAGTATGTGCAATCAGTTTGGCCAGGGTGGTGAAATAGACATTGAACAAGAGCGGGCTCAGGGAAGAGCCCTGTGGGACTCCCCATTTGAGGGGTCTAGCAGAGGAGGTGTAGGGGGGGTATAGACCTGCTGTGTGCGGTCAGAAAGATAGGAAGAGAGCCATTTCAACACAGTGCCGCCTATACCCAGGTCCTCCAGCCTTCTCAGCAAGATCTTATGAGAGACGGTGTCAAATGCTGCTGAAAGATCCAGCAGCACTAACACCGCCCTCGTCCCCCTGTCCAGTGACCATCTCACTGAGTCAGCCATTTCGAGAAGGGCTGACTCCGTGCTGTGGCCCGACCGGAAGCCGTGCTGAGAGTCATGAAGGAGCCCATTGGATTCGATGTAATTCGCCAACTGAGAGTGTACCAGTTTTTCTATGATCTTAGCTGGGGCAGGCAGTAGAGAAATAGGCCTGTAATTACTGGGGTTGTCGGGGTCAAGATTGGGCTTCTTGAGGATGGGGACCCGGGAAGCGTGCTTCCATTTGGCGGGGAAACTGCCCGTTCTCAAGGATTCATTCCAGATATGATTCAAGTAGGGATTGAGCAAAGGTGCCAGTTTTTTATATTGTTTGGCTGGCCAGGGGTCAATTGGTGAGCCAGATTTGCATTTTAGTAATTCTGCCATGGTGTCAGCTTCAGAGACGACAGAAAATTCTAACAGAGTGGACGGCTGTGGCGAAAGAGTAGTGGGTTCCTCTTCCGGTCCTTCTCTGATGGAGATAGGGAAGGAGGAATAGATAGTCTCAATTTTGTCCTCAAAGAATTGCGAGAGTTTATCGCATAGAGACTGGGAGGCAGGTTCACAAGTGGGACACATTACTGTTACCAGGACTATCAGTATCTGTTGAAGTGTAGGATGGGCAGAGTCACCAGAGGTTCCCAAGTGGGACACATTACTGTTACTAGGGCTATCAGTATCTGTTGGAGTGGGGGATGGGCAGAGTCACCAGAGGTTCACAAGTGGGACACATTACTGTTACTAGGGCTATCAGTATCTGTTGGAGTGGGGGATGGGCAGAGTCACCAGAGGTTCACAAGTGGGACACATTACTGTTACCAGGACTATCAGTATCTGTTGAAGTGTAGGATGGGCAGAGTCACCAGAGGTTCCCAAGTGGGACACATTACTGTTACCAGGGCTATCAGTATTTGTTGGAGATGGGGGAGGGCAGAGTCACCAGAGGTTCACAAGTGGGACACATTACTGTTACCAGGGCTATCAGTATCTGTTGGAGTGGGGGATGGGCAGAGTCACCAGAGGTTCACAAGTGGGACACATTACTGTTACCAGGGCTATCAGTATCTGTTGGAGTGGGGGATGGGCAGAGTCACCAGAGATTCACAAGTGGGACACATTACTGTTACCAGGGCTATCAGTATCTGTTGGAGTGGGGGGAGGGCAGAGTCACCAGAGGTTCACAAGTGGGACACATTACTGTTACCAGGGCTATCAGTATCTGTTGGAGTGGGGGATGGGCAGAGTCACCAGAGTTCACAAGTGGGACACATTACTGTTACTAGGGCTATCAGTATCTGTTGGAGTGGGGGATGGGCAGAGTCACCAGAGTTCACAAGTGGGACACATTACTGTTACTAGGGCTATCAGTATCTGTTGGAGTGGGGGAAGGGCAGAGTCACCAGAGGATTACACGTGGGACACTGAGACCCACTCCCCCATGACATGAGGAATTTCCAGGTGAATTGGTAATTCTGAAACTTTTTTCACCTGGAGATTTCAAAACACCACAGCTCAGCGGTGTTTTCTTAACCGTGTTCTTGCATTTATTTTTATTTTTTTATTATTTTTAAAGTTATACTTACATAGTTATTATCTTTACGTGTAATCTGGACCTCGCATTCACCTTAAGAGAATATTTGAAACTGATGTACAGAACAGCCTTCTTTTCAGTGCTTTCTGAAAGGTCAACAGTGACTTGTTGTGTCTGCTTGTCAGTGGTAGCTGGATCCACAATCTCAGACCAAAAACTGAAAATCTCCTCTACCCCCAGAGGCTTAGATGTAGTCTCAGGGACATTTTAGAGAGGTACATGGGGAGATCAGAAGTGTCCTGTCATGACTGTGCTAGCAGAGCTTCTTAGCAAGATAATTTGGTCCGAAACCATGTGAACATTCCAGTATCAGAGCTAATGTTTGGCTCCCACAGTGAGATGCACCATTGAAAGATGGAGGCAGGTACCTTGGACGCATTCTGCCCTTAAAAGGAGTTTGAAAAAACTGCATTAGGCTTTTGTGAGATATGTTCCATTGCCAGAAAGGTTATCCGTCTTTCAAGCAAAGTCAACTTCAGTAACAAAAGCTGTCCTACAACCAAAAGAGGCTTACCAAAGGGAGGGGTGTGACAAATCATCTCCATCACCAGCAAAACATCATGTTAACCTGCATCAACTCCTTTCTCCCTGTTCCACATATCTCATCAGACGGAGCTTAGTGTGAAAGAAAATGTCTTCCTTCAGCTCCATATGGAGAGAGACTATGCGCGGTATATTTCCAGGACACAAATTTTCTTATTCCAAAAGCAAGAGAACATCTGAAATTACTGTGATTTATGGTGGGCGAGAACCAATACCAGTACAAGGTTTACCAGTAATTCAAAAACTACCTGCATCATTTTTCCAATTGAATGGTGTAAGTAGCAGTACATTTGAAGAAGAAATTTAATTTCAGCTACCCCTCTAGAAATGGCCATTATATAAAATAAAATGCTTAACGGAAACCGCTACAGGATTCTTGCCCTGCAGCATCATTACTTCTCTATCTGGGACTCAAAATCATACTCGGAATATCCAACTTATTTTCAATATAGAAAAAAACCTTTCTTGAAAAGTGTATTCTCAGCAGTTAGGAAATGTCATTCCTTCTAATGAACCCACCGCATGTCAAACTGTTCAGCTATTGCGAGGAATTAGTGGCTAAAACATCCTGCCTAATAAAATCAAGCTAATGCTGAGATTTGTTGAGTGACCATCTGGAGATGAGTCTTTACATTAGTAAAACACTATTGTCGGAATAATGACTTCAGTGTTACTACCTGACCTATTTAACTTAATGTTATCGTCATCTTTCATCTTCATGAGATTCTACGTAGCGCTTCTCTTTATTTATGTTTGGGGGGCGGTGGGGGGGGGGGGGGGGGGGGGGGGACTTTGGAATTGTTGTAATGCCTAAAAATATCAGTAAATAGCCCATGATTGATAATGAAATGTTATTTAGAACCTATTCCTCAAATCCCCATTGTATTCATGAGCAACTCTCTTGAGCATTAAAATGAACTGAACACCACCAGCCACCGTTGTGAATGTCCGGTGCATTGCAATGGAAGTATTCAATTTCAGATCTAAACGGGCTTCTATCTGCTTCATTTATGTGGATTTTTTGTCCTTAATTTATTTTGAAGAACAGCTGGTTTTCTTAAGACACTTTCTTTTAAAATTAAAATTCGAATGTAATTGATAAATAAGTAAGCTCTATTAATGTTGACTTTAGATATGCATATAGAGAAAGATTTGTTTTTATAAGTGATGCTTTTTCTTTGTAAAAGTACCCAGTGTCTCGCATTTGAGTGGAGCTATTCAGGGCCCATCAATTATTTGAAAATTCTCATTATGGATAAGTAGAATTAAAAGAAAATCATTTTCTTCAGTGGGGTATGAAGGAAAAAGTTGGTTTTTTTCAGTATTCAAAGAAGAATGAAACGTCCTTTCATTCGTAACAGAAAGGTTTAAATTCTATTAAAGACACCAATGTGAAGATTATGCTCTACATTCTCTCTTTATTTTACTCCAGCAGACTTCCATGTGCTTATATAAAACGACATTTCCTACCAACCCACGGGAAAGGAATGACATAAAATTTTTAACCAATTAACATTCTCTCTCTATTCCCTCAAAACAAGCTTCTCCCAGAGTCACTTCCTCTCTTTTCCTGCGACATTAAAAATTCCAAACAAGTTCCTTATTCTCCCTTATTCGAATGGGAGCCTGAAAAATGAACATTCTCTGAGACAAGCATTCAGTATATATCATGTCCATTGAAGAAAGAATAAACAATATCAAATAACACCCTTAATACTGTGGCTACCCTATAAAAGAAATATAAAGTGAAAAACAATACTCCTAATTTAGACAGTAGTCTTCAAACAAGTGCAATTTATACTCATACCTTATGTTGAAATTGCTCCTTGTTCAAAATATCATAACTGAATGTTCCTACCCAAAGTAGAAGGGGTGGGTGGTGACGTCAGAAAACTTGGGTGGGAATAATCCTCACCTCCATGTACTTAATAGAATTGAACTTTCTGTTACGAATGTTAGGCAATGTTTAATTCCATGTCAGGACCGGAGGCGAGGATTATACTCGTTCAAAACTTGCCCACCACTAGGACTCCTTATCCAAGACCTCCTTATAGTAAAGCCTCTTAAATATGAAGCCCGACGACCTGTCGGCCGCATTCAGGATATCTTCCTATTGAGTGCCCTAAATGAATGCTTTTGAAGCCATGGCTCCCCCCTCATCGAGTGAGCACAAAATTGTGATCCATTAATCATGCATGATCCAACAGACCCATTGAACAATAGTTGGAGAAGAGATCGCTCTGAAAGGTTTCTTGACGGGTATTAACTGCCTTTCCCGGGGAGGGCGAAACTCTTCTGTCACCTCACCATACTTTGGTGATCTATCAAACGGTGGGTAGAAGTCTACCCCGTAATTAGATTTTGTTTTGCGTGAAGTGTAAAAAGTCACTCCTTCTGGGGTGAAAAATCTGCCTATGATATCAAGAGCCCGGACATCCAAGACCATAGGCTAGATTTAGGTAACTTCAATTTACCGACTCATAAATACCGAATTTTACCGATTCGGTATTTATGAATCTGTAAATTTGAAGGAGGGAGATGTAGGTGAATTTTATTTTTGAATTACCGAATCGGTAATATTCGGTATTTACCGAATCGGTAAATACCGATTCGGTATTGCCCATTGATTCCTATGGGCCTTGAAGCCCATAGGAATCAATGGGCAATACCGAATCGATATTTACCGATTCGGTAAATACCGAATCCTGCTAGGTGCAGGGGGTGTCACTTTGACACCCTCTAGCACCCCAAATACAGGCATGTGTAACATGTGGCACACATACATGCCCTAAGGGCATGTCTGTGTGTCACATTGCACAGGTGTGCATGCACAGATGTGCATGCACACCTGTATTCGGTATTTTACCACCCAATAGGATTGGGTGGTAAAATACCGACTCTTAAGGGCCTGTGGCACTCTGTGAAGTGCCACCTACATCTCATTTACAGAATCGGTAAATTTACCGATTCGGTATTTTACAGATTCTGTATATTTACAGAATCGGTAAATTTACTGATTCTGTAAATGAGATGCCCCCTACATGCCAAATCCTAAATACCGGTCGGTACCGGCCGAAATCGGCCGTTACCGACCGGTATTTGGGCTCCTACATCTGGTCCCATATGGCATGAAATAATAAATAACTGCATTGGCAGTTTTCCAAAGATCTCTTTTCAAGATAAAATGTAATTTCTGATAGATACATCTGCCGTGTGGATTCCTCACCTTGTGAATATCCCCTTGCGTCAGCAACATTCGGAAATTCTTTTTGTAGCTTCGCGCCGACGTGGACTTGGATGTCATAGAGGCACGGCATCGCACGCGACTCCGCTGACGTCACCGACGCCTACATTAGGCCCACGCCGGCATGATGACATCAGTTCCCTTTTTTCCGCGTCATCGACGCTAACGGTTTTAGGATACTCAGTAGCTTTTGGGTAACTCTGTTACTGTTTTTCTTCGTTTTTCTCTGTTCTCTTGAACTTGTCTCCCTAGTATGTCGACTAAGAATACTGGATTTAAACCCTGCAGGGAATGCGGGAAAATGATGTCCGTTACGGACCCACACCAGGACTGTATTTGGTGTTTGAGTTCGGACCATGACGTGGTTGGGTGTTCGTCGTGTCAAAAAATGAACCCGAAAGCCCTGCGAGAGAGGGAGACAAAACTTCTTGTGGCAAGATTAAAAGCCGATAAAAGAAAGAAAACTTCAAGATCCCGCTCGAGGAAGTCGAGGTCAAGATCAAGATCGAGGTCTCGAGAGGCATCGGCTTCGAAGTCCTCATCGGATCATGCTTCGAGGACGCATAAGAAGCACAAGAAAAGGAGGCATGAGTCTCGACGTCATTCGGGTGAGAAGTCGAGCTCGAAGTCGAGGTCGCCCAAGAAAGTTAAATTCAAGGTGATCCCACAGCAAGAAGCTTCGGATCGAGAAGGTGAGGCCTCACCTTCGGAGTCACAGGTTCAATCTCCGGCTCCGGTTTCCAATCCGACTCCGATGCCGTCTCCGGCTCAAGAAGAGGTGGAGGAAGTTCCTATTGGGGAAGATGAATCGGCGCCTGTTGATGAGCCTGATTCGAATCCACCTCGAGGTCAGCATGAAGGTGATCATCCACCTTTCCCTGCACCAGGTCAGGATCCATCAGCGTTCCTCAACACTATGTATGGGGTATTTTCGAGGTCATGGTACCCCTCTGGTGCACCTTCGGGTCCCATGGGTCCAATGGCATTTAATTTGGGTGTTCCACACTCTTATGCCCCGGCACCTTTCATGCCGTATCTGCCAACCCCGACTCCATTGTGGCAATACCCGGCTCCACCGAGGTCGACGCCGAGATCGACGCCGGCTCGATCGAAGTCGATGACTCAGATACCGGCGTCGCCCACTCCAAGCAAGTCTTTGGAACATCCTTCTAAGCCTTCCGATACGGTACCGACGTCGGTTCCGGCTCCGTCGGAGTCGGTAGTGGATCCGACTGCGTTCTGTGTGAAGGAGAGATCCAGGAGAAATGCACAACGCCTCCTGGAAGAACGGAGGTTTTACGAATCTCACCCAGACTTGGAGGAAGGTGAACTGGATGAGGATTGTTTCGAGGAACTGGCTGATGCTAGTGGCCTTGATTTTTCCCCTGAGTGGGAGATGCCATCAGGTCCGAATACTCCTTCAAAAGATGTCCAGCCATATCACGTTGTAATGGGGAAAGCAGCAGGACTTGACATTGCCTACTGTCGAGTTTAAATCAAACCTGCTTACAGAGGTTCTCCATTCACCAAGCTCAGCTGTGGAACCATTACTACCATTTAATGAGGCATTAACTGAACCTATTATGGAGGTGTGGAAGAAGCCTCTTTCTGCTCCTGCTGTCTCAAAAAGTGTGGCTAGGAGATATAGAGTAGCTCCCGAAGACCCTGCCTTTTTATCATCTCACCCTTCTCCTGAAAGCCTGGTGATTCAGGCTGCGTGCTCAAAAAAGTCAGTTGGTGCTTTTCCACAAGTGCCTGGTGACAAGGAGGCCAAAAAGCAGGATCAAGTGGCCAAGAAAACTTTCTCCTCCGCAAGTATGGCGTTAAAATCAACGAATGCCACTTGTCTCATGGGGAGGTATGTGCACGCACTTATGGACTCAATGCGTTTGTTGATTCCAAAGGTTCCAGAAGACTGCAGAGGTGATTTTGAGGAGGTTTTATCTGATACTCAAGCGGCAGCTTGTCAAGTTATCCAGAGCGGTCTTGATACTGCAGATTCTGTGGCACGGATCATGGGCACTGCGGTCGCCACAAGAAGATCAGCGTGGTTGAAATCCTCTGATTTTTCTGCGGATGTGCAGTCTGCATTGTTAGATCTACCTTTTGACGGGGGAAGGACTCTTTGGCAAGAACGCAGATAGAACCTTAGAGAGGTTTAAGGATAGCAGAGCAACTGCTAGATCTCTTGGTCTTCAAGTAAGAGGTTCAACGACCAGAAAGTTCAGAGGTTTTGGACGCTCTTCTTTTCGTACCTATAGACAAGGTCAACAGCAGCAGCAGCAAAATACCTTGTATAGGTCATACAGGGGAAAGCAAAGAGCACGTCCTCGAGGGCGTCAAGCCTCTTCCTCCTCCACCTCCTCCAACCCCCCAGCCACAGAAAAGCAGCCCTAGATCCGCCATTCAGGATCATGTGGGTCCAGTTGGGGGTCGGCTTACCCACTTTCTACGAGATTGGGAATCGGTTTCATCAGATCTTTGGGTTCTCAATCTCGTAGAAATTGGGTATGCACTTCCCTTTCGGGAATTCCCCCACAATTACCCTCCTTGCCAGGGATATTGCTCAGAGGAACATCTGTTGCTCCTACAGGAGGAAGTTCAGACTCTGCTAAGAAAGGGTGCGATAGAGGTGGTCCCAGAGCAGGAAAGGGGTCAGGGATGCTACTCCCGGTATTTCCTGATTCCCAAGAAGGATGGCAGGCTTCGTCCAATCCTGGATCTCAGGATCTTGAATCTCTATCTGAAACAGGAGAAATTCAAGATGCTCACCCTTGCTCAGGTTCTTCAAGCGCTGTTAGAAGAAGACTGGATGGTGTCACTGGACTTACAGGATGCGTACTTTCACATCCCAATCCTGAAGTCGCACAGGAAGTATCTCCGTTTTACGGTAGGATCGCAGCACTATCAGTTTGCGGTCCTTCCGTTTGGACTTACTACTGCGCCTCGAGTCTTCACCAAGGTGATGGCAGTGGTGGCTGCGCATCTCAGAAGATCAGGGATTCCTGTATTCCCTTATTTGGACGACTGGCTGATCAAGGCAGAGTCGTCAGATAGAGTGCTCCATCATCTGCGAGAGACAACCCAGTTGTTGTACAGGTTGGGTTTTTCGATAAATGTACCCAAGTCTCACCTGGTGCCCTCCCAGCGCAACCTGTTCATAGGTGCGGTACTGGACACTACTGTGTGTCGTGCATTCCCTCCTCCTCAAAGGATTCGCGACATACAGGAAATGATTCCTTTATTTTACAATGGAGCGGTCGTTCCAGTCCTGAAGGTCCTTCGACTGCTCGGTCTGATGGCTTCATGCATTCTGTTGGTCAACCATGCACGCTGGCACATGAGGGCGCTCCAGTGGTGCCTCCGCAGGCAGTGGTATCAACACAACGGAGATCTCAGGGAGTCAGTGAGGATCTCCAGAGAAGCTGCGGCGGATCTGTCTTGGTGGGGCGTGGAAGGCAACCTGTCTCAGGGGAAGCCTTTTCAGTTGCCTCCTCTGGTGGCCACAGTGATAACGGATGCATCCACTCTAGGGTGGGGTGCTCATCTGGGGGATCTGGAGGTCAAGGGTCTTTGGTCTCCAGAGGAAAGGTTATTTCACATCAACCTTCTAGAATTGCGGGCGATACGTTTGGCGCTCAAGGCCTTCCTCCCTTCCCTTCGCGATCGGTCGGTCCAGGTCCTGACGGACAACACGACTGCGATGTGGTACATCGATAAACAGGGAGGAGTGGGGTCGCAGTGTCTCTGCAGAGAGGCTCTGCGTCTCTGGTCCTGGGTTCAGGACCATCAGATTTGTCTGATGGCAAATCATCTGGCCGGAGTTCTGAACGTGCGTGCAGACAGTCTCAGTCGGCAGTTCTCTGCTGACCACGAGTGGAGGCTTCACCCGGAGGTGGTTCGCGACATCTTTCAGATGTGGGGGACTCCTCGGGTGGACCTGTTCGCCACTCACGAGAATGCTCACTGCCTGTCATTCTGCAGTCTCCAGTATCCGGTGCAAGGAGCCTTGGGGGACCCGTTTCAGTTGAGTTGGGGAAATCAACTCCTTTACGCGTTTCCTCCCATACCTTTGACTCCTCGAGTTCTGAGGAAGATTCGCCAAGACCGGGCCCAAGTCATATTGGTCGCCCCGGACTGGCCAAGAAGGGTTTGGTATACAGATCTTCTCCACCTCTCCTCTCACCCGCCGCTCCGTCTCCCTCTCAGGGCAGATCTCCTCTCGCAGTCGCAGGGGCAGGTTCTACACCCCCACTTCCAGACATTGCACCTTCATGCCTGGAGATTGAACGGGGCAACCTGAGTTCTTTTTCTTTCCCGCCTGACGTGGTGACGTCATCTTGTCAGCCAGGCGTAACACACTAAGTCCATCTATTCATATAGATGGTCAAAATTTGTTTCTTTGTGTGGGGAGAAATCTATTGACCCTTTGGCAGCCCATTTGTCTGATTTTCTCCAGTTTGCCCTTTCTCTGGCGCAACAGGGACTTGCTGTTGCCACGGTGAAGGGCTATCTTTCAGCGCTGTCGGCATTTCTCTGTTTGCCTGATCAGCCATCTCTTTTCAAATCTCCTGTAGTTTTAAGGTTTTTAAAGGGTCTCACAAATAGGTTCCCTCCTGTTCCTTTTATTGTGCCTCAGTGGGACTTAAATCTTGTCTTGACCTTTTTGATGGGTGCTCCTTTTGAGCCTCTTCATAAATGTCCTTTGAGGCTTTTGACTCTTAAGACTGTCTTCCTCGTTGCAATAACCTCGGCAAGGAGGGTAAGTGAGCTTCAAGCTCTTAGTTCCAAGCCCCCTTTCTTGACCATTCATGCTGATCGAATGGTTCTTAGGACCAGGGCTGCTTTTCTGCCTAAGGTGGTTACTCCTTTCCACCTTGGTCAATCTATTACCCTCCCTACCTTTTATCCTTCCCCACACCCTTCCAAGGAGGAGGAGAGATTACACCGTCTGGACCCCAAGAGGGCGGTGTCTTTTTACCTGGACAGAACTAAAGACTGTCGGTTGGATGACCAGCTCTTCATTGGCTTTGCTGGCTGCAAGAGAGGAAGAGCGGTCCATAAAAGAACTTTATCAAGATGGATCGTCCTCTGTATAAAGATCTTCTACTCTTTGGCCGGTAAGGAACCACCAGAGGGTATAAGGGCTCATTCTACAAGAGCTAAATCTTCAACCTCAGCATTGGCTGGAGGTGTTCCAGTAGAGGACATTTGTAGGGCGGCAACTTGGTCTTCCCTCCGCACTTTCGCAAAGAATTACTGCTTGGATTCCCAAGTGAGGAGGGACGGCCATTTTGCGCGCTCTGTCCTCCAGGATTTCCTGGTTTAGAAGAGTGGACACCCTCCTCCGGGAGTGGGGACTGCTGTGGGACTCTATTCACAAGGTGAGGAATCCACACGGCAGATGTATCTATCAGAAGAACAAGTTACTTACCTTCGGTAATGCAAATTCTGTTAGATACAATATCTGCCTGTGGATTCCTCACTGACCCACCCGCCTCCCCGTTGTCCACTCTTCTATAGCAGTTTTTCTGTATTGTATTTATTTTATTGTCAAGGGGTTGTTTATTTCAGATGTTTTATTGCATTTGTTTCACACTGTGTGTGTTACCTTGATATTTGTACTGCGTATACTGTGTATATGTCTACTGTCATTGGTCCGTCCGTGTGCCTCGAAGGCATGGAAAAAAGGGCGGAACTGATGTCATCACGCCGGCGTGGGCCTATTGTAGGCGTCGGTGACGTCAGCGGAGTCGCGTGCGATGCCGTGCCTCTATGACGTCCAAGTCCACGTCGGCGCGAAGCTACAAAAAGAATTTCCGAATGTTGCTGACGCAAGGGGATATTCACAAAGTGAGGAATCCACAGGCAGATATTGTATCTACCAGAAAAAGCGTTACCGAAGGTAAGTAACTTGTTCTTTTCTGCCATGATTTAAAAAGATTTACAACTTGATTGATGTCCCATACTGCTGAATATCTAGGCTTTGGTGGCAATGCAAGACAGATTAGTCTCATTAACTTGCATACCAGGGGATGTTTACCTACCTGACTGTCTTTCATCGGAATATGACCTGCCGAAATGGCCGACCTGAACTTATTTGCCATCCTGTACAGGCCCTGTAAAGCCAGAGATACCATGACATTTATTGCTTTGAAGAACGTCGGACCCCATGAGATCGCTACCTTTTTGTACACACCAACGAACCCATGGCGACCACAGTAATTTGTACCATTTAGTGATACTGTCAACCCATGCTGTGGCCTCCATTCTTTCAGCTTCCTCTGAAAACCCAGGGACTTCATCTTTCCCTGTAATCCTCCAGGCCATGAGGGGTAATCTGCCTTGCAGGACTACCGGCTGTGGATTCCCTAGAGGGTCCAGGAGGAGATCCGGAGCGTGGAGTAGAAGGAAAGTTCCAGAAGAACTGGAAACCAAACTTGCGACCTCTAAAATGGTTGATGAGAACTACCCTTGCCTGTTGTCTCCGCACCTGGTAGACAACCTTATGATCATTGCAAATGGAGGAAAGCACATCCACGCTCTGCTGCCAAATCATATAAGAATCCATCGCTCACCATAGGATCTGACTTCCAGCTGAAGTACCTGTCTTTCTGGTGCTCCAGTTGTGGAGTGAAAAGGTCCACTGTGAACCTACTCCAAGATTCTCTATCTTCTTGAAGAACTAAAGTCCAGTTGCCATACACCTATGTCTGACCATTCCCCGAGCACCAGTTTACCACTTTGTTGGATACACCCGGAAGATATTGTGCCATGAGCGATATGTTGTTGGAGGGGCAAAAGGTCTGCAACTCCTTGGCCAGGTCCGCCAGTATCTTTGATCGGGGACCTCCTAGGGTATTGATGTACCGGACGGCTGACACATTGTCCATCTTCAGGAGGGCACAACAGTTCACTTTCTCCTTGGTCCAACACTAAACCACGAAAGATGCTGCCATTAATTCCATCTTTGTCCTGATCTTGATGGCGCCCTGTTTAGCCCTACTTGTATCAGTGCTCTCTGAACACTCTCGAGTACCTGCTATCACGCCAGGAACCTAACGGCACATCGCTGCTGTCTCCTGATTCCAGCCATCACACAACCCTAAGGAGCAAGCCCTATACCTAATCCAGTACGGCACTCAAACAATCCCCACCCTTGGATACAGGAGCGTACTGAGGAGAGCGGCGGCCGCCCTCTCCCTCCATTACCTCCAGGACAACCATTCATGTTGTTATCGCTACTTACAGAGCTGTGGCGATCTTATTCCGGCTATTTCGAATTCACAAACTCAATTTTTGATACTTCTGCCGACTGGCACAAACATGTTCTGAACCAGGCAAATGTTATTTTCTAGTCCTGATGATGATCACAGTTTACCATGAGCAAGGGATCGAAAGGTCGACATTTCTAAATAGAACCACAAATGTCCATTTGTGCTTAACTGTTGTGGTATCTATTTTTTGTCAAAACTTGCTGTTATTTAAAACTGAATGCAGTTGAACAAAGCTCAAAGTCTTTGCCTGTATTTCTGTTTTGGTTCGATTGTCTGTATTGTTACCCCATTCCCCCACACTTGCTGGTTCTTTAAAGGTACAGGCTTGTGCCTCACTATTTATGCTGTTCAAAGTATTTCTGACTTTATTTTCTCCATTGTAAAAATAAAACTCCATTGTCCGGCTGGACACTGGATGGCTAGAGTAACCCATCGTTGGTTATATTCTAATTATTTTGTGTACATTATTATTTGCTTAGGACCTTTGTTCCTTGAAACTGGCAAAAATTTGAGGGTGTAAAATATTTTTAATAGAGGCCTGTGCCTTGTCAAGGTACGTCAAAGTAGAAACATACTTCCCCAACTCCTTTATTAATGGGTACTCAAACAGGCCCCCTTGGGCCTCCACCTCTCCTCTCCTACTGTAGAAGTCAGGCCCCACAGGTTGGGGTCAATCTTTATTAGAATAGAGTGCCGCCTCTCCGTGGACTGTGCGCAATTCACATTGCCCAAGAAAATTACTCCAAGTTGTGCCTACCAAGAGAGGGCCTCTGGTGGGATAGGGTTTCGTGAGGACTTCGACTAAAATTCTTGACCTGGCAGAACTTCTAGGACCAATCTATACCCTTTATAGGGTCACGGATATATTTTGCCAAAAAGGTCTGGAGTGCAGACCATATTCCTCGCCAGTGAGGGGCCTGCATATTAAGCTGGCACGCAGCTCCTTCTCAAGGGGCTTGCAGATTAATGCTAGTGACCTCCTGACTGTGCCCCGATCTCGGCTGCATTATTGTTGTGCCATTTGGCTGCATTATTGTTGTGCCATTTGTTGTGCCTCTCAGCCCGTCCCTGCCGCTGCTCCCCCGCGGCCCCACCCCCCGTCCCCTACCGCTTCTCCAATTCAATCCCTTCCCACTCGCCACCCCGCTCCCGCCTCCCAGCTGCTCCTCCCTCCCACTGGTATCCCAAGGTAAGGATCGCGAGAGGAGCTGTGGTCGACCTGACCTGGTCAGAACCGGACACTCCTCCCGCTCCTCGCTGTGACTGATTACCTTTTGCCAACATCGTAATTCCATCTGCCTGGACTGCCTGCTTGGTATCGTACCCCTGCATCTGTGCCCAGAGTAGCATTGTATTGTTTTGATTTTATTTGGTATAAGTGTTAATTTCATCCGTCTGTTTCCGCACCCCTGCATCTGCGCTTCGATTTTGATTTTCTGGTATTAATGCTAGTGACCTCCTGACTGTGCCCCGATCTCGGCTGCATTATTGTTGTGCTATTTGGCTGCATTATTGTTGTGCCATTTGTTGTGCCTCTCAGCCCGTCCCTGCCGCTGCTCCCCCGCGGCCCCTACCGCATCTCCAATTCAATCCCTTCCCCACTCGTCACCCCGCTCCCGCCTCCCACCTGCTCCTCCCTCCCACTGGTATCCCAAGGTAAGGATCGCGAGAGGAGCTGTGGCCGACCTGACCTGGTCAGAACCGGACACTCCTCCCGCTCCTCGCTGTGACTGATTACCTTTTGCCAACATCGTAATTCCATCTGCCTGGACTGCCTGCTTGGTATCGTACCCCTGCATCTGTGCCCAGAGTAGCATTGCATTGTTTTGATTTTATTTGGTGTAAGTGTTAATGTCATCCGTCTGTTTCCGCACCCCTGCATCTGCGCTTCGATTTTAATTTTCTGGTATTAATGCTAGTGACCTCCTGACTGTGCCCCGATCTCGGCTGCATTATCGTTGTGCCATTTGGCTGCATTATTGTTGTGCCATTTGTTGTGCCTCTCAGCCCGTCCCTGCCGCTGCTCCCCCGCGGCCCCACCCCCGTCCCCTACCGCATCTCCAATTCAATCCCTTCCCCACTCGCCACCCCGCTCCCGCCTCCCAGCTGTTCCTCCCTCGCTCCGCCCCCACTCCGCTCTCCACTTATGTCAGATACACCCACGCGCAGTGTTCACGCGCAGCGGACGCGCGCCGAAGGTGCGCCAAAGGTAAGCCTGTCTACGCCCGTCCGCGCCTGTACCACGCCCCCCCGCAAAAACCTCCCCTCCCGCCTAATGTACGACACCGCAACCCTCTCTGCACTCAACACAGGCCAACTCCCCGACTGCCACCAAGCCGTCCCAGGACGCACCCATGGACCCTTCACCTGCCAATCCTGAAAATTCTGCTGCATCAGGACCCACACTACATCCACAATCGCCAAACGAAGCTCCGACAACAACCACCTGAAGTGCATCCTGCTCAACACCCGCTCAGTCCACAAACACGCCACTGAACTATGGAACCTACTAGACACCACAACACCGGACGTCGCCTTTCTTACAGAGACCTGGATGAACGCCACATCAGCGTCCGACATCGCCATAGCCATCCCGGACGGTTACAAGATCATCCGAAAGGACCGCATCAATCAAAAAAGAGGAGGCATCGCCATCGTCCACAAGAACACCATCCGCATCACGACCAGCTCCGACGACACCCTCACAGTCGCTGAACACCTTCACTTCCAAATACACACCGACCCCAAGACCACACTTAGAGGCACCCTCATCTACAGACCACCCGGACCCCGCACACAATTCAGCGAAGACCTCACCGACTTTATCAGCCCACACGCCCTCCCCTCCGAGAACTACATTCTCCTAGGGGACCTCAACTTCCACCTAGAAAAGAACGACGACAGCAACACCACCACCCTTCTGGACAACCTCGCCAATCTCGGACTCAAACAACTAGTAAACAGCCCCACCCACTACGCCGGACACACGCTCGACCCAATCTTCTCCTCCAGCAAGCACATCTCCTTCAATCACGCCACAGGACTCCACTGGACGGACCACAGCTGCGTCCACTTCAACTTCAGAAAGACCACGACCCACCACCACCCACAACAAGTCCCCCGCAGAAACTGGAACAAACTTACCACCGACCAGCTCACCACATCGCTAAACCAAAACCCTCCCGCCAAACCATCGGACCCAAATCAAGCAGCCATGATTCTCGCACAATGGATCACCCACTGCGCTGACGAATTAGCACCCTTGAAAAAGCAACACAAAGAGCCATGTAGCAAAAAAGCCTCCTGGTCCAATGACGACCTCAAGAACTCCAAAAAGAACTGCCGCACCCTCGAGAAAGCCTGGCGAAAAAACCCAACCACAGACAACATGACCGCCCTCAAGGACGCCACCCGCAAACACCACCAGCTGATCCGATCCACCAATAAATCAGCATTCAAGGATCGACTCGACAACAACGCCCACAACAGCAAGGAACTCTTCAGCATCGTCAAAGAGCTTACCAATCCCAGCGCCGACACCAACGACATCACTCCCTCTCAACACCTTTGCAACTCTCTAGCCTCGTTCTTCCATAGAAAAATCGCTGACATACATAACAGCTTCAGCGACCAGTCCTCCCCCCTTAACACCGAACTGAAGCACCCCACCACCACCCTTTGCGCCTGGAACCTGATCAGCACCGAAGACACCATCCGCTTGATGAACTCCATTCACTCCGGATCACCAACCGACCCATGCCCCCACCACATCTTCAACAAGGCCGACTCCATCATCGCACCCCATCTCCGGGATATCATCAACTGCTCCCTCAACACCGCTACCTTCCCGGAAAGCTGGAACCATGCCGAACTCAGTGCCCTCCTGAAGAAACCTACAGCAGACCCCACTGAACTTAAGAACTACCGCCCCATCTCACTCCTCCCTTTCCCCGCCAAAGTCATAGAGAAGACCGTCAACAGTCAGCTCGCCGCCTTCCTCGAATCTAACGGCTCCCTCGACCCCTCACAGTCCGGCTTCCGAGCCAAATACAGCACCGAGACCGCCCTCATCGCAGCCACAGACGACATCCGAACACTACTCGACAACGGGGAAACAGCTGCCCTCATCCTCCTGGACCTCTCCGCAGCGTTTGACACGGTCTGTCATAACACCCTAGTACATCGTCTCAGCAACGCCGGGATAAAAGGAAAAGCATTGGATTGGATCATCTCGTTCCTCTCCGGAAGAACCCAGAGGGTCCGCCTCCCCCCTTTCAGATCAGAGGCCACCGAAGTCATCTGCGGCGTACCACAAGGATCATCGCTCAGCCCCACCCTCTTCAACGTCTACATGAGTCCCCTCGCATCCATCGCATGCCAGCACAACCTCAACATCATCTCCTACGCAGACAACACCCAGCTGATCCTCTCCCTCACCAAAGCCCCAAACATTGCCAAAACCAACCTACACGAAGGGATGAAAAACGTAGCCGAGTGGATGAAGAACAGCCGCCTAAAACTGAACTCAGACAAGACGGAAGTCCTCATCCTAGGTCCATCCCCCTCTGCATGGGATAACTCCTGGTGGCCACTGGCCCTAGGCAGCTCACCCAAACCAACGGACCATGCCCGCAACCTGGGATTCATTCTAGACTCCTCCCTCTCGATGACCAGACAAGTCAACGCCATCTCATCATCATGCTTTAACATCTTACGTATGCTCAGAAAAATCTTCGGATGGATCCCCACCGAAACAAGAAAGACGGTCACCCAAGCACTTGTCACTAGCCGACTGGACTACGGAAACACCCTCTACGCCGCAAACCACAGCCAAATTACAGAATAAACTCCAACGCATTCAGAACGCCTCCGCCAGGATCATCCTAGACATACCCCGCCACAATCACATATCCAGCCACCTGAGAGACCTTCACTGGCTCCCCGTTAACAAGAGAATTACGTTCTGTCTCCTCACCCACGCACATAAAGCCCTCTACGACCTAGGACCCAAATACCTCAACACGCGCCTGACCTTCTACACCCCCACCCGCCAACTACGATCATCCAACCAAGCCCTCGCCGCGATTCCACGCATCCGAAGAGCCACCATGGGAGGAAGATCATTCTCCTACTTAGCGGCCAAAACCTGGAATTCTCTCCCCACCCACCTCCGCCTTACTCAGAACCACCTATCCTTCAGAAAACAACTCAAAACCTGGCTATTTGATAAGTAGCAAACCCCCCCACTCCCCCTCTCAAGCGCCTTGAGACCCTCTGGATGAGTAGTGCGCTATACAAATACTTGACTTCACTTCACTTGACAGAGGCGGTCCACCACCAACTTGGCTACTTTGGCAAAGGGGACAATTCTCCTAATCTGGGGTAGATGAGATCATCCGGTGCCAGAATTACAGACTGACCATCCAGGTCATCATGTGGGAGGACTAGATTGGAATCGGGATGGGGCGCCATGATCTCGAAAGGCCCTCCTTATTGTTGGATTCCCCATGGGAATCATCATTGTCCCCATCCTGGCAGGAGAGGTTGGAGGTTGGGTCATGAGGCGCGTGGCCCAGCAGTGCCCCAGGGTTATTATCCAGGCCTGGGGGGGAGGCTGGAAAGGAAGGCCAGTCAAAGGCACTTAGATCGACTCCCATGTCTGCTTTGCGCTTGTGCGGTCGTTGGGTGCCCTGGTCAGGCGCTGTGAGGGACCCCTTGCGATGGGTTGATCTAATGACATACTTAAAGGCATTGGACAAAAGTAAAGGATTCCAATGAGGCGCAATCACTGTGGCGACATCCTGCTGTATTGAGGCTCTACCGCCTCACAGAATTTTCAATCAAAAGGAAGCACCGAAAGGGACTCCTCTTCCATGTATACAGCCTCCAGTTGTTGTAAATTGAAATTGCTGTTATTTATTTAAACCCTTTTAGGGGATAATATGGCACTGGGCGATACCAGTTAATGTAGGTGTACTAGAGAGCACGTAGACATCTGGGAGATGCTGTATATGTATATTGTATATGTAAATGTATATATATGTACATTTACATGTATGGGCATCTTTGTCTAACTCATGTAGAGAGGCTCATGACTGCAGGATATTTAGACAGTTTGGCCAAAAGAGCAAATTGTCAAACTGGTGATAGAGGCTGCACTGGTTTTAGGAAGGCATTCGACATCTGGCAGCACTGGGCTTTCCTGTGGGTGAGTATCCTACACAGGAAGTGGGGATAGCTGGGCCTTGATCATTTACTTGTTGTGCACCACCGACATATCAGAATGATAGCCCGCTTGTGAGTTTTGGTCCAGGGCAGTAAAAGCTGAAACTGACATTTGCTACCTTGATGAAGTGCAATGTATTTATTTATTTGATGATTTGCACAGTTACTTAAAACCATTGCAGTAACAACACAGACAATAACACATTAAATACTTTAGAAATGCTGTGTTGTGCATGTATTAGAATAACATAACTTCTCAAGGGAAAGAGATCCTGTATGATACCAATGCTAAAGAAGAAATTAAACCATAAATATCAGTAATAAAACCTGATTTGTGCCTGCGGCTATTAGAAGTCTTTTTAGTTGTCAAAGTGCAAGTGCAAAGGTGCAGGAAATATCAGATGAGCGCTTAAAGGCAGGAAGGGGCAAGTGCAAAAGTTCATAGCAAGGAGTCGCAATTGCAAGCTGGGACTGAGAATTGAGGGGGACCTGGTCGGAGGCTGTATCCCATTGGTGTGAGCCAGACTTCCTTAGCCATGTGCAAGAAATGCAAGGGATCGTTTGCTTCTGTTTTAACCGGACTGACCCGGTATGACATTGCTACTTACTCCCAACAGCTGGTCACTCACTTGATGGAGTGGCTGCGTTCAACCATTTCTGTCACTAGCAACCTGAACTTGACCAGTCACAAACTGAGGGTTTTCAGGGTCTGTTCAGTGGGAATACCATGCATTCTTGGGTGAAGCCAAAAAGTGCTTCGATACAGGATAGCTTTGCCGCTGCTCTCTGATTTTCTGTCTATCAATTTTGGCTTGGAGGATGGTTATGGTAGAGAAGAACTGTGGACTATATGTGCTGTTGGCCTTGCTGTATGCTTAAGCGGAAGGGGAGTCACGTTTTTGATTAAAGTTATCTGTGTAATGGCTTTCTTGCATGTTGTGATTTGTATTCATTTTCGGTTGGCTTGGCTACATCCTCATGTTAGTAAGGACTGGGGCAAGTGGAAGGTACATAATTTGTAATGTCTTTGCTACTTACCGGTAATAGCAGTGTTCTGATTCTGTCTTCTTCGCTTCATTCTTACATCCCACCCCTCATCCTAGGGCAGACTTAGGCTTCATCTGCTTTCAGCTCTGATACTAGGTTACCCCAGCTGAAAGCAGATGTAGCTTGGTGGCTTCTGGGTTGTAGAAACTGAATTCGGAGTGGAACCTTCCAACATGGCGACCAAGGTCCGACAAGTAGTTGGACGGTGAAGTGTCTGTTTAGGAAGAGAGTGCACTGCACATGTTACTGAGGATTGGAACGAGGAAGACGGCATAGGAATGAAGAGATTAACCGGTAAGTAAGAAAGGCTTGAAGTGTGAGTCTGACAGAGATTGCTGTTTTTAATATGTCATCATGGAATGTATACTGATCATTTGGTACGCTGCTGCCTAGCAGAGATTGTTTGTGGCTTCAGCAAAGAGAAGTGTGTCTTAAAAATATGAAGCTTTTAGATGAGCCAAATACTTCAAAAATAGTTCTTTTTTTGTTTTTGAGTTTACAATTTGCTAAGAATTATGCTTTGGTGTTCAACGCGATCATCAATGTTAATTTTAAAATGCGAAGGTTAGAAAATGTTTTAACCTTCTTCAAAACCTCAGTCAACACTTCTGGCGGGCGGAAGAGCTGAACAGTTCAAGCCCAGGGGTGCCATACATAAGAGTTTCCAATATTAATGCGAACACTTCTGGTTTTCTGTTTATTCAGTCTATGCACCCTAACAGTACACTTTTCTGTTTTAATTTCAGTACGAAAAACTGGAACACACCACTTATATTCGACCTGAAGGAAGGAACAGTCAGTCTAATTCTACAGACGGAAAGGTATAATTTTCTAACTCTTCCAGCCTTTATGATATTACAGAACATCTTCTGAGAACCAGGTCGGGAGGTCGATCAGTTAGTTGCTTACTTCTATAGATGTTTTCTTTCTCTTACTCCACTCATGCTAATCTGTCTGTCATCACGGCCTCTTTATACTGCTTCTCTGTTCCTTTTATAGTCTTGGCAAATGAATTGACTTTAAATTAAAGTTGCGAGCAATACAGCGCCCTTCGGTGTCAGATACATTCCCACCACTTAGAAAAGTGTCGGTTTTAGTGTGCTGCGAAACTGGTCCACAGTTTCTTAAGGAATTTAAATATTTATCCAGTATTGGGGTATCTTTCATAGATTCACATGCCTGAATCATTCCCCGTCGTCGAGGCGGGAGTCCCACGGTAAATTATATATATATATAGCAGTGCCTAAAAACCATTAGTAGTAGGCTAGAAAAGGATATAGGCCCAACTAGGCCCAAAACTTAGCAGCCTATCTACATCATTATGTAAAAAGAACTGAAAAAAGTAGCCTCAGCCAATCAGCTGTCCTCACCCTCTAGAACCTTCCCAGCTCAGGCAGTTCTCCTCAGATTTTCACCGCACTTCGTGTGTAAGGGAGTCTCCCTGAGTGCCTACTCAGTTTTTCTTCAAAATTTCTTCAAAATTCTCTCAAGATGTCTGAAAAGAAGGCTCTATTCAAGGCTTGTGGTTCCTGCTTCAAGAAGAGGGTACATGTGGACGACCAGCACTCTGATTGTATTTATTGTTTGCATCCTTCACATGTTGTGAAGGATTGCAGGATATGTCGAACCTTCCCTCCTAAGACCATCAGGGATAGAGAGGCAAGAGTTCTTTTGTGGCTGAAGTCGTCTGCCACAGATGATGAGGACAGAGCCTCTACCTCAAGTAAGAGAGCCAGTTCCAAAGAGAGGTGTTCTCCTGAGAGACTGAAAAAACCTAAACTCTCTCATAAACCCTCTGAGTCCACGAAGACTGCTGCGTCAACAGCTTCTACTGTGAGTACAGTCCGCACTAAAGCTGTCTCTTTGGTGTCCTCTCTCACTGTCACCACCTATTCTACGTCCTCTACGTCTTCAAGTACTGTTACCACCTCAGCAATTACTTCTCCTGTGATGTCCGTCATGGTTTCTTCTTCAGAGAAAAAATCATTGAAGAAAAGCTCGTCGTCGACGAGCCTTCCGTCGACGACCAAATCACCATCTACGAAGCATTCGTCATCGCTTCCGTCGACGCTTCCGTCGACGGCTACCCCGTCGACGAAGGTTTCCACCATCCCGTCGACGAAGACCCCGTCGACGAAGATCCCGTCGACGAAGATCCCGTCTACGAAGGCCTCGTCGACGAAGGCCTCGTCGACGAAGGCCCCGTCGACGACAGGTCCGTCGACGAAGACCCCGTCGACGACAAGTCCGTCGACGAAGACCCCGTCGACGACGAGTCCGTCGACGACGAGCCCGTCGACGAAGGTTTCAGCTCCATCGACGACGAAGAGTCCGTCGACGGATCCGTCTACTAGGACGCCTTCAACACAGTCCTCGTCGACGATTCCAACTCCGATGACGATACCGTCGACGACAATGCCAGCAACTCACACTTCTGTTTCACTTCTACCGTCGACAGCAGCGCTAGCATCTTTGAATGCGCCGTCTACGCATTTGTTGCCCACATCTCCGGTAAGGGTACAGTATACCCATTTCCAGATGAAATCATTTCAGAGACAGAGTTACTCTCATTTGTCTCCCCTCTTGCCTTCGCATATTCTGGAAAACTACGTGGAGGCAGATTCTGATGATGAAGGGGATGATGACGAGCCTTTTGGAGTTGCCCATCATCCTTCTCAGTTACACATCAAATATCAAGAGGATGAAGATGATGATGACGTTCATTACTATCAGGAAAATTTAGCTACTCCTTATCATCAGGAGCAACAACACGCAGAAGACACGACTCATCTTCCGTCTTCTCTCATTCATGATTTGCAGGCCATGCTGGCTGATTATCGTCAGAGGTTTCCACCAACTCTGCCTGCTCCAAATCCTGTGCCAGTAGTCTTGCCGACAAATTCCCCGCCACATCCTTCGCACTCGCCAAGGCAGGATGTTGACCCCGGGGCTGGTGGTCATGATGTTGACGTCTCCTCTCCAGATGAGGATGAAAGTGAGGATGGTGAGCTTCCGGATTCTACGCCTACGGAACCATGGAATGATTACATCATTCCTATGCCTTCTTCTAATTTGCCACGACCTTCAGATTCTCCGCCAGAAGACATAGGAGGTTTTCATAACATCATGCATCGGGCAGCTGCTCGATTTGCAATTACAGTTTCGGTTGAGCAGACTGACTGTTTTCTTCATGATTTCAAAGAAGGGTATAGAAGGGTATCTAGATCTATCCCTATCATTGAATACATTTGGAAAGAAGGGATTAATATAATGAAGACGCCAGCGTCCATCCCGGCGGTTCTTCCAAGAGTCGACAAGAAGTACCGAGCACCACCGGATACTCCTTCATGTTTGATCGGTCATCCACGACCTGACTCAGTGATTTTACAAGCGGCTCAACAACGATCCAAGAATCCGGCAGCACCAATTTCAACACCTCCAGACAAAGAGGGCAGGAGGTTGGATGCGATTGGGAAGAAGTTCTCAATTAATGCCGCTGCTACTGTTAAGATTGCTAATTCTTTGGCAATTTTAGCACGTTATGACAGACAAATGTGGTCAGATCTGTCGGAATTCATCAACCTGGTTCCCGAAGACCGTGTTGAAGAGGTCAGGAAGGTTGTCATGGAAGGCGAGCGGGCAGCTTCTGAGATTATCGACTGCGCCCTCGATGTCTCTAATACAGCCTTTAGACAATTGGCCGGAGCGGCAGTTCTTAGACGGCACGGATGGCTCAAGGCGACTTCTTTCAGACCTGAAGTCCAGACCAAAATACTTGACATGGCCTATGATGGCGAGTTATTGTTTGGCAAACACATAGATGACGCATTGCTTGCGATCAAGACGGATACTGATACGGCCAAATCGCTTGGTACACTACAGTATAAGCGAGGTTTTTTCAGAGGAGCAAGAGGCCGTGGTTTTCCTTCCAGAGGACATTATCAAAATCAGCAAAACCGCCAGTATCAGCCTCAAAATAAGCCGTACTACCAACAGTCCTATCGACAGTCATCGTCAGCGGGTTTCTCTCGTCAAGGAGGGAAACGACGTTCTAACTACCAGGGACGCGATTCAAATAAACGCCAGTGAGTTTTGCCGGACACCATCCTTTCTTCCTTCCCTCCCCGTGGGCGCCAAGATCTCCGCCTTTTATCAACAGTGGCGGAAGGTAACTTCAGATCAGTGGGTTCTGGACATAGTCAAACACGGACACACTCTGGAGTTCTTGCAGAAACCTCCAACGTCTCCGCCCAGGGGTCCCTCCCCTCCTCGTCTTCATTTGTTATACATGGAAGCCATGAAGATGCTACACAAAAATGCGATAGAAAAAGTTCCAACATCCCAGAAAAATCAGGGGTTTTACTCTCGTTTTTTCCTTGTGGAAAAGGTTTCAGGAGAGTGGCGTCCAATTTTGGATCTACGAAACTTAAACAAATATCTGAAAAAGCAGAGTTTCCGCATGGTGACGCTCGCAGATGTCCTCAATTGCCTCATGGAAGGCGATTTCATGGCTTCCTTGGATATGGAAGACGCTTACTTCCACATTCCCATTCATCCAAACCACCGCAAGTATCTGAGATTCACAGTGGCTGGTGTCCATTTTCAATTCAAGGTCCTCACTTTCGGCCTGAAATCTGCACCGAGAATCTTTACCAAGACTCTAGTTCCGGTTGCAGCTGCGTTGAGGTCACAGGGAATCCAAGTATTCCCGTACCTCGACGATTGGTTAATAAAGAGTCCGACAAAAACTTCAACAAAGCAATCGGTCACAAGTGCTCTGTCAATGTTCTCGAACCTGGGCCTGACCCTCAACGTCAAAAAATCACAACTGCAACCCAAACGAATTCTGACGTTCCTAGGAGCAGTACTAGACACTTCTCAGTGCAAGGCCTTCTTGACCCAAATTCGTCAGGACAAAATCACAAAGCTGGCAAGTCAAATACGGTCAAAAAAGTCTCTTTCGGTCCGACAGTTTGTTTCCCTGCTAGGGATGTGTTCCTCTGCACTCCATCTAGTCCCACTGGCTCGACTCAGAATGAGGCCTCTACAAGAGGAATTGCATCGACAGTGGCGGCAGATAGACGGATCTTTCGAGGACCGTATCAAGGTCACGCCCAAGATGAAACAAGCTCTTCTATGGTGGGCGGCAAAGAAAAATTTGTCTCCGGGGCTCACTTTTCTTCAGACCCTACCGGAATTTACTCTGACGACAGATGCCTCCATGGAGGGTTGGGGAGGCCATCTTCAAGACCTTCAAGTGCAGGGACGGTGGTCCCATCAGTACAAGCACAAACACATCAACTGCCTCGAGTTGAGGGCCATTTTTCTTTCCTTGCGAGCCTTCCTGCCAAGAATTGCGGGCTCTGCAGTGCTGGTGCGCACGGACAACACCACCAGCATGTTTTACATAAACAAGCAAGGGGGCACGAAATCTCTAGCCCTGTCTCTTCAAGCGCAAGAAATGTGGGAATGGTTACTCCATCACAAAATTTCCCTCAGAGCGGAACATGTTCAGGGAATTCAGAATTCTCTGGCCGACGATCTCAGCAGATCGTTCACAGGATGTCACGAGTGGGAACTCGAACAAAGCCAAGTGGAAACAATTTTCCAGCTCTGGGGCACACCAACGCTGGACCTGTTTGCCACGCAACAGAACAGCAAATGCATATACTTTGCCAGCAGGTTCCAACAGCAAGGATCGAGAGGAAATGCCCTGTTGATGAGGTGGACAGGAATCTTTGCGTATGCCTTCCCTCCAATTCCTCTCATCCCAAAGGTTCTACAGAAAATGAAGAGGGAACGTTGCTCTCTAATCCTAATTGCTCCTCGCTGGCCAAGACAGTATTGGTTCCAGGAGCTTCTGATACTCTCCCATCAACCTCCACTGCGCCTCAAGCCGACACTTTCAATGCTGACAAGGGAGGAAGGACAAATACTTCATCCAGATCCTCAGTCGCTGCACTTGCACGCCTGGCTCCTGACTTCCTAGAGTTTAAGGACCTGGAGATTTCTCCAGACTGTAGAGCTGTTCTATCTCAGGCTCGTGCACAGTCTACAATCAGAACCTATCGCTTCAAATGGAAGAGATTCTGTTTATGGTGCGGAGAGCGTGATGTCCATCCACTACAAGCTCCTCCAGAGCAGATTCTGCCTTATCTGCTGTCTCTAGCCAGATCAGGTCTCGCTTTTTCTTCTATCAAAGTTCACCTTGCTGCCATATCCAGATTCAGAAAGAGTTACAACAAGCCATCTTTGTGCTCTTCCTCTTTAATTAAACAGTTCCTTAAAGGATTATTTCGAGTTTTCCCTCCAGTGCGGCCTCCTCCTCCTGAGTGGGATCTCAATATTGTGTTATCTCAATTGCTGAAAAGGCCTTTTGAACCAATTCATAAATCAGAACTTAAATTCTTGACTTGGAAAGTGGCTATTTTGTTGGCCCTCACTTCAGCCCGGAGAGTAAGTGAGATACAAGCGTTCACTATATCGGAACCTTTCCTACATTTCTCAAAAGATTGTGTGACACTTAGAGCTCATCCTAAGTTTATTCCCAAGGTTCCGACCCAGTTTCACATCAATCAACCGGTGAAACTAAAATCTTTCTTTCCAGACCCCAAGACTCCAGCTGAAAGGATGCTGCATTCCTTGGATGTCCAAAGATGTCTCAAATTCTATTTACAAAAGACAAAAGATTTGCGCAAATCTACCCAACTGTTTGTAGCTTATGGCCAAGCTACACGTGGTCAGGCTGTGACGAAAGCAACTATTGCCAGATGGCTTTCCTCTGTCATTGTCTTCTGTCATGAGAAAGCGAACAAGCCACTGACAAGAACGGTTAAGGCGCATTCAACCAGGATGATGTCAGCGTCTACAGCCTTATTTGCAGGGGTGACCCTGGAAAACATCTGCCGTGCTGCTACATGGAAAAGTGTCCATACTTTTACCAAGCACTATTGCCTGCAGCCGGTGTTACATGAAGATACGTCAGTGGGAGAAGCAGTGTTGCAGCATCTTCTTCACTGAGGTCAGCCTTTTATGGTTTTTTCTTGTTTTCTATTGTCACATTTGTGCTAACATACTGTTTTAATGTTCTATATATATGGTATATGAAGGTATTGTCATGATTATGCATATGTACTGAAATATGTTCTTGCTCTAGTACCTTCCAGGTTGTGTGGGGATATATGGTTTGGATTGTCTCCCACCTTCCTCTACCGACAGTTATGGTTATTACTGCTTGCTATTCTGATTCAGGCATGTGAATCTATGAAAGATACCCCAATACTGGATAAGAAAACAAGTTACTTACCTGTAACTACAGTTATCCAGTATTGGTATCTTTCATAGATTCACATGCACCCACCCTCCTCCCCGACTGGGCAGTTCTTATTATGGATACTACTTCTCACTTGTGCTGGGAAAATCTGAGGAGAACTGCCTGAGCTGGGAAGGTTCTAGAGGGTGAGGACAGCTGATTGGCTGAGGCTACTTTTTTCAGTTCTTTTTACATAATGATGTAGATAGGCTGCTAAGTTTTGGGCCTAGTTGGGCCTATATCCTTTTCTAGCCTACTACTAATGGTTTTTAGGCACTGCTATATATATATATAATTTACCGTGGGACTCCCGCCTCGACGACGGGGAATGATTCAGGCATGTGAATCTATGAAAGATACCAATACTGGATAACTGTAGTTACAGGTAAGTAACTTGTTTTCGTACTCACTTCTGATCCTTTGAAGGTGTGGTGCATTACAGTGTTTTTAAATCATCAGATAGTTGTGTGTGTCTCGATTTTAATTTTTTTAATCTGCGTAAAATGTATCTCTTTAATTTATGCCGTACTCTGGTTACAATTCCTAATCTCACACCTATGAAGCTTATACTACTCAGTTAAAAATAAATAAAATGGATTGGGTTCCGCCAATAAAAGGACCACGACCCTCTCACCCTCCCTGGCTCACGTGCTGCTCTCCAAGTGTCCCGTTGACTTTACCTTCCAGTATTTACCACTCAGCAGTCGTTTTGGGGTAGCTTTTTCCACCCATGTAATACAGGCTATACCAAAAACAGTCTAGTTCCACTATATCCCATTGATTTGTGCTGATTCAGAACCGTTAACTCGAATTCTGGTTTAAATGTTTAATGCATTAATGGGTCTGGTTTTAAAGTACAAGTCCTGTTGGGATTTGGGTCAGCTCCCTTCCGCCATTTTATTGAGCCACCATTATTCACATTTTTGATCAGCTCATAGCTACTGAAGAGTCTAACAGTAAACTGGACTGAAGGTCTGTCACACTAAAACTAGACTGGCCAGACTTAGTTAAACATTTTTTTTCATATTTGAATTTCATTGACATTTTTTGTATGAAGCATTAATCCTTGTTCACTGTTTCAATCCCTACCCTATTTAAGATTAGAAGTCTGTCAGTTAGTAAGATTTCCAGTAATGTCATTGGTCAGACTCCATTTCATTCTGGAATATGGGATTACCTGGCTATTGTTTGTGCATTCCAGATTTTTTAGGGTTCCATAGTACAAGTTTAAAAATATAGGCATCTACAGTTTGAAACAGACATCTGAAGTGTAATTAGCGCAGGTGGTATCTGGTGCCATCTAGGAGGCTAGGTTGAAGTAAACTTTGTCCCAGGCTGGGTAATATAAAAAAATACCCTGAACTAAAAATCTGAAAAGATTCCGAGGCATGTGATCTCTGTATGCCTGCTTGGGCTTAGCAACTTTGCCTGCGTAAAGGTTTCCTTGAAGCAGAAATGGCTTCCCTGACAAAATCTCTTTTGCGTGCAGCACCTGCTTGTTAATCTTGTGTTCCTTTCAATGGGAATAGAAATTTGGAATGCATCTCCTCAATTTTATGACAATCAGTGCCATAATTTTGCAGAAAATCGTTTCAGAGTTCCATTGCTTGAGGATGCGCTATATGTGCAATTTACTGATTGCAATTTGCGTCCTTTTCTTTGTCACCAGTAACGATTTTTAACAAAGGGCATGTGTACTAATAGGTCGTTACTTAAAATTCTGAATCATGAGAACCCTACCTGCTTCATGCATATTAATGGGGACCCTTTCCCATTTTTTAATCGATGACCACTACCGTTCAGTAGTCGGTAAAATATTAATGCGTTGCGACTGGATTTCGGTCGCAAAACATTAGTACATACCATAAGATATCAGTACTTGGAAGAGACACCCTAAACATGCCAATTACAAATGCTGATTTGGTATGGTTTCCTAAATCAATTTAACTTGTTGCTGAATCGCAAAATGGTTTTAGTACAATCGAAAACACATATACTGTTCGCAAGCCCTGCGATTTACAGAAACCTGGGGGTCTATTAGGATGGCGGGCGGATCGCCACTGCCCGTATGGCGGTGGCGATCCGACCGCCATTTCCGTCCTCCCGCTTAGCATTTCCCCCGCCATATTATGATGGCGGTGGGGACCTAGGCGGACGGGTCCCCACCGCCGGTATGCAATCTGCCCGATTGCCTACCGGGCAGAAAAGACCTGCAATATGATGGCAGTGCCTTCCAGGCACAGCCATCCACATTACGATGATGGCAGTCTCATGCCTTTCCATGGTGGAGACTCCACCATGGAAAGGCATGCGGAAAATGCCTTTGGGGGCCCGTTGCGGGCCCCCAGGGGGTTGGATCGCTGCACTTGGGGGGGTACCCATAGTACCCCCAGACATTTGCATGCACAGGGTGGCAGGCACCACGCGGTGCATGCCACGTTGTGCATGCAAACGCACAACATGCCCTTTTGTGTGTCATAATTTTTTATTGGAGTTCAAAGATATGCAATTTCATAGGTTACAAAACAATATAATAAATAACATTGTGGCGGGTGCTGAATACAGCACTGCCCGCCACAATGTTAAATATACAGGATGTGACCACCATGGTGGCGATCGCATCCTAATAGGCACAGCGTGACCGCCGCACCACTGGCGGACGGTTCCAGCACCGCTAGGGTGGCGGGCAGACTGGAGTCCGTCTGCCATCCTAATAGACCACCTGGTGTTTGCAACCAATAAACACGCTCATACATCTTCCCCTTAATTGCTTGAGTATATCTGTACCAATTCTCTGCATCATGAGCAGGCGTTGTCACCTTCTTCAAGCACAAGGGTGAGGGACTTTGTCTCCCTAAGCATGTGGTTTTCTCTAAAGTCATTCTTAGCTGTATGATATTCTTGGAGATGGAGGGCTTCAGTTAAGGTTCAGATACAAACTTTTCTGACAGTGACATGTTTCCTAGTGTTCATAAGAAGATGCCATCCATTGAAAGGAATGTTATAAGTGCAATTATAGGTACTACCTCTACTTGAGCAAGGAAGGAGCATCTTAAAATTAATATAATAAAACTGTTGGTTGAGTTTATACCGCCAGGTCTAATTTTACTGTGGCAAGGATGCAAACGTATTTTGGGTCAATTTGTATTTACCCAACATAAAACATTCTTAATTCATTTAAAATGACCCCACTGACCATTCCTTGCAGAAAGATGAGAGTAGCATAGAAACTGGTGGAAAGGACAATACAAGCCCTGTTGTCTTGTTACCTGATATCTAAATTATGGCTACCAAAGCTGAGCCTGTCCACCCTTTAGTGGGACCACACTAGTTTTACATTATGTTGGAGACAGTCCTCGGTAAAAAAAATAGCAGGGAAAATGCACCAGACCCACCAACATTAGACCATTGACCAAAGTACTCTGCAGCACAGCGGTGCAGACTTTGTAAGCTACTAGAGGGATCAAGGCACAAAACTTACCTTGCAGGGAAATATTAGAACGAAGAACCTGGGTTAAGCATACCTGGAAAGTATTTTCAAATTCCACTCTCGTCCATTAATATTTTAGTCTAGTCGTGACCTGAAAGTAGTCTGCAAGGATAATGTCACTGCCTGCTGCCATGTCTTTCTGACAAGAGCTTGTGGAGTAGAATCTTTGCAGTTTTAAGCAATACCCCAATACAAAATCCAGCATAGGATTCAGTTTCAAAAATCAGTTGCATTAACCCAACTAAATTCCCTTTGGCTGTCTAGATTTCTTTATTTGTGTGCTTAGTACTCTATTAGGAGCGTCATGATCTGAAAAAAAACCACCCTAATGGTTATGATCATGAAGCCTGACACTTCGTCATGCGCTGTAGTTCTGTCTGGCTCTGAGTTGGGAGCAAACTGCATCCTCCGCTCTTCTCCCACACCAAAATACTAGCTTGTAGTCACCCTGCTGCATCCCCAAAATCCCTCAAGTTCACCACCTGCATTTGGGCTTACTTATAGTTTTCAATATCAGTAAGATAGCATAGGAGACATGTTCACACGTTCATCTCCAGCTCGCCCCTCTGAGTTTTCCATTCTAACCACATGCCACCCACATATGGGGGGACTTGCGGTGCAAGCTACACGACCAATAGTTCAGTCTGGCCTCCTGGTTGGAGCATACTGGCCCCCTAACCCTCCTCCAACACTTTAAATCTGGTCTGAGGAATCTCCTGGCAGACACTCCAGGTTCATCAATGTAAGCAGCAAGGGGGCCCTCTCTGCCAAAGGGACAGGGCACTATACTAGTCTGTTAAGTCAAAAAGAGATTGCCTTTGGGCGTGCTTGTCAAATTTCACACACACTTCCCACTCTTACTTTATTCCCAATCAACACATTGTGTACACCCTCTGTTACATTGAAGTTTGAGTACCACACCTGTATGTTATTGAAAAGTTAGGTAACTTTATCAATAAATAAATCACCATGTCTAATCTAAAGTACACGTATCACATTTCATGAAAGTATCAAAAAGTATAAAACTACCATCACAATGTTTAAAAATGATATAAAATACCCCATTTAAAAACCTTTTTATAACACTTGACGAGGTATTTTTCTTTTTTTGTCCTAATTCACAGTCAAAAGATGCACTTATGACACTAATCTGACGGGCAGTGAAGGACAGAGTGGATATTAATGGCTTGAAGATACTCTGTGTACTGAGCAATGATTCAAACAGATTTGTGGATGAAAAGACATGTGTGATTGTCTACTATACTCTCCCTTTCTGTTTTTCATTTTTATGTTTTTGTATTTGTGTAATGAAGTGTTTTTGAATGTGACCGTGACTTGCTTACATCCATCAAGAGGAGACTGCTATAGGTGCTTCCAGACAACGACACCTCAATGCGTACTGCAACATTCAGGGTGGAGCGGGGTCTCATACCATGTGCCTGGAGGCCTTTTGCCTCTGGAAATGACTGAATCACTAAGGCATCTTCTTGGTGATAAACTACCTGGCAGCTCATTGAATGTCAGGGCGTATGAGCTCAGCCTTCTGCGCCATGCTGTTCATTAGTGACAGTTACCCCCGGAGGTGGCACAAGGTCGCGAATGAGGAGAACCATGGCTCGGTCTGTTGACCACTGCAGAGAACGTGCAATGTCAGCACTTCTACCCGTTGGAGTTTCCAAGGGGTCTCTTGCCAGGTGAAGCATTTCTCCTTGAGTGAAACTCTGGACTCCTGTATGCTTTATCGCCGCTACCATTCCTGCCCTGGGTACTCAAGAAAATCAGGAAAACCTGGCCCAAGCCATCCCAGTAGCTCTGGGTGGGGCACAGAGAGTTTCGTATTCAGAACTCCTGGACTTGAGTGTATGTCCACCGATGAGGCTGCCCTTTCGGGAGGACTTGCTGTTGCAGCAACAGGGCAGGGTTCTTTACCCTGGCCTCTTTAATCTCCACCTTCAATGCATGGAAATTGAGGAACGACAGCTGAACACCTTTGACCTTGTCGGAGGTGGTTGATGCCAACTTGGCAGCCAAACATCCCTTGACGAAAACTGTATATGGCAGTCGTTGGGAAAAGTTTGTGGTTTGGTGCGGTACACGTCAGATAGAGCCCCTGCAGGCCAAGTGGCCTGGCGTTTTGCTCTTTGTCTTGCCTGGCAAGGCTTTGCTTTGGTCACAGTTTAAGATTATCTGGGTGTTCCTTAGGTGGTACTGAAGGTATAGGGGCAGGTATCTTTTGAATCACAAGTCATGGTGAAGATTTTCCGGTAGTGAACACACAAGGGTCCGGTGTTTCCACAACATGTTCAGAGAGTCTAGTAGCCTCTGGCTACTGGCCTGGACAAATGGGGTCTCGATTAAAGCATTGACCATCTATATATTTGGTTCAGGACAACCCCTTCCATCTAGAGAGACAGGACCCCAAGCGAGGGGTTGGATTTCAGGTTAGCTAACACCTCTAAGGATGGCTGAGGAGGTACGTTTAGGCAGGTTTATTGAGCAACTCCTCAACCAAGGGGTAACATTCTTGGTTCCTGTGCAATTGGCTTGGGCGACTTTATGGCTTCTGGGCAGTGTCAGTCTGTCAAGATGTACTCCAAGCGTGTCTTTCCAGTCAACTAGGCATTCACTCATTTCTGCTTACGGGATCGCTCCTCTTAGCAAGTGTTTCCCTAGCTCCTCATAGTAGGTAGGTAGATCTCATCTGTCACCACAGGCCCATCTGTAAAGTTACTTCATGTTTTCTGGACTTAGGCCCTGTGGAGAGAGACTTCTGAGCTGTGGCTCCATTTATGGCTCTAACCATCATTCTTCTGTCCTGATTGTGGTTCACATGAATTTCTTTTAGACAAGTCCAATGTTGAACAACGTACTAAATGAAGAAGCCAAGAGCTATTCTTCTCTGTGGCTACGCCTAGACTACAAGGAAAGCCTTCCTGGGAAGTATTCTTCATGTTCTTGGATCACAAGTGTGCAGACTCTTTTCCTCCGTCCATTCTGAGACCACTTTGTGGTGGGTCAGGTGAATGTGTAGAGTCCCCGATCTGTAGAGTCCATTCACGCGGACGTTGATCAGAGGCAGGAAACGGGCAATAGTTGCTTTTTAAGTGGCAGGACAAAAAAGCCCATGCACATCAAAAGGTAGTGGGCTGCCTCTGTCTTCAAAATCTCAGGCTCTCTTAGTTTCAAGAAGGGCTTGAAATTTGTATTGGAATGCTATCATGTTGAAAAGATCATGCTGCCCCCATTGTACAAGTCCTAAACATGATGAACTGAAAGGACACCAGTTATGGGGGATTGAACCGACCTTTACATCGAGGAAGTGACAGGCAGTCCTCCTTGCCCCTATCCCCTCCACTTCCACCAGTACACAAGGCTTCAGATTAAAACGCTTGTTCCTGTCTCTGAAAAATATGTCGCCACCACTATCATTCTATCAAAGCCTTGGTGAAAGGGCCTGGCCACTCTCATCATAAGGGAGTTCACATTTCTTGCACTCTGGCATAAGAGCCTAACTCAGACTGAGCCATTAGTGTTTTTGTCAAGCTCAAGGTTAGGAGAAATGGACAGATCTATCCAGGATTATGCAAGGGCAGCACATCAGAGGTTCGCAAAGCTGCACAGTAGGCTTTCAGCCCAGTAAAGGTCCAAATTCATTAAGAGGTTTTCATGCGTCTCGGCTGAGATAGCGGAGTTAGCGTTTCTGAGAATACAGATGGTCCTCTATACTGAGACCCCAAAATCTGACCTTTTAGCCCGTTATCATAGACGTACATCTCCTCAACAGTCTCAAGAATTTGGTGATGTGTCCCTGTCCTGTTGTAGCATGTATTCTGTTTCTTTCGATATATAGATACAAGTGACTATTTTCCACGGTTGCCATGTATTTGATCTTGAATGTGATCTTGAGTATTCTTCCTGGAGTAGGTTCCATGTGTGACAGTCCAAAGGTTTCCTTGATCTCTTGTGCATGATGATTGCAATCCCAAAAGTCCAAATGTGATATGAATTGGATAGATGCACAGCAAATGGGTTATGTGAGGTAATCACATTAATTTGATTTTATGGTGCACCGAAAGGAGGCGTCGAGGGTCCAGCGACGTTTTAACAATTGAGATAAGAAGTGAGACTAGGTAAAACCTAGAATCATCCCTTAGCGGGCACACAGTTCATTGTCTTCCATATGAGAAAGACTTCCACTCTTGTTAATTTCTCAATGTTAGTCTTTATTTCATGGCGTTTTAAGTATCAAACGTTCAAACAAGTTTGTGTTGACCTCTTAAGTGCTTCTCAAACATATTATTATCTTCAGGCAATGTCATAATGGTATTACCAATGCATTTCGGGCATTACAAATCATGCCCTTCATCAGGGAGACGACACTGTAAAGAATATGATAAATAAACATTACTATCTAGTGCACAAACGTACATAACAAAAATAATAATCTCATATTCGCATTATCAGTTGACTGGAAAAACGTAAACAACATGAGAAACATAGCGTTGACTCGAGAAATATGAAACAGTATGTGGGAAGACTGATGTATTAACAGGGTGTTCACAAGGTAAGTAGAGTAAAAAGAATATGATATCACTTACATGCCTTTCGTAATAGGGTGATACCAATCTAGAGAAAAAGAGATGCGGAAAAGGCTCAGTTATCGTATGCCCGATAAGTATTAAGACGAGCTGTCAGTAAGATATAGCAATCTATCGTCGGGAGTCGACTGACCTGAAATTGAGGAGTGAGGCTAGCTCAAGTCCGTTAATCGTCTTCAATGGTGGCGGTATGAAAGTGTTTCGGTCCCGCTAAAATGTTTTGAAAAAGTTCCGATCATGTGAGGTGTCACATGATCATGGATACGGAAAAAAGACTGATGTTCATCTAGGGAGTACGACTATGTGCCGGAAAGGATCACCCGGTGTATATCACATTCGGGGAAATGATAGCTAAGAGAACCAAGTGTCCTTAGTTAATGGTGTGTACGGGGTGAAAAAACTGTCGGTGATGCCGAAGTTCTGAAAAAACTGTCGGTGATGCCGAAGTTCAAAAAATTGCGGACAAGAGGGAAGGAAAACTTCAGGGTTCGAAGCTGTGTACTAATGGTCTGAAAGTCGTGTGTTTAAAGAGGTTATGCCATTGTGAGGTGTGCATGGATGGTAACAAATTCAAGAGGTACTAGAGTGAAAAATAAAGAGACAGTTGACAAGACAAAAGTGTCGGGTATAGTGTATACAAACACAATAAACACAATATGCGGTCTTTAGAGCAATTGGTCACAGGTAACATGAGAGTTCAATTCTTTCATTCAAACCCATAGGTTTTTGGGTAGAAAGTTTTTGAATCCAATGATTCTCCCTTCTGAGTAGATGTTTGGAATTGTCTCTCCCTTCTGTTTTTTGGACAGTTTCTAAAATTATGAACTTGATTTGGGAAACATTGTGATGTTCTTCCACAAAGTGTGATGATAGGGCTGATTTGGTGTTCTTCAATCTGATATTGGACTTGTGTTCAGTTAATCTCACTTTGATACGGCGTTCTGTTTTGCCCACATACATCTTCCCGCATGGGCATCTTATCCCATAGATTAAATTGCTGGATTCACAGGTGGCATTTACTTTTAGTTTGATGGGATAGCCTTTTGAAGGATGGCTTATATGGTTTCCTCGAATTATGCTGTTGCAGTTCCCGCAATTTAAACAAGGTTTAGTTCCTGAGAAGGTTGTGTTTTCTGTGGGTTTGTGCTGAAGGATTTCTCCCAGGTTCTTCGCTCTGGTGAACGCAAATATCGGTGGTTGGCTGAATGACTGTTTGAAATCTGGTTCAATGTTGAGGATTGACCAATGTTTTCGAATGATTTGCTTGTATTTCTTGCTGGCTGTGGAATATTTGGATACCACCACTGTGCGTGATTGGACAGTTTTCGATTTAGGGATTAAGAGATTGGGTCTGTTGATTTTATCTATCCTCTCTTTAGATTCCTCCACTATTGCTAATGGGTACCCTCTAGCGGTGAATTTGTTGGTCATTTCTTCAAGTCGTGTCTCTAAAATGGTTTCATCAGAAATTATTCTTTTCACTCTGGCCATTTGTGAGAACGGTAAGTTCCTAATTAGGTTAGGTTCGTGAAAACTGGAGTACAGTAGCATATTGTTCCTGTCAGTGGGTTTGACATATAGATCAGTTGTAAATCCATTAGGGGTTATAGAGACTTTAACATCCAGAAAGTTGACCGTAGTGTCAGATATGTCCCATGTCAATTGTATCCGTTGGTCAATATCTTTGAATTTCGTCAATTCAGTTCGCAATTTTTCTTCAGTGTTGGTCCAAATGATGAAAAGATCATCAATATATCTGATAATCATTTTAAGGTTATCTGTCCATTCCTTATTCGAAAAGATGTGTTGGTTTTCATACCATTGCATGAATATATTGGCATACACGGGAGCTGCCGAGTTGCCCATGGCCATGCCAGTGAGCTGTTGGTACCAGGTGTCGTTGACTTTAAAGTAACTGTGATACAGTATGAAATACATCAGCTTCATAAGAAAAATCTGAAAGTCTGGATCAAGATCTGTGTGAAGAAGAGCAATTTCCATCGCTTCTATGCCCATGTTATGGGGTATACTGGTGTAGAGACTCCGTACGTCAGCTGTACATAACATTACCTTTTCGGTTGGATTCAAAGGTATCTGTTGTAGTTTCAAAATGAATTGTGAGGTATCCTTGACATAAGTTTGCATAGATTGCAATGCGGGCTGCATGTATTTGTCCAATAGTTGTCCTATTGGTTCGTGTAAGCTCCCTCGCGTTGACACAATTGGCCGCATTGGTGGATCAAACAAGTTTTTATGAATCTTAGGAACCATTCTTAATGTAGGACTTTTCGGATTCGCTGTAGTTAGAAAGCTCTTAGTTCTCTCAGTTATGGTGCCTTGTTTGTATGCATCATCTGTGATGGTTTTAAGATTTTTAGAAAACTCAAATGTAGGATTGTGGTCGAGTTTGGTGTAGGTGTTAGTATCGGTGATGTGATCCATCACTTTGTTGTTATACATGTCGGTGTTCATGATCACAATGGCTCCACCTTTGTCTGCCTTAGTGAATATGATTTTATCATTGGTGGCCATTTTTCTTAGGGTGTCAAGATCCTTTTGGGTAGCATTCTTTCTTTTAGGTTTGATATGTTTAATCCTGTGTAGATCTTGTTTGACTAGGTTCTCGAATAAATCCAGAGTCTTGTGACTTGATGGGGCCTGAAAAGTACTTTGTGGTCGTAGTCCAAGTAATTGATCTTTCTCAAGCTGTGGACGATCAGGGAGTGTATTGTCAAAGAAATGTCTCAGTGTAAGCTTCCGCATAAGCTTGAAAAAGCTAACTTCCAGTTCCAAGTTATCAGTGGTAGCTGTTGGTACAAATGATGTGCCTTTTTGTAGTAGTTCTAATTCATATGAGTTGAAATGTTGGTCACTAATATTAATAACTAATTGTTCTGCGGTTGGTTCTTCTTGGTCTTTCTCTCCTTCTCCTTGTCCTTGGATAGTGTTGATGTACTCCGAGTCGTTGGTGGGTCTCTTTCTTTGTCTTTTGCCTGACCCTCTCCGGGGTCTCCTTTTTGGGATTGGCCCTGGTCTAAAAAAGGGTTGGTTTCAGTTGTTTTGCTAGTGGTAGGTTCTTCAGTAGGAGTTTTGTCTTGTGCTGTACGTGTGAATTGCGGTTTGCGTGGTCTATGACCGCATATTGTGTTTATTGTGTTTGTATACACTATACCCGACACTTTTGTCTTGTCAACTGTCTCTTTATTTTTCACTCTAGTACCTCTTGAATTTTTTACCATCCATGCACACCTCACAATGGCATAACCTCTTTAAACACACGACTTTCAGACCATTAGTACACAGCTTCGAACCCTGACGTTTTCCTTCCCTCTCGTCCGCAATTTTTTGAACTTCGGCATCACCGACAGTTTTTTCAGAACTTCGGCATCACCGACAGTTTTTTCACCCCGTACACACCATTAACTAAGGACACTTGGTTCTCTTAGCTATCATTTCCCCGAATGTGATATACACCGGGTGATCCTTTCCGGCACATAGTCGTACTCCCTAGATGAACATCAGTCTTTTTTCCGTATCCATGATCATGTGACACCTCACATGATCGGAACTTTTTCAAAACATTTTAGCGGGACCGAAACACTTTCATACCGCCACCATTGAAGACGATTAACGGACTTGAGCTAGCCTCACTCCTCAATTTCAGGTCAGTCGACTCCCGACGATAGATTGCTATTTCTTACTGACAGCTCGTCTTAATACTTATCGGGCATACGATAACTGAGCCTTTTCCGCATCTCTTTTTCTCTAGATTGGTATCACCCTATTACGAAAGGCATGTAAGTGATATCATATTCTTTTTACTCTACTTACCTTGTGAACACCCTGTTAATACATCAGTCTTCCCACATACTGTTTCATATTTCTCGAGTCAACGCTATGTTTCTCATGTTGTTTACGTTTTTCCAGTCAACTGATAATGCGAATATGAGATTATTATTTTTGTTATGTACGTTTGTGCACTAGATAGTAATGTTTATTTATCATATTCTTTACAGTGTCGTCTCCCTGATGAAGGGCATGATTTGTAATGCCCGAAATGCATTGGTAATACCATTATGACATTGCCTGAAGATAATAATATGTTTGAGAAGCACTTAAGAGGTCAACACAAACTTGTTTGAACGTTTGATACTTAAAACGCCATGAAATAAAGACTAACATTGAGAAATTAACAAGAGTGGAAGTCTTTCTCATATGGAAGACAATGAACTGCGTGCCCGCTAAGGGATGATTCTAGGTTTTACCTAGTCTCACTTCTTATCTCAATCCCAAAAGTCCGCCAGTGCTCAATCTTAGCTGGGTAAAACATTGGACTCTTCTGCTGAGGCCAATATTCTTGGCCTTTCAAGACTGTTTAGGAGCTCATGCACAGGTTTGCATCTTTTTAAGCCAATGTTTTAATCTCATCTATCTTGATATTCGAAGTTTGAGGTATGAGAATCTTGTGATGCATTTTTCTCAAGTGTATCCCCTTTGTCTGACGTGGACGCTTCCTGGGACTGTGCCTTCACCTCCTTTAAGAGATATTAGATGGAGAAATCCAGTCGGTCCTCAAGTGGATTTCCTTTCTGATAAAAGACATTTTATAAGTATTTAGAATTTAATGATGGTTCTAAATCCAATACTTAGTTTAGCCGCGCCTTCCTCATAAACATCTCTGTCTCAACCCTTGTCATTTTGACTGCTGCCAGCCCCTATGTATCCCTTTTATTCTGGGAAATCTGTCATTTGGTTGGATACAGGAGCAGACATATCGCACAGAAAAAGGTGCATGTTCAGATCTGTTGACATTGCAGCCTAGTGAAAGACAGTACCTAAAAGAGTAATGGAAGTAGTGTCTTTATTCTTTATATTTTACAACTTCAGTAAGTATATATTTTATTGGCAAAGGGAAATGCCTCTCATGATCGTACCTAGGGAATGTTGCTTATATGGAGATTGTTTGATTTATGTCACTAGTGTATCTTTAATCTTTTCTTCCTGTAGAAGAGAAGGGTGGTGGAATCAAATCACCAGCCACTATCGCCCTCAAAATGCATCTACACTTTGCTCTTTAATCCTCCCGGTCTTTGATCCTCTTTTCACTCTATGGTAAATAGTACTTGCCTATAGGACAGAAGGTGAATGCATCAGATCATAATGAAAGCAAAGGGGGGGAGATGGAAGTTTGGGATATCACTCTTCTTCCATATATTGTTATATTCTTAATCAAGAAGTGGGGAGTGAATCCTGCTGGTCCGGGAGGATCCAGGGGTAACCACTCTAGTACCGAAACCCTCAACCAAACCTTTCAGCTGTGAGTGGCGTGTGTTATTCACCACTATGGTATTGCTGTTTGGGCGGCATCATCATTGGGTTTCGCACCTAGGTACTTCGTTCCCTAGGTGAGTACCGCCTCCTCTCGAGGGAAAGTACTGGTGGGATCCGTCTAAGAAAATCTAAAATTACCTCCTGTATCTTCAAAGAAATTACTTTAATATGTGAGAAAGATACTGGGGTAAGATTTAAAAGGCGGGGTGATGTTTTTTGGGAAGAATGAATAAACTGTAAGCTCAATACAAATTATCGTAATGTTAAAAATGGTCAACATGTTTCGCCTTTCCAAACCCTATTGGGTCTCTGCCTTCGTCAGAAACTTATTTTGGTTATGCGAGTCCCATACTTGCTGTTAGACCAACATTTTGGTCTCGTTTTGGTCGGCACTTCCGTCTTTTACTCACGTATTCGTTGTCCGTAGTGTGTACGTCAGACCAAGTTTCTCTGGCTTCTTGTAGCCTATACTCTTGTTCTCTTAAGGTACATCGCATCATAGGAATCAGGCTCTGTGGGTTGCTCCTCCTAATAGTCATTTAGTCATTGAGAGGGCCCCCAGCGTATTTGCCTCGCCGGTCCTGGCTGCCATCAGAATAAATGAGATCCATCTTCCAGCTGCAATCAACCCTGTTATCTCTCTAGCTGGCCCCTTTTAACATCTTATTGTCGGACCAGAAATAATTCCCTCCTCGGTGGTGTAACCTGTTACCCTGTTGGCTGGATGAATAACTCCTCTGACCCTCTTGGCTGGATGAATAACTCCTCTGCTAATGCTCACCCTTTGTAAACAAATTCCTGGACTCTATCTGATTCTCTGTTTGATTGTTTTAGGCATGTTGTGAGTGGGTTGCCTTGGGGTCTCGTTTTTCTCCTTTTTTTCCATGTCACCCACCTGCTCTACTCTTGACTTTCTGCAGAGGACTGGTCATCTGTACTATGATATAAGCAGCTGGGTGAGAATGCGTTTGTGACTCAAGTCTGCTGAGAGACACCATATTCCTGGTCTTTACCTGGTGTCAGAAATGCTCTCCAGTGGAGCATGGTCAAACCGATGTCCATGTGTTGGTGGGGAACAATAGTGGATTGTGGCATTAGCAAATTCCAAGCCATGACAGGGAGACCGTCCCTACTACAACAGCCTCCTGGTGCTTTTAATCTGGCTATCCGTATGTGTGCTACTTCTGCATGCAAGGAGCCACGACCTATGGTTTGGTTTGGGACCTTCTCACTGTCACCATATTGGTTTCTATACTATAATTTTAAGAATGTCTAGTCTGTGTGCTTGTTGTTATGCTTACAGAAAAAGGAGAAATGCAGAGCAGGATGTAAGTGGGGAATTGTCTGGGGGTAGTTCAATCATTTAAGTTTGTTTATTACTTCTAAGGGCTTCCTCTTACCCAAGTGGGACTGACAATCCCACAAGTGAGAAGAAGGCATTTGATAGATTACGGGCACAGAAGGCACTACACTGAATGGCTTGTAATAAAGTGGTAAATATAAACAAGAGAGATGTTCAGTCAAGTGAGTGTGAATCCTGTACAGAAAACTCGAGAAAGATAGAGACAATACAGGAACCAAAATGAGATAACATCAGGCTAAGAAACTCCCATCAGCCCACCCAAATTGGCGGAGCATCATCATATGGGATGGTATAAAGGATCCAACCAACAACTGAACCCCCAAAAGGTGGTGAGAAGGTGGATACCAAAGTTGTAACTCTACCTAGATGTTTCTCTGATGGTGCTGATAGAGTGCAGTGCTATGGTGAAAGTGGAAATTTAAAAATGACTACAGAGACAGAAAAATATTTTCATCGGAGTTTGTCAGAGTGTCATGGTTAAAATGACGGCAAATAGTTTGAAAATATAACTATATCATGGCGCTGTGCAGAGTGGTCAACATGTTTCAGCCAAACGGAAAACACTGTCCGGCTTTCTTCAGGACCAAGAAATGTAAAGCTACTGCAAATAATCCAAAAACATGACAAATGATTATAATACTAGTGTAGGTGCAAAACTATTATAGTTCGTCATCCTACCAGAACCTTGGACCCCAATGTGTACTGGAGGAGAAGGAACATATTAACTTTTCCTGTGAAGAAAGGAAAAGAAGAAAAGTTGCACACAAACATAATAAACAAAGTTGCTTGTATATTACTCTGTGATCAACAAGTAGCTGTACAGAAGACACATCAACGGAGAAAAAGTGACCTCCGCTCAACAAAAGTAAATATAGCTTTTGTCGTGAAGAAAATCATGTGGATTCAATGTTGTATGATGAGATACTCACCACCTTTTGGGGGTTCAGTTGGTTGGATACTCACCACCTTTTGGGGGTTCAGTTGTTGGTTGGATCCTTTATACCATCCCATATGATGATGCTCCGCCAATTTGGGTGGGCTGATGGGAGTTTCTTAGCCTGATGTTATCTCATTTTGGTTGCTGTATTGTCTCTATCTTTCTCGAGTTTTCTGTACAGGATTCACACTCACTTGACTGAACATCTCTCTTGTTTATATTTATCATTATTCTGGAGGGGTTTTGAGATGTATTGGTCGATAAATACTTTCCCCTAGACCCCCTTTTTGCATTCTCTTTTGGCAGACTTGTAATAAAGTGGCCCTCCTGCTGTAAGTAATAATGATTCAGATTTTTGCTGCTGCATCCTAAGTGTGTTAAATACAGTTAGGGCCCTTATTAACACACAGAGCCCTCAGCAGAGGCATACTTTGTCTTGCATTAGAAATGCCTCAACATACATATACACAAAACCACTACAGCCAACATATTTCAGATGGTGTACATCAATGTGTTCAACAACAGATATATTTGAACGGTTTTGAGACAGTAACATTTGTTTTTATCTTTTAGGCATTTTCTCCTAGTTGATGGTGGGAGCTTATTTTTATATTCCTATGAAGGAAGGCTCATTTCTTCTCCAAAGGTTCCTGGGATGAGAGCAGATATCCTAAATTCTCAAACTGTCACTCTCAGTAGTGATACCATTGCCATAAAGGACAAATCAGATGAAAAACGTAAGCTCAACATTTTGATTTTATCAGTCATTCATTGGATTTTACATAGTGCTTGGTTTAAACATGTCTGACAAATTCATTGCCTGAGTAGAATTTCTTGTCTCTCTGGAATTGGTTTCATTGCGAAACCAGATAACAAGTTTTAATTTGTGTACTCAAAATCCAATGTATTTTCTTTCTGTTCTAGCAAATAGTAATTACAAATTTTGAAAAGTGACTTCAAGTCATAGTAATCTAAACATGCACACACTCCATGGCACAGATACGTTTAATTATAATTGAAGTGGCTTAGCTGGCATTCATTATTTATTGAATTACATTGATAAACAATGTTATCATACAGATTTGTCATGTCCTGGTTAACCTTGCAAATAGAGCCAATGAAGCACCCTACATGAGGAAACTCCATATTTTTCCAACATGTGAGCACACAGTGGTGCTGAGGATGCCTTCTTCCTTCACTACCATGTCACAGAGATTACCAGAATCGAAACAAAACAGTCAATTGGTGTGGATATTCCCTCCCAATACAGAGGCCAAAGTTGACATCGTCATCGTTTCCATCATCGAATGGCAATTGTGAACTATCTTTGCAAAAATCGTCTTTGAAAACGACTCCAATTATGAGGTTTCTATCAACAGACACTGTTGACGATTAAATTGATACCATCGATAAATACCATGCCATCGGTGGCAACAGACTGCTGCACCATTGACAATGAAATTAACATCTCAGATGAAGACCTCACTGCCATTGACAAAGACAACACGTAATGTCCGTCCCATATTTATCTCCATCTACAAAGAAGGCACCTTTGTTGATAATGACTCCATTGACAAATCATGTCCCGTTGACAACAGTGGTACTATCGACTAAGAAGTCTATCTCTTCTCAGCTGTTATTCCTGGTCTCACTGAAAAGGATTACGCCAGATCCACCAACTCATCTTTCAGATGACTCTTCTTCATGCCAAGCAATTGAAGGAGGTGACTAAATCTTCTCTTGTGATAATAACAGTCACTCTGATGCAGGTTCACAAATGTAAGGTCCATGTGAATTAGATATCTACTATATTCCAGGATATTCTGAAGACGACTAGGATGATGAAGAAACCTGGAGGTATGATGGGCATTAACCTTACAGTCAATCTCTGCTTTACTCTCTGGTGCCCGTGGTACAGATACCCATGGACTCCATGAGGCAACCTATGAAGCACTTTTATGACAGGTTCGCTCCTAATGTAAGACCTGAGACAACACAAAGACATTCTCCTCCAGAGGACATCCCTCACTTCCATTGCCTAGCTGATTCAGAATCCAAAAAAATCAACCTTACTATTACCACTGTGGAAAAAAATCATTCTTGTTTGATTGTAAGGGCAAGTCATGAAGACCAATTAGCTCTATTCCTATCCAAGACTAAATCCACTCACTTGGAACAGCATTAAATTCTAGACCAGAGGAGGAGGAGCTTGGCAGGCATCCGTGATGGCCGCGTGAGCACAGCGCTCTCCGGACCCCCGCCGCTCCCGGCATGATATCCTGAACATATCCTGATTTCTTACAAGGATTAATGGAGAGGAACCTGGGCTGATCTTAATATTGTTTTCGGATTTTGAATTGGACAAGGGGCACCGAAGCTACATCGACTCAAACTTTCGGGGCCCGCATTGGTGGCGCGCCCGGGTCTTGGTGGGGCTCTGTTGCCGTGTCGGAGTTGAACAACAGCGGCAGGGGGACTCGACTCATGGGTCCCCCTCTTAACTTTCGGTTTCGATTCTGACTCTGGCTATCTCTTCCAACGGAGGTGTCTGGTTGGTACTGAGTCCAGCGGCGCGAGATTGCAGTTGAGCCGTTTGTCTGCTTCGTGTCCCTCCGGGCCGGTTCGCACCTCGTCTTGTCCTCGCTGCTGACTTCTGGCTCCGGCGCCCTGTCTTCCTGTGGCCATTTTCACCAGGTCGCGTGGGTCCCGTGGGGACGCGGTCCCCGATATGACTGGCAGGGGGGACCAAGAGCGGCGGAAGACCAAGACGCCCATTCGCGGGGGCCCGGTCCAGTCTAATATCATGGACCGGTACACACAGTCGAAGGTGTCCCCCGGTGCCGCCTTGTCTGGCCAGAGTGCAGTGGGGCACCCTTCGGAGGCTTCGGCGGAGCCGTCCCTGCAGGACATCATGGGCGCCATCTCGGGTATGAGAGAAACCATCGGCCAACAGTATGAAGCTCTGGCCCACAAAATTGATACTGTGGCTATTGATGTGAACCTGATTCGGGCCGACTTATCTAAAACCAATGAGAAGGTGAAGTCATTGGACCTCAAGTCATCTAGCCTCACGGCCGACGTCTCGGAGATACAGACGGAGATCGGCAACCTCAGAAAGGCGAACGATTTCATGACTCAGCGCTTGGAGGATTTCGAAAACAGGGCACGGCGTTGTAATGTACGTGTTATTGGTGTCCCGGAAAATCCTGATCCGCATTCTGTTGATCTCCTGGTTGAGGACTTGATACAAAACTACCTTTCTCCATCCGGATTGAGCAAATTCTTTGCGGTGGAACGTGCCCATCGTGTTCCCGGTGGCCAGGGCAAGCCGGGCGCCCCGCCGAGGCCCATTGTCGCAAAACTTTTTTACTATAGGGACCGAGACGCTATCCTGCAGGCCTCGAGAGCTAAGGGCCCGGTGGCCTTCGAAAATGCCACAGTGAACTTTTATCCGGACTTCTCACAGCTGGTGCAGAGGCAGCGAATGGGCTTCCGTGGAGTCAAGAAGCGTCTTCGGGACCTGGGTCTGCGATACGCCATGCTTTTTCCTACCAGGCTGCGAGTGGAGTACAATGAACGGACCCTTTTCTTTGATCGACCTGATTCGGTAAATGACTGGCTGGACTCTCTGCCGGACCGGCCTAATTTCGCTGATCCCACCGAGCACCCGGGTGGTGCCGAGGGTGGCGTGGAGAGTTGAACTTGTTAGCTGGGCCCCGGTTTCTGTATCATGTAATTTCTTCCTGGGTTCCGTACTTGAGTGATTTGTTTTCTGTGTATTCTCTTCTCCCCTTATTTCTGTCGGGGTGGCGGGTGGGACAGGGCCTTTTCCTCCTCCGGGGTCTTTTTGTAGAATGGGGGTTTCTGGGCGACAGGCACACTGCATGTTGGGGTGGCTTTTTTGTCTACTGCAGGGGTGCAGGGTGGGGGGTGTTTCCTTGGGTGTTGGGGGGGGGGTTGTTGGGGCGTTTGTAGTTTGTGTTTTGTTTTTTCAAGGCGATTCTATTTTGCTACTTATACTTTCAGTGTCATGCTCGTTGGGGGGTGGTTTCTGCATTACTTCGTGGGATGGGGGTAGCGGGTTGAGGTTTATTTCATGGAATGTCAATGGTCTAGGGGATCGTATAAAGCGAGGGGTGGTGTTGCGATGCCTGCGACGTTTGTCTCCCGATATTGTCTTTCTGCAGGAGACACACCTAGTGGGCAATACTTGTCGCGCGATGAATAGGTGGGGCTATCGTCTTGTTGCGCACTCAGGGTTTACAACGGGTTCTAGGGGGGTGGGCATCCTTGTCCGGGCTTCTCTTCCCCTTGCGATAGATGATGTGATCCTCGATGATCGGGGGCGCTATGCCGTCCTCGTGGGACGATATGAGGGCAAGACCCTTTCCCTGTTCACCGTCTATGTGCCCCCTGGCCTGCAGACCTCTACTTTCTCTGATTTGGGCCGAGTTTTGTTGGGACTCCCTGATGGTGCTCTTTTCATGGCTGGTGACTTTAATTCTGTTCTCTCTGGTCTGAGTGATCGTTACCCCCCTAGGGATATTCCCTCGACCCATTTATGGCTGGGTGGTTTTTTGGATACCTTTGGTTTGGTGGACTGCTGGAGACTTATGCACCCCACTCAACTTCAGTATACTTTCCACTCTGGGGCCCATGGGAGTTTGTCTAGATTAGATTACTTCCTCATGCCAGCTGAACAGTCGTCGGCTGTCCGGGAGATTAGGCACCTTCCCCGGGGCATCTCGGACCATTCTCCGCTCTGGCTCTGTTTTGATGCGGGGGTGGAGGCGGCGGGCCGGGTGGCTCCTATCAACCCTTGGTACCTGGCCTCCCCTGAGACCCGTGGTCAGTTGATTACGTCCCTGGACAATTACTTTTTGGATAACGAGGGGTCTGTCTCTTCTGCTGTGTCCCTATGGGAGGCTTTTAAGACAGTAATTCGTGGGCAGGCCCTGTCCCTTATTGCTGAAACCAAAAAGGCAAGGAATCGGGAGGTGGTGGATCTTGAGATGGAAATACTTGAGATGGAGGCTGACCTGGAATCGGGTGTCACTCGTGCCAAACTCCATGCCCTGGGTCTGAAGCAATTTGCCTATAAGTCTCTGGTTACTGATGTGGCCAAAATGATGTTTAGGGAGCAACAGGGTCGTCTGTATGATGTTGGGGACAAAGCGGGTAAGTTACTTGCCTGGTTGGACAAGAAAGAGAGGGCGAATCGAGTGGTGCCTGTGATTCAGACTTTGAATGGTGTGCGGGTGACGGACCCGGTTGGAATAGTGGAATGTTTTGCGGACTACTTTCGTGCGGTTTACTCCCCAGTGTCGGTAAGGGATGAAAACGACTCTCACCTCTTGCTGCGCGACATAGCTTTGCCCTGCCTCTCCGACTTGGAGCGGTCCTCCATGGAGGCCCCGTTCTCTACGGACGAAATCGCGACTGCTATTCGCTCTCTTCGTTCGGGCAAGGCTTTGGGCCCGAACGGTTTGCCAATCGAGTTATACAAACTGCGCCCTGATCGGATTGCGCCCTATCTTCGAACAATGTTTTCGGAGTCACGTGAGTGGGGTGCTCTCCCTTATGACCAGCGTCTGGCCACGATTGTGGTAATTCCTAAAGATGGTAAGCCCCGGGATCTTTGTTCGTCATATAGACCCATCTCCCTGTTGAATGTCGAGCCTAAGGTTCTTGCCAAGGTCCTGGCTACTCGCCTCCTAACGGTCATTAGTGACTTGATTCATCCGGACCAATCCGGATTTATCCCGCACCGTAACACAGCTCTTAATCTGCGTCGCCTTCATGGAGCCATCGCCAGGGTGGGGCTTCTGACGGAGCCGGCCATTTTGGCTTCGTTGGATGCCTCGATGGCCTTCGACACGATAGAGTGGCCCTACCTTTGGGCGGCTCTTGAGAAGTTTGGTTTTGGCCCGGGGTTCAATGGGTGGGTGAAGCTGCTGTATACCGACCCCCTGGCACAGGTCGTGGTTAACGGTCGAGTGTCGGCTCCCTTTCCCCTTGGTAGGGGGACCAGACAGGGGTGCCCCTTGTCTCCACTACTTTTTGCTCTCGCATTAGAGCCGCTAGCTGCGTGGATTCGATGGGAACCTTCTCTCAAGGGTATACGTTGGTCCCCAGATTTTGAGGACTGTGTATCGCTTTATGCGGACGACATTCTTCTTTATCTTACTTCCCCGCGTAAATCTTTGAATGTCCTGTTTGACGTTCTCGCCTCGTTTGGTAAGAATTCTGGTTTGATTATAAACTGGGCTAAATCCTGCGTCTATGCTATTTCGGGTGATCTGCCTCCGTTGCCGAATAGATTTCCCATCCAGGTTGTTCAGTCCGGTTTCAAATACTTGGGGGGTTTTATTACATTGGATTCGTCGCTCAGATTTGAATGTAATCTCCTTCCCCCGCTTCATAGATTGAGGCTGGACGTGGCTCGCTGGTGTAAATTACCCTTGTCGCCGCTGGGCAGGGCCGCCCTTTTCAAGATGATGTCCTTGCCCCGATTCCTTTACGCGCTCCAGAATTGCTATGACGATATCCCCGCTACTTATTTCCGAGAGGTCGAGAGTCTACAAAGGCAACTGATTTGGGACGGGCGCCCGCGTATTGCACTTGCGAAGCTCACCATCCCTTGGTATGACGGGGGCATAGCACTTCCTGATATCAGGAGATATTATTGGGCTACGCAACTGTCTGCCATTAACCATTCGATGTATTCCCCGGGTCCGGATCCGGCCTTTGAAATGGACAGACTCCAGCTACCGGGTGGTGACTTTAATAGAGCGCTTTACTCTAGGTCGTCTGGGCTCCACCTTACGGGACCGACTAGGATCGCGGTTCGTGTGTGGCGCGCTGCGAATGTGAGCTTAGGGTGGGATGAACGAGTGACGCTGGCGACTCCGCTTTTCGCGTCTGAGCTTTTGGGATGTCTGTGGACAACGAAGGGGTTTGATCGCTGGGACATGATTGGGATCTGTAGAGTGGGTGACGTGTGTGCGAATGGAACGGTGAAGTCCTTCGAGGCCCTTCGGAATGATTATGACCTGAGTGATAGGGAATTTTTTTGATATTTACAGGTCCGTCATGCCCTCACTTCTGTTCTGCCTCCCGGTACCGCTGTCTCCGAGTCCTCCCCCCTCGAAGATCGTATCCTGGACGGTCATATCCCTGATAGCACTATCTCCTTGATTTATAAGAAGCTTATTCACAACCGCACGGACTTGCTCGTTCGACTTCGGGAGGCATGGGTCGGCGACGGGCTGGAATTGGATGACGAGGATTGGCAATTGGCGCTATCTTCTCCGAAAGAGGTCGCCATTCCGGCCCGTCTCCGTCTTGTTCAGCTCAAGATCCTCCACCGGGTGTATGTTACTGGTCCTCGTTTGGTTGTGATGGGTTTTTACCCGGATGGCCTCTGCAAGAGTGGGTGTGGGATGAGTGCCACGTTTCTTCACATTCTTTGGGAGTGTCCGAGAGTGGCTGCCTATTGGACGGGGGTACTTGCGGTGATGGCTGCTGTGACTGGAATTGCCCTGGTGCCGGAGGCAAGGAGATGTTTGTTGAATGTTTGGGAACCTACCGATTGTTCGGTGGCCCAAACCAGGTGGGCGACCCTGGGGTATATGGTGGCGAAGCGGGACATAGCGCAACTTTGGGGCTCGCACAGGCCCCCCACTGTCTCCGTGTGGGAAGAAAACATGGACTGGTCTATGTTCCGTGAAAAGACTGTCTACACAGCCAGGGGCAGACCTAGGGCATGGACGAAGATCTGGTGTCAGTGGAATGCCTATCGCGGGGATATTTGTGCTCCTCCCCTGGTGGAGGCCCCTGATGTTCCCTTGTCACCCTAGGTTGGAGTCCCTGAACTTTTGTATACTGTCCTTTGGTTTGATGTATTTGTACTCTTCCCCTGGTGGAGGCCCCTGATATTCCCTTGTCACCCTAGATTGGCGTTCCTGAACTTTCGTATACTGTCCTTTGGTTTGATTGACCTCCCCGCTGTCCCCCCGCCTTGACTTAGCCTACTGATTGTGACTTTGTATTCCTGCTTAGTGACGTTCCCCCCCCCCCCCCCCTCCAGGGCTGACTCTCTGTGTATTACTCCTTCGCCTTGTTTTTGTTGTTTGTTGTTTTTGATGTGTTTTAAAATAATCCTGTTCCATATTGTGGGCGACATTTTGTATCCGGATTGTGCCTGACCGCCAGAGTGGCGACCACTGTCTTATACCGTGTTCTGCTCCGATCTTAGCGGCCAGCCCGTGTGGTTGTAGGCCCATCTCTGTACACATGATTTTGTTGCTCAATAAAAGTTTAAAAAATATATATATAATTCTAGACCAGAGAAAAAGTATAGGGCTCAGGATTCTTTGCCAGCCTGCTTATTGATTCAGATTAAAATGGATTTGGTAATCTCTGCAGAGGCACAAAGCAGATCACACAGTATTTTATCACAGTGGCTGGTCTTTTTAGAGAGCGAGAGTGAGTACTTGAATACAGTGGGCAAGATAATTGATGTGTTTGCAGGAACATCAGTTAAAATAGTGAATGCCATCCCTACTGTCTATATATGAACAAAAGCTATGGCATGACCTCACACCATTCCTGGAGAACCTTCTAGAGGAATATTGTGACCAGGTAACATCCATTGTTATACAAGGAACAACAGTTCATAAACTCTTCTAGATGCTTCTCTAGATGCCTCCAATATTGTTTTTTACCACATGACAAAAGGGGCTGTTTTAAGGAGTTGCTCCCCATAAACAACTTCATTTAGTCCAGCACTACAGTGCTGTTCAGTGGGCAGCAGCAGTTTGGGAAACATGTGGATTAGACTCTCTAGGCTGTAACAACTTAAACTGCCATGCTCTCTTGGTATCCTGCAGAGGAAACTGGACTAATCATAGTATAGCAGATGGGGTTATAGACAAAGGGACTTTTATCAACCTGGATCGTATTGACATTTTCACCCCTACAGGCCAAGTTATGGCCCTCAGTCTCATCCCACCTCCAGTATGTTAGATTGAGGCTGACAGCAAAGAAAAAGCTAGGGCCTGTGCTCCAACAGGGGACGGGATAATATCCAACAAATATGACTTCCCAGCCAGCCCAATCACCTCCTCACCCAAGATTTGGGATTATTACTCAGCCTGGCAGAAAATAACATCTGACCACTGGTCGTTGTACATTATAATTTGTAGACACTCATCCTAATTTCTAACAAAACCATCACAAAAGCTTCCAAGAAAAGAACATTATTTATATTTAGAGGCCCTATTACTGGAAATCATCAAGTGTCTTAAAAAGAAATCATACAGCCAGTCCTGTATGTCCCAAAATCAACAAGGTTTTTATTCCAGGTTTTCCTTATCCACAAGAGGAATGGAGAATGGTGTCCCATCCATAACCTTAGGCCACTGAACAAATTTATATTGGAAAAAACTGATCTTCAGGATAATATCTATGCTGGACATCCTTCAGCATAGCTTAAAACCTTGGGTCTCCCTCTAAATGAGAACATGTTAGTGGTCACTCTATCTCAATGCATCCTGTTTTGAAGGACAAACATCCATGCAGACACTCTAAGGACTTATCTTCCATAGAAAAGAGGCAGAAACAGATTAATCTAACACAAGAAATGTTGGAGAAACCTGATACAACAGTAAACGAATACAATGTATTATCAGGAATATATTTCTGCATTCCTTTAGTACCACAGTGTCGATTAGGAGTGGGACCTCTGTAAGAAAAGTTAGATTTCCAGTGGAAGCAAGTTTCGGGGCTATGGGACAACCAGGTACAGATAACAGGAGAAATCAAGATTACCTTAAAATGATAGAATAGCAAAAACAACAAGTATGTAGGTTGGCATCTGTACTTGATGGAATCTTGGTAGTCTCAACTAATGGCGAGTCATAGAAAGTTTGGAGTACTCACTTAATGGCTCTCGCAACAAGTAGTCTGTGGAACCGCCCACATTAGCAAAACATTCACATAAACTTCCTGACTCTCACAGCAGTCAGAACTTGCTTTAAATGCTTTGTTTCATCTGATAGATCATTAACTGGTCTTAATCAGAACCAGGAATATGACTAATGTATGTATGTATGGGTAATCTCTATGACCAGCATGGACTAGGCACCTCTGGTTACAAGGACCTCTGGGATCTGTTGATAGATACTCAAGATCCAGGGCTAAGTTGTCCACCGCGGTCTGACCAACCAGCAACTAACCTCCTCTGATGCAAAACTAGAATACTTTCTCCTTAATATCCTGGCAAGCTGTCAAATGATTCTTTATGCAGCCTAAGTGATTTCTACCATCAAAGTCTCTTCTCCAAATTGGAAAGACTTTTTCAAATGGGCTGCTGCAAGGAGCATGGACCCTCATGAAATCTACCTTATCTTCACCCGGAAAAATCCGGCCTAAAACATTCCTTGCTTAATGGCTAATTAGCCTCAGTCGCAGTGTACCGTAGGATACCAGATTTGCTTCCACTCTGCTAGACTGCCTTAATTCATGCATTTGAATCTGTTAAAGATCCAATGCAGAAGAAGAAAAAGTTACTTAACCGGAAACTCCAGTTCTTTCGCATTGGTGTCTTTTATCGGCTTACATGCACCCGCGCCTCTCCCTGTTCATGAGGCACCCAGTGTGATTCAGCTAAATTCTAAAATTCTAACAGTTGGTCCCTCTGAGCAGGGTTGGAACGCAGAGCCTCTACACCTCACTGGCCAGAGTTTGGGTCATACATTAGGTAGATGTGCTACTAGTAGTCTGTGAAGGTTTTCCATGATATTTGCCCCATAGTAAACAGCTGTGTTAACATTAACTACAGAAGCTTTCTAGCCTGATATCTTGGAATAATTCAACCATGTGAATCTATGAAAGCTATCCATGCTAAAAAAAACTGTAGTTAGGGGTATCGTCTTCTTCCTCTCAGGCATCAGACTGGATCCGGAAGATGTATGAGCAGCACCCCTGTGCACCGGTAGGTGGCGATATTTGACTATGTGGTCACGGCCTCCTCAGATTTGACATGTGCCATACCCATATAGGTGCCACCCCGGCATGCTGACGTCAGTTCTTTCCTTTCCATTCCAGATAGCACTGATCCGGTCTGAGTCACTTGGTGTGAGGTATATCACTCAAGAAACCGGCTTGTTTAAACCATGTAGGGCCTGCTGCAGGGACATGTCAGTGACAGACCCCCCCACTTGGTGTATTTATGGTGCTTAGAGCAGGACCACGATTCCAAGACCTGCGAGGACTGTCGTTCATGCACCCAAAGGCACTTCTCGCCGCCCAATAACGGTCAACTCTGGTACACTTGAGGTCCCAATCCTGCGGAAGTTTCCAGGATAGTTTTCGTAGACTTTCCCGATAGTCTTTGTCCCACTCCAATTTGTGGACTCTAAATCATCGTGGAAGTCTCGTAAATCCCACAAACATAAGAAGCCAAGGAGGTCTTCGTCTTTGCCAGTTCTAAGTCTTCCAACGTGACGTGGAGCGTTGCCCCTCCATGCCCACGATTTGGCTGCGTCTGAACCAGTGTCTAATTTATACTTCCCCGATTTTCTGCGAGCTGGAGCGACCCCGTCCAGTTGAAGGAGTTTTATGAGGCCATGCACCTGTGGTTTGCCTTCAGGCCCCTCGGGCCCCTACGCACTTGTGAAGCATATAGGAAGCGTGAAGTGGGATTATCTTTATTCCAGTTGGAGACAGATCTTCCTCAGTGCCTGCTCCAGTGTCGATGCCCTAGTTCCGCCCCATCATTATTCCTGACTCCGACACAGAGCCCGATTAGTGTCATCCGACCCAGACTCCGGCTCTGCCTGGACCCATTTAGGAAGAAGAAAATTGGCACCGGGTTATGTGCATATATTTACATCACACTGGTGAACGCTAAACATAAAAAAGTCAATGCCTAATTAAGTTTGATATGAAAATATTTTTCTTTTATTTTATCATGATTATAAACTGGGTTCAGATATTTGAAACAATTAATAACTCAATATATAATGTTTTTTTTACATGTGTATAATACAAATTAGTGCTTTACAATTCAAAAATAAACACAAAATAAATGGTTCCAAATAATACAGAATTAATTCCCCTTCAACGCGTTTCGGCTATTAGCCTTCCTCAGGAATTCTGTATGTGTCAGTTGATACTAAAAAAAGGAATCATATTTACAATTAGTCTTATGTCCTTTGACTTTCAAATATCAGCGTTCGTTCAGTTATGTTATCAAAATGACAGTAAGTCTATAATGCAGTTTTAGAATAGAGGGACTACTCTGTCACTGTTTGGTCTTTGCTCAGTCTGCCTGTTCTGTTAATCTAAAATGCTTTCTATGTGCAACCTTTCTATACATATATCTACATTACTACTCCCAAACATTTATTACAAATATACACTATATACAATAATTGAAACACGCCACAGATTGAACAGAGATGTGAACATAGTGATTCTAAGTGGGATCAAGGGATACGTTTCTGCATATAGCTGGGCTGGAAAGGAAGCCCTTTTTATTTGGGTGAGAGCTGGACTCATCTGCCTGGACCCATACCTCAAAGCCAGTGTCTTATTTGTTTGACAGGCCTATAGAAGGAGACACATTGTTGGGATCTATGGACCCTTATGGTTATCAGCTCCCTGATTAAGAACCGGACAACTGGTATGAGGAGCTGGTGGAGACAAGTCGGTTTGACACCTATCCTGTTACTTGTCAGGTCCCTCCTCCTACTGTGGCTACAGAGGAGGTATCCTATTTTGCAATGGTGGCGTGGGGATGTTAAGGTCTTGAACCTTAACCTCCCCTCAGTGGCAGTCAATGTGCACGTATTCATGGATGTCTTTCAACAAGAAATTAACCCCTTCAAACCCTTACTCACATTCAATGAAGCCCTTACTGACGTCCTACTCTGGGCCTGATCCAAACCCTGCACTGGGTCCCATGTGAATAGGACAATTACCCACCGCCATTGCCCAGCATCTCACTCCAGAGAGCTTGGTGGTCCAAGCCTCTGCATCCAGGCGCGTTCCCTATCTCTCCACTGGATAGCGAATAAAAGGGTCTGGATAGCTTTGGTAAGATAATGTTCTTTTCCACCAGCCCAGCACTGCCTGTTTGGCCATTATTCCCATACGATATGGGACTCGGTTACGCAAGTGCTGTTTATGGTCTCAAAGGAGGCCTGGGCAATACTCCACTAAATTTACCATAAGGCATGGGCTTGATACCACTGACTCACTGGGCAGAGCAATTTAATCGGTGGTGTCCTATTGTTCCCATGCCTGGCTGAGAACGACTTGCTTTTAAGTGGCTTCCTCATGGACATTGCCTTTGATGGCTCTTGTCTTTTTGGAGATAAGCTGACTCAGGGCTGGATCGCTTTATGGACAGCAGAGCTGCAGCCAGGTGCTTGGGCTTGTATATAGGACCTCACCAACTCCAGTACAGTGCAACATATGTTTCCCCCATGCCATTTATCATGCCTAGGTGGGACCTCAACCTTGTCCTCAACTTCCTGATGTATGCATGATTTGAGCCTCTGCACAATGGCCCTCTTAAGCTACTAACCATCAACACTGCCTTTTTAGTACTCATAACTTCGGCCAGGAAAGTTAGCAAATTGCAGACACTCTGTGCATCTCCTTATACTACCTTGCAACCGTACAAACCGGTTCTTCAGACACATGCCTTCTTCCTTCCTTCCGAAGGTTGTAACTCCCTTCCATTTAGGCCAAACCATCACCTTGTCTACCTTCTTAGCTCTGCCTCAGCCCTCCAAAGAGGAGGTGAGACCCTCTAGACCCAAGAAGAGCATTGGCGTTCTATCTTGACCTAACAAAAGAATTCCTTGTGGATGATCAACTCTTTGTGAGATATATAGGAGCTAAAAAAGGGAAGGCTGTGCAGAAACAGACCATATTGTTATGGATCTTTCAATGCATTAAGATTTGCTACAGTTTGGCCAAGAAGGAGCGCCCTAAGGGCCAGCGGGTACACTGCACCGGGGCCGACGCTGAGACCACTTTGTTATTGCGTGGCGTTCCTCTCCTGGACATCTGCCAGGCGGCAACATGAGCCACCCAGCACACATTCACCAAGCGCTACTACCTGGGCAGTCAAGTACATTGTGATGGTCACTCTGCCCTTTCGTTCCTGCAGGAATTTAATTGGTATAGCAGACCTACCTCTGGGGAAGTATTGCTTGGGTATGCATTCTAACGTAAGGAAGCTGTGGCTAAAAGTCTATTTTAGATGAACAAATTGCTCACCTTCAGTAACTCCTTATCTGGTAGAGACTCTGTCTCACCCCGATTCCTTATTGATCCTCCCAGCTCAGCGCATCGATTACAGTTTAAAGAAAAACTATTTTTAAGGCCTTAGCTTGTTACACCAGTGGTCAGTTCTCATCGTGGTTCTATGCTCCTAGCATGGAAAGTGGCAAAAGTAACTGAAGGCACTGCGCCGGCGTAGCACCTATATAGGTACTGTGCATGTCACCTCCAGTGTGGACAACATAAATGTAGAGCCAAGCGACACCACCTAGCACACCGGGGTACTGCTGGAAAATCTTCCTAATCCAGTCTAATGCTGTACGAATATTCTAAGATAGGGAATCTGTGGCTAGACAGAGTCTCTACCAGTTAAGGCATTACAGAAGGTAAGTAACGTGTTCCTCAGAGCCCCTACTTTGTTGCACACACTTGCATATCTTTAGAGGGGCTGTCACAGCTCTTTCAGTGGTCCTTCCATGAAAAAGCTCTCGGTTATGCACCTATACTATTATTTTTAAATACATTTTTTATTTGTTTTTCACACACATACAACTGTTTGCACTTTATGTACATAATACAATATATTCAGCGCTGATCAACCTGCTCTCCAGTACAGGCTATGCCATATATAATGTAGGTTGGATGGTCATGTTGTACAGTTTGTGGAATATGCAATCAAGCCACCCATATTTTGAGGTGTTTTTCAGGGCAGCTCTAGCTTCATACTCATACCATCACTAAATGCCTAGTACATCTGTTACTACCCCATTCATCCCAACAAGATCATTTTGGGCCCAGGTATCACAGGTATCCCAGCCACCTAGGAAAGAGTAGTGCAAAGGTTGCACTAGTATCTTTGTATTATTGGGCACACCCATATTGTGTGATAAAAATTGCCCAGTGGTGTTTTGCAGTGCAGGACGAGGGTGTGGTTCCTTTTGTTCCTCTTTGTGTGCCAATAGTTTATCCTATGTAAATACTTACGTTGTATAAGCCTGAGGCACATGTCGACTGCTAGCACCATAGCGATTATCATTTCTGCTACCCAATTGGCATCTTCCAGTGTACCAATGTCCCACTCTCAACGTTCTTTCAATGCTGCCATGTTGTGTCTAATATGGTAATATATTTTGGATGACTTGTCTAAAATTTAGCATGTTTGTATTACTAATGGACAGTTAATATTTCAGAATGTGTCCTCTCTTTTAGTTATCTATGTATTTGAAGCATTGTCTGGAAAGCCACATGGAGATGGGAAACCCCTTACCCATAAGGTAAAATGTTTTTTTAAATCATATTTTCTGTCTAATTGTAATTCACTTATTTTATTAATTCATGTGTAAGCCAAGTTCCTTGGTGATTATGTTTGTAAAGAGTTAATTAAATTCCACTTTTTAAACTATAATATCTTGAAAACTGTACTTCTCTTGGGTATCAGTTCACCTCTGGTTTACTTCTCCTTCTCTCCTCTTCACCAAAACGTGCACATCATGTTGGGTCATCCAGTGCTTCTCAGTTGGTCCCAATGGCTGATATCATAATCTTAAACAGAATAGATCAGAGCTGCATTTATTAGTTCAGATTTTCTTCAAAAAGCACATAGAACGCTGATAGACAGTTCAAGATTTTTGTATCTCAAGTGTGTAAGGAAGGGAAATAGATGAGTGTAAATGCCCACACCTAATAAGTAGAGCTAACAAAGTAACTAAACCACATGGAAAATGGATGGATGTTATCAATGGAATAGGGGCTGCTATGGATCTCAGCGATCCATCAAAATAAAATGATGTTTGGTTCTTCTAGGCCCCAAGAACGTTTTTCAGCTTGTTCTACAGTGACTGATAGTCTTGATGCAGAACCCAGTGTTTTATTTATTTATTGAGATGTAAGCATAGTTATCCAATACAGTGTTCTATATAAAACCAGATTTCCTACCTCTTCTCTTTTTTCTTGTTACCCCTAACTTCCCTACTCCTTCTCTCCTCCATGTAGCCCCCACACAAGCAAGACTTTTCCCAGATTGAATGTAAGGCTCACCATTTTCCCCTCCATCTGTAGATCATGGGCCTTTCCATGGTGCGCTAAGAGTCAGTAGTTCTAATCTAAGGTTCTTGGTCTTTCTGACTTTTTGTGACGTGTATCTACTCTCAGCAGATGATCGATAAATGGCTTCCATATACTTTCAAGCTGTTTGTGTTGATCACTTCGACAATACATTACTTTTTCCATAGCTACCACCTTCCAAAGCTTAGTAGGAGGTCGGACTTTTTCAAGTCTGCTGCTATTAGCTAGCCGATAAAAAGGGGATGATGGACGGAGCGTTTGAACAAATCAAACACTCACCCCCAGTCAACTGATCTGGGTTTAATCCATCACCATTCTTTAGTTCACTCAGCCACCCCAGTTCAGTTCCCATGAGGCACAGGGTCAGAGCTGATTTGCATATAGCCAGTGTCTAACCCAGGGTGGTGGGGAGTCCAAAAAAACGATGGATTTAGGCCCAGATCCTTGTACTGGGGTGAATGTATGACATTGTTCTACATTCGGTCCATCAACTGTGTTTTTTGCAATTTTCACCCCGAGTGGGCTGGGTATGCTCAGACGTGAGTCCCAGGCTCTCCACACCACTGGAGTCAAGCTATCCAGGCTGATGAAGGCTGATAGCCAGAAACCGGTCCTTGGATGCTTGATTCCGGTCTGGGAAAGACATGGCTTGGTAGTTCGGACTGGACTGTTCCCATGAGGCACAGGGTCAGAGCTGATTTGCATATAGCCAGTGTCTAACCCAGGGTGGTGTGGAGTCCAAAAAAACGATGGATTTAGGCCCAGATCCTTGTACTGGGGTGAATGTATGACATTGTTCTACATTCTGTCCATCAACTGTGTTTTTTGCAATTTTCACCCCGAGTGGGCTTGGTATGCTCAGACGTGAGTCCCAGGCTCTCCACACCACTGGAGTCAAGCTATCCAGGCTGATGAAGGCTGATAGCCAGAAACCGGTCCTTGGATGCTTGATTCCGGTCTGGGAAAGACATGGCTTGGTAGTTCGGACTGGACTGTTCCCATGAGGCACAGGGTCAGAGCTGATTTGCATATAGCCAGTGTCTAACACAGGGTGGTGTGGAGTCCAAAAAACGATGGATTTAGGCCCAGATCCTTGTACTGGGGTGAATGTATGACATTGTTCTACATTCTGTCCATCAACTGTGTTTTTTGCAATTTTCACCCCGAGTGGGCTGGGTAAGCTCAGAGGTGAGTCCCAGGCTCTCCACACCACTGGAGTCAAGCTATCCAGGCTGATGAAGGCTGATAGCCAGAAACCGGTCCTTGGATGCTTGATTCCGGTCTGGGAAAGACATGGCTTGGTAGTTCGGACTGGACTGTTCCCATGAGGCACAGGGTCAGAGCTGATTTGCATATAGCCAGTGTCTAACCCAGGGTGGTGTGGAGTCCAAAAAACGATGGATTTAGGCCCAGATCCTTGTACTGGGGTGAATGTATGACATTGTTCTACATTCTGTCCATCAACTGTGTTTTTTGCAATTTTCACCCCGAGTGGGCTGGGTATGCTCAGACATGAGTCCCAGGCTCTCCACACCACTGGAGTCAAGCTATCCAGGCTGATGAAGGCTGATAGCCAGAAACCGGTCCTTGGGTGCTTGATTCCGGTCTGGGAAAGACATGGCTTGGTAGTTCGGACTGGACTGTTCCCATGAGGCACAGGGTCAGAGCTGATTTGCATATAGCCAGTGTCTAACCCAGGGTGGTGTGGAGTCCAAAAAAACGATGGATGTAGGCCCAGATCCTTGTACTGGGGTGAATGTATGACATTGTTCTACATTCTGTCCATCAACTGTGTTTTTTGCAATTTTCACCCCGAGTGGGCTGGGTATGCTCAGACGTGAGTCCCAGGCTCTCCACACCACTGGAGTCAAGCTATCCAGGCTGATGAAGGCTGATAGCCAGAAACCGGTCCTTGGATGCTTGATTCCGGTCTGGGAAAGACATGGCTTGGTAGTTCGGACTGGACTGTTCCCATGAGGCACAGGGTCAGAGCTGATTTGCATATAGCCAGTGTCTAACCCAGGGTGGTGTGGAGTCCAAAAAAACGATGGATTTAGGCCCAGATCCTTGTACTGGGGTGAATGTATGACATTGTTCTACATTCTGTCCATCAACTGTGTTTTTTGCAATTTTCACCCCGAGTGGGCTGGGTATGCTCAGACGTGAGTCCCAGGCTCTCCACACCACTGGAGTCAAGCTATCCAGGCTGATGAAGGCTGATAGCCAGAAACCGGTCCTTGGATGCTTGATTCCGGTCTGGGAAAGACATGGCTTGGTAGTTCGGACTGGACTGTTCCCATGAGGCACAGGGTCAGAGCTGATTTGCATATAGCCAGTGTCTAACCCAGGGTGGTGTGGAGTCCAAAAAAACGATGGATTTAGGCCCAGATCCTTGTACTGGGGTGAATGTATGACATTGTTCTACATTCTGTCCATCAACTGTGTTTTTTGCAATTTTCACCCCGAGTGGGCTGGGTATGCTCAGACGTGAGTCCCAGGCTCTCCACACCACTGGAGTCAAGCTATCCAGGCTGATGAAGGCTGATAGCCAGAAACCGGTCCTTGGATGCTTGATTCCGGTCTGGGAAAGACATGGCTTGGTAGTTCGGACAGGACTGTTCCCATGAGGCACAGGGTCAGAGCTGATTTGCATATAGCCAGTGTCTAACCCAGGGTGGTGTGGAGTGCAAAAAAACGATGGATTTAGGCCCAGATCCTTGTACTGGGGTGAATGTATGACATTGTTCTACATTCTGTCCATCAACTGTGTTTTTTGCAATTTTCACCCCGAGTGGGCTGGGTATGCTCAGACGTGAGTCCCAGGCTCTCCACACCACTGGAGTCAAGCTATCCAGGCTGATGAAGGCTGATAGCCAGAAACCGGTCCTTGGATGCTTGATTCCGTTCTGGGAAAGACATGGCTTGGTAGTTCGGACTGGACTGTTCCCATGAGGCACAGGGTCAGAGCTGATTTGCATATAGCCAGTGTCTAACCCAGGGTGGTGTGGAGTCCAAAAAAAACGATGGATTTAGGCCCAGATCCTTGTACTGGGGTGAATGTATGACATTGTTCTACATTCTGTCCATCAACTGTGTTTTTTGCAATTTTCACCCCGAGTGGGCTGGGTATGCTCAGACGTGAGTCCCAGGCTCTCCACACCACTGGAGTCAAGCTATCCAGGCTGATGAAGGCTGATAGCCAGAAACCGGTCCTTGGATGCTTGATTCCGGTCTGGGAAAGACATGGCTTGGTAGTTCGGACTGGACTGTTCCCATGAGGCACAGGGTCAGAGCTGATTTGCATATAGCCAGTGTCTAACCCAGGGTGGTGTGGAGTCCAAAAAAACGATGGATTTAGGCCCAGATCCTTGTACTGGGGTGAATGTATGACATTGTTCTACATTCTGTCCATCAACTGTGTTTTTTGCAATTTTCACCCCGAGTGGGCTGGGTATTCTCAGACGTGAGTCCCAGGCTCTCCACACCACTGGAGTCAAGCTATCCAGGCTGATGAAGGCTGATAGCCAGAAACCGGTCCTTGGATGCTTGATTCCGGTCTGGGAAAGACATGGCTTGGTAGTTCGGACTGGACTGTTCCCATGAGGCACAGGGTCAGAGCTGATTTGCATATAGCCAGTGTCTAACCCAGGGTGGTGTGGAGTCCAAAAAAACGATGGATTTAGGCCCAGATCCTTGTACTGGGGTGAATGTATGACATTGTTCTACATTCTGCCCATCAACTGTGTTTTTTGCAATTTTCACCCCGAGTGGGCTGGGTATGCTCAGACGTGAGTCCCAGGCTCTCCACACCACTGGAGTCAAGCTATCCAGGCTGATGAAGGCTGATAGCCAGAAACCGGTCCTTGGATGCTTGATTCCGTTCTGGGAAAGACATGGCTTGGTAGTTCGGACTGGACTGTTCCCATGAGGCACAGGGTCAGAGCTGATTTGCATATAGCCAGTGTCTAACCCAGGGTGGTGTGGAGTCCAAAAAAACGATGGATTTAGGCCCAGATCCTTGTACTGGGGTGAATGTATGACATTGTTCTACATTCTGTCCATCAACTGTGTTTTTTGCAATTTTCACCCCGAGTGGGCTGGGTATGCTCAGACGTGAGTCCCAGGCTCTCCACACCACTGGAGTCAAGCTATCCAGGCTGATGAAGGCTGATAGCCAGAAACCGGTCCTTGGATGCTTGATTCCGGTCTGGGAAAGACATGGCTTGGTAGTTCGGACTGGACTGTTCCCATGAGGCACAGGGTCAGAGCTGATTTGCATATAGCCAGTGTCTAACCCAGGGTGGTGTGGAGTCCAAAAAAACGATGGATTTAGGCCCAGATCCTTGTACTGGGGAGAATGTATGACATTGTTCTACATTCTGTCCATCAACTGTGTTTTTTGCAATTTTCACCCCGAGTGGGCTGGGTATTCTCAGACGTGAGTCCCAGGCTCTCCACACCACTGGAGTCAAGCTATCCAGGCTGATGAAGGCTGATAGCCAGAAACCGGTCCTTGGATGCTTGATTCCGGTCTGGGAAAGACATGGCTTGGTAGTTCGGACTGGACTGTTCCCATGAGGCACAGGGTCAGAGCTGATTTGCATATAGCCAGTGTCTAACCCAGGGTGGTGTGGAGTCCAAAAAAACGATGGATTTAGGCCCAGATCCTTGTACTGGGGTGAATGTATGACATTGTTCTACATTCTGTCCATCAACTGTGTTTTTTGCTATTAGCTAGCCGGCAGCAGTTTTGAGGTGGTTAACACATGTTATTGTTTTTGTCCTTCCTCACATTCTAGGGTCTCTGAGGCCCACTAGAAGGGCATCCAGTGAGTCAGATGTCGAGAATCCAATAATGCTCTTTATCCGGTTAAGAACATCCTTCCAAAACAGGATCGCCAAATGTTCATATTAAATCCCTTCTCCTGTCCACATCTGCAGCAAACGATTGTGTATTCGTGTAGATCTCTTTTCATCGTTGTAGGGATAAGGGACCAGTTGCATCGTTTTATACAGCCGTTCTCTGTGGATGATTGTAGGCATTGTGTATGTCCTCCCTCAGCCAGCGACTTTCCACATTTAGTATCTCCCTCCTTAGGACCTTTCCCCAGGTTTTCTGTAGGTGTTAATTTACTTGCTTTTACTGCTTTTTTTAGTAATTTGTAAATGTTTAATATTACTGGGCATGTGATGATATTTTTTTCAGAGGCTGTAGGTTTTCTTTTATCATGGGTTGAAGCGCCCATTGGAATATTTGCTTGTTGGTCAATCTGTCTATTTCAGTGTTTTTATGGTACCCTTCAGGAATTAAGCCACCTAACGTAGGCAATCTCCAGCTTTCTAATGCCTTCCCCTCTGTTGCTTGAGTTCTGGGTTCTGGTGAACGGGTGTGAAGGGTGATGAAAAAGTTGTGAATCCCAACCAAATGTCAACAGCGCCCTGTGTTTTCATAATTGTGCTTAGTGTATCACTGGTGTATGCATTTTTAGGCCTAGTGTCTTGGCAGCCACAAAACCTTCCATAGTGGTCATCCTATCACTGCCCTGTCAATAAATACCCAATTTTTTCTCTGTCTGGCATTGATAGTCCTCCCTTATTACTAGATGCCATCATTATTTTCCTGGTACCCTAGCCCTCTTCCCATTCCACACAAAACATTTTATTTGTTTCTGCGAGGAAGCTTTTTCCAACTTTCGAATGAGGTTGGGCAATGTCTGAAGCAGGTACAGAATCCACCGCAGGACATTCATTTTTTCTGGGGTGATCTTTTCTAGCCATGATTCCGGGAGATTGCTCTCTGAATTTATCCTGTTGTCTTTCCTTTTTGGTCATAGACCAATTAGTATGCAACTTTCTGGATAGGGAGGCAATACCTAAGTATCTTATATATGAAACAGCCCATTTGAAAGAACATTTTTCTCAGTCAAGCAACTTCCTCTTGTGATATCATAAAAGTTTAAATCTTAGATTTATCACTGTTAATGTAAAATCCTGCAAAATTCTCAAAGCACCCTGGCTGATGTTCGAAAGTCATCAGAGACTCTACGGGTTTAGTAAGCATCAAGAGAATGTAATCTGTGAAGAGACATACTTATGTGTCTTACCCCTAAACTCAACCTCAGATATTATCAGATCTTCTCTCAACAATGCTGCCAGCGACTCTATAGATAGTACAAGCTACAACAGTGAGAGTGAGCAGCCCTGCCTAGTCCTTTTCTGTAATATCACCGGTTCCAATCAGTTTCCATTCACTAATATCCTTGCTGTAGGAGCCCTGTAATTTGCTAGTATCCAACCCTTCATTTCAGCCCCCAAAACCATCTGTTTTAAATCTTTACACATGAAGCTCCAGCTGATGTGGTCGAACTCCCAGTTAATGTGCAACCCTCCTGATGTCATGGATTTGCCTACCCCTGATGAATCCTGATTTGTAAATAAGATATTTGTCTAATCTATTCACCTAGACTTTAGTAACAATTTTGACATCTAAATTTAGGAGTACAATTGGCCTATAGGATATTTTCCAGGCTTGGGTATAAGTATTGCTTCAGCTACATTCATGGTCTGATTGACTGCATTCCCCTCCCCAAAGGTATTGAAGAGCAGTGTAAGATATGGAGCCTGATGTCCTCTCAATCACTTATAAAACAGAGCCAAATAGCCATCCAGACCTGGTGTCTTCCCCTTTTTTAGCGTTTTAAGAGCTAATAACACTTCCTCATTATCAAAGGACGTATCTACATACATTCTCTGCGCTGGGGTCAGGATTGCAAGGTTACATTCTTGTAGTTAACCTTACCCCTCGTTTTCCTGTTCGTACTCTTTAGTGTAACGCTCCTGGTAGAATTGCCTAAAGGCCTCAGTTTGCCCCTCTTTGCCCTGTAAGAGCTTCCAAGCACATCTCTTATCTCTACTAAGAATGGTTAATTAGTCCACCCCCTAATTTGGTGGGAGAGGTACATTTTTTTTCTGGATTACTACAATATATTTTCAGCTTTGCTGGTGTAAAGGGCATTCAGCTGTCTTTTCAGTCTATCTTCCGTACCCTTCCAGCTGTAGCTTTTGTCTTATTAAGCTGCTCCACTTTCCTTAAGTGTCCTTGAATTTTCCCTACTTCTGACTTCCTCTCTCGTGTATTTCTTGTTTCCATGACTATCAGGGTGCCCCCAATCACTTTTAGGGTGTCCAGAATGGTCAACGGGGAAGTGGTGTCCTCTATGAGAGTGAGTATAAAGTCCTGTATTTCTTTTCTCATTTCCTGTAAGTTGGTGGACTCTCCTAAAAGGTAGTCTTCAAGGTGCCATCACCTACACGATTTTCCACCTATCCCAATTCTCATTCTAAAACCACATCAAAGTGGTCAGAAAGAAAGGGTAATATCATCATTCTCCACTATCTGTTTTCTCTCAATATTATTATTATTATTATTAAAACCATTTATTAAGCGCCTGGTTACCCAAAAACAGGGTGTCCCCGCGCTAGACACTACACAGAAAGCCAAGAGGACAGAGCTGGGGAGGGCAACAAAACCTAAAAGAGGAACAAGATTAGGCCTGAGGGAAGAGAAGAGTTTTGAGCTTTCTTCGAAACATACTGTTTAATAAGGGTTTTATCCACTAAAGTGTAGCCAGTCTGCTGTAGGTCCTGTGTACAGCAGAGACAAAGGAATAATCCCTATTTGTCCTGTGCATTAAACCCCAAGCATCAACCTGACCCAGCTCGTCTGTTAAAGCCTTCACCTTTTTGTTAGCTGGTTTATAGATGAGTCCCTGGGAGTTGGATCAATCCAGATCTCCACCCCAGACCAGATTTAAGCCCTCCACACCACTATCTCAACACACAGCAAGTGTCACACCTCCCTCAACATCGACCGCAGGAATCCATACTGACCTGTATTTTGAGACATCATCATTAAGTAGGGAGATTTTCGTCCACACAATCTTTAACTAAAGAATCAAATACTGTGCCCTTTTTCTCGTTTAGTTATATTCGTATCTGGTCAGATGAGTAAAGTTGGGTTGGATCTTTTTTTTTATGTCTCAGTCTTTATTGGTCTACCTTAAGAAGCTAAGCCTCCTGAAACATGGCTACATGTGGCATAGCCCCCTTGATAGGCATCCCCATTATCTGTCTTTTAGTGGGAGATTTGAGGCTCCTCAGATTCAGAGTGAGTAGCTTCATCATTTGTACAGTTCAGTGGTTGTCATGCCTATTATTAGTGTAGCAAATCATGCTGATATCCCTCGCATGTGTGTGTCCCTATGTCCTCCGCCTTCCACCCTCTTCCCCACCTTAAAACGACTGCTTTGCAAACGCTTAATAACAGTCCCATATTGCCCCCCTCCCACACTGCATTTACTCACCCCCTCCCCTAGTTTGACATTATACAGTGTGCCTTTCTGGGGTCCTCTGGAAGCTGTCTTTGATTCATGGTGCCATCTTTTCCTAAGGGCCATGTTCACTGGGGAATTACTTGTATTGTTGTCCTTCAAATGCTACCGACATGGGGGCATTCATAAGCTCTGTACGTAAGATCCTGTATGTCCTTTCTACTGAAATTTACAGTTATTCCTCCAGTATGAGGTGTTGCACCACTTCTCTTAATTGACGTTATCCTGTCAACACCTTTCCAACAATATCTGTAATTGATGCGGGTGCCCATGTTATGATACTATATGTCCACTCATCTGGGTGGTATCATTATTTTAGATCGTTACTTGTTGGCTTCTCCTTTTTTGTGGTCCCTCGAGTGTTGTCTTTACTTTGGTTCTGAGGGTGCCTTATCCACCTCAGAATAGGTTAAAATTGTCCCCACCTCCTGTGCTGATTTTATCAACCATTTCCCTGTCATTCCATTTAAACATTATGCCTTCAGAAAACATCAACCCGTATCTTACCTGCTTTGCATTGAGTGTTTCCACTACTAATTTTGCATAGTCTACATTTTGCTAGGGTCGATGTACTAGATCCTGGAATAGCACTGCTTTGCTATCTCCACACAGACTAGTTATTTGTGATTGTCCTGCCCTAGGTTTGAATCTTTCATTTGGTAGGAGGACGTCTTCATTGCTGTGTTACAGTCATGCTTTCTCTTTGAAATTTTTCTTCCCCACTCTGTGCACCCTCTGGATACCTATGGGGACGTCATCTCCCTTGTGCAGTATATGTGCTTTTTGGTTTATATCAGGCGTGATTACAAAGATTGTTCCATGGATTCAATTCTCGAGTCAATATTTTGTAGGTCTCTTTTAATGTCAGCCACATGTGCCCCTAGTTTTTATCTAAGTTTAGTGGAGTCCCTCCTTTAATGTTGTGTCCAAATCTTTTTTTATTCGGCCAGGAAGCATTTCGGGCCCTCTTTAGAAAGAGTGAGTGCTGATTTGGCTGCCATTCAAGTTGGTATCCCACTCTGTCTTCTTGATTTCATGGCACTTCAGGGCACCTGGTCAGATGACAAAAAAGTATCATTTGGTCGGTCAAGGCGCCATTCCTTGACTCAACATGAGATGGCTAAAATGCCCAACTCTTCTTCCTCATAGGACTCCATGCCTTGTCACTGTCAAGCCATATCAGTATGGTTCATTGCAGGATGTCACCATATTGTCCTTGTTGCGCAGCCTGCCCCTCGCCCTCACTTCCTAATTCCTCAAAGGTCTTTAACAGTGTTTCCAATTGCTGCCACTAAGACATAATATTTCCTGTCTTCCCTTAGGTTGTGTGGGGTCTAGGCATCACTTCGCAACCTGCAGTGCCACCTCTAAGGCCCTCAAACATAACCTCATATATATATATATATATATATATATATATATATATCTATCTCTCTCTCTCTCTCTCTCTCTCTCTCTCTCTCTCTCTCTCTCTCTCTCTCTCTCTCTCTCTCTCTCTCTCTCTCTCTCTCTCTCTCTCTCTCTCTCTCTCTCTCTCTCTCTCTCTCTCTCTCTCTCTCTCTCTCTCTCTCTCTCTCTCTCTCTCTCTCTCTCTCTCTCTCTCTCTCTCTCTCTCTCTCTCTCTCTCTCTCCACGTATTTCTTCTTGAATGCTCAGTGTCTCAGCTGTGAGAACTATAAAATGCCAAATGTTTGCTTGCTGTAATAGTATTGCATGTTCCAATTTTAAAATATAAAACAATAAAAATATATTTTTTAAGTCTCCCATTGAGTGGCAGGTCATAGTGCTACCATCTTAGCTCCGCCCATCCCAGTCTTTTTTTTTTTTACATTTGTTGCTTTCATTGTTTTACTTTTGTTGTTTCTGGCTTGAGAATTATGTGTTGTTTTAATGGGTAATACCTATTTATAAAGAATTCGCTACATGTGTTTGTAAAGCTTTTATAGTCTTTCATATTCTTTTTTTCTGACTTCTGTATGTGGTTTAGAGATCTTGGCAGTATTCCCCCAGTGAGGTTTTTAGCAAGAGAGACACGACACCAAAGCCTCGATCTGCTCAAATGAGATACACACACCGTGTACTCCTAATGACAATGTGGGTCGCTACTACCCCCACTAACCAGCCTGCAAGGAGTCCAGCTGTAGTGGATTAAAGTTCAGGAGTACAGCCCTTTTTATCTGACCTACTGTTGGGATGATGACTACCTTCTATTGTGAAATTCTTGGGGGCCTCAACTGATGAATTTTGGTTAATTCCAAAAAGCCCCTTCTTCCTCCACTTTTTTTGTCAACTCCTTTTGGTGTATAGGATGTCATCCAAGAAGGCCTTGGTGTTCAAGCCATGTGGCGCCTGTCACTGCACCATGTCGGTCACGGACCTGCATTTAGTGTGTCCTTGGTGCCTGAACCGCGACCACGACTCAAAGTCGTGCTCCAACTGCTGGGCGATGGCGCCGAAAGCTTTGAGGGAGCGGTCCCTTAAACTGTTCACGGCCCGGCGTCCGCCACCACGGAGGTCATGTCGTCGGTCTTGATCCCAGTCCAGGTCTCCGTCGAGAGGAAGGTCCAAGCACCGTTCCGGCAAATCAAAGCCTTTTTCGTTCGAAGTCAGCTAAGAGGCACCACAAAAAGCCCATGAACTTGAAGCGTGCTTAGACTTCACCCCCCCCCCGTCCCACGGTGCAGTGGAGGAACCTCGGCATCCGAGGCCCCGCGGAGTGGGCACCTGGATCTGCTCCGGGCTTCCCTCCCTTTCCGGGAGCAACCCCCACCCAGCTCAAAGAGTTTAACTGTGCCATTTGCGTCACATTTGGACTGTCTGACCCTGCCAGCGTGCCTTTGGACCCCGCAGGCTCAGATAATAGAGGTGTGTCCCCATGGGTGCCGCGGCTCCAGCACACTTCCACAGCGACCTTCCCTGGCATTGCATCCAGCGCTGAGGTCTTCAGCGCCGCCACCCCAATCCTCATACCGGATGGCACAGAGCCGGCCTTGCGTTCCCCGACACCGAACCAGTGCCAGCGGACCTCACGGCTCCATGTAGTTCAATCTGTTCTTTTCTGAAGGGTTGGGGATGGATGAAGAGGATTGGGAGGGGGAGCAGGATCCCTTAGAAATCCAGCAGTCGCAAGAGATGGACCGGTATGAGGAATTGGGTGATGCCAGTGGTTTGGACATCTCCCAGACTCCGGCATGTCTCCTCCTACCCTGGATATGGATGAGGAGGTATCATGTGGCCATGGTGGTGAATAGAGCTCCGGAGGTCCTGGACCTGCAGTTCCCCACTGTGGCAGTCAAGGCTAACTTCTTAACAGAAGTCTGCAGCCTGGGGTCTCCAGCTCGGAACACTTGCTGCCTTTTAATGAGGCATTGATGGATGTCCTCCTGGCTACCTGGTCCCAACCCAGCACAGGGGCTTCTGTGATTAGGACGATTACCTGCCGCCATCGCCCTGCACCGGGTGACCCACTTTTCCTCACCATCCACCCCACCCCAGAAAGCTTGGTGGTTCAAGTTTCCTCTTCCTGTAGTGCGTTCCTCTCCACACCTCCGGACAGGGAATCCAAGAGGCTGGAACATATTGAGAGGAAAATGTTTTCTTCTGCCAATCTTGCGTTGCTAGCGGTGAATACCGCATGCCTTTTGGTTAGTTATTCCCATTCTATATGGGATACGGTAAAGGACCGAGCCCTAAGTAGAGTAGTGTGGCTCACTGGTTAGAGGCGGCAGGCCTGAGAGCAGAAGTCAGCCCGGGACCAGGGTTCAATTCCCGACGCGGCAGGGTCGTGGACCTTGGTCAGCGGACTCGATAATTCTCGCTTCGGTGCTTACTCTAATCAGGGGTTACACTCGGCAACTCTGGGCATTAGCTTGCCTAATCTCCACAATCCATATAGCGGTATTGCGAAGTTTCCAGCGCGCAGGTCTTCACTGTGTTGTTGCCCCGCATTGATTAATCTTCAGCTACACTGCACGGAGGTTACCTGTGTACGTTCCCCGCCCGACCGCCCGCCTGAGTAAACATGTGGATGTGGCATTTGTTTTAAAGTTCCCTCGAAATTTACGAGGCTCCAATTATTGATCAATGGTTGTCACATACGGGTGACGGATACTGTAACGCAAGCGGAAGAAGGTCGGCTTCCAGACTGACTCCTTTACGGAGCTATCTTTTACTGCAGAAGCTGGATGAAGCCTTGATTTATACTTAAAGTGACATCCGTCTGCACACGCCATTTTACTTGATGCATTTCTTCCAGCACCCTCTGATTCTGAGTGTGTGTTCGTAAGCGCGCCACTAAGGTTTCACTGATCAACCCGCGGGTTGAAACTATATATCACCCCGCCCCTCCCTTCACTTTGCACCTGTCCTGATGAAGACCCCACAAAAGGATCTAATTTAGCCTACGCCAAGGGGTCGAAACGTCGACGGCTTTCCTGTTGTATACTTCCGGCACATGTCCCTTAGTCAAGTTGGATGTTTGCTAAATGTGACCGTTGAAAGGGTTTTGTAAAATCATTGCAATGGACTTTTTGAAGACAGAGGCTTCTTTTTGTTAGATTTGGCCTGAGTTATATGCCATTATTGTATATGATTGTTTTCATTTCTTATGATTATGTCTATTTTTCCTTGACTGCACACGGCTTTGAGCACACCCTGTCCTTCACTTCCCTTCCTTGGGGCTTTTTGAAATCGTGTGGATATATTTCCAAAGTGGTATTGTAAAATAAATGACAATACGCATATCTATTTGAATTTTTGAATTTGTGAAAAGTGTTAACCAACTACGGTTGGTTGTGTGTGTACTCAACACCTTCTCCTTGCGGGGACCCCTTTATACACATACCATAGTACGCCCAGGTCCCCGCGACTGCATGGGTTCAACCCCCCTTTATGTAATGTAATCTCCACAACGGCCCCACCAATTCCGGGGATGCCTGGCTCCACCTTGGGGACTCCCAGCAAGGGACCATCCCACAGGGAAAGCCAGGACGGATTCCCCAGAGTTATACAGCGCCGGGACGCCCCGTTGCTGGGGCAGCTGTGCGCTTTACAAGTATACTACATTTACATTTACTCTCCTAAGCTATTTCTGATGGGAGAGATGCAGCGAAGTTTGCCATCAGATGTGGCTTGGACACAACAGACTCGCTAGGCAGAGCGATTTCCACAACGGTGGCCGTCCGTGGCCACGACTGGCTGAAAATGTCTGGCTTCTCAGGGCATGTCCAAGCTTACCTCATGGATGCCCTTCGATGGCTTCTGTCTCTTTGGAGACAAGGCAGATGGCGCCCTTGAGCGCTTCAAGGATTCGCAGACACATCCAAGTCCTTGGGCCTCACTACAGCCTCACGGGCGGCATTAGCTATTTGCTCCTTTCGTGGCTAGGGAAGGGGCTATAAATCGCACCAACCCTTTTCCTGCCAGAGGGCCCGCAAGCTCAGCAGTCTCTGCTGGGTTGTGGACGTGGTTCACCCCCACCCCGTGGGTCGGGAGGCCAGAGATCAAACCAGGCCACAACCCCCTCCTCCACTACAAAACCTTCCTGTTTCGATCCTCCAGGATCATCTACAGCCAGTTAGTGGCAGAGTACGCCATGATCTCCACCACTAGCAGGATATCACATCAGACAGGTTGGTGTTGCAAATAGTCCGAAGAGGTGACGCCCTTCCCTTCGAGACTGCCCCTCCATCCATGCCTCCAGTATACGGTCGGCTGACTGAGGATCACCTTGCCCTACTCTGTGCGGAAGTCAAGACTCCCTTTGCCAAGGGAGCTATAGAGCGGGTTCCCGAGCCAGAAGTGGGCTGTGGTTTTTATTCATGCTACTTTCTGGTCCCAAAGAAGAACTGAGGCCTTCATCTTATCCTAGACCTCACAGCCCTCAACTACTTCCTCAAAAAGAAGTTCAGGATGCTCACCCTAGCTCAGGTCCTATCTGCCTTGGACCCAGGAGACTGGATGGTAGCGTTGGACTTGCAGGACGCCTATTTTCATATCCCCGTCCTGCCAGCCAATTGTCGCTACCTGCGGTGTACGATGGGCCACAAGCACTTTCAATTTGCTGTGGTCCCCTTCTGCCTCACCAGCTCCCCTTGGGTGTTCACAAAGGTGATGCGGTGGTCGCAGGCCATCTGCGGAGATCAAGGGTCCCAGTCTTCCCCTATCTCGACGACTGGTTGTTGAAGGTGAGCTTGCCCCAAACAGTTGTCTCCCACCTCCAGACTATGGCGAGCCTCCTGCATTCGCTGGGGTTCACTATCAACGTGCTAAAGTCACACCTGACCCTCTCTCAGATGCTCCTTTTCATTGATGTGGTTCTGGACACAGTGCAGTTTCGAGCTTATTCTCCTGAACGGCAAGTCTAGGATATTCAGGCTATGTTACCGATGTTTCAGCCTCTAGCCTGGATTTCCTGTGAAAATGTCTCTGAGGCTGTTGGGCCTCATGGCCTACTGCATCCTGCTAGTGACCCATACACAGTGGCACAAGTAAGCTCTCCAGTGGGACTTGAAGTTCCAATGGGCACAGGACCGAGAATCTCACTGATCTGGTTCAGACTTCAGAGGGCACTGCAAGAGTCCTGCCATGGTGGCTAACAGATCGCGATTGGTTCAAGGGCAGACCACTTTCCCTTCCCCACCCAGATCTCACAGTAGTGATGCATACATCCATTCTGGGATGGGGTGGCTATATGGGGGGGGGGAGATCAGATGACTCTGGTGTCCAGCAAAAGGCAAGCTCCATATTAATCTGTTGGAGCTTCGAGCAATCCGACTGTAACTGAAAGCCTTTTTGCTGTCAATAAAGGAAAGGCTTGTACAGATGTTCATGAACAACACTACCGCCATATGGTACTGCAACAAGCAGGGTGGAGTGGTGTCGTGGACTCTTTGTCAAGAGGCCCTGCATATCTGTACTTGGCTGGAACAACAGGGCATTCCCCTGGTGGTTCAACACCAGGCCGGTTCTCTGAACGCCAGGGTGGACGAGCTCAGCCGAAGGTACCTTGCGGATCACGAATCACGTCTCCATCCGGAGGTAGCACACGGTCTCTTTCAGTGGTGGGGAGAGCCTTGGTTAGATCTGTTCGCCTCCAAAGAGAACACACAATGTCAGCTGTTTTCCGCGTTGGAGTTCCCATGGTGGCTGTCGCTTGGCTACCCTTTTTGCCGCGAGTGGAGCTCATTCCTCCTATACGTCTTTACCTCCATACCACTCCTGTCCAGAGTGCTCAAGAAGATAAAGAGCGACTGAGCACACGTTATTCTTGTAGCTGTGGACTGGGCACGGAGTGTTTGGTATCCCGAGCTTCTATACATGAGCATTGATCCTCCGATCAGGTTGCCCCTTCGGGAGGATCTGCTATCACAGCAGCAGTGGCAGCGCTCCACCAAACCTGTCCAACCTCCCCCAACTTGCATGTAGATTGAGCGGCGACAGTTGACGGCTTTCGACCTCCCTACCAAAGTCTATGAGGTTATTTTGGCAGGTGTGGCGCCGCGGCCAGGGCGACTGACGCTGGAATCTGGGGACCACGGTTCGATCCCCGGCTCCGGCGGCAGGTTAGCCCAGCACCATGTGACTCTGGGCAATAGCTCGCTTAATCTTCCCGACGGCCCCCAGCGCCTAGAGACCCTTACGGGTGATTGTGCGCTTTACAAATGTGGACATCCAATTCCAAAAAATCAGTATACGTCTGCCGATGGAACGAATTTCGTAAATATTGTACAGACTGGTTTATTGACCCCCTATCTGCTCCTTTATCTGAAGTCCTTCTGTTTATACTTTCCTTGCCCCAGCAGGTCTCTGCTCTGGGCACATTGAAGCGCTGTCTTTCGGCCCTTTCCTCATTTCTTTGACTGCCTGATTAGCCTTCTCTTTTCAAATCGCCTCTGGTGCAGGGATTCTTGAACTAGAATCTATTTATAAAGTTATGAAAAAGTTGTTATAAAAACCAAAGGGCAAACCTTGGTTTTTATTACAACAATTTTTTTATATGTGCTAATTTTATGTACATTTAGTGAATAAAAATTATCATCATAATGAATAACTCAGTGCAAATGAAATATTATTAAAGTGAATAAATATAGTCCCCAAATATTTTTCTTCGCGCACTCCAAGCCAGTTAGTCCAAACCAGCAGTCCAGGGAGTCCTCCATTACATGATCCAACAGAAAGCATGTCTCCACATAACTTGTTTTTCTCTCTCTCCCACTTCCTTAATTGAGGAGAGTTTATTTACATTTTCTTATACATTTCCAACAAAGTTACTGCCAAACAGGAAAATAAATTGCTGATCAGTCACCCATAAAAAATGCTAAAACAACACCCCCATGCTAGTCTTTGATAACATTTGCCACAGTGATAGCTTAAATAGAAACAATGACATTTTTGTACATCATGAATTTGTCAGTCATGACAATGGATATCCTCCAACTTTGCTATGGACACCATTGCCTGTATGATCTCTAAAAACTTCGCTTTACAATATAGTGAGGTCCCATACTACCTTAAAAGGGCACTAACTTTAGCCACTTCTACAAAAGCAAACTGGTAATTACTTAGCCAATAATTGCCCTCAAATCTCAAAAATCTTACAAAGAGGGGTAAAAAGACAACTTTAATAGCTTAATGAGGTTTGGAATCTGTTTTATGAATAATAGCCTACATTCAGGCCACTGATAGGATTGTGTTGGATTTCTTCAAGGGAGTGCTTGCATTATTAGATGAGTAGCAACCTGCAACCCTAATGTTAATCATTCTCATTCTGTTATTGTATCTGCGGCAAGAAAGAATCATGCTTCTACTCCTTCATCTACCATGCCCCTAGACAAGGAGAGTGAGCATTTGGATTCAGTTGTCTGAAAACTCTGTGGCACCTCTGCAGCCACCACCACCATCACCTATGTGAAGACTTTAGGTGCAGTAGTAAGACCAAACGGAAGGACCGCAAACTGGTAGTGTTGCGAACCAACCATAAAACGGAGATACTTCCTGTGCAACTTCAGGATTGGGATGTGAAAATACGCATCCTGTAAGTCGATGGACACCATCCAGTCCTCTTCTTGCAGCGCCTGAAGAACCTGCGCTAGGGTGAGCATCTTAAATCTTTTCTGCTTGAGAAACATATTCAAGATTCTGAGGGCCAGGATAGGACGTAACCTGCCATCCTGCTTGGGAATCAGGAAATACCTGGAGTAGCAACCCTGACCCCCTTCCTGCTCTGGAAACACCTCTATCGCACCTTTTTGTAACAGGACAAGAACCTCTTTCTGAAGCAGAAGTAAATGATCGTCTGTGCAAAACCCTTGGCAAGGAGGAGAGAATTCCCTGAAGGGAAGGGCGTACCAATTTTCTACCGGATCTAAAACCCAAAGGTCCGAAGTGATGAATTTCCAATCTTGTGGAAAATGGGTAAGCTGCCTCCCACGGGACCTACATGATCCAGGATGGAGACTCTAGGGCTGCTTTACCAGGAGGGGTTTGGGAGGTAGAGGAGGAGGAAGAAGGTTGATGCCCAGCTCCACGAAGACAACCTCTGCCTTTACCCCTGTAGCTCTTGTACAGGGGGTTTTGTTACTGTTGCTGTGGCTGTCTGAAACTTCGAAAGGAAGACTTTCCGAAGCCACTGTATCATTTATAACCATAACCTCTTGCCTGAGTCTTCAGACCCAAAGACTTTGCAGTGGCCTTACTGTCCTTAACCCCTTCGATGCTCATGACGAGCTCAGCTCGTCATGAGGTATACCTCTAGGGTGCTCATGACGAGCTGAGCTCGTCATGTCATGACCACACCCATTAACATTATGGCCCAGCACAGGAGAAGGATCTGTCAAGCAGCCAAGGTGTTAAATCTTTGCAGGGCAGAATCAGCCTTCTCCCCAAAAAGTCTAGACCAATCATAAGGAAGATCAAGAAGGGCAGCCTGCACATCGGGAGAGAACCCAGAGGCCCTCAACCATGCATGTCTTATTGTTGCAATGGATGAACCTATCACCCTGGCAACAGAATCCGCCATGTCCAGGCTGGACTGGATGACTTGGCGAGCCGCAGCCTGAGAGTCCGCCAACACCTCACTCAGATTTTCCCTATCTTCTTCAGACAACTTAGGAAGAAGCTGTCTGGCAGAGTGCATTAGGGCATGACTGTATCTACCAAACAGACAAGTCGGGTTGGTAGACTACAGTGCCATGTTAGCTGATGAGAACACCTTCTTCGCAGACTGTTCCAACGTCTTGGAATCCTTGTCAGCCGGAGCCTGCGGAAAAGCCCCGTAGACTGCTTGGAACAAGAAGCCTGTACCACTAAGCTCTCAGGAGAGGGGTAAGATGAATGGAACACTGGATCCCCAGGAGCAGGTCTATATCTTCTGGACACCGACCTTGAAACAGCAGGTGCAGAAAGAGGGTTGCGCCACACATCGAGAATTGGCTTAGTCAGTGCATCATTAAAGGGTAAGAGTGGTTCAACCACTGAGGACGGAGAATGAAGCACCTCTGTTAGTAGATTAGGCTTATACTCGGCCATAGGGAGCTGCAAATCCAAAAGTTCCTTCCAGCCTTCCCGATCACGGAATGGTACGGAGCAACCTCCTTCAAGGGGGAAGCCTTCTGAGAAGCAAAGTTCCACTCTGGAGAAGTATCAAGTCTACGTGCCTCACACAAATCTTCATAACGTGAGGAATCCACTGGCAGATACTGTATCCACCAGAAAAAGCAGTACCAAAGGTAAGTAACTTGTTTGTTTGGCTCACATTCTGCTGACGAGATGGCCTACCTGAAATGGAAACCTTAAAGGGCGTAAGACTGCCGGAGAGGAAGGATCATAAAAAAGCATTTCCACAGGCCCTATGATTCCCACTTTAACCAACAGAGGCTTCAAGCCCCGCAGTGTCCCCAAGGACAACATTAACAATAATGACAGCCTTACCACCAACAAAGATGTCCATCTAAAAGAAAAGGAGATCCCCATCCGTTAGCAGTGGTGGTCAAGCCAACTCACTGGAGACACTGACTCCTTACTCCCCCCCCCCTCTTCTGTTACTCAGTGGGATGAAGCATCTCAAACTTTCTTTAAGAGTAGACAAATTTCACAAAGAACAGCTGGTTCCTGAATATCCCAAAAAAAGTCATTTCAACACCATCTGCACAATCTTTAACATGAGGTCAACCGTTTGCAAAACAGGAGGTTGAGAGGGTTCCTCCTCCCCAAAAGAACTGGAGTCTCTTCCTGCTACTTTCTGGTGAAGAAGGAAGGCCCAAAATTGAGTTCCGACCCTTACTGCATCTCAAACTGACAAACAAATGGGTGCAAAAAGAGGAGTAAGGAAGCTAGCACGCCATTAAACCTACCCTCAATTTTATCAAAGAGAATGGATATGCTATATAGATCTCCAGCATGCTTTTTTCCATTTCCAATTGTGAAATAGCTTTTAAAATCCTGACGGTCATTGTTGGGAAACCGTTACTAGTACAAGGTTCTCTCATTCGGTCTTAAATCTACACCAAGAACTTTTTCGAAGTGCATTGCTGTAGTAGCAGCACCTCTCAGGAGGCACATGTCACAACATGCTCATTAGGATTTCCTGCACACCGTTGCTACCCTGCATCGTCTGCAGTTACATGTCAATTACGTGAAGTCCAAGCACTTAACTGGAGCAGAATCGGACACGGAAAGAGCAAAGGTTAATTCTTCAGAGGATAGACTATTATCTATCCATCTGTAGTGTTGCAGTCCACTGAAAAAGACCCACTGGACAGCAAGACAGAGCACTGTGGTGCACTGCATTTTGCTAGCTCCAAAAGCCAGTCTTAAAGTGCGTCCATTACAGCAATGCCAAGAAGATCAATGGTGCCACTACTCAGATGGTTGGGTGTACAATCTTGTGTTGTTTATTCATGCAGCTCAGTCCCTTCTATAGTGGTGCCATCCACAGAATTTTTGTTACAGAATTGACCTTCATCAAAATGTTCTGATTCAGACAGCTGTGACTGATGACTCGGATCGGTTGGGGTGCCTATATGGATCATCTGCAGATTCAAGGGACATGGTCTTCCAAGGAGGTGTCGTAGCATAGGAACCTGCTGGATCCAAGGGGTGGCCAGCGAGCTAGGGAAGCCTTCCTTCCTTCTTTAAAGATAGAGCAATGTTTGATCAGACATACAATACAACGATCTTGCATTAATTGCTAGCAGGGTAACAAGATCCAGCGTACTGTCACAGAAATCTTAATCCATCTGGAAAGTGTTGATAGTCAGGAATCTAAGGATAATGGCAGATTATCTTCCAGGCATCCAAAATGCTCAAACAGATTACCTAAGCAGGATATTTCAAGAAAACCACAAGTGGGTGCTAAATAATTATGTTCTATATGACACCTTCTGCGACCTGGGTTCTCCTCAGCTTATTCTCTTCAGAAATGCAGAGAACAAAGAAATGCCCTTAATTCACCTTCACACTCTACCAACTGGGGAAAATGGGAAATGTACTTTGGATCAACTGGCTGGGTAAATTTCTGTACCCCTTTCCGCCAATTCCACCGAAACTAGTGGTTGTCATTAAGCTGGCATACTTAAGAGCTAGGAAGATTCTAATAGTGCCGGTGTGGCTCAGACAGTGGTGGTTTACAGACCTCCTTCACCTTTCAGAACGTCCACACAGGAGGTTGCCATGCAGGCAGATTCTCCTTCACACATTTGTGGGCCAGATTCTCCATCTCAACTTACCATCTTTGAATTTGAGAGCCTGACTACTGAACTCTTACAATATTGAAACGACCCTGCTGCAGGAGAGGATGAACATTCTGAAAGAAACCAAATAATAATCAACCAAATTTGATACACCTACAGATGAAAGACAGTTTGCATCAGGTGTATGTAAAAGAAACTTTAATCAAACCAAGCGTCATCGTTAAGCTTGACCAGGCTTCGAATTCTCTTCAATTAAAGTTCATTTGCAGCTATTACTGCCTATCTGAAATTTCCTTCAAAGTCCTTTTTACGAATTCCCAGTTGTTTCTAGGAGGAATTAAGAAAATGTTCCCACCAATAGGGAGACCATCCCCTCAATTCACAAAGGTTTTCTTCATGGAGACCTGCCTTCCTTGAAATCTATAGCATCTTCACACAGTGTTGGCGAGATTCAGGCATTGTGGTCACGTGAACCCTGCACAGTGTACTGTGCATGGTCATGTGATTTCATCAGAGTTTTCTCCATTAGGTGATGTTAGGATTTTCATGGAAATCAATCTATTTCTCAGCCATATTTCTTTTATAATCCTACCAACCTAGCTGAAGAATCTCTTGATACATTAGATTTGAGGAGAGCGTTTACACTTTATTTCGATAAAACAAAAGATATAAGGAGAACTAAACTTATTTGCGGACCATAGACTTTTATGCATAGGACTGGGCACTTAAAATCCTCTGTAGATGCACATCCTACTATGCTATGAAAAAGCTAATGAAAATTTGACTGATAATCCGAAAGATCACTCTACTAGAGGTAACTGCTACTGCTGCTTTATTGAGAAATATTCCTATTGCGGAGATTTGTCAGCCATTCACGTGTGAATATGTTTACAAGGTTCTCTCTTGATTTGCCTAGTCACCTACATTACGTGGTGTTTTTAAAAGTATATCAATGGATTTGGCTGGTATAGCCTTTTATTTGGATGCTAAATTAATTTTCTTCATGTAGAAAGATATGACTTTTCTGACAAAGTGAATGTGAAACATATTTCCTTTAAAAACGTGCTCAGAAGGAGAACCAGGCTTACAGATAAGTAACTATTCAATCTTTTCCGTGCCTAATCAGCAAGGTTTGAAAACAATATATCCTTCAGATTGTAAATGCTGGGATATAAAGACTCTGGACCATTTGTATCATGGCATGATATGGATTTTCGGGTCTGATTATGTTTAAGACTTATCCTTTCTCATTATTTTTAAGTTGAATATTGGTGGGAGTGAGTAGTTATAAATATTGTGGCTACCATACCGTTGACATTAGTTTGACTCCAGTATCCTGGCGGCAACATGCCAATTCTAGGTTTTATCAAAGTAATTTTAATACTTCTTTTTGAAATGTATATTTTGTAAATGTGTAGCAGTGTAACGTGGTCAGTTAAGCTGTGTTTCAGGTTTAATGATGGGTGGTAATTCTGCGTTTACAATAATATTTTCATAGATTGAAGTTGTAGAGATTGCATTGGATCAAAAAGGACCTGCAAATGAAAGAAAAATTGCATACATCGACAAGAACAGAGATCTGTATATCTCTCCTGTTCGGAGGTTTGGGAAAGAACAGAGAGTTGTGAAAATTGGTAAGAATTACAGTTATTAAAGCGTATCTGTATAGGACATGTTTTGTTTCATTGTCTCTCTATGTGGACAAAGAACTAAAACCATTTTAGGCAAGAACTTCTCAAAGACTGAATTTGATCAGATTATAAGAACTGGAAGCAGGCCAAAGGACAGGCCAATATTTGGAAGTACAAGCACATTTTCTTAGATTTGAAGTCCAGTTGTTCTAGGTTTTTTTCCTCTTTAGTTTTGGTTATACCCTGTTCCTATGTTCTTAAGTTCCTGTTTGTACACTACATATGGGGATTTGAGCTGTTGTTCATTGCTTTGCAAGTGTTATGGTAACTGTGGCTGTGGTTTTCTCCATCCTGGTCACTTACATCTGGAATCCTTCTCCATATAATAGACTCCTGATCTTACAGAATCCGCTATATCTCCTCAAACCTTGATCATCTGCGTCTGGCCCTCATCTACTCTGGGGTTTTTGAGAGCCAGGTTCTTCGACTGTTCTCTTCTTGGATTCTCCTGGCTGCCTGGAGGATTTTTATGGCATTAGCTTTTTTCTCCAAACTGTGACTTGGAGGCAGTAGACGTTGTTGCAACAAACCATCTTCAACATGAATCAGTGACTTCAGGAATAAGGGCGATTTATAATTTGGAGGGAAGGATTCTCTGTTCCAACAGCGACAGGATTTCCTTACTGCTAAGATGAGGGTCCACCCGCCCGATTTATATGCGGGCGTATCATGGGTGTAACCATAGTGGAGACTAATCCTTCTCCACCATGGTTAGACCCCTCTGGTGGCCCGATGTAATAAGGGCCACCAGAGACTTGCCTAAATGTTCGTCCGCCCAATTAGGATGGGCAGACATATAGACATTTTTTTGTTTTACTGTCTGTCACGAGTAGGCAAACCTGGGTGATAAGGAACTGTAAAAAAAAGAATGAATGCTCTCCTCATCATGAGAGATGACTTCCATGGTGAGGCAGGCTCAATATTGTTATCCTGTTTTGGGATTATTTTTCTGAAAACAAAAAAAGAAAATTGTTTGGTGCAGGACTCAGTCATGTTGATAGAGCCCTGCACCAACAGCGAAATGCATTGGCGAGGAACAGCCATGACAGCGGTTCCTGCCAACTGACCACCAGCTTGGTGGTTTCGTGGTTGTTTATTAATCTGGAGGTCGGGACCCTTCAACAACAACCACAAGAGCTCCAACAACAGGCTCAAGGAGAGTCGACAATTACAGCTCGAGGATGCTGCTTTTAGGCAGACCGTGGCAGCCCCGGAACTTCCAGCAATATGTACCAGTGTTCTTTACTTCAGTGACGATCTACGAAGTTTATTTTTTATTAATTTTTTTATGATAATTACAAGCCGAACAAAACCTGTCACAATTATAGTTGCCACAATCTATGAAAATCAAATTATGTTTTTGTAGGTTATTACAGGCAGTATGATACGTCTAGGGTTACTATATGGGTTAGTCCTGTGGAGGGCCTACCACGGTCACTCTTGTGCTAAGTTGGGTCTCCAACTATTATTTCATTACATCCCTATAAATGCCCTCCATGAACCCCAAACCTTCTCCCATTTTTGAGGGCACCCCTCCACTGATGTACATATTTTTTAGCCAGTATTACCCAGTCCTTATATTTTTTCCAAAGTTCAATCTCTTAGGGTTCACAGTATTTTGCGAGTATGTGGCTCTGATGCCTTCACCTCATACAATCAATATATGTATAATTTCACATTTTTTTAATCGAGACCCCTGTAACTTGTGTTAGGCACCTAGCCGCTTCCTTCCATTATAGACTCAATAGTGGACAAGGCCGTTATGTGTGCATGAAGGCGCCAGATTAGCCAAAGCCACTGAGGCACAAGCCGGCTATGTTCCTGTCAATCCTAGATAAGCTGTTTATGAAATTATAAGCCCTGTGTAGAATTTGTAATTGTTCAAGGGGAATCCTGCTGTGATGACTACTGTTCTGTGGGACTGCAAAAGTGCTTCCCATTTTTCATCGTTCATATCTTCAAAACCTGTCAACCTGCGGTCTTAAAGGGTCCAGAACATTATATAATATTTTCCTGTATATTAGGGATATGTTTTTGTTAGTGAGGGCTTCTAAGAGTTTACTATACACAACTAAAATACTCATGAAAGAAAATGTTGCAAAGGGTTTCATCAGGTATTTAACGTCTGAAAAGCTTTAAAAGTCTTCAAGATGGCTTTTACTCAGTCTCCAATTCTTCTTATCCTCTTCCTCAATCCTCTTAAAAAATGTATTGAGGAAGCTTATTCTTCAGAAAGGGTAATGGGAGCTGTACTACTTCAAAGACAGGTTGATGATGGGTTAGAACATCCAATCAGCTATCTTTCTCATACCATGACGTCCTGAGAAAGAAACTGCTCTATTCTCGAAAGAGAGTTGCAGTAATAAAATGTGTGAAGAATTGAGACATTTGCTTATAGAAACTCGAAAACCATTTGGAATGTAAACAAGCCATCAAAATCTGCAATGTATTAAAAATGTAGTCTCTCAATAGTTATGTATGTGCTGGGCATATTTCTTTGCACATACAACTTCTGCATAACTTGCATACAAGAGGACAAAAAACATTCTTCTGGATGCCTGGTCTCACTGTTATCCAGAACCTTTCAACCCTGTATGGCAAAAAAGAATTTCTCATCGACTGGAATGTGGGAGTAGTACACTCTTTTTTTAGATAAAGTCACAATGATAGTAACAACCTCAGTTCCCCCAGTTTTGAACAATTCCCTGTTACTCAGCATGATCATCTGTATCTTGCACATGGAGCAATTTGGGTTCTCCCTCAGAAGCTACAAAAAGAATATCTGAGAATGTGCTATGATTCTGCAAATGCTAGACATCATGTAGTAAATGCTATATAACAATGAGTCCAGCTTCCTTTTTTGGTGGTCAACTGTCAAGAATGATGTTCATCGTAAATCAGTTCCTGTCTGATTTGAGCTCAGGGTAAGGCACAGCATAATAAAAGGTATGGGAATCTTCTTTCTGTTTGTGGAGTTCCTGAACCTGCATTCATTCTTTGCATGCTATTTCTACTGACTTTATTGTGAATCTTCCTGAGTCAGAAGGAATCCAAGTTATAATGGTCTTGTTGGATACTTTAACCAAAATGGCACATTTCCCTTCCTTGAAGGGTTTTTCACCTGCTGAGATTATAGCAAAATGCTTCATTACTGACATTTTTCAACTACATAGATTAACATCTCTCATAATCTCTGATCAAGGTTCCCAAGTCACTACTTGTTTCTGCAAGGCCTTGTGTTTGGCTCTTGGCATGCAGCTCTCTCTCTCTCTCTCTCTCTCTCTCTCTCTCTCTCTCTCTCTCTCTCTCTCTCTCTCTCTCTCTCTCTCTCTCTCTCTCTCTCTCTCTCTCTCTCGCATTCTCTCTCTCTCTCTCTCGCATTCTCTCTTGCACTCTCTCTCTCCTCCCATCCTCAAACAACGAACGATCAAACCGAGAGGGTCAACCAACGCCTTGAGCAAAACTTGAGATGCTACAGTGACATTTTGTCTAAAACTGCCTTCCACATGGTAGATGTACCCTGTTTTTCAAGTTTCCCAATTAACTCCATATGTCACTGAGCTTTTTCTTCGGACACATATCCACTCCTCATATTTTATTATATCATCCAGACTACGAAATTCACGAAATCTGAAACTGTTTTCTTTTTCATGGTTGCCATGAAATTTCTTATTGATTGGATAGGATATCCTGCTAGTGAGAGATCTTGGGTTGTGGCCCCTTCTGTCAGTGCTCCGTATTTGGTACAAAAGTTTCTCTGTACTTTTCATGAAAAATCTGGTGCTCAAACATGGGAAGTTGCTGGTAGGGAACTATATTGCAAAATTGAACACAGTGACAAACTAGATACCTGACCCGAAAGCACAACTCAACCATGTTTTCTTGTCTCTTTAGTACAGGTACTGCCTGGTGAGGCGCGTTTGGTGTTTACTTGCTGGAAAAGATCATTCTCCCACTCACCAGCTTTTTTCCTGTTAGGTTGCACAGTGGAGAAAACGCTGATGTTTGTGCCCCAGGAGGCAAAGTAAATGTGCATGTCGGAAAGCGCATGTAAAACACGCAAATCTAAGGCCCGCTCTGGGACGTCCCCAGGAAAGCGCTGAGCAAGTTTCCTTTTCTTTAACTTACCTAATACTCACTTCCTTTTTCTGAACTTCTGGGTCTTTCCTACTGTTAACCTCAATGTTATGCTTTCTCTCTGCATGGGACGCGTGGCTGGGTCATGTAATTCTTCTGTTTGCAAGATAGCTCCTTTCCATTGAAAATTACTATGACTCACCAATCCATCATGTCTACCTTCTCTTCCTCTTTGCTCAATGCTTGTTCCTCTATTCCGCATTTTCAGTTTGTTTTCTATATAAAGGGTACAGAGCTGCCATTCGTTAGGTCGCGAGTGCTCTGGTAACTGTGGTGGTGCATTTCTCCCTCCTAACTACTTGCTCCTGCAATCTTGCCCCATCTTTCTGAATCCTGCCTAATGTTTCCGAATCCTGTCCCTTTTACCAAAACCTCTTTCCATCTCTTTTAACCATATTCCATCTGAGTCCAATCCTATTGACTCTGGCAACATAGAAGTGTTGATAGTTTCCATAAACAGCATTTGGGTCGCAATATTTCTGGTGCTGGGCACCAGAGATGTTTTGTGTAAGATGGATACCATTATTAGGAGTAAGAACGCTTTTACTGGGAGCCTCTACTGCTCTCTGACCTTGAGCAAGGTGTATGTATGATGATTTGCGCAAGTATTTGCTTTCAGCCTGTGCCTCCAGTATGTATGGCTATGTGTTATTTAAGGAGCCATAAATTAAAGGCTGGGTGGCTTACTAAGTTTATGGTGCTCGAAAGCTCTTTCTAGAGATTACTGGGTTTATACAACGTAAGTGGGTCAGTTAGAGTTCACTGGAGTTTTAGTTCTGGCACAAACTGGCAGAGTGGGAGCTGACCTTGGGGTGCACCAGCTGTACTTACGGTACAGGCAGTCGCTTAATTGCCAGTGGCAGATCCTCAGTTAACTCCAACATTGTAAACCGTTGACCTGGTGGTCCTTTGGCCGTTCACATTGTAGGCCATCCTTCAACCTTAGAGCAGGGTAACCATTGTTTATTTTCCGAAGAGTCCTTTTCCATGCCCTCGTGTGCACGTCTGGTGCAAGAGAAACACAAAAATGGCACTGACATGTCAAGGAGATGATGCCTTGTGTATCCGGGTCGTTGGTTTTTTTCCCCCCTGAAAAAAAGTCTTCCTTGGGAGTTTGCTTCAGAAACAAAATATCTAAAAAGTCACACCCGCTTGAGTTTTTGCTCTGCTTACGCAGTATCCACTCACCATAAGATGAACTGTAGACATAGATATCTCTTCCACAAAATCAGGTATCTCTATAATAATTGTGTGCCGTCGTGTGCTGGGGCGGCTGCGGGAAGGTGGGGGGTAAGGTCTTTGACATCCAGCAGGATAGTGGGTCAAACAGCAAAAGCTAAATGAGCCCATTAGTCATTACTGTGGCTGTTTTTGGAACTAGGCAATTCAATTAGTTGTAATGCTGTTTCTTCATCATGATATTTTGATTTATATGTGTGACAATGAAGGGCTGATTCACATTCATATATTTTGGGCTGCACAAAAAGTTCGATAAGTATATTTGGAATCTTTTAGGTTATAATTTCTCCAGGTATTTCTGGTTCCCTAAAATTATTTGGGAGGATTGTTTGCAGGGTGGACAGCCCACATGAATAAGTTTGGTGGAAACATGCATTCGCACATTTATCCTTTTGTTTCCTATTTATTTCCACCAAGAGGATAATATTTCCTACTTGAGGAAACTATCTCCTTACAAACCCTGTAAACGGGTAGGTGTATGCCTCTATTTATGAGCATGTTATGCATCTTCTGAAAATGTTCACGTTCAATTAAAATGTGAAAATTGGCCATGTGAACTATAGGAAATTTTTATCGATGTCCACAATGTTACAACTTTGTGCGTTTTCTCCACTTTACTGTGGTCTACCTTTGTTCCCTCCTCTGCATTCACTTGTGTTCTTACTCTTGGTCTTGAAATACTACATTGAAAAATATTCCAAACAAAGGGCCTGATTGAAAGTTTGGCAGACAGGTTACTTTGTCACAAATGTGACTGACATATCGTCCGCCTTATTGCAAGTGCCATAGTATAAAATAAGGCTGACATTTGTGATGAAGTAACCCGTCGACCACACTTTAAGCCAGGCCCTACGTGATTGAAAGAATTCTGATTCTTTATATCAGTATCTTATGTATACGTTTATCAATGATGCTTTGAATCTGCCTGGGTACGGGATCTCGAGCACTTTTTCAAAATAGAATTATCTTTCCAAAGATTAAAAATTTATAGTATCTGCCTGACCTTCATCTTTTTATTTAGTATCCATTTTGAATGTACGTCAATGTAGAGTAAACCTTTATTGTTTTAGATTATTTTAATAAAGTACGATTTGTAATGTAAATAAAATAGAAAAGAAGCCTGCTAACCAAAAAAAAGAAAAATAACCTCTGTCACACATGAGGTACGAGTATGAACATTTTGTTCCCGACCCTTATAACTCCATAGTTGAGGTAGACATTGCTAGGCTGTGCTCCCTCGGTCATACAGATACACTCTTAATCCCCTAGCACTACTTTTAGATTGGAATTAGGTTTACTTAATAACCGCTCTATTCAGGACATCGCTTGGAGTTGAATGCTCTGGTTATACTTTGAGTGGGATTGCCTATTTTTACCAGATATATTGTAATTGAGTCGTCTAACCCATCATTTTCTTTAGTTATTCCGGACAGGTATATGATCCTGCTCTTTGATGGATCTCAGCACCTTGAAAGATGGTGGCACCCATCTTCAAATTAATTTTGATTTCTTTCGCAAAGGTTCCCTTCTGTTGGTGTATGATTTCCTCTACTTATAGTATTAGTTTGTTTCAGCATACAAGCCTCCATTTGTTCTGCTTTTTTGGACAGACCTTCACAGGCTTTGGATAGCCTTGGGATTATTTCTTCTAAAGTGATTACCATTTGCAATTTTATGTTTTAATAGTCCTTTTTTAAGCCAGGCAAACACTCTTTTGAAGTTTTCCGTTTTTATGGGACTCTGCTCAGTAGTTGGAAGGCACAATTCACCCTGGGTGGTATAATTGAGATCCAGGGTTCAGTCTTGAAGATTTTGTCGAGGTACAAATACAATGTACTAAACGCTTGTTGTGGATGAGCCACTTTCTGGTCAAGTTTCTCACATCTGAAAGGTTGAAAACTAGGAAAGCTCCCTCTGTAATGCCTTACATAAGCTTAAATGTGTCCGTTTGTGTATTGTTTGCAATTGAGATGATATTACATCTGTCTTTGTGTGCAAGACAACTTTTACAGCAGTGAAATTACTCTGGCTTCTAATTTTGCCAGGGGATATTTTGAGTGGTCAATGACGGCAGGACACATCAGTTTTTAGCCAAATCTGATCCTCTTCTGAAAAAATTTTTTGCAATATGTTGGCCTTCTACTTTTTAGATCAAATCCAGCGATTATACTAGAGTATTAATACTGGGGAGCGTTATTCAGAGGCTCTGATTTTAGATTCTCTGCCTACCATCCCTGACAGAGAAGTGGACGCCTTTGTGTACCCTTGAAATCAGGCTCTTCATAACATGGTTGTCTTGTGTCCCTAGTGCTATCCCTAGCTTCTGTTACTGCCCGAATTACTCTGCTTAATGCTTCCTTCTCAGTCCTAATAGCTACCAAGAAAAAGGTCTTTGCTAGCCCTTGTTAAATAAACCCGATTTGGAGGTTATTTCTGGGGCTGATTATCACCAGTTTCTCAGCACCCTGTAAAAGTGTAGATAGGTGCAACTGTGTTTCCATCCTGGAACTGGGACAGAGTCCACCTGCATTGCATTTTTTATGATATCAGAAAAAACATGGGCACCTGGTTGGTCTCATACTTTTAGATTTTTCTGCTGCCTTTGAGGTGAACAATTTGATCTTTTTCCATCATATGGTGGTCTAAGAGCCACATGGAGTGGCCTTTTCCTGTTCTTTTCCTTTCTATCCTTTCAAGCCTCCATATATTCTGGCGACGGTGTTAAAATATGAACATACTGTATACTCACTTTATGTGTTCCAATTACTCCCAGTTTGTGTACCACAAGTCGCAAAAAAAGAGATATTCATTCAAACTTAATGGAATTTATCTGGAATGGCGGAGGGCGGCTATATCTAGGAAAATCCAGATTGCCTCAAAGGAATCAATGGTCTGCTCTGTCTAGAACCGATTAGATATTACAAAGCAGTTCATATGCATATTAGCATGGTGTGTGCAGTTATGGAGTTGGAAAAGAGATTAACCTTCATATATCGAGCAGTGGAAGAGTGCTCTCTCTGGCACTTGGCCTGGTATAGGGAATGTCAAAGCCTTGGAATGCCTACTTAGCTACACCTGTAAGGACTATGCTGGACATGTGAGATCTGGTGGCTGCGAGGGGCTGTCTAGCTTTGCTCCCATCTCCTAATACTCCTGTATTCTTTCAGTAATAGAGCCCGGGAAATGCAGGATTCTTACCGACCTTTCCCATGCAGTCTTTAAGGAGTGGAAGGCAGAGTTTGAAATTGATTAGACAAATGGATTAGGCTATTTTTAGCTTAGATAAGGGACTTTTATACTGGTTTCTAGGGTTTAATCACACCTATTTACCAGATATTGTATGACTTTCAGAGAAGCCATTTTGAACCCCTGAGAAGCAATCTGGTTATGGCAGTCCATCTCAGCAGACCGGTTGAACATGTCTTCTCTTAGTGATTAGACAATTAACTGATTAAGGCATTGTCATAGGCAGTAAGAGAAGAAGCCACCTGGAAGTGTACTTGACTGTTCAAGGAGCTGGAGCTGGCATTAATTTCTTGAGGTCCTAGTTGACGTTGTCTGTCCTAGACATGCTTCTAGATGCCAAGCACTGCAGGTTTCAGATTGCAGATCACAAGTTCAAGGGATTGTAAGAGAGGTCCTCTTTAGTGGCGATATTGACATTGATGAAGGCCCAAAGTTCTTTTAAAATGTTGGGTCTCGTGTCTTCCTTCATCATCCTCATCATCCTCAGGGTACTGCTGACTCAGATCAAAATGTTCGAACTGCAAGGAGAGCATATCTTGCAGTGAAACATATATTCTGTAGACTTTGAAGAATGAGGTTCATATTTTGGTGTTCTGAATTGTCTTTGTTTTATAGCTGGCATGCCATTCTTCACCTCTGACTATATAGGTTATGAGGGTCACAGAAACATCCCTGAATGGTTAGGGAGCCCAGCTGGACTTGCTCGTGAACAATAATAGGTGGTCTGCCCCCAAACAACTGTTACATGTCAGTTCCCTTGAGCTCAGAACAGACCAGACAGTGGTAGACAATCTTTCCGGCCTTTGGTCCATCCAGAGGATGGACCTGTTTGCACCTGGGAGAAACTGTAAACGCTCTGTGGTTAACTTCAGGTTTCTGGAATCAGGATCTCCCAGGGATTTTTCTCAATTGTATTGGAAGGCAAATTGCTCTACCCATTCAGCTGGTCACTCTGCTGCACTGGCTGGTAAAAAGACTACTTGGGGTGCAGTTGCACATGATCCTGATGGCCCTGAATTGGGCATGGCAGAGACCTACTTGCCCAAGCTGTAGAGGTACCCTCAGTTCTAAGCAGTGGCAACTAGCTACTTCTTGAGCAGGGCTGCAAAAAAGGTTCTATATCATGACTCAGTCTCTTTCACAATCTCGGCTTGGCACCTGTGGCTGTATAGGTTGGATACTTAGGGCCTTAGTTAGAGTATGGCATAGAGCTTCTCTGTCACAAATGCAATAGATATCCTGTCCCCTTAACTTTTAGTTGGGCACAATGAGATGTACCTAAAGCTTGGAGAGTTGGTCTTTCACATCCAATAATAGGTAAGAGAGACTAAGGACAGACACATATATTATATTTTGTCTTGGTAATGTCAGATCATGACAAATGGAAAATTATGATTATACTTTTGATTTTCAGAAAGCCTAACCCCTAGGAGTTACATGGGTCATTGACAACCTGACCGCCCTGATCCTGTGGTGGCCAGTATATTCAAATTTTTTCGAACACATATGCAGAGTGACTGCTTAACATGAAGGTCCTGACGAATGCCGCTGGCTCCCTGAATGGGACCAATTAATGGCAGAAACATGTTGACCATTGTGAGGGATATATTTGGTTAATCTCTGGTCCTCTCTTTTAATCTTGTCCCTGAGACCACCCAATAAAGATTTAGTCGATCCACGGACACAATTTTAGTCACCACATTTATTATACTTTTTTGCACTCTGACCCTCATTCACCTTCTTTCACCGCTCATCTTGAGAAAACACCTCATCAACCTCCCCTCCCCTCGGGGCAGTTGTAGCCTACACCCCTGTGTGAGGAGGCAACCCATATGATGAAGCATGTCACCTTACGGCGAGTGAGGGTTCTCATCCTGAAAGGATTTCTCCTTCTATGTATTCTTTTGTTCTGACATTACACTACTTCTATCTTTTCCTACATTTAGCCAGTTGTACTTTGTGTGTTTTTTAGAATTAATGTAGGGATCAGTACCACTTGTCTTCTTTAGATCCCTATAGATCCATTGTGTGTAGATTATTATAAAAACAAGATCTCCTAGCGAGTTTAGTCTCAAATGACAACTTTGCCTTGCTTGTGGTCTCCTTTTCTCATTCTGCTCATCATTTGCTGTTCATACTCGGACTAACTATAGGAAGGGACTCAAGCCACCTCGCACCCGGAGTACAACTAGAGGCTGTCAGCACACTCTAGAGCACAAATTCATGGTGTACTATGCCCGGCCAACAGGCAGCTAGTGTTCATATTAGGGTGGGACATTGTTGTGCCCGTAGACTCATCAATGTCTAAATGGTATCTTATCGGGGGTCTCACTCTATGCAGTGGGGGTGGATCAAAGCAGGGGGGTGGCAGTGGACTTTTGAGGTCTCATGGGTTCCTCTCGTCACCTCCCTTGCAGGCGATTTACAGGGAGTGTGTAGCCATCATCTGGTCCTGCTCCAGATGGGCGATGCAGGTCTTCATGAAATAATACCCTGCTCCTCCAGCCCCTCTTAGTGGCAGGGAAGGTGCAGAACTAGACCAATAATGCACCACCAAGGCCAGGCCGGGGAGGTTGCGTGGAATGCCTGGTCCTAGGAAGCCAGTGATATGCTTCAGGGCCTAGGATGGTAGCCGCCGCGCTCTGGGCATACCTGCGGCTTTCGTCTTCTCCACCCCACCAGTTTAGGCAAGGGGCAGCATCCTCTCAACAGCAGCGCTGAGCCGCACTATAGCTTCAGCCCACGCCACTCTGGCCCCAGGTAGGAGCGGCAGCTTAGTCCGCAGGGCTGCCAAGTCACTTACTTGGGCGCCACCATTTCGGCCAGTGCACGCCGGCCGGGAGATTATCGGAGTTTCTCCCATCAAAGTGCACTCTGGTGCTGCTCTCGCAGCACCGTTGTCGATACAGCGACAAATTTAATCAGGATGCAGGGATGGATTGACAAAATTCCAGCAGTGATGTCCAGATGATGCAAGATGTATGCGCTGGCACGAGAGCCTCACAAAGGTGTGGCCATCTTGGAGCCAGGCACTTTGGCACCCCCAACATAATTAATTACTATAAAAAGAAGTTAGATGTAAATGACATGCACTGTGTATGCGCACGATTATTTAGCTAAACGGATTCAAAGATGGCAGCATTTACCCATCAAACCAACATTATTGTAAAACAGGAAGGATATTGTCACTACATGGTATAATATTTAAATAGTGCTTATTTAAGATCATATCATACTTACAGTTATGTATCTAACAAAATGCCTGTCCACATTGTTATAAAATAGAGAGTAATTTGATAAGGAATTTGAGATCAACAATTAAGCAAAGACAAATTAGCTATATAGATCAACGCAAAGAAGAAAATATAAAAGGTTCTCTTCTAAAATTAATAGCAATATGCTTTGTGTTTTTGAGGATTGTAATTTGAAGAAACTAAGATGTATCTTCTGTAAACAGAGGAAAGCTCTAAGAAATGTGCATGAAAAGAACCCAGCAAAAGTGGAGAAAATACCACAGTCTATATTCTTATTCCATAGGGTCACAAAAACCTAAATAATCCAGGTAGGTCAATTATTGCTGGGATCAATTCATTCTTACATTCAATATCAGTTTATGTGGATGATTTACTGAATCCATGGGTTAAGCAATTAAATACTGATTTGTAGAACACCAGGGACTGCCTAAGGCATTTGAAATACAGTGTGATAATGTGAAGCCCTTCACACTGAATATGACCAGTTTTATATAGTTCCATTGCATACCAGCAAGAAGGAAATCGAATTGCTATGGTGAAGTTGTTACATAGATAACTTTTTAGACCACTGGAACGAAACAGTGGCGGTTCACCACTAGTTTCAGGCTGATTTACACAGAATTAAAGAGCATTTAAAATTCACTATTAACATTGGAAACCCGGGTTTCCATTACTTGGATGTTCAGGTGCAAATAGTGCTTAAAAAACTTTTTAGAACTTTCTATCTCAAACTGAATGACAAAAATACGTACTATCCATCAAGTTTCGACCTGTGCAGATTAATCAGCGGATATCCAACAGCCACCTATTAAGATAGAAAATATATAAAGCTACCGGAGAATGATTGTGGGCTGGTATGTTTTATATGAATAAGAGATGATACTGAAGGATTTAGAGTTATGTGGTAATAGGAAAATGTATTAAAATAAGTCATATTGAATTTTAGTAGGAATCAGAGGATTGTTCAAAGGTGATGTACAGAATCAAAAGCAAGGTTCTTTATGAGTGTCTTTAATATAGTTGTTTTAAAATAATTCCCTGTGTTTTCGAGCAATGATATAATCCTAAGTGTCTCTTTTCTCTTTTAAGGTACTATGGTTCTCACTTTGGCTTGGAATGACACAGCCAACATACTATGTGGTCTTCAGGACAATCATTTCACCGTTTGGTATTATCCCAACGTTGTTTATGTAGATAAGGACCTCTTGTTGAAAACAGTATTTGAAAAAGATGCAAGGTATTTTGCAATATTTCTCATAACCGTAGTGGTGTGGTGTGATGTAAATTGCACTAAAGATTCCTGTTCTTCATGTGTAATGCCCTAATTGTGAGTTTTCACGGTCTAATTTATTTCTTTATTTGGGAACACTATGTTGACTTGGATGTAAGCAGAAGACATAGTGCTGTGCATGTGCTTCGACAAGTGAAAATATTACAATGCTGAGGAAACACAGAACCCATTCGATATTATCAGCATTTTTTCTTTGTTTATAGATTTGTGGATTTAAGTTATGTACCATAGAAAAATAATAAGGTATTGAACACCTCAAAAAGCTAATTAGGTGTCTTTTTCATTTTGATACCATACGTTCATATTGTTACTAATGGCATGTATATGAAAGAAGACACAGAAAAATAAGAGGCAACCAGTATGTTAAAGATTATTGTTTTTAAGGGGTTAGAGTTTGTTGGGTGCATTCACAAGTCTGGGACTTTGTTGAAAATGTACTGGTAGAGCTATTGAATGTGAATAATGTATAATCAGCAGTGAAACTATGTATGTCACTCCTAGTTGTAAATTAAGTCAAGTTACTCTGAATGGGGGTGGTGAATAAGATTTATACATACATGAAATAACAACCCTCCATTTTTGTGACTGCAGTCACATAAATCAGTGATTCTTAGCCTTTTGATTTCTGTGGACTCCCACATAATCATTTCTTGAACCCGGTGGCTGCCACTGAATCATTATTTGAATCCGGAGACCACCACTGAGCCATTCGTGGAAGGAGAGGATCCCGGCCTAAGCATTTTCGATAAATTGTACCATAAAACAACAGACGGGGAATAATCATTGGCCATACTGTATTGTATTTGATGCCCTTGCACTGCTCCCACAAATCAATCTGAGGATACTAACTTAATTCTTAGCCTCTAATTTAAAATTCCTTCACATTTGCAGAAGTTTTTAACATTTTCAACTGTACATTTCTTTCTTTATATCCACTTTATTAATCTGTTAATATTATTTAATTTTCTAAGCATTCGCGGACCCACTGAATAGACTACGCGGACGTCCAGAGTTCCCCAGAGCACAGGTTAAGAACCTGTTTTAGGAGATTAAATACCTAAATTCCGGAAATAGCCATTATGTTCTTCTCTGCCTTGCTGCTCTGAGTGTGTGCACTCTTGTTGCTTTCTTTTGTCATGTTAGAAATGATGACGTGGTCCTTTATGACATTGGTACATCAATTGAGTTGTGTTTGTTTCCAGTGGCAAAGTTAGAGGTCGGGTTAAGGGTGCAGCATTCCCAAGTATTGGCAAGGCACCAGGACATTTGTACTCCAGTACTTCTAAAAATGCATTTGCAGGGCACTTCTTTAAGCACTTGGATGGTTCAATTCTTTGTTCATCATTTACATGGGCATACTTCAGGACCATATACTTGCACCTTCTACTATCAAATACCATTTGTGCCTAACATACTATAAATATTTCTAGCATGGAATGCAGGAAGTAAACAACGTGAAGTATTTCCCGCTCATATCTACAGTATCTATCCAATTCAGCACAAGCCTCATCACTATGTTATGTATGTGCTATTCTGCATTCGTGAATTGAAATTTGTAACAGATCTGTACAACAGGCCAGAATATACTCACAATTTCTTTTTGGGGTGCAAAAGTCCACTTGCTCAAAACCTGCCTCTATCAACTGTATCTACCTTCTCTTTTCTTTTGAAATCCAGCACCTGGGCACATCTGGCAACCGTATAGTACATCATTAAAAGAAAATCAGTAAATCGTGGTCCATGTGTGCTTCGGGAATGCCACATTTTCAATAATTAATACTAAACGTTATCAGATTTTAGCCAATGAATTTAAACCTGCGTACTATTTGCTCTTGGACATGGAGATTTTTCCTATAGAAAATGTCTTCAAGATAAATCTGCTAGCCTCCAGTGAAAGTCTATTGATTTATTGTTAGAAACCATTGCATCCAAATGGAGCAATCAGCAATGATCACTGCATATCTCGACTTTTTCAATACTCCTTGATTTCATATTGCAAATGGACTCATCATTGATGCTGAAACGTTGTAATGGCAATATAATGTATCCTTCTGTGAATTCATTTCTTCTTGACTATAAATACATACATATCCATTTATGGTATCCTGGATTATGAACTTTAGGTAAGCGAAAGGTAGGAGCTTCCATAAAGTTAGTAAACCAGTGCCTTGTAGAGGCTTAGTCTGGTAAATATGGCACAAAGCAATAGCCTTGATTTTAGAGAAACGCAAGTTAAGTATTTAGGCAACATTGAAACAACATTAGAGTAGAAAAATACAATTTCTAAAGCAATTTAGGCTGAAAACATCAAATGTGATTAGTAAAATGACACAAAAATTGTCAAAATTAAGAGCCCACAAATTTGAATGTTTAAAATGTAAATGTAAAAGTTTGAAGAAAGCCTGAAGTGAAGATATAAGACAAATTAAATTCAATGGTTCACCAAAATCACCAGGTTTGCAATCTGATTTAGATGAATTGCGGACATCAAAATGTTTCATGTTAGCAAGGCCGGGCACAGGGGCCAAATGGGTTAACTCAGAATTAGACATGTTGAGTGTCACTGAATGCACCTAATGGCTGAAGGCCATACACAGCAGGTTTTGCATGGGCTATGGATTGGGCACAGGTAATTGCCACAATTGATTTAATACTGAAACGATTTAATGGTATACCATTATTGAGAAACCATTTCATCTAAACAGTTTAAAAGAACTTTTCAGGATGAATGGTATTCACCATTTCATAGAATCCAATCAATAGGAAGTATTTTTTTTTAAATTGGTTACCGCATACTTATTTTTTAAGATGTAAATGACATGGTTGTAGGTCTTACTTTCAGGAAAAAATTTGTTTAAGGCATTTATTTCAATCCTTTATGCTAGGGGATGTTAATTCGGATTGATATATTTTATATTGTCAAACAATTACTTTGGATGGTTTAAATTAGTTGAACCCTCACCACTCTTAAATGCCATCCATCCCTGCCCCCTACAAATGCCTCTCCTAAACTTCAACATCCCTGAACCCTAAAAACCCTTTCTGCTCCTAAACTCTATCCATATCCTAACCTAAAACCCCCTCACTCCCACTAAACCCCACCCATTTATGAACTGTAAAAACCCCTTTATATGCCTAAACCCCACCTATCATTGATAACTTAAAATCCTGCACACCACTAAACTCCACTCATCCCTGAACCTTACATAACCCTCACCACTCCTGAAAACCATCCATTCATGAACCATAAAACCCCACACCACTCCTAAACCCCTGCATTCCTGACCCTTAAAAACCCTTTCTACATATAAGCTCCACCTATCCCTGAACCCTTAGTACCCAGCACCATCTTAAACTCCACCCATACCCAAACACTAAAAACCCTTCACAACCCCAAACCTCTACCCATCACTAAACCTGAAAATCACTCCCCTGCCCTAAACTCTACCCATCTGTACAAGCTTAAACAAAAACCTCAACATGCCACCCATCCCTGAACCCTTAAAATCCTAAAATACTCACCACCCTTAATCTCCACTCATCCATGAAGCCTGAAAACCTATCACCATCCTAAACTCCACCCATTGCGAAACCCCAACAACCCTAAAAACCACTCATCACCCCTAAACCTAACTCATTCCTGAATCCAAAAACCCCTCACTAATCTTCAATCAAGGATGTTTTTTGATGTTTCCTTTAAATCCTTTCCTTTAAAATGTTTAATTTAATTTTCAATATATTTGTAATTTCTAAAATGTGTCTTTCCTTAAAATTGATTTTCCATGGTTTAGTTTCCTCCAATGTGGTTTCTCAGGTTTTGTCTTTTCATTATTTCACATACTTGCCACATGTTAGGCCTTGCTACTGGCTCTGGCTGGGTGTGGTCTTCAGCTATATACCTGGACTTGGGCCTACAGTGGGTTGTGCTCAGGCTGGCTGCAGTCCAAGCCCTGAAGCCCACCCTCACTGTATGTGGCTGAAGATAAAATGATTTCACAAAATCACTTTTTGGATTTCTAGCAAAGGCAACAGCAATCTGTTAACTACAGGGTCTCTTACACACAGTGTGCAGCAACTGGCCACAATCTATGATCAGATTTTGTAATTACATTATTTTGTGATGATTGTCTTTTAAATAGTGAGAGCCATAGATGAAAGGTAATGCATGTCTGTGTGTAAAAACCTTTCTATTTATAATGGGGAAAAATGAAAGAAGCAGATAGGGTTCTGTGTTTTGGCCAGTGAATTTGGCTCTGAAAGGAGAATTAGGCAGCAGATGAAATGCAAAGTATTCAAGTAATATCTTTCAATTCAGTGCTTCACAACTATGACAGTACTGCTACAGCCTAGCTGTCTCTAGCTTCGGTTCCCTTATCTCCCTAGTTCTACTATTTGCTGCTGATTCCAGCTCTTTCTTCCTCCCTTCTGCCTTCATTATTTGTCATCTTACCTAGAGCCCTTCTTGCCTCTTCATTTTGCTCCATTAATCTCCTGCCTTTGCCACATTTCGCTAACATTTGGATGAAGCCGGCAAAATCAGTCTTCAAACTGTTGGCTGCTTCTGCATCACTGTTACTGCTGTCATCTAGATCTGATGTGTGGTGGGTACTACCTCAGAGTTCCAGCTGTCTCCACAAGTCACATCAATTGGCATTAAGGGTGCAAAACATTCATACCTAACATTTGAATTCAGTATTAGGAAGGGAAGCCCTCAACATGCCCCTTCCAATTACTGAATTGCAAAACCCTAATTGTTATTTGCCTATAAATTACCGAATTGCTATTTGGGCTTTGTGCATGCCAAAAAGCCTTTTTGTGTTCGCAAGCGGGCGATTCTGCGAATCGGCCCGTTTGCAACTGGCAATAAGTTTATTACATGTGGCCCTAAGTCCTAGAGTCCTGTAATGGCTCCCTGCAAAAACGTTCTCATGTTGCAGGCAGCCAATCAGACCGCTTGCTTTTGGGGGCGCCTGTCACCCATGAGAGTGAGTTGATATATATTGGTATTGCTTTAGGTCCGAATGATTTTGGTTTGCTGAAAGTAAAGAGAACTTCAAAAACGTACCTGTGAGTGAGACCCATTACTTCTCGTTGGTAAAGTTGTGTTGAATATAAAACGGCTAGGCTCTGCCATGGGGTACTTTCAAATTCAACATTATTGCCACAACTAGTTCTCAGCCTCTGCAGTTGCATCAGGCATTGCCACTCAAGAGTGAGCCTAGTAGATTAGTTTGCTTGTTCATTTAAAATTGCAAATACTTCAGCGATCTTATCTCAATAAGATTGTCAGTTGTGGCAGGACTATGCTCCATTCATTGAGAAGTTATCTTAGGTGGATAAATGTTAAGCTAGGTTCAGCCTGAAGAAAGGAGAGACGACATCCTCTACTACTATGTCTAAGTCACAAGGTACACTTGAATTTTAGCCTTTTTTTTATTGCATATTAGCACACTGAAATTGGTCTGAGTTACTTCCCACTTGAAGTTAGATGTATCTACTGTTAATACTTGGTGAGGGCTAAATGGCCAGATTTGGCTTAGTTTGTAAAACCATAGAATCTTAAGGATTACTTTCTTTTTCACATTACTTTATGTTAATAAACCTCTGTCTACCTAAAGAATAGAGTAGGATGTTTATGTTAACTAAGCATCTAAGACCTTTGGACACGCACCTTGTAGTGGTCCTGAAATATAGGCTGCCTCTTACTTACTGTAAATCTTTTACCATGTTGGTAGCCACATGGTGGAATAAATCCCAATGATTATGAGATATTACAGTTGTACACGTTCAGGCATACTGTAAAAATAATGCTGTTTCAAATTTCCTGTGGCGACTCAGAGTTATGATCCCTTGGTTGTCCTGAGTAGGGTTTTGGGCTATTTAAATCTAAAAATTGAAATAGCTGCCGAGTGCTACCAACACACAGAGGCAGGCACAAAGGAGGATGTTGCCTCTGCGTCTGTCAGTTGGGATAGTACACAGTCTAAAGACTACTGTACTCTTAGGCTGTTTGAGCAGAGCAATCCTAGATTATACTTTGTTTACACAATTTCCAAAGCAGATCATAAGAAAGTTGGAAAAAACATAGGCCTTCATTTTGATGTCAGTCGGAAAGCCTCCAACCTGTGGTCCGCCATATTACAATTACGGCGGTTGGAAGTGAAACCGGCCGGTCATTCCTGCTGGCTTCCAACAGGCTCAAGGAGCCCCTCGGCCAGTCTGAACCGGCACGTAATCCCTTAAGGATGTCTTTTCGGCCGTCGGTATTACGAAGTTGGTTTCCCACAGGCTTTTCATGTTCGGCTTTCTGACATGAAAAGTCTGTCGGAAAGTGATTTTGGGGGCGCCTAGCAGGGCCCCCTTGCAACAGGGGCCTCCAGTTGGGGTCACATATGGTGCCCCCTGTCAATGCCTGCACCAAGTGGCAGGCACCGTGTGATCCCTGCCATTGGTGCAATGATCAACAAAACTCCCATTTCTCTATGGGAGCTTGTGCTGTGGCTGGTTCCGACCGCAGAACAAACTCCCATGGAGAAATGGGAGTGTTCGACTGCACCATTTGTGGTCGCATCCTAATACTGCGGTCCTGACCGCCGACCGGAGGTCGGTCGGTCTCGATTCTGCTACGGTGTCCGCCCGACATCATAATGAGGCCCATAGTGTTTCTACAAGGTTTGGGGCAGATTCTGGGCTTTTTGGCGATTCACAAGGAATCCCAGGAGTATTCCTAGAAATGTACTGCCGTCATATATTTCAAGGAGTACTCCAACTGGGAAAAACTTACTCAAGGGGATTTACTGCTGGGTGGAAAATGTATTTGAGTACAGCACATGGACATGTCAATTATTGTATTTCTTTACAATGAGAAGATTTTTATTTGTAGACAAACCCCTTCCACTGCGCCCCCAAGAAAACAAAGGCTTTTCCGGTCACTTCTCTGCCCTTAAAAGGAACTTACTCTGGCCTTTTACAGGAGTAGATTTACGTTTGTTTCAGTGCAACAAATCGCTTGCAAAATGTTTGTAAATACCTAAAGGCATGCAAAGTTTTGGTCGTTTACTCAATTTTGTATAGCCACCTTCCCTGTAAAATCTGATTTCCTCGTCTCTAACTATATATCTAAATTCACAAAAGGGGGAAGTACCCTATACTGACGGATGTTCCAATACCATGAGTGCTCAGTTCTCTTTGAACATTTCAGTAATCCTCATTCCGTAGATCAGCATGGAATTGCAAATTATTTTTATTGTAAATATAATTTAAGGTAGAATACCCGAAACGTTTTATATTGTGTTCCTATGTACTTCTATGGTATTTACTATGCTTTTGTTTATTTTACTTACTTAATAATTTTGTCTGTTACCTTTAAGTTTAAACAGTGCTTAACATTTGATTTACATTTGTGTGATCTGCTTTGTATGTTTTAAACAGTGAGTTTGGCAAAAATCCTCAGATTGTGAGTTTTGTGGGAAACCGAGTGACAGTAAGGAGAGCTGATGGTTCACTTGTGCATACTAACATATCACCGTATCCTGCTATTCTACATGAGTATGTTACCAGTTCCAAATGGGAAGATGCTGTCAGACTATGCCGGTTTGTAAAGGTAAGTTGAGAAAATAAATGTCATTGTAATGAAAATGAAGACTTAGGTGCCCATGATCTTTATTTTTAAGTTTGTTCAAGGATTTCCATTATAATTTTATAAATGCATACTATTTTATTTTTTATAACATGTTCACTTTGTTCTTTACATGAGACCACTTAATTCCTATTGGGCAAGTAACATCAGTCATGGGTCCCATTTTCATCATGAGATATACGGAAACCCTGCAGATATGTTAACTCGCTACCGGAGATTTTACAGGTAAAATCTCCCAGTGACTGTCCATTTCCAAATGAGGAACTACCAGGGAAATCGGACCCAGGATGACCAATTTTCCCAGTAATTTCTCATTTCCTAATGGACTTTTAATCTAGCTATAAATGAGACGGATTTTCACCCCCCCCCCCAGAGGTACTGGTACCCATGGTTTGGAAACTCCAGGTTTGGGGAAGTACTTGTCCATTTTAGGACCCTGGTAATGAAGGCCATAGTGTGATAGGAGTGAGTAATAGGCAGAGAGAAAGAGAAAGAAAAAGAACACACCTGACTCAAAGTCAAATAAGTTTAAATCCTTCTTCCACAAAACTAGTTTTTCTAATCGATTCTTCTAGCAGCAAAAAATATCCCCAGGATTCAGACTGGATCTGGAGATTTTTTCAGCAGTGCTCCCCCTGCGTGGGAAGGTTGTGGTATAAAAGCACCACCCCTACGCACTGACATCCGTTTTTTCTTTCCACAACCTTTGATGCAGATCCAGAGCTCTGTTCGAAACTTTCTAAGCTTTCTAACTACCCCCAAATTATCAAACCGGTGCCAAGGAAGATGTTTCCCTGAAAATGAGAAGACACAAGCCATTAGTTACTGCAGGAAACTGAGGTTGGTGTCAGACCCGCATAATGTGTGGATATTGTATTGGGGCTCTGGTCACCGCTTAAAGTTGCGTTCAAAAGAGCGCCCTCGTGCACCTGTAGGCGATCAGACAGCGGGGAGGTGAAGCTGTAGGTTGCTCAGCACAAGAAGAGGTCGCTGCTTGAAACAGGTCCTTCTTCCACTCCAAGTAGTACCTTTGCCATTCTCGATCACAGTCACAAGGTTGATACTGTGCAAAATCCTATTTGAAGTTTTACTGAGAGTCGAAATTGAAAACACAGTATAAGCACAATAAAAGTCAAGCAGGAAATCTGATAGAGACTACTAGCCGCAGATTCCTTAATGTAGAATTATCCCCAGGCGTGAGACTGGATCCGGAAAACTTTTCTGCCGCAGCATCCCTGCGTGCCTGGGGGACGGCACTACTTGACTCTGCCCTGACGTCATCCGCATTCGTGACATCAGCGAGGATACAAAAGTCCCACCCTGGCGCGCCTACGTCAGTTTTTTCTCTTTTCCCGCAGGCAACGCGGATCCGGATTGTGCCCTGGCCTGGAAAATTAAAACACGCATTACGGAGCACAAGTCTAACATTCGCACACGTAACATGAAGTCATCAGTCGGGACCCACTTTCTGGAAGAACATCATAATATATCACAATTAAAATTCCTGGTCTTGGAATGCATTGAGAAGAAGGAAGGGATAGACAACAACAAATATTTATTACAACGTGAAAATGTTTGGACACAAAAAATGAGTTCCAGCAGACCGAATGGTCTCAATGACCGCATAGAACTGGCATGTTATCTGGAATTACACTTCATAGCTGGTGATCGCTATGTATGTTGCCTGCAATCTTGGCCACCTATTTGGTGTACACTGTATTATTTACATTCATCGTGTGAATTGTAATCATAATGCACCTGAGCAGCTTGTATGTTGGCATAGTGTATAACATGATCCACGCATACTGGATTCGCACCATTCATGATTTTTCACCCTTCTTTTTACATTATATACACCTGGTGTTTCTAATTACATGATGCTTGTTTTTAACACTTCGTTTTTCAACATCTAGTTTTTTGCGTTTTTTCACTTCCGATCGAGGCATTTAACACGTTGTATTGTACGCGCATAGCAGGCATTTGAAGAGAACAGGGACGGCAGCTGTCTTTACGCAGCAGCCGTGGTAGAGTCTGTTGTTTGGTTCTATTATGGGAGACGGCTCACGTGATCAAATATGCAGCGTCCAATCGCGTGCACTTCACTTTTGGAACACGGAAGTGCCTGGAGCGTTCTTCTTAGATCGGAGAGATTTTGTTGACTTGATCGGAGGATTTACGTTACGAGTAAGGTTAGCCCGTATTTTGATACATTTTGAACACCAGCATACAACAGGGCAGGCTTGTTATAGGATTGACAATGATGTTCACTTTTGACTTGTTCCTTATCTTTAGACTCGCGGGCACGAACAGTTGAAAAGACATGTAAGTTTGGATTTACGAGTTCGCATTGATTGCCGGGTCACATTGGTATTACACACACTGCTTGGGCACTTTTTAAGAGGTTGCACTAGGAGACATTAATTTCACGACATATTTTACCATGGTTTATAAAGCTTGCTCAAGTAGCTGACTGTACAGATGACCTTTTTCAACACATGATGGATATATGTTTATGGTATTCTTTTTCTGAATTAACAGTGATGCTCCCTGAGGGAGGGTGTTTTTAGCCCGAAATGCATAGGAGTGAAAAAAGCAGCAATGTCATAGTAGAATGATGATCAATAAGAAAATGGAATGAGAAATGAATTTCATTAACCAAAATGATGAATCAATTGAAAAAGAATAAAAGAAAGAGTGAATAAATGCATTGAACTGTGTGGAGTCCTCAGTTTTTCTTGGAGGAACCAGAACTAGAGTGCCCATGGGGATGCAACTAATGGGTCATTAGTAGCACATCTTGCTAGTGCTCTTCAGCTTGGGGCTTGTGACTCATCCCCTGTTGCGGTGTCTGTGCTATTTTTCCCTGTCCCCGTGACTGTTCCCCTGCTGGGGGGTCTTGTGCTCGTCTGAGCTGGAGAGGTCTTCTAGCAGGCCCTCCTCCCCTTTGGGTATGGCTAGGTTATCTATTCCATGTTAAGGAATCTGCGGCTAGTAGTCTCTATCAGATGTACGAGTTACTTACCCTCGGTAACGATGTATCTGGTAGAGACGATTCTAGCCGCAGATTCCTTCATGACCCACCCTTCCTCCCCGTTTCTGCGAGGACCCTTCTCGGTCTTCTGCACTCGTCTGCTTCAGGACGGCGTTCCTCTGCGAGTGCCTTTTTCTTACTCCCGCCCTAGGAGGATGCTCTCCTAGTTGTTTTTGTTGTTGCTCCATTCCTTCTTTCTGGTTATTGGGTGACGAATGCCTGGGTGCTTCGGTGCCCATGCATTTGGTCTCCAATGTAGGGTTCGTTTGTGCCCTGTTTCCTTGTGTTGCTTGCACTTCTGACTCTTACAGTCCTCGGCGTTGGGGTCCCCTGGCTGGTCTCGACCCTTGGTTCTTTTAGGGGATCCCCCTGCTGGTGTTGTTGGGGGATGAATTGTCATTGCTCTTCCATTCTGGCCTTGGACCCCTTCTTGGCTCCGGGCAGTGGTTGCAGACTTCTTCGTCTGCTGTGCCCTTTTTCACATGCTTTCTGCCTCCAGAGAGGCTGTTCTATTGGTTGCAGGGTTGCTTGCAGTAGCTGCGCTCTATTCTTTCATTCCTTGACTTGGTGCCTTAGTGCCTGGCACTATTCTGAATGGTGCTGTTCCTCACCTTCTGTATAGTTGGGTTTTCGCACACTGTTCCAGTATTCTCGCAGTTTTGTTTGTGATAGCTCTGCGTTGTGGCGCGAAAAAGTTCTCAGAAGAAAAGTGACGTAGGCGCGCCGGGTTGGAACTTATGTATCCTCGCTGACGTCACGAACGCGGACGTCGTCAGGGCGGAGTCACATTGTGCCGTCCCCCCGGCGCACAGGGATGCTGTGGCAGAAACGTTTTCCGGATCCAGTCTCACGTCTGGGGATAATTCTACGCTAAGGAATCTGCGGCTAGAATCGTCTCTACCAGATACATCGTTACCGAAGGTAAGTAACTCGTACGTCTGGTGAGAAGTCTTAAGGGCGACACTCGAATTACCCTGCAACTTCTGAGCCGGTCAGGTATTTGGGCCTGGCACACCCCGCATTTCCTGGCTAGTTGTGGCCCTCAAGGAAGACATTCAGCAAAATTTCCAGACACTACCTGCTGCCTCTGTAATGCCTTTGGACCCCAAGGAGCTGCAGGGGCCTCCAGTTGGACTTTGACTCTATGGGCCCGCCTCAGATGCTGACTGTATCATCTTATCAGGCCCATACCAAAGCGGGTCAAACTTTTTACTTCAGCTCCGGGGGACACAGCTGTTCATTCTGTCCTGGCACTGCTTCTGACTCTGCCAGTAACGGATCCAATGATGGCACCGGTGTCTGACTTTAACCAGCGTCGTCCCGCACCAAGCCTATATTGCGCTATGAAATAATGAAGTCACAAACAATGGTTATACAGTCACACCTTCAGCCTTGGGATCTTCTTTCACACAATATTATAAAGTTTGAAAAGCCTATTCTGCTCTGACTCCGATATGTTCATATCATACCTATGGTACTGTATGACACTGATAATGACAAGTAGGTAGACAATCTGCCTCCCCTTCATTACACTAGCGAAGGACTTTACTTAGACTTGCAAAATGCCAGTGGTATACCTTGCCAGAGAGGGTTGCCTTGCCATTGCTGTCCAGATCTGGCACGAGACAACTCTAGACCTTATGTGGTGGTAGACAAGTTCCAATCTAACCTTCATAACGGATGTGTCATTACTGGGTTGGAAAGCCATCTGGTGGATGTGGCCATCAGGTCCCCTTTTATCTCCAGCAGAGACAACCTTTTGGCGTTGCGGGCATTCAGTCTGTTCCTGAAAGTTTGCCTTCCGCCCATCAAGGGAAAACTGGTGACTGTGGCCTTTTGTGGTTTGTATATTGTCTCAACCCTCTCCAGGCAAAACTTTCTAATGCCTTTTTGTAGGAAGGTAGATCCTTCTAGTATGGTTACCCCCTACTTTTTGCCTTGTGTCAGTGTGGTTTTTAACTAGTCTGAGTGGGATGCTGCTATTCAGGACCCCAGGCACTGTGGTTCCTCCATAAATTTGACTTGGTAACTATGTTTGTACCTCCACAATTTGCTACTGGTGTACCCCTATAGTTCCCGAGTATATGGTACTGAGGTACCCAGGACATAGGTACACCAGGGGTCTCTCAGGGGCTGAAGCATGATTTGTGCCACCCCTGAGACCACTCAAACTGTGACCACAGGCCTGCCATTGCAGCCTGTGTAAGCTGGTGCTAGCACCACTTACAACAGATAAAATATTTCTTATATCTGAGGTCACTACACTTAAGACCTATAAGTCACCCCTAGGCAGGCCTTTCAATTCTGGAGGCAGGATGCTGGGTTATAAGTGTGTGGGTGCCCCTGCATGAGCAGGACACCCCTACAAACCCCGGAGTCGATTCTCCAGGCTTTGTAAGTGCGATCAGCCATTTTGATACATATAGTGGCCATCCGTCACTATGCGATGGCTAACTATATAGTAGCTGTGCCGAACCTGGGCATGTCTGGTATCAAACAAGTTGCAATCATACCCCAACACCGTTACTGGTGTTGGAGGTATGATTCTATGCACTGGGGGGGCTCCTCTGGGAAGCCCCCTGTACTCCCGATATCAGCCTTTCAGGGTCTGCTAGCAAGCTAGTGCTGCTTCCGACCACAGACACAATTCTGCTCTCCTTCTGCTAAGCTGAGCTCCAGCAATGGAAGGTAGAGCAATAGGTTTCCTGTCACAGGGAGGTGTGAGCACCTCCCAGACAGTACTTAGTGTATTGGGCTGAGGTGGGGACACTTGCCAGCACCACCAGCCTGCTTTGAAGGGCACATTTGGTACCCTCCTTGCATACTCCAGGTGGAATCAGTTCTGGGAGTCCTTGGTACCCAAACCGGACAAAGGACATGGGAATATCCTCCCCTCTGTCCAGCCCCTTCTCTGGGAGGGCCCCTGAGTCGTCCTAACCCCTTTCTTACGGTATAAATGGGATTACCTCTGTGTGGGTCCTCCGTTTAGCATGGAACAAGACTCAAGTTTGAAACCACGTCACCCTTCGACCGTTTGGACTTTGCTAGTCTTCGCCTGGAACCGAGACTTCAACAATGAAGACTCCTGGTGCTCCTGGTTTCACTGTTCTGCAAGTCTTCTTTATTGTCTGTGTTTCTTCTAGGATCTTCAACAGACCTGTGGGCATCAAGGACACCCGAACTAATCTCCCTTTGAGTGAAAGAGTCACTCCCCTGCATCTGCAAGTACCGCAACAAAGCTGACCGGTCTGCTGCTTCTGACTTCCCACGGACTACGAAAGGCTCAGGAACACCGGTGGTGGTTCTTCAACTCCCTAGAGGCCTGACCTGTCCTCTCTGCAATTTTGAGGCCAATATTCCTCGTCTGAACCGCTGGGGCGAACCCCCCTGTGCACCGCGCTGACTTGCCTTTGCCAAGGCTTGTTGGCTGTGCACTCCAGAGATCTTCGGGCTACAAGAAGCTCCAGTCATCAGCATCTCTTCCCGCCAAGATATTCGTCCTCACCCTATCCTCTGCACCATGGGCCTTCATCTTTGGTGAGCTGCTCGAGGTCCTCTTGCGACTCTTGGTTCAGTGGGTTCCCATGCTTGCCGCATGCTCTGTCTTTCCTGCACTTGGTGAGTCCCTTGGACCTTGTGACCCAACATTGCTCCTTCATCGTTTTTCACACCTGTTGTACCTGCCCAGGCTTGTTGGTGCTCCACCCAGGCACCGAGCCCCCCCCCCCCCCCTTCCCTCCCCCGCGGTTCTTGACTTCCAACGTGGGACAGCTTGTGCATGGTTCCTGGTCCCCCTAGTGTTGCCTGGTCCACACAACTGCAGCGACAAGGTCACCCTCATCACTTCTCTATCTTCCGAAATCGGTGAGCATTGCTCTTCTGTACCTCCTGGTCACCTCTGAGTTGCTTAGACTCTGTCCTCTATGTTTGCAGGTTCTTCTCTTCAAGAATCAACCCTTGGATTTCACCGGACTCTTGCACTGTCTTCGCCAGTGGCATCTTTACTGATGTCCTCCATTGTGGTCTATGGCAGTTTCTAGTGGGCACAGTTAAGGGTTATTTGGTGGCCCTTTCCGTTTTTTAATGCATGCCTGATCAACTGTCTCTTTAAATCTCTGGTTGCCATTTGTCTTGCCTCAGTGGAACTTAAATCTAGTCCTGATGTCCCTTGGTGCACGCCATCCGAATCTTCACACAATTACTCACTACGGCTTCTGCCACTTAGAGACAGTTTTTCGTATCTCCATCATGTCTGTGTGCTGTGTGAGTGAAATAAACCACTGTGCAGCATCACATCACCAGTTTCTTCCAAGACCAATTTGTGCTGAGGACCTGGGCTGCCTTACTGTCAAAGATGGTGTCACTTTTAATTGTTGGTTATTGAGTGCCTTGCTGACATTCTTTGCTCAGCGATGCTGGAAAGATGAAGAGAGGCTTCATTGGCGTAGCTCTGAGAGAACTTTGAGTTTCTAACTTGACTGTATAGAGACTATTCTGTGGATGATCAGATGTTTTGAGATTCACTGGGACCAAATACAGGAAAAGTGGTACAGAAATGGACTCTGTCAGAGTGGATACGCCTGTGCATTAAAATCTGCTATGTTCTGGCTAAGAGGGAACCCATAGAAGACATGTGAGCTCTTCACACCAGGGCCTCAGGCCCCACAATGGCATAGCAAGGGAGAGTGTGTTGATTCAGAATGTCTGTGAGGCTGCGACATTGGCTTCAGTGCACAAGTTCATGAAACAGTACTATCTTGATAGTCTGGTCTGACAGGGGGACCATTTTGCCTTCTCAGTCCTGTTAGTCATCTTAATTGAGTCCACTTCTCAGACCACCTTCCTTTGAGACGTACTGCTGTAGTATGTGTTCAACAAGTAAAGAGTCTATTGCTAGAATTATCAATCAGAAGAGAAAGTTACTTGCCTTCAGTAATGGTCTTTCTTGAGGATAGTCTAACTGCAGATTCCTCACTCCTTTCCACGTCTCCATTATGTGGAATGGAGTTCTGAACATGATAATAAGGTACCAAGCTAGATTTTGTCTCACTGTCACCTGCAGTTTGTTCCAATCTGATGGCGTGGAAGGATTAAAATGAAGAAACTGACATCAGGGTCCAGGCGATGTGCTTAATTGCGTCTTGCTCCGTCATTTCTGGGGCAATATGAAGTCACTCTGGAGCCATTCATCAAAAACGTGTGGCACACAGACAGCACTGCTAAAAATACTCCAGATCCAGTCTAAAATCTGGCAGTACTCTAAAGTTGAGGAATCTGTGGTTAGATAGTGTATCCATCAGAAAGAACATTTGCAAAGGAAAGTAACTTAGGTTCTTTTTATGATTTAAATGAGAAGTACTACATCACAAACGTGATGGATTTCCTGTCCGCCTTATTACAAGTTAATTTGAATATAATGTACTTGTAATAAGGCCGGGTGGTTATCCATTACGTTTGTGACCGAATACCCATCCACCACACACTAAATCATGCCCTTATTCTTTTGTGTTGGTTTCCATAGTTATAGTAATGTTGCATGAAATTGTAGACGTGAGGCCTGCTAATTTCTGTGTGTGAAACATATACAGATAATTGCCTTGTCATAGATACTCAATATTTGTGTTAAGGCGCTCTTGCATTTTTGGGCAGTTGATCTGTATGCCTCACCTACAGAGTAGCCCTTCTCAACCCACACAGCTACACACACACACAGTTATACACACAAACACTCTCTCTCTCTATCTATCTCTCTCCCCCCCACGAGTATTTTAGCAGTTCCTTTAATAATTGGTGAAGGCCTGATGGCATAGACATGTGAAACTTGTCTGTGCATTACATTCTGAACCCCTCGGTGGCCTGGAAAGTCTTGGATGTTCTATTATGCACATAAGCACAAGCCACAAACATTTTTCTTTGAGTAAGTAACCTGTTCTTTACTCCTGAGTTTGCAAAACTCCTACCTACTAGCAGGCTCCTACCTACTAGCATCTGAAATTTGTATGAATGTGGCCCACGGACCCTATAACAGTACCATATAGCCACACAGCGGTCATCCAGCGCCATACCACACCTAACCAAATGCAATCCCAAGGATGACACAGTTGAACAGCAAGTCGCTGCAGACAGACCTAAGGGTCATCTCACTTAATGTGAAAGGTCTTAACCATCCAGTGAAAAGAAAAAAAACACTAGACTACCTTGCCAAGACGAAAGGAGACATAATACTATTGCAACAGACAAAACTATCCACAGAGGAAGCAGACAAACTCAGAGCCAGATGGATAGGCCGAGTCACCTGCTCACCAGCAGTAGGGAAAAAAAGAGGAGTCATCACACTAGTCAGTAGCAAATCCAACATAACCATAGAGAAGGTACAGCAAGACGAGGAAGGCAGAGTACTAATCATGCAGATGAAAAGAGGAGAGGAGACGATCCTAGTGGCAAACATCTATGCACCCAACACAGACGACGCCTCTTTCTGGGAGAAAGTAACCAAGGACCTTGAGAATAGCGCCTCACACAGTGTGATGGTAGTGGCAGGGGATTTCAACATGACATTAGACCAAACGCTAGACAGACAGGCCAAAAACAAGACACGGATGCCGACATCGCACAAAACACTAAAGAACATGTGCAACAAACTTGACCTAGCAGACCCATGGCGCCTACAACACCCAGACACAAGAGATTACACCTTCTACTCCCACCCACACAACTCCTACAGCAGAATAGACTATATCCTCATATCCTCAACCCACACCCACCTAACCAAACACACAGACATCGCAGCTAGAACAATATCAGACCACGCTTGCATCAGCCTACACCTAGCAGGTAGACACAATGAGCATCTAACACGCCGATGGCAACTTAACCTCACAACCCTAGCTAAGCAAGAGGACAGAGCCAAGATTCAGACTGCCATCACAGAATACATTGCAGTGAATGACACACCAGATATAGACCCAGGCACGTTGTGGGAAGCACTAAAAGCAACCATCAGAGGAGTACTAATGGAAATAAAAGGGAGAAGAGACAGAGAGACAAGAGCACAGCTAGCACAGTTGGAAAAATACATCAAAAGGCTAGAGACAGAGCACATAAGCGACATCCACAACCAAAACACACTAACAGAACTCACAAAAAAGAAATATGAATTCATTAGAGTACTCAGCGAACGCGCAGGCCTCTGGATAAAAAAGTACAAAGGGATCAATCTGTGTGCAGCAAATAGAGCAGGTAAATCACTGGCAGCATACCTCAAGCGCAAGCAGAGACAACACAACATCGCATCAATCACAGACACCGCAGGCAAATCACACACCAGACACGTAGACATTGTTAGCACCTTCAGGGAATTCTATATGGGACTGTACAATAAAGATGAGGGACTCGAAACAAAGCGTACAAAGTCCTACCTAGAGAGCCTGAAGTTGCCAAAAATCACAGATGAAGAAGCAAGAGCCTTAGGTCAAGACATCAAGCCGCTAGAAGTTAGGACAGCCATCAAAGGGCTAAAAGATAACAAGGCCCCAGGCCCAGATGGCTACACAGCACCTTTCTACAAGTCATTCCAAGAGCAACTAGTCCCTACCCTAACGAAAGCCTTTAACCACTGCGGTATGGTTGGGGAAGTGACCACAACAATGGCACAAGCCAACATTATAGTTATTCCGAAAGAAGATAAAGACCCGCAATGGCCAAAGAATTACCGACCTATATCACTCATTAACCTTGACTGCAAACTATTAGCTACTAGGCTGTGCAGCTTGCTCCCACAACTGATAAACAACACACAAGTAGGATACATGAAAGGCAGATTGTCTAGCGACAACACCAGACTCCTGTGCCAAGTCATAGAACACTGCTCACACGCACAAAAACCAGCAGTAACAATTGCACTTGACGCAGAAAAGGCCTTTGACAGGGTGTCTTGGCACTTCCTAAAAGAGTGCCTGCAAGCATACAACCTGGGAGATACGTATGCCAGAAGAGTCATGGCCATGTACAAAAACCCAAAAGCACAGATTGCCATTAACGGCACAACCTCAGCCCCATTCGACCTCCAAAGAGAAACTAGACAAGGATGTCTGCTATCCCCACTACTATTCTTACTAGTACTAGAACCCCTGATCAAAGATATTCTCACAAACGAGAACATAGCAGGCATCTCCATCAACAAAACCACGGTCAAACTGGCGGCATACGCAGGCGACCTACTGATAGTTACAGAAGACCCAACAGTGTCCATACCCGCACTCATGTGCACCATCGACACCTACGCTTCCCACTCAGGGTACAAACTAAATAGAAACAAGTCAGAGTGTATGCCCATGAATGTACACACGACCAAAGAAGTACTAGGGGACTCTGGGCTGGTATGGCAAACAAAATCGATCAAATACTTAGGAATAAACTTTGGCAAGGACTTAAGGACAACCCTAGACCAAAACGAAAAGAGAACACTGACAAAGATGAGAGACTTGCTGGAAAAATGGTCACCCAAATTCATCACCTGGTGGGGAAGAATAGAAACAGTCAAAATGATGGCCACACCTATAGTTAACTACCTAGCCAGTATGCTCCCCCTAGCTCTAACCGACGACTTCCATAAAAAAATAGACCAAGCACTGAACAAATTCATCTGGAGGGACAAAAAACCTAGAATTGCCCTCCAAAAACTTAGACTAAGGAAAGAACTAGGAGGCCTTAACGTGGCAAATCTAAAATCATTTCAGACAGCCTACATAGCCAGACAAGGGTTGCACTGGGTATCCTAAAACCAGAAATACATACCAACGTGGCTGGCCCTGGAAAAATCCATCCTAGACAACTCAGACCCCCTAACCCTCCTCATAGCCAATAAACAGTCACTGAAAGGGAACCCAATATTCAAGATAACAAGAAGTGCCCTCCTTAAGGTAGATCAGAAACTATAGGTAAGCCTAAAAAACTCGAAATGTGTGGCACTATGGGCTAACCCGAAAATAAAGTTCAGGGGGAAGCCCTTGGATATAAACACGTGGAGCACGCTAGGCCTCTCACATCCAGCACACCTAGAAGAGGAAGGCAAACCGCTCACTTTTAACACCATAAAGGGCAGGTTCGGCCTTCCAGAGGCGGAACTATACAACTTCCTGACCATCAAAACAGCGATCACAAAAGCGAACCTAAGCAGCCTCACCCCATCGATCTTCCAACTCATGGAAAACCTAAACAAAACAGGGCACCACATATCACACCTATATAAACTTCTCCGCCCAAAGACCTCAAACTCAATGATAAAAATAAACACTACTGGGAAAACCAGATAGGCCGCACTCATACAGAGAAAGAAATGTCGACCATGTGGGTCTCCCCCACGCAAAACATAATCTAGCGCAAACCAAATTTTGGTTAATAGACCAAGCACACTGGACCCCAGCAAAGCTAGCGAAATTGAGCCTAAGAGAGAATAGCAAGTGCTGGAACTGCAACAAAGCAACAGGGGACTTAGTCCATCTAATCTTCCACTGCTGCAAGGTCAGAAAATTCTGGGACAAAGTGTTTGACTTCACCAACCAGACACTAGGCTGCACCCTCAAGCGGGAGTTCTGCACCCTAACAACAGCACACATCAACACCGACATCAACACACAACAAGACAGAAACCCTCTAGATTTCCTCCTAACTGGTGCCACAAAGATCATACTAGTCAAATGGAAAAACACCTCCAAGGCCAACTTTAAAGGATGGATAAATTGGGTTATATTCCTAAGAGGCGCCGACAAAACAGCGCTAAGATACACACCCTGGAAGAAACCCAATAGACAGATGTGGTCATCGCTAGATAGGGCACTAAACCCTTTCAAACCACCGTAGCCAAATATACCATGAGATAGAAACAAGAGGCTGTACCCCGATCTTTAACCACCTGCCAACAACTATATTTTACATGTTGCATTTTATATGTTCACAAAAAAGTGAAGAGCCAACGAAAGAAGTCCACCTGTATATGGAATACGAGCTATTAGCCCAATGGGACGCAGAACTAACCGCCCAACAGAGTAAAACAACGCATAGACTAACCAGTTGTCGATGATGTATAGTGTACAGGCGCGGTGATCTATGCGCGAGAAAGTGCATATGTACCCGTGTATGTTTATGTGTACCTTGTCTATGTAAGGGAAAAAAACAATAAAAATATATAAAAATTAAAAAAAACTACAACATTGTTCTGTTTCTGAAATTTATCTTGGATACGTTTATTGTTTAATATTAAGATACTGAATGGTAAAACCACGATGTTCTATAATTCTGCAAACCAGGCATGTCATTTTAAACCAATGTGCAATTTAGCAGTCTTTGTATGTGAAGAAACGATATTCTAAGCAAATATGAACGTTTCTGTGCATTTCCTTCATGTGCGTATAGTTTATGTGGGAGATATTGCTAAATTAAATTTTGATGTTATTTTGCTTTTTTTAGGATCAGACACTATGGGCATGCCTAGCAGCTATGGCAGTAGCCAATAAGGACATGACAACAGCAGAAGTGGCATATGCATCCATTGGTGAGGTAAAGTATGCATTTACACGGTTTCTTCACAGAAAACTGATTGGAAGACATCCCGACATGGTTTCTATTCTTAATTGTTGGATTCTTTTATTTTAGATTGATAAAGTGCAATATATCAATGGAATCAAGGATCTTCCCTCGAAAGAGTCACGATTGGCGAATACCTTGATGTTCAATGGAAATGTTCAAGATGCTGAAACAGTACTCCTACAAGCAGGACTTGTTTATCAAGCTATTCAGATCAACATTAACCTTTACAACTGGGAAAGGTAACAAGTACACTCCAAAAACAGAGCTAAAATGTAATAGTGGTGATTCCCAGTCTGCAGATCTATGCCCTTCAACCCATTAACTCAAAATGAAGCAGAGAAAACGCAAAACTTCTAAACCATAATATCTAAAAGCAATATATCTGTATTCGGCGGGAAGGGGGTGCATTACCCCCTCCCCTTTTTAGTCCTAGCCTTTGAGACAGCTTTAGCTGTCTCATGAAACTATTGTTTTTCCTAACTAACTATACATAAAATACACTAATCTATTGATCTATTAAATTGTCCTTCAGATTTTGCTTCCACCCTCCACGGCATAAAACATGGGCAATGGGTCATCCAGATTTACCCATTGGCTCCCTTTACTTTGAGAAACTGCATAGAGCTTCTGAACATTGTTCGCATCTGTCTAAAAGTTGCTCCCTTCCTTTAGTTGCAAAGCACTTTAAAAGTACACTTTTGTACTTTATTTTTATATAAACTTAAAGTCAGCTTATTCTGATTCACTCCTTCTTAAAGTATATGTTTTAAAGTGTTTAAGTGACAGTGTAACATTGTAGCTTCCTGCAGTTTAATTGCTTGGTTAGGTGATGATTTGTTCTTGCCTCCTTCGTAAATAATACAATAAAAAACGCACGGCACACCTGGAAGACTAGTTGTTCAAATCACATTATTAGTAAAACAGCTGACATTTTTTTGTTAAATTTCAGATATTTACATTTTAAAATGTGTATTGCAAGCAGTAGGAGGCCACATTTATGGTCACCATCTCTTCTTTTTTCTTTTTCTTTTTTGTGACATATCCTTTTAATGAAAAATGACAACAAAATAACTTTCCCAAAATCTTTGCAGTGCCTGAACTTTTGCCTTCGCCAATGTTTGTTTTCTTTCGAAGTGATCCTCCTCACTATAATCCTCCTTTCTCATCTACTTGTCCTTTCTGATCCCCACTTGTCCCCGATGGAATATCTTTGGGGCATATGTAGGTAATTTCCATTTTGCGATTCTCAAATAGCGATTTTTAAGGAATCGCTATTAGAGAATTGCAAAATGGAATGTAGGTAATAATTCACAATTTTTTGCGAATCTCTTACATTCCTAATTGAGATTAGCAAATTGCGAATCTCAATTAAGGAATGAGTGTCCCATTTATTCCTATAGGCCAAGAGGCCCATAGGAATGAATAGGGATACATTCTCAAATTGCGATTTTCTATGAGAAAATCGCAATTTGAGAATCGCAATTCCAAGGGTGCCAGGGTGTCCAAAGGACACCTGTTGCACCCCTGGAATGTGCCTGTAAGTACATGTGGCGCACATACATGCCCTAAGGACGGACATTTCTGTGCGCCACATGGCACTTTTAATTTTTTTTTAAATGCACTTTGACGGGAATTCGCAAAATATCATCTACTTGAAGTAGGTGGTATTTTGCGATTCCTTAAGCCAAAATCGCAATTTTAAAGGCACCCCTACATAGCATTTAAGGAATTGCAAAATTGCGATTCCTTAAATGCTTAAGCAAAATAAGGAATCACAATTCTTGCGATTCCTTATTTTGCTAAGTGGCACCTACATACCAAAACACCGTTTGCGATTCGCAAACGCATTTGCGAATCGCAAACGCCTTTCTAAATATGCCACTTTGCTCCTTCATCTTGCTTTATGTTTTTTATGGGTTCCTTAGCTTCTGTTTTTGTTAGACGACTTGTGCCGCCATTAACCTTCCTACTCTTGTTTACAATTTTTTGTAAGAAAATGCACTTTGTTTTCTTTGTCATTAATCTCAAATAGTTATCTTTCTAAAGAATCGACTCTATGGCTTTGGATATGATGCAGTAGACAGTGTAGATCTCTTTATTTATTTTGCTTTCATATGACCGGGATCCTCCATTTAAGCATTGCACTGCATGTATTACATGTATAGTTGATGCCTTTCCCATGTTTAATTTGAGTCCACCTCCCTTGATTTATCATGAAACACCCACTTTTCATGCTCTGGTTTATTTTGAAAGAGTACAACAAAGGATCAATAACAACATACCCAAATCACTACTTTTTGACTAACGAGAATATTTATAATGTTGATGCTGTGTGAGCTACCTAACTGTACTGTAATTGAATACATTGGTTTGAAATGACTTGTAATCCTAAGCATTGTTTTAAGCTGCTGTCTTCTGGTGTGCTTTGCAAATTTCATGTTCCAACTCCGGCAAAACAACCTCAGCCATTCATCCTTCAATAAAACTGAGTACCAATAATGTAGGTCTTAGTACCAGATCTTGTTTATAATTCTCAGCCCTATTAAGCACTATACGAAAAAAGGTTATGTTTAGTATTGTGTATTTCAGCTACTTTGCTGTTTTTATTGCACATTTGTGGTAAGCACACTTCTTTTCTTTTGCAGGGCACTAGAACTGGCTGTGAAGCACAGGACACATGTTGACACTGTTCTTGCTTACCGACAAAAGTATCTAGAGGATTTCAACAAGCAGGAAACCAACAAAAGATTTTTGCAGTATGCTGAAGGGGTGAGTAGCTTATAGTTGAACATAGACTTAACGCTATAGTTGTTCATCTTTCTGTATAATATGACATTTGATTATTGTTAATTACCAGATAGAAGTGTTAACAAAACCTTTAATTAACAGAAATGGCATCCTCCTATGATTTACGGTATAGGCTGTAATATACGGGTGTGTCATGATTCCAGGTTTATGCGTAGCTTTAGAAAAATCCATTAACATTTAATACGTTGTGTTCCTTTGGTGCCTTTACAGGGTTATGCTGATGTCTAGACTGCAGCTGGTCCTGTGTCTTTACTTGATTCACTGCAACAATTTAATATTGATTAGGGTTAGAAAACAGTGAATCCCATGCACTATGAAAATTTTATATCACAAAAACACCTATTTTAAACAAAATGTGTTTCATGATTACTGATATCAAGCATTCTAGCAGTTTATTGTATGTTTTTTCTGATAGATGTTATGACCTTTTGTAATGACCCCGCTAATCATGTTGGAGCCTGAGCTGCTGGTGCTACAGAATCCCATAATACAAAAAGAAGAGTGGCATCCCATTAATCCCTTGTGAGCTTGAGTAACCGTATAAACTAAAGTAAATGGCCAACAATAGCATCATTTACGAAAATCAAGAAATACTGTAAATAAATAATTATGCACTCAAAAACCTATAACACACTGAATGAAATAAAAAGAAAATTACCAGATTCATTGCAATTATATTGCTGATACTCCTGCTTCTTCATGCCTCTGATGCACCAAAATTGTATTATTTAAAAAAAAATCTTTTTTAGAACATGCTCAGTAGATATGCTTTGAATTTGCTTATTTTGTGATCACATTCATATTATTTAGTTAGTTGTCATGCTATTGCCCCTACCAAAGAAAGGGTGTAGTGTGTTCCCTATGGAGCCCATTGTCGTTTTCGATATGTCAGCCTAACTATGCATGTTGTAGGCAGCGTTTGCTTTGCACACATTACAAAACATCATACTTGTTTCTGTGCCACAGTTTTTCTTTTTATACATGGGCTGCACATGTTTTTGTATTTTGTTCTTCTGTTTGGATTCAGTTGGAACATCGCATACAAGGTCAAACAACACTCCTCCTTGTTATTCTCTGTGGTTGGACACCAGCACCAAGACATAATAGAGAAATCCAGCTGCTGTTTTTCATCAGAAATGTTTTATCATATAACCCAGGACTTGTCGTTTTGAAAACACACAGAGCGGAGACTTTCACGAAGAGCAAAGGTCCTGAGACAAAAGGGCTGTGCAACAGCTATCTATGTATGCCAAAGTATGAGGTTCACCACTAATCCCAGAGATCTATAATATAACACTTTGCTTATAAAGCTAGGGTGGGCTTAGGCAGATCTGTCAGCTAAATATGAACGGATGTTTTATTGTGTATGGTCTTTTAATTATGCTAATCCCATTGTTGACCTACATCTGTTTTCTAATTGTAGCACAGTTATTACATATTAGAGCACAATAGTTTCGATGAATATTGTAAGCTTCCTTCGTGTCTCTTCTTCATTTTCTGTGGACATGTATGAGTAAGAGAACGAAAGGTGATGACCTGCTACTGCGATCCCTTAGAGAATCTAAAGTGTTGTGTTCTGGGGTGCCAAATCACTTGTCTGTCTGGAAAGGTTATGTATTGTCACTGTGTAGGGTTTTGGAATATCAGGATGTATGGCGCTTCGTCTAGTACGCGAAAGGTGTCAAGTGTTCTGGGTGAATACGGTGCTGCCAGGTCAGGGGAATTACCCTTAAACCCCTGTGGGTGTGTGGGTGGGAGCCTACTCAAATGAAGAGAAACCAAGTCCTGGGCACACGTTCTTGGGGTAATGTTCTTGTTTAGCAACGTATCGCAAACTGAGAGAATGACCGATGTGGTTGACACAGGTATATTTCTTAAGTTTCTTTTATTCCTTATTGAAAAAGCACACAACCAGCCAACACGTGTTTCGTCACCAAGGGAACCTATCCCGTGGCTTCTTCAGGGCTGCAATTGAAGATGTGTAAGGTCTGTAATGTCGCTCTGCCGGTGATAATTCCGACCCGGCTGGTGAGTAGTAAATGCAAAGTAAATGTGATGAAGGTAAAAATGGAGGGATAAACCTGAATGCAGGTGATCCCCAGGAGTCCAGTGCCTGTGAGCGCGGTACAGGGAAAGGTAAACCACTCTTACCGTCGACCTGCAATGAGTGCGCTGCAAGCCATCCCGACACTGGTTCCGTCTCTGTTGCGAGTGTGTGGCTGAATGCCAGGACATACAAATTCAGCTATCGATGTCAGCGTCTCCATCCTGAGGTGGCGGAAGGTCTTTTTCAGCAGTGGGCAGAGTCTTGCTTAGATCTGTTTGCCACTGCTGAGAAAGCGCAATGTCAGCAGTTCTCTCTCTTTCGGAGACACTTTTCGTCTTGAGTGGAGCTCAGGCCTCCTGTACGCCTTTCTGCCCATACCACTCCCAGGTTTCTCAAGACGATCTGGAATAACCCGGTCCAAGTCATTCTTGTGGCTCTGGACTAGTCTGGTATCCCGAGCTTCTCCAACTGAGTATGGATCCCCCAATCAGACTGCCCCCTTCAGAGGATCTAATGTCACAGCTGCAGGGGAGGGTCCTCCACCCAAACCTGTCAACTCGCCACCCTCTTGCATGGAGATTGAGCGGTAGCAACTGATAGCATCTGACTTTCCTCCCGAAGTCTGTAATGTTATTTTGGCAGCCAGGCTTCCCTCTACCAAGATGGTATACGCCTGCCGATGGAACAAATTTGTAATATATTGTACAGAAAAGTCTACTGACCTTCTTTCTGCTACCCTTTCTGATGTTTTGCTTTTTATTTTAACCCTTGCCCAGCAGGGCTCTGCTCTGGGCACTCCAAAAGGGTACCCTTCGCTCTATCTGCCTTTCTACAGCTGCAAGACCAACCCTCATTATTTAAATCTTTCATTGTAAAGAGATTCCTTAAAGGCCCTGTACACATGTTCCCACATTACTCTTTCATTAAGCCTCAGTGGGACATTAATTTGATTCTCACCTTTCTGATGTGTGTTCCATTTGAACCTCTGCACAATTTTCCTCTCTGGCTGCTTACTATCAAAACAGCCTTTTAACCCTTTGCGGCTCATGAGGGCTTCACGCCGTCATGAATCATGGGCGGCGTGTGCTCATGACGGCGTGGAGCCATCATGCCGCTGCCGCTCCGCCCACGTGGCACTAATTATCCGCATGTGCGGGCGAATTAGTGAGTGGTCATGACAGCTCCATGCCGTCTTGAGCACACGCCGCCCATGACTCATGACGGCGTGGAACCGTCATAAGTACGGATGTGCCGCGCTCAACCCCCTTCCCGGCAAACACATCCACAAGGAGGGTGAGCGAATTGCAGGCTTTGTCATCCAGACCTCCTTGCCTGACAATATGCGCTGGCAAGTTGGTGCTTCACGCTAGAGCCTCTTTCCTTCCGACAGTGATATAACAACTCCATGTGGGGCAATCTATCACCTTGCCCATTTTCTATGCTCCGCCGCATTCCTCTAAGGAAGAGTGAGTGATTCCACAGCCTGGATCCAAAAACAGTGTTGTCGTTCTACCTTGCCAGCATAAAAGAATTCTGGGTGGACAACCAACTCTTCATGGGGTACACTGGGGCAAAGAAAGGTTGTACGGTGCAGAAGAGGACTATCTCAAGATGGGTCGTCCTCTGCTTGAAGATTTGCTATGCACTGGCAACGAAACATCCTCCTTAAGGCTTAAGAGCTCGTTCCACCAGATCTAAGGCTGCTACCACAGTGTTGCAAAGTGGAGATGCAGTCTGCAACATTTGTAAGGCATCGACATGGGCATTCCTGCACATTTTTACAAAGCATTACTGCCTCAACTGCAGGGAAGACCTCTTTGGCCATTCTGTCTTGCAGGACTTCCTGGTCTAAACTTGTACGCAGTCCCTCCTCCAGGGATGATATTGCTTTGGTACCTATTCAAAATTAAGGAATCTTCAGATAGATATCTTTATCAGATGAACAAATTACTTACCTTTGGTAACGCTTTATTTGGTAGAGACAAGATTTAGCTGCAGTTTCCTTATCAACCCACCCATCCTTCCCACAGTGTGGACAGGTTTCTAGATCAGGGCTGATCCCTTTTAAGGCCCTAGTTGTTAAAACACACCAATGTCAGTGCACCTCATGGCTCTGCGCTTCTGGTGTGGAAAGTTGTAAAAAGTAACGGACGTCAGTGCACTGAGGTGGTGCCTGTATAGGTGACGCAGGCCTCACTACAGCGCCGATGTCATGCAAAGCTGACCGGCGCCACCTACCGGCGCGCAAGAGTATTACTAGAAGAAGAATCTTCCAGATCTAGTCTGACTCCTGGAAAATTCACAGGTAAGGAATCTGCGGCTAGATCATGTCTATACCTGATAAGGCGTTATCGAAGGTAAGTAACTTGCTCTTTGAGCTCTCATCACAAATTTCATGGTGCAGTAACCCTGGGGGTGGTGGATACTGCTCTGAGCAACTACAAATGGTCCGATGTTTCCAAACCCAAAAATAGCAGGTTTAGAAACACAAGACCAGATTTTATCTGCTGTGGATCTGCACTGCATAAAACTGTGGCTGGTCGGTGCAGAGGTTGCAATAAGGAGCAGAGCCCATTCCAAACCCCACTTTAACCCCTTCACTGGCTAAAAGCAGTTCGACTATTACAGCAGGAAAGGGTCCTTTGTTTGGCTTATTGTGGGAGAATTCATGCAGAATAGGACCTGGTACTTCGAGGTTCTCATATTATTCCCCCATCTGGGCAGGATTACTTGTAATTCCAGATATTCGGTGTGGGTATACCGGCCATAATTGGAGATTCAGACCCCCTGGTATCCCTTCACCAATTATTAGGCAACTTGTCATGAGGCCCTTGGTTGAGATAAAAAAAGCAAATTTCGTACAGTATATTTTATAAATGCTGTTATGAAAGTTTGCATTCGCTAGAAAGATATAGCTAATTATCAAAATAGATGAGAGCCCTATATTCGGACTTCTCGCAGACGAAGTGCGGTAGACTTGTGAGCTATGATGGCCTTTAGGGTAAGCAGTGTTCAGCACATTATTCTCATTAGCCAAAGTTCCAGTCCTTTCACATAAAGTTAATCTGATACTAAACAAACACTGTTGTATGGGCCATTTATCTTTATTTATTGTGGTTTAAAATTACTGGGGGCTCTTGCCCTGATTATGGGCAATGATTCATGCATGTGAATCTATGAAAGACACCAGTCTTCGAGAACTGGTGTTACAGTAACTGATTCCTTTGAATGTGTCTGAATAATAAAACAAAGGTTGGCTTCAAGTGACTTTTTTTTCTCCATGTACCCTAGGGCGCCGCAGAATCTGTGCGATTTTGCTTGTGGCTAGGTTTTAAAGTGTGTCTGTTTTCTTCTTGCAATCAACATTTTGTTGTAGTTGGTAAACTTTAACTGGCATTGTTTGAACCTGCAGGTTGTAGTGGAATGGGACACAATCAAGGCCAAAATTGAAATGGAACTTGCCAAAGAGAGGGACCACATTTCAGGATCGACGGCACCTTCAGTCAGAAGTAGCCTTTCTTCAGTACGCTAAAGGCTGTCATTGTGATTTTGTATGTTTGTATGCATATGTAAATAAAAATATTTATATGTTGTTTTTTCTGTTAATTAATTTTTATACCTTTGCCCACATTTACTTTATTATTTTATGTAACTGTAAAAAAGCTGTAGGGTGACTGCTGTTACATTGCCAATACTTGTACAATCAAAATCTCCACAACCCGGGCCAAGGACTTTGGGATGAAACGCGCCAAGTTTGTTTAGTGAATAAACAATTGGCTTACATGCACGTTCCTGAGTGAGCGCTTCAATTCGGGTTGTGGACTGAGTTTTCTCTGATTTGCTCTTCCACCCTTTAGCGCTCCTTTCCAGTGGTGGTCTGGGACTTCCTTGCGAAATATAGATAGATAGATAGATAGATAGATAGATAGATAGATAGATAGATAGATAGATAGATAGATAGATAGATATCACATGTTTTTGCCCTTCTGTTAATGCTAGAACTAACAGCCAGAATATTCTTCCTATGACCATTCTTCCCTACTACTATAACAAAATGATTTTTATGTAAGCAAATAAAATATTTATAAATGTGAACTACCTTTAAAATATCCAATTCATTTTCAAAACAAATGGAGTCTTTTGCATTGGGTGTAAACGTATAAAAAGTGTGGAATTAAACAATTAAATTATTTTGGTAACCGACAAATTTTCATGTCGTTTAAAAGATGAACCTCTCTCTATATCTAACGAGTAGATGCCCTCCTGTGTATAGCCTAATCTGTTGTTCTTTAACAGCAAGTGCTTTATAAAGATCATTTGGAACGTGCAATATCATGTCATCCTTTTTTGCTTTCAGACAAGACAGTCAATAACGTATTGATAAATTAACACATTCAAGTGACAGCTGCCTTCAGACACCAGGAAACGATACAATCATACGGGAATCGTACACGGAATTTAAATACTGGCTCAGCCGGAAACCACACTTTCAAGTCGTCTAATCGCTAACTGGACAAACTAGAATTAGAGCCTAAAGAACTGAATCACAGAAAGCAGTCTAAACTGGCATTGTTTTCAGGAATTGTTGCAAGACTCTGGAACAAGCAATCCCTTTGAGGGGCTGTTTTCTGTTAACATTATTTTTGAATTTGTGAAAAAATATATGCTTGTGTCCGCACTGCAAATGGGCAAGTCTACCCCCGGTAGCCGTGTGTTTGCATCAAAAGCCCTATTTTCATAGGTGTCATCTGAACGCTGTAGTCCTTATGAGATCTATGTAATTCCTGATTCAGCTGGAAAGGCTGTTTTAATGACACTGGAAATCAAAATCAATGCTGGAAAATCACATCCCCTTAGACATGTCACAGCTAAAAGCTGATAAAATCCCTGGTTGAGAGTGGGTGAGACAAATTCAGAATTGCCTTTGGAATAGGATGCGATATTCCCAATTTCCCATGGTAATTTCCCATTTCAAGGGTACTCTAGAGTTACAACTTGTAATTCTGTGATATTGCGGCAACCCTAAATTTCCGACAGCTGTGCTATTCGGGAGCAGGAATACCAATGTAGTATTCCCGAATAACTTGTAGTAGAGCCTATTGCTAATTAAAGAGGCAAAAGAAAAATCATTGCTCATTAATGCACTGAATTACGGGATGTTCCCAAACTAAGGCCTTGACATGGTTTAGCATAAAATTTGGAAATATATTTTTCCTTTATTGGGCAGGTGCCATGGTTGGACTCCAGGAGTAGGTCCATACTCTCTGTGTTGGTCATCAGCACTTTAGATGGTCAAGTTGCCCCCTTGTAAGTGACTTTTTGAGTGGTGGGGCCGTCTTTGGACCTCCCTCTGGTTTTCTGAAGGGCCGTATCTTTGAGTAAACCACATAAGATAGGATTGTAAGAGCAATAGTCTGGCTTCAATCCCCAAAGGTACTGTGAGTCTTTTTTTTCCTATAGACAGGCTCAGTGTCAAGGGAGTGTAAGAGAATGGTTCACTGATAGTATATCGAACTCACAAATATCGTGTGGACAGAATATTGTGTCAAAAGTATGGAGGACAAGAATATAAAATAGGTTTGTGCAAATAGATAGGTATACATGTACTATTCTTAACTCCAGATCTACGTACCTTGAAGATATATATATCGTCAAAGTACATATATGTGGAGTTATATATAGTAAAACTTTACTTACTCATAAGAAATTACCTGCACAATATTCTTTTCCTCGATATTTTTGACACGATATTCTGTTCCACGATATTTGTGTTTTCGATATTTTGTCCACACACCAAGAGAACACCTATGTGTTGGCAAAAGGTGAGAGGCTCGCCATTGATGCATAGCATTTCATAGGATTTTCGTACCTAAGTTGTATGTGGATGTGTAGAGTATGAGAGACCATAATTTTCCCTGCTAAAACCATGCCTACAGACCTGAGTAAATTTACAATGTGTTGTTACTTCCTTCTTTTTAGAAAATGGTACAATGAGAGCAAAGTCTTTCAATACTCACAGACTCTTTGTAGCTTTAGTTTTATGGAATGCCTCATCTAAAAGAGAACCCTGAGGTTAAACAAGGGTAATCATATGAACAAAAGGTACATCTGAAACTGTATTGCTGCTCAAGACTAAACTGGTAAAGAAACACACCCACAGTACCACAGATATTTTTTATTTCAGGAAACTCTTCTCTGCTCTGTTGGTTGGCAGCAGATCCTTTGGAATGGTACATTAACCAGCCATCTCCCTCGTGGTGTACTGGGGTATAATCTGGGGGCAGAGTTTTTGTAGAAACCTAGACACTAGTGGAAACTCAGCAAGCGCAGAAACATAATCTCTTAGATCAGTGGTTAGTAACCTTTTGACTTCTGTGGACCCCTACTGAATCATTACTTAAATCCAGGGTCCCCCATTGAGTAATTACTGGAAGTCGGAGGCAATTTCTATGATTTGAACCTCAAAACAATACACAACAATACAAAAACAACTATACCCGAAACAAAGTCCCTAATATTGAACTATTTTGTTTAGTTCACAATCAAATATGGAAAAAGTTTTCACATTTTCAATTTGCTTCTTTAATTGTATATACTTTACTAATTTTAATTTTTAATATTATTTAATTTTGTAAACCAGTCGCGGAATCCCTGAGTAGGCCTCGCGGAACCCCAGAGGTCCTCGGACCACAGGTTAAGAACCACTATCTTAGATGGGCAGTCCACAGTCTGCTTCTGAATAGTCATTCCCAAGACTTTACATAGTCTCCAATGAAGGACACAGTCATGTAATGAGTGGGAAGTTTGAAAAGATTACAGACAAAGCAAGCAACCCTAGATTGGTTTCAGCTTCCTTGGGCCTCATAGTGAGGTATAGCTTGAGTCCTGTGGCATACTGAATGTACGATCCATGTCCAGACATCGAACTGAGGAAAACACAAATGTGGTGGCTGAGATGCTAAAATAGTCTTGGCCACTGGCGATTGGGACACATTCCAGTCCATCATTTTTCACCCAGTATGCCACCACTGACAGACACAAGTCCCTGTAGAAATAACAACTGGTTCTGTTCCAACAGACAGAGTCCAAGTTGTCTGTGAGCTGGAACACAGGCACCCCATCCAAGTTTTGGGCTAGCTAGGCTTCATCAGTGAGATTTAGCGCACGTCTTGTAGCATAGTGCACATGTGAAAACCTGCAGGTCTTAGGGCATCACATTGATAAAAATACAATGGTGATGGATGGAAAGCTTGCAAATGTCTGCGCTATTAGCAGTTACTTAGGGAGAAAGGTGGGATACCTGCTGAAGTCTCAATCACTAACAGTTGCTTAAGACCGTCTACAGCCACTTAATAGTCCTGTTGTATCTTCTTCCAAGCAGTTGAATCAAACACATTTTTAAACTAAGAGTTAGATGTACAAAGCTATTTTGTGATCGCAACACCTGTAATTCATTAAATCATAGGATTTTTGACCGCATAATGTTTACGTAAACCATTTTGCAAGAAGGAAAACCTTTTCTGGCTCAATTGGGTTTTGTGATCCATTACATATCGCAATGGGGTAGAGGCAAAAGGGGTTGTCCCCTTCTAATTGTCAGTCGGAATGGTATGTATCAATCAACGGTTTATGATTGCAATTGTGGTCTCAACCCATTACTTAATTACCTACACTTCGAAAGAGGTGGTAACTTATTCACAAAGGGAACAATGTCTGCCTGGGTCACTGTCTCCTTTGTGAATCCTGTCGAGGGACCTCACGTAGTGTTCCCAAATAGGAAACCTTTTATTTAAATTATAAAAAGCAGCACTGGTTACGTTGACGAACATGAGTTGTCATAAAAAAAAAGAATTCTTGTTTGCGAGTGCAAACACATGGATGGTGATCTGCTGTGCCTTGCAGGCCCACATCACTGTGTGTATTGCTAATCACAGAGAATTGCAAATAGTGACTTGCCTAATTAATATTCCTTAGCCAGGTCGTTATATGCCCTGCGACTGGAAATGTTGTAATGTGACTTAATAGTAAATAGGTCGCATCACAAAAAGTCGCTCCGCAATTTTCAACTACATTTTGCAACCTGCCTCTTAGTTTAGAGCCCAAGTTCCTCTCCTGTCATGTGAAAGTCTCTTGTGACCTAAAGTTGCTTAGTGTAGAATGGCATGTTTGCATTCCATTACTTTTGTTTGTGCATTAGTGAACTGTTAGCCCTGAGCTTTCAGAACCATACACTATCTGGAACAGCACAGCTTCCTCAGAGGATGTCCTCCATCCTTCATAAAATTGATGTTAGATGTGCACTTGGGCTTTCAGCTACAAGGAACAACGAACTTTGTTCTTTGTTATGCTTTGTGGTGACGACACTGGCAGGTGGGGTCCTGATAACACACCTTCTCTGTCTAGTAACTGTAAGCCCTTCGCCAGAGCTAAGGAGGTTTCAGTTGTGTTTTCCCGGCAGGTACCCATCATAGAAATGTGCGAGGTAGATAGCTTACCCCATGCTCATTTTGCGGACATAACACTCTTAATACCTTTTATGTGGAATTTGATAAAGCAGTCTTACGAAAGGTATTTGCACAATGATCCCTTTGTCTGTATACTGTTATTGTGGGACCTAGAAATTGAGGACAGGAGAGAGTCAGTGTGTATAAAAAAGAGAAAGCTACTTTTATGATGGTCATTTTCCTTTCCTACTAGACTCCTGAATATCCATCTGCTTTAGTTAGAACTAACAGACTGAAAGAACCTGGCAAGGCTCATCCCTTTCAGCATACTTTCTTGAGGGACAGCAGTGGTGATGAGGTAAACTAATAGCCTATAATACTTGGAGACAGACCTTTGTACAAATAGGCTTTTCATGAAATAAGGGGAAAGGTGTTAGGGTGTAAGTATGAGCCATATTTCAGTTCTTGATAATAAACTATAAGTGATGAATAGATGCGTTTCCACTGCAAAATGTCCTATACTGACCCATGCACACATGCTCATACAGGCGCCCTTACTTTCTCTCGCTCTCTTTCACTTTTACTTTCTCATGCTCACTCTCTTTCTTTCTCTCACTCCCTCTTGCTTTTTCTTATTCTCTTTAACATGGTCACTTTCGCTCATTTCTATGCAGCATGCATCCTGATATGTTAGTTATGTGTTGCTGCTGACACACATGGTCAGCAATTTGGTTAATTCTCTACGGGTAGCACACGCTTTAATTCAATGTGTGGCTTTGGTTATATATGAAGGTCTTCTGCTGAATATTCACTGTCAACTTCTGAGATTATCTCAAGTTATGATTTTCTGTCTGCAATTTAAAAAGAGTTGAAGAAGCTTCCATTTTTGTTGCAATGAAGGCATTCTCAATGTTTTGTCATTGGTTTCTTTCCTCTTGCATTTGCGTTCACTCTCTCCATGCCACTCACACTTATCTTCCAGCCCTTTAGCATTTCTCCACAGTTGCCACTTGGATGACTCCAGATGTTTGTTGTCAAGGAATCAGCTCCATCCTACCCCGGCAGGAGTAAAGTCCAAGTGGCTCATAGCACTGAAAAGCTCCAGTAACACTGCTGTTATCAACCTCTGGGTGCATAGGCTATACCTTTCTCTTGTCTGTGTGTGTGGGGTAGCAAGGTTTTTCTCCGGCCTCCCTTTTCTCATGGCAACCCTCAACACCGACTGTACAGCTCCATGGATGTTTAGTGAGCTGTGCCCAGAAATTGACTCCTTTGCTGCGAACACTCTACCTATCCTTACAGTGGTATGGCCAGATGCCGGATGTACGTTGTTACAACCCATGCTTTTACCACGCATGCTGTTACAACGCAAGTTTTACAAAGCAAGCCTTTACAACGCATTGCTTTGGGGGTGCAGGATAGTGAATAGTTTAATTTACTATTCAACTCCAGTCCCCGTGGATAGTAGGGAAGGTGTTGGATAGTAAATTAAAACTATTCCCTATCCTAGAGCGCGCCCCAGTGCAATGTGTTGTAATGGTTTTCGTTGTAAAACCTGCGTTGTAAAGGCACTGCGTGGTAAAGGATGTTTCCCCAGATGCCGTACAGAGGCAAAATACCACACTTCATGGCTGACATTTACATTTTCCAATGACTCTGGTATGGAAAAGTCCAAAATGTGACTGATATTTCCAACAAACAGTGGCTGATAAAGGCTGACCGATTTTCTGCTTTGTGTTTATTTAGAATTGATTGCATAAACTCTGGCACGCTGCTGAAGCGGTCTCTAGCTGGACCTAAACGGGAGGCGAAACAACACCAGAAAGCGACAAACTGTCTGGCGTCACAGCCACAGCTCAATAGACAACACAGGGTTTCAATATATATCTTACCATGTATAGAGTAATGAAATATTTCCTAGCAATCGTAACAGAAAGTTTCAATTCTGTTAAGGACTTCGAGGAGAGGATTAGGCTTTACTTTTCTTGCTTTATTTCAACAGCAGCCATTCAAAGTATACACAACAATAAACTACTTTTCCCATCAGTCCTTGGGAAACAAAGCAAACAGATCCTCCAATCAGAGCGACGTCTTTCCTTCCCCATCGATGCTCTATGCTCTTCTTTCTTTCTACAAACACAGCTCACTCATCTCAGAATTATTCCTGTTTATTCACATCCATTTCTGAGAAGGCAAATACTCAATCTAAGAAAACGGAAATGGAACTTCATAATACAATAGTCCAATTGTGTAACAACAAGAGCATATACTCCATTATCGTCCAAAGACAACATAATCTTGACATGCACTGGAGTCACTAAAAATACAATTGTCAATAGGGTGGGTGCATTAACAGCAATCAATCCCAGATGGGCTAAACCTCACCTCTGAGTCCTTAATAGAATAGAAACTTTCCATTACTATAGCTAGGACATTTTTCCGTATATGTCAGGACCGGAGGCTAGGATTAGGCTAGTTTAAAGCTTCTCCACCACCAACGATGCCAGATGTGTAACCGGTTTGAGGAAGAACTTCTTTAAAATAGAGTCTGAGGACCAGTCCACTACATTAAGGATGTCCACTAGACGAGCACCCAGGAAAAATGCTTTAGAGGCCACAGCCCCCCATAAAGAATGTGTGACAAACTTGGAAGCATCAGTCCCCACTTTTGCATGGCCCAGCAGACACATCTGGCAATGGCAGGGGTGGAAACTGCTTTATGTGGCTCATTAAGGGCAATAAGAGACCGGACGTTCACCCTGTGGGCATATATCTTCTGTCAGTGCTTCATAAGCTTTCAGTGCTGGGACCACACAGAATTTTAGAACCTCTGAAAAGGCAGGGTATGACGCAGTTCTAGAATTCCACTTCGTTCGTTGAGAAATAGTATAAGTTGCCACATCTGGGGTGAATACTCTTCCTGTCAAATCCAGCACTCTCACATTGGAAACCCTGCAACAAGAAACCAAACACAACAGAGCAGCCAATTTTGCGGACATCTGCTTCCTGGAAAGATACCTATTCGACGGCCAAGATTTAAACAAATTGAGGACTTTCTTCACATCCCATAGACCGGAATATCTGGGTTCTGGGGGAACCGATATACTGAATCCTTGGAGGAGTTTGCAAACCATTGAATGTTTCCCGACTGGGCGTCCATCTACTGGCGGATGGCCAGTTGATATGGCCGGTCTAATCGCATTGATTGACCTATAAGCCAAATCTTCAGAAGCTAAATCTGCCAGAAAATTCAAGATACAGACAACATCTGCCCCACCAGGATCCAGATGACACTAACCATGACCAAGCAGAGTGGTATCTCTTATTTGTGCAGTCTGCCGAGGCCTTGCCGAGTAATGCTTCAGCTTTTGAAGAAATTCCATGGACTTTCCAACGCAACCTGTAATCCGTCATGCCATCAGACAGAGAGAATACCTGAGCAACTGGTGATGTGGATTTCCTTGGGGATCCCGAAGAAGATCCTGAAACCGGCGTAGAAGGATTGGAGAATCCCCAAAAGTTCCATCAGAACTGGAAATCAGACTTCAGATCTCCAAATCTGGATAAGCAACACTAGGGCCGCTGATTGTTGCCGAACCTGAGTGGACAGTCTCATGATCGTCGTGAACAGGGGAAAACGCATATGTGTGTTCCATCCTCCAATCTTGGAGGAAAGCATCGGTCGCCACTGCATTGGGATCAGGTCTTCAGCTGCAATATCTCTCCAGCTGATGGTCCAGTCGTGTGGCAAAGAGATTGATCTGAAGGGGCCCCACTGATCCTGGAGGGCCTGGAATACTTTCGGATGCAACTTCCAGAGACTGGCATCCTGCAAATGGCAAGAGTGCCAATCTGCTATCTGATTGGATATTCCTGGTAAATGCTCCTCTAAGAGTAATAACTGATTGTCCAGACTGTGTCCAAAGACCCCGAGCCATATCCGACAAAGCTTTTGATCTTGTGCCCCTTAAATGATTGACACATCTGACTGTAGCCATATTGTCCATCTTCGGGAGGACACAACATTGGGCCCTGTCCTTGGTCCAATACTTAACCGTGAAGAAACCTGCCATCAATTCCAGGCAGTTGATGTGGAGGGTTTGCTATTCCGCAGACTATTTTCTGCCTGTGGCAAACTCTCCACAATGCGCTTCCCAACCCGAACCACTGGCGTCTGACTCCATCACCATATCTGGTTGGGAGCCGAAAATGCTTGAACATTCCACACCTCCATATGGGAGATCCACCATTGCAGGTCCTCCCTTTCCTCTTCCAATAGGGGAATGGATTGAGAGTAAATCAGCCCATGACGCAGAGGAAATATCTTTAGGTGTTATAATGCCCTATAGTGTAAAGGCCCTGGGAATATGTCCTGTATTAGCGAGGAGAAAAGGCCTCACGATCTTTGCCAAATGTCAGAGTGAAATGGAAGACTTGGCCAACGTCCTCCTTAGTTCGTGTTTAATTTTGCGTGAAGGAAGACTGAGGGTGGCTGTGATAGAATCCATTACAGACCCTAGAATTTGGGTGAATTGAGAAGGGGTCAAGGATGACTTTTCCACGTTAACTACAAACCCCAGTCAATAGTCATCTGGAGATGATGAGATAGACGTATGGGACATTGGGCCAAGATCAGGATGTTGTTGAGATAGACTATCAACCAGACTACCAAAGCTCTCAGGTGCTTATCACTGGTTTGGCACCTTGGTGAAGCACCTCTGAGCGGAGGACAGACCGAAAGTCCTTGGAAGTGAATTTGAAGACCTGCGACTTCCAATGGAATTGGAGAAAACACCTGTGTGGAGGAAATATCGGAATCGTATGACAGGCATCTTAGAGGTCCAAGCAGACCATCCGGTCATGAATCTTCAAAAGATCCCTGAGGAGATGGATATCCTCCATCTTGAAGTAGCGATAAACCAGCCACTTGTTGAATTCCCTCAGGTTGATCATGGAACTATAACCGCCGTCCCTTTTCTCCACCAAAAAGAGGTTGCTGAGGAAACCATGGGTATGAAGGGTTGTCATAACAATCGCCCCTTTCATCAACAGTCGTTGAAACTCGGTATCCACCAGTGCCAATTGCGTAAGAGAAAAAAACTGGGGAATTGGTCATACCAATTGGGATGGGGAACCAAAGAATTCTATCTGGAAGCCCTGATGGTCTGGAGAACCCACGCATATGTGGTGAGGGGATGCCAACTGTGGGTAAATTCCCCCAAGCCTGATCCCCGTGGCATTCTTAACACTCACCTTGTGTGGCATCTTAGGATTTATTGCCCCTGCCCTTGGCACTCCACCGGCAGAGGTAGGTTCTGGTGGAATAGAAGTTTCAAAACTTGGCTGGATCCTGCCACTAGCCTCGGTGATGGTTGACACCTCTAGTGGAGGCGTGGTATCCTGTCCGGCCGGTGAAGCACCCCCTACCACCGCCTGCTCTGACAAAAACACAGGGCATGATAATGCACCGAATAGAAGTCTGGGCCTCATCCAGAGAGGTGATTATGTTTACAAATTTGCCCAATTCTTTAATGAACGGGTCGCCGAAAAGGTTACCATCAGCTTCAGGGCTTGACTCGGATGTTGAAAGCTCTCCTACATTGAGATCTATTTTGATCCACAGGGACTTGCGATGCTCTGGGATATAACACTGTTTGCCTTTCCCAAGTAGATAATGGCCCAATGGGCCCAACTGGATAGGGCCTCCGGAAATGTCAACGACCCGGATGCTTTCACATCCTCAATCATGCCCAAAATCTTTGACAAAGGTCGGGTGACATCCAAGAGTTTATCTTGGCATGATCACCAAGACCTATCAATTCCCTTTTTTGGTTCCCCCTCAAATTTCCCCAGCAAAGTTACCATAATAGGATCAATCTCCGAAGTGATGGTGACTTTGACTTCCAGCGTGGACCTGGGGCACTACGCACTGAGGTAATTACTGACCTCTTTATCTAAGGGCTTCCTAAGCCTCCCAGCAATTTACAAGGCCACCTTAGGAGCTGGGGAGCATTCCGTGGAATGCGGGTGAGGGAGATCTACAGAGTCTAACATGTCCAAGCACATAGAGGGGTGTCCACCCCAGATTTATTGTCCCCCATGGGGATAGTGTCACTAGACAGTCTCCACTGTCTACTGGTATATCTGTCCCCATCTAAGTTGTGTAGCGAATCAACCCCGTCCGGAGGAGCAGAAGCCAGGGTAGGGAGAAAAGGCCCAGTCAGGGTGTCTGGCTGTGGGGCAGCAAACGAAGGCTAAGCTTGTATAAACGGCTGTTGCAAAGCTCAAAGGCATCCATGTAAATTCCGGCGACATCTAAGCGCAAGCCTGGGTGCACAGAAGTGGGGACCTTTGGGGGTATGAGGTCCTGAGGCCCGAAGACTCTTCCCTTGATTCAAGGCGTCATTGGCATTGTGCCATAAGTTCTTCAGTACGCTTCTCTAGGGGTGCCACCACATGGGAAACAGCCTTAAATGTGGATACGGTCATTATCTGACAGAATCTGTCATCAATGGGGAGGTATGTGAGATCTTCCGCCTCCTCATAATAATCCCCATAGTCTTCCATGCTTGTAACAGTAATCAGGGAACCAAATAATGTGGACCAATTAGATTGGTAAAGTCAAAGGGGATTTAGGGTGGGAAATCCCAGTAACTGACTAATAATAGGCAGACAAAGCCTGAAAAGGCCGTGAGACCAGCACTCCCTCTATAATGTGCAAGGAACTGTAAATAACCGCCTGGGCGAGTTCCAAGATCGATATGTCTTACCTGCGAAGCGGTGTAATGCTCCAGGTGGTGGCTCTCAAAGAATAATGCCCAGACTTCACAACTTGAACCCGAATGCCAGTAACGGCCAGTCACGATTCACCGAAGAGTCCGGTGAAATGACGCACCGGTTGCCCAGGAGGTACGACTCGCTGAGCCAGTTTGAAGTTAGAGGGCGGCCTCCCTAGCAGTCGGAAGACCAATTGGGCAGAGAGCCATATTGGGGCGACCGCAAAGGAGCGTGAAGCATTCCTGCAGTCGCGCATCTAAACGAGTGCTGGGCAAATAATTAACAATTATACAGTCAAATCGCGACACAGCAAAGCACAGAGAACAATTGGTTGGCAATGCACTTCGGTGGTATGAAAAATACACCATATACGATAAAAAATAGTGGAGAACATGTAAGGAGGAAAAAAACACATATCTGAGGCTGCTGGAACAGCAAAGAAAGAGGAGCATAGCCTGTCTAAGGGAACTGTTGACGGAAGACGCAGGTCTGATTCGAGGATCTGTTTGTTTTGTTTCCCAAGGATTGATGGGAAAAGTAGTTTATTGTTGTGTGTACTTTGAATGGCTGCTGTTGAAATGAAGTAAGGAAAGAAAAGCCTAATCCTCGCCTCCGAGTCTTGACATAGAATCAAATTGTGATCAATATAATGTTGCATGTTACAAAAAGATTATAAATCGGGAATGAAACAGTTTTCACCTCTAAAGTGATCTCCACTTGATTTATGATTAATACACAGTTAAGTGAAACAATTATTTTTTCTGATCATCGTCCAGTTCTGATTTCAATACCCTCGGGCAAACTAGCACATTTTAAGAAATGTCCTTTGCCTTGGCATTGCTATAAAATAATTTGTGAAATACGTGATTTGTTAAATAAATTAGGATTCTATTTCGGGGAAAAAGACATAATAGGCGAGCCAATGAGAACATTAGGGAAAATGTGTACTTTAGAACAAAAGATGCACTGTTAAAATGAAGGGTTAGATACATTTTATAGGATGAATCATGACTGTACCTGGCTAGATCAAGATTCAAACTGAATGGGACTCTTCGTTCCTTAAAGCTCACACGACTGCAAATGGTACTTGTGGTTAGGGTTATCTAAATATAAAACATGAAATAGACAATGTCGGTTCCCTCAAATATTTTCACAATGTGTTGTGAATAGGCTCCAAAACGAATACATTGCAATTAGTTAAAATTAACGTTAGTCCATTAAATTAAATGTATTATACTTGCTATTTCTTGCGTGTATGTTCAAAATTATCATTCACGTTTTAAAACACATGAAGTATGACTAATAGAGTGTAATTAGATGTAATTAACTTTCTTTTAGTGCACAGATCTACAATTCTACTGTTGATAGATAATATTCAAATACACCGGTGAAAATCTACATTAACTAATAGATGAACGCAAAAAACAAAGATGTTTCATTTTTATCTTTGATGGTGTATTTGTACTATAAGAATATTAAGTCACCCTGCTGCCTTTGCATTTCTCGTGCAAATGCTCACTTCTCTGCGACAGCTTGGAACTATCCCTTAGAGGGTCCCCCAGGGTGTCCCTTTTGCTTCTCCTAAAGTTAAGTCAAATAATACTGCCACAAGCATTCATCATTCAGAGAGAAAACAAAAGAAATGTAAAGGCAGGGTCTAAATCTACACTCACAACTGGAAAAAGGTTTTCATGAAAAAAAATCTAAAATAGTATAAAGTGAGGGTTAAAAAGCAAAGGGCATTCCTGGTCGATAGTGACACCACTTTTTGAACAATTTGCATTGACATACCTGCTGTCTTCGCCTTTCTGGACCACCGGGTTGCTGACACCGGATCTCCGGTGGCAGAGGCACAAGGGACTACGTTCCCCAGCACCACTTGCGGCTCGCACGCCACTGACGCCTAGGAGAGCGCATGGGGAGGCCTTTAAACAGTGCCCAGGGCTCCCGCAGCGTGGGGTGAGCGTGTCTGCACCCGTCCCCGGCGGACAAGGCAGGGCAGGGATATCCCCATCCCATAAGGGCCAGCCAAAATCTGCAATTGGGAAAGACAAACAGAACTATGCAAAGTGATAATACCACCAAGGGATCATCAAATCTTCCACCACAGACGACTCCCTATGTCATTATTTTAAATAATGTCCCTAAACTAGCTGAAAATCAGAAGGCAACGTATGAGTCACTGAAGAACCAGGTGGTTCATTCGATCTCTGTAAATACTAACGTTGGGGCGAATATATTGCAGCAAGCCATTATCATGATAAGGAGAGTAAATTGGGTGAGCAAGTCTAGAAAATCATGTTGAGGTGATTGTGTGGTGCTAAACATTTGTAGCAGTAATCGGGTGGGTAAATTGCTGAATGTCTTTATGAATGATGAGAATGGGTACAGGTTTGAAAATGCTGATCTTATAAAGGCCGTCCCATTTGGATATTTCTATAGGCCAAGTTATACCAATAACCATGCAAACCTGAGTCATCACTCCCTAGAACATATTTCACTGTTCAATAGATATGCACCACTGAGAAGATGCAGTGAAATAGATTGACAAAGAAAGGCCATGATTGAGACTAAGTACACGAAAATGAACCCCTCTAGTAACTACAGTGTGGAAGATGTTGATTTGACCCCACAATTAGAGGAAGATGATGCTGAAGCGATCTTGTATAGTAACAAGGATGTAGTCTTTACTTGTAACCGAAACATACATTTAGAAAATGTCGACCTTACTGCTTCAGCTCAGAAAGTTGATTTAACTGCACAATCCAAGAAAGACGATCTGGCTAAGCCCATGATAGGCAATACTGAAAATATCCCCATTAGCAATCTGAGGAAAGTAGGTCCCAGCATACATTCAAGTGAGACCTTAAACATCATGACATGGAATGTCGGAGGGATCAAAAATAAGATCAGCGAGGAGGGTTGGTTGAAAACGCTAAATGGGCGCGTGTTAGTCCTAATCCAAGAAACTTGGTGTACCAAGCCTTTTCTTGTAAATGGTTATCAAACTGTACGAATGCCAGCCCATCCCGGATGGGACAAGCGAAAGGTGGCTTAGCCACATTGATTGCAGTTACATCGCCATTGATTTTAAAGAAAACTTTAATATTATCACAACTTTATCAGCTTTTGTATTTTTATACAGTAGGGAAGCAGGTTATTATTGTTATTAATTTTTATAATATTTTCGACAAGTCAAAGAGCAAGTTCATTAACCAACTAGAAAATGACCTGGATCACTTTCTGGAGGGAGTAGGAGGAGATTATGTCCTAGTCTGGGCGGGTGATTTTAACTGTGCCAAATGTATTTTTGAAGCTACTACACAGGGGACAAATGGAGTTTCAATAAAATGGTCGGGCGTGAATCCAGCCTCATTCATTGAAAATCTTAAAGGGAAAAAACAAAGAGACCTAGATATCCGTCTGGATAGCTTGTCCACAAATACGGCGATCGTAACAGCTTTTTATAATATCACAACTGAAATTGCCGGTGATTTAACAACTAAAAGGAGGAAGAAGACATGTGATCTCAATCCCAGATGGTTTAACCATGAATGTTCAAAATTGAATGGAGAATTGAAATAAGCACTTAAACAAAAGCAAAGAGATAGTGCAAGGATTAGCACCTTGAGGAGAACCAATAAAAATACCCTGTAAGAAAGGAAAAGGGAGATCCGCGAGGGGGCCTGGGAGAAATTAATACAGGCAGCAGAGCTGAAAGACTCAGTCCTCTTTTGGAAAACAATTAATCACCCTTTTTTTAAAGAGAACTCCGGAGTAAATATTGATATTGTGGTACCTCCGGAAGATTGGATATCACACTTTGAGGGTATTTTTAACCCAGATGCCACAAAAGTAAGAGTAAAAAAGGAAATATTATATTGGTGGAACCCGTCCAATCATTACCTATACTGCCAGAAGAGATTGAAATAGCCCTGCAAAAAAGTGCGAATGGTAAAGCCGCAGGTTCGGACGGAGTACCCATTGATGTTTTTAAGTATAAAACTGACTTCTGGATACCAATTTTATTGAATGTTTTTAATGCTACCCTTGGGGGCATTTTACCTGCAACTTGGGTTGAAAGTATCATCGTACCAATTTTTAAAGAAGGGGATAGAGGGAAGGCAAACTGCTACTGGCCAATATCTCTTCTTGATTCCATGTCCAAATTAATGGACCGCATAATGTTGGAAAGACTCGAAAACTGGGCCAGTGAGAATAAAATCCTAACTGATGCCCAGTATGGTTTCAGAAGAGGTATTGGGACGTTAGAACAATGCTAAACCTTGAGTTATTAATAGGGAAATATACCTTAGCAAAGGAAGGAGCGCAACACCTCTGTTTTGTTGACCTTACTAGCACTTTCAACCTAGTTAATCATTGTAAATTATGGGAAACATTGAAAGCGCTAGGGGCCCCTACCGATATAATTATATATCTATCCCAGATCTATCCTTTTTAACATCTAGGGTACGGTTTGGAAAAATGGGGGAATGCACACCTTTTTTTATGGTCACGTCCGGCATCAGATAGGGGTGTGGTATTAGCGCCCCTCCTTTTCTCCCTCTACATAAACAATGTTGACCCCTTTTTACAAAACTTAATTGTGGACGCCCCAAAAATTGGGACACGCCCCACGCCAGTATTATTATATGCTGACGATGCTGTCCTAATATCAAGGACAGCAAATGACCTGCAAAGCCTAATAGAAAATGTTGCTCTGTTCAAAGATCTTAAATTAAACTTAAAGAAAACATTTTACATGACATGCAGGAACAATAGGCCCAAGAATAAACAACACTTTGTGGGCAGGGTTGTTATTAACAGTGTCTCATCTTTTTCTTATTTGGGGATGCTTTTTAATAGGAGTGGTACTTGGAGTACCCATATTGAATTATGTATTCTGAAATTTTTAAGGGTTATAGAGAGTATTTTTAGATTTTCAGTGAAAATAGGTAATAAACCCATCCGAGAAATCCTGACTTTGTATCAGAGGAAATGTATCACAGTGGTCTGCTATGGGGCTGCAATTTGGGGGAGAGCTAACACCGCCTCCCTACAAATTTTAGAAAATAAGTTCCTAAAAAGATTGTTGGCAGTCCCTAGAGCAACAGCAAATTATATAGTCCACAAAGAACTCTCAGTCCTGTATGTAAGCGGCTCCATAAAATTGGCTGGTCTCACTTTCTGGCTTGGAATTTGGGCTTAAGATGAAACAAAATTTACAAAAGAATTAGTTACAGATTGTTTAGCCCTCGACTTTAGTAGGAAAATACCTTGGCTGGAGTACATTTTAAGCCTCCAAACATATTGTGAAGTTGATATTGATAGAAAGAACCCTATATCCATACAGGAGGTAAGCAAAAAAGATCTGAAGTTGAGATATCTAAATGCCATGGATAATGAAAGAGAAAGGATTGCCAGTCATAAGCATAGTGTTGTTTCCTATTGTGAACGCCCACTTATGAGGGTATACAGCCATATTTAATACTGGTGAGAAATGTACAGCAGATATTTTATTTAACTAGACTAAGGATGGGTACACTATATTATTTAGGTGCATTTCCTAGAATGGAAAAATGGTATCATAAATTACCAAATTGTCCATGGAATGGAAAATCCAAACAATTTACCTTGCATTTTATTCTTTTTTGTAGTTTTTATAATGACATCCGGAAATCATTGTTAAAACCACTTTTTTTAATCAAACAGGCTTTTTAATTATAAATATGATTTTAACTTTGTAAGTAGGCTGGAAAATGTGAAAATCATTAATGTTGTTTCTCTTTTTGTACAACTCGCAATTAGGAAAAGAAAAGACTATTCACATTTGAACGTATTGTTATATGAAAATCAAGATGAATAAGCTTAGCCCTATTTTTAGGCTCTGAGTCAGGATGTGGAATCTGCACTTTATGTATCATTATGCACTTTCATGCATTAGTACTTTATATTTTATGTATGTATGTATTGCAACCTGATAAGTCTGAAGTGTATAATTGATTTATCTCCAATTCTCTATGACTTTCAAACAATGGCATTTTGCACTTTAGATTCTTTTTCACGTACCAGTATCTGTCTTACTTTATACATTTTTAATTGATGAATTTTTAAATTGTTAAGCTGTATACACTTTAATTATGATATAATGTAGGAATTCTTTTTGACTAGTATGCTTTTATGGTGGTATTTATTGCACCGAATAAAGCTGATTTTGACTTTGACACCCACAAAATTAAGTAACATTTTTTGCTGTATCGCATTCCCAACCATTTGTATGGCCCTAAAGCGCTTTTTGAATCTGGGTACCCTTTATCTAGGATTCTCATTGGCAGGAGTAATAGTGGGCTGTTGATATTGTATTTGATTGTGTTTCCTGTTGTGTAGATGTGAGTCAAGTTGCATAATGGTCTGCTAGTTTGGAGCTGACTAATGTATTGTCTAAATATGGAATATATTGGACAGTGGCCGACTAGATTTGTTATGAATCTGTGTGAAGCATTATGTGCATGGATACATTTGTTGAAGATCATTGCTGTTCACTCAGCCAGGATGTGTTGTATGCAATGCTCGGATTCAGACATTTGTTCTGATTGGAAGCATATTTTCATATTATGTGGCTTTGATGCAGTTCTGTATATATGTGGGTGTGGAAATATGTGAATAGATTAACCATTAAGGTAGCAAACGCTTAGCCTAGCAGATGGTTTGGTGCCATGTTGTGACCGTGATGGTACCTTTTACATTGGAGTCTGCAGCAGCAACTTGAAGCTTTTTTTCAAGTATGGAAGTCGTATTCGGTACTGAACAGTATCCTTGTAGGCACTGTAATTTACCATTGATGGTGACGGGCCACAGGTAATATTGCACTTCAAGCAGGTAGTCAAATTACTATCTTTGTTCTCGGAACTGTCTAAGGATGGTAAAGATGAACAGTCGAGACTTAGGGGCTGGTAGAGGGTTTCGAATACTGATACAGTATGACACAAATAGTTATTCAATTAATTCGTCCATTCGGAGCTACAGATTTTAATAGGAATAGGTATTTTGTTTACCTCTAGGGCAGTGGTTCCCAAACTTTTAGAACAATGAAATCACATTTTAGCACAACAAACTTTGGCGACCCGTTAATGGACATGAGTAGGGGCCATTTTTTAGTGTAACTAGAGCATCATGTGGCAGCGCATTGTAATTTACAGACATCACTTTTTCCATTGAAATGCCCAATAACTTTGCACAGACAAACACGAATAATAATATGTGGAAATCGGGATTCTGTGAATATTTATTATTTGTGTATCACCAAGTAAAGTGTCTTAATTTTTGTTAAACTTATTAAAATATGTTTCCAGCACACCTCACAATTACAAAAAAAATAGTGTTTCATTTTTGTTTTCCTTACTGCTGATTGCACATAGTTCATTTACAGGTATTTCCATGCTGCAAAAAAAATTCCCTGTAGTTCCGCAAGGTTACATAATTCACTTTAAAAACTCCTCTCACTTTGCAGTTAGGAAAAGAAAAGCAAACACCAATCCTGCAGCAATTTGTCTGAAGACATAGCCTGGCATTTTACCTCTATCTTTGAAGCAGCAAAATTTGACAAGTTACACAAAGAACTTAAAGGAATCCTTTATTTATTCTTCAGACATTCCTGACTCACCAAAAAGGTGTCATGGAATCTTAGACTCCTTAACCACTTCCATGCTAATGACAAGGTCAGCTCGTCATGCAGTACACTGGAGCTGTGCTTATGACGAGCTGACCTTATTTATTTATTTATTTATGGGCTTATTACGCGCCGGCATCACACCCGAAGGTGTATCTCCGCGCGGTGCTGTGAGGTGAACGGGTCAAGGAAGCTCCTCCTAGAATAGGGCTGTCTTTAGGCGTTTCCTGAAAGCTGAGTGACTCGGGCATTCTCTGAGGGAGAGGGGGAGGCTGTTCCATAGACGTGGACCCATGATGGAGAGGGCGCGGCCTCCCTGTCTGGTCTTATAGTGTCTAGGAACCTGAAGCAACTGTTGGTTGGTGGACCTGAGGATGTGGGATGGACGGTGATAAACAAATTTATCCTCCAAGTAATGGGGTCCCAGATTGTGTAAACTCCTGTGTATCACACAGCAAATCTTGAATTCTACCCGTTTCCGGATAGGAAGCCAGTGAAGGGCCCGGAGGAGGGGGAGGGACGGCGTTCTGGGGGGGGTGTTGGTCACCAGCCGTGCTGCGGTGTTCTGCACCACCTGTAGTTTATTGAGCACTCCCTCATTGGCAGCTAGAAGTAGGCCATTACAATAGTCCAGGCGGCTCAAAACGAGGGCCTGGACCAGGGTCTTCCGAGTATCGTCGGGTAGAAGGGGGAACACCTTCCGAAGGAGGCCAATAATGTGGAAACAGGACCCTGCAGTGGTGCTGGCATGGTGAAAAAGGGTGAGGTCCTGGTCTAGACGAACCCCCAGGTTTTTTACTACCTGTTTAGGGAGCGGGGCCTGTCCCAGGCTGGAAGGCCACCAATCTGGGGTCCAGAGGATTCTCGCCTCCCCGAATAACATGACCTCAGACTTTCCCACGTTGCACTGTAGAAAGTTCTTGGCCATCCAGCTGGCGATTGCAGTCATGCCGCTGGAGAAAGCTTGTCTTATCTCCGGGGTAAAGGTCTTAAAAGTAAACAGCAGCTGCGTGTCGTCAGCGTAGGAGATAGGCATAAACCCAAAGGACCTTGTCATGTTGGCCAGAGAGGAGACATATACGTTAAACAACGTAGGGCTAAGACAGGAGCCCTGCGGGACTCCTCTGATGATATTAGCCGAGGTGGAACTAAAGGAGCCCATGTTCACCTTCTGGGTGCGCTCTGAGAGAAAGCTGGTGAACCACGCCAAGGCAGATCTGTCAATGCCTGTCTCCTTTAATCTGGTGAGGAGAATGGCGTGGGATATGGTGTCGAATGCTGCGGACAGGTCCAACAGCACCAACACCACAGACAGCCCTCTGTCCAGGGACAGGCGTATGGCATCCGTAACGGAGAGGAGGGCGGTCTCGGTACTATGCCTAGGCCTGAACCCGGACTGAGAATGGTCTAGGCTGCCAGTCTGCTCAATGAAGGCGGAGAGATGGTGGTTGACGTGCTTCTCCGTCAGTTTGCCAATGAATGGCAGAAGGGAAATTGGCCTCAGATTGGTCAAGTCTGACCAGGGGATGGCGGTGTTTTTCCTGATAGGCTTGACCATGGCCTCCTTCCACACCCGGGGGACCAGTCCCTCAGACAGGGAGCGATTGATCACCGTCCGAATGCAGGGGCTGAGGGCACTCCCAATGAGGTGCATGACACGGGCAGGTACAGGATCTACTGGGCTGCCTGACTTAATGGTCCCAATCAGGGAGTTGACCTGGTCTAGGGTGATCTCAGGGATGAATGATAGTGAGGCTGGAACAGCGCAGGCCGTTCCAGGCTGGAGACTGGAGGAGGGGACAATTTCATCCGCGGATGTGCTTGATTGGGAGATATTTCGATAAATGGCATCAATTTTTTCCGTGAAAAAACCGGCCGTGTCATCGCACAGTTTTTGGGTCAGCACTTCTGCACTGTCGCAAGCGACAGGCTTGGTGAATGTGCAGAGCACCTGGTACAACATTTTGGGGTCGTTGCCGGCCCCAGAGAGTTGGGAGATAATGTGGGACTTACGGGCAGCTCTGATGTTTTTATGATAGAGTCTCATTGCTGAGCTATATCTGTCTCTATCGACAGTGCTGCGCGAGAGTCTCCAAGATTTCTCCAACTTTCTGCAGGCTCTTTTCTCCGTGCGCAGTAAGTCTGAGTACCATAGTTCTTGTTTGCGGTCCGACCGCTGGTTGCAGCGTCTTAGGGGGGCGATCAGGTTGACCGCCGTACTCAAGGCATTATTGAATTTGGACAAGGCCAAATTGGGGGAGTCTGAGGGGAGAAAATCAGGAGGTATAAAGGCAGTTCTAAAAGAATCGGCGGACACCTTATGCCACTGCCTGCGCCATAGCGGCAGGGGGACAGGGTTGGGGCGTTCCTCCGAGAGAGTGGGGAGGGAGAAGTTGATTATAAAGTGGTCGGTCCATTCCACCTGTAATGGGGGATAACAGGTCAGGGAGTGAGAGTTAGATAAAATTATATCGAGGGTATGACCGGCCTGATGAGTCGGACCCCGGTTGCACTGTTTGAAGCCTAGGGCAGATAAGTCAGTCAACAAGTTGCGAGCTTCAGCGTTGTCAGATAGTTCGCTGTGGACATTGAAGTCCCCTAGGAGTACAAAATTAGTCCCTGATCTAATATGGGGGGCTAGTGTCTCCAGGAGGATGGTCGAGGCCTCAGTGTAGGGACCCGGAGGACGGTACACCAATGCTCCCTTCCAGTAAGCTAGGGGCGAGGAACCAATTTTAAAAACCAGTATCTCAATGTCGTCAGTACAGCATTGGTCAAGAAGAGTGACAGTAAAAGTATCTTTATAAATTACCGCGACCCCGCCGCCGGTTTTAACAGGGCGGTCCAGCCTAAGAATCTTATACCCCGAAGGGACCCCCAAGGTGATAGCAGGGACCAGGTGGGGTTTAAGCCAGGTCTCGGTGCAGAAGCAGTAGTCGGGGCTAGTTGAGTGTATTAAGTCCCAAACCTCCGAATGGTGTTTCGGGAGAGATCTAACATTACATAGTATGCTATTCCCCCTGGAGGGCAAGGGGCTGGGGTTTTCAGGGATTGGAGTGTCTGCGAAAGGGGGACCAGGATGTGACTGAAAGTGACAATGTTTGCAGGAGAACGGGCCCCCGGGACATGGGCCGGCATCCTGCGCACAACCTTTAGGGGGTGGGTGCCACAGGTTGCGTAAGTCACTAGGAGAATACCTTAATCTGTCCACTACTTTGCGGGTTGTGGCAGCAGAAGTAGGGTTCATGGCCCCTGGCCCCGTTCGGTCACGGACGGGCACAGACGGGCTCCTCTCTGGCTCGTCTCAGGCGCGACTAAGGCGCCCCCTGCGCGCAACCGCTGCGCGCTTGGGCGACGAGAGGGCTTAAATGCCCTGCCTGAAGTGATCTGCTAGAGCGCTAACAGCGCGAGAGTGTGGGTGGGGTCACTGGCTCTTCCTGTCCCGCCCTCCGCTCAAGCGGCACTGGTTGCCGTGTCGGAACGGGGCGGGGCAGGGGAAGAATCGAGCACAGGCCCAGGAAGTCAGCGCAGTCTTAGCGGTGAGTGTGCAATAGTTTTTAAAATGTATCAATCACAATTTAAAATTCACAATTTTAAAATATAGCTGAGAGCAAGAGCCCAACAAACAGGTACCGGCTAGTGGGGAGCGCGGAGCGCTGTCACAGTCACAGCAGATAGCACAAGCGGGTCGGGGAGACTCTGCCACCGTCCCTCCCTTCCGCAAGCTGCCGCAGCTCCTCGCCGCCTTAAATGCCCTGCCTGAAGTGATCTGCTAGAGCGCTAACAGCGCGAGAGTGTGGGTGGGGTCACTGGCTCTTCCTGTCCCGCCCTCCGCTCAAGCGGCACTGGTTGCCGTGTCGGAACGGGGCGGGGCAGGGGAAGAATCGAGCACAGGCCCAGGAAGTCAGCGCAGTCTTAGCGGTGAGTGTGCAATAGTTTTTAAAATGTATCAATCACAATTTAAAATTCACAATTTTAAAATATAGCTGAACAATGGGTTTTTATATTCATCAGCACAGGAGGGGAAAAGCCATAGCACCCAAGGTGTTACGTCACTACACATGCATGGAAAAGCCTACTGGAAAAGAAGGCAGGCGCGCTGCTATATTCATCTGAAAGAGACACGTTAGTGATAGATTCCTTACCTTAGAATATCACCAGGCGTCAGACTGGATCCGGAAATTTTTGCGTAGCAGTACCCTTGCGCATCGGTAGGCGTCATCCGCGGCTCCGCGTCCGTCGTTGGCGCCGGGATGACGTCGCCGGAGTACTTAGACGCCGCCCTCGCGCGCTGACGTCTGTTCTTATTTTTTCCGCGCCGGCGAGCGCCAATCCGGAAAAAGTTGTACCCAAGTCAATTTTTGTCGTAACTTTTTTGATCCTTTTTGATCATCTTTCGAAGTCTCATCGACTCCGACGGTGCCGGTAGGGATGCCCGGGTTCAAATCCTGCGTCGACTGGTTACCGACCCCCATCGCCGGTGCCTTCACTGTCTGGGCCCTGACCACGACCACAAGTCCTGCTCCGACTGCCTGGCCCTGACGTCGAAAGCTAGACGGGAGCAGTCCCGCAAGTGACTCGAGCTCCGGCAGTCAGCCCTGCGCGAGGAGGTCGAGGGACCGGTCGCGGGGCCGGAGTCACCACAGTTCCGGGAGTTGTCATCGGTCTTCGGGCTCGAAGTCCTCAGGTAAGAGGCACAAGAAGTCGAAGAGACGACATCGCTCTTCTGACTCCCCCCGACGCTCGCACGACGCGGCCGGGGATTCGGGCAACACCGCCCTTGCGGCTCCGCCGGAGCCGCAGGCGTCACGGCCTGCTCCACACCAGCCGGTCCCTGGGCAGGACGAGACGCGGGAGGAGATCGAGGCCTTCCTCGTGGCCATGAGGTCGCTCACTCCGCCGTCGGGTTCTGCGGCGCCTTCTGGCCCAGCGGTTCCGACTGGGTCCCCACGCGGGCCGGGTGCTTTGGCCTCGGCGCCGTCGGGTGCTTCTGTCCCGGCGCCGTCGGCGACTTCGGTCCCGATGCCGCAGGGTCCCACCGGTTCCGGACCTGGGTCGTCGCCGGTCGACCTTACGACCTCGCTGGCGCCAGCACCCAGGGTGTCGCCCCCGGCGCCGTCCCAGGACGACGCCGTCCCTGGTCCTACCCACGATTCAGGTCCGGCATCGGAGCGGTGCCGCTCGGCGCCTCATTCAACGCTGCAAAGAGATTTCAATTTCTATGACCCGGCCCCATCCTTTGCACCTGAGTACCAGGCGATGGGTGACGAGGGGAATTGGGAGTGGTCCGAGGACCCTCTGGCACGTGAGTGCCAGTTTTCTCAGCACTGGACAGGTGAGCTTGGGGAGGCCAGTGGTCTGGACACTTCGCCCGACACTGGTTTTGTCTCCCCTCCTACCGTGGCTATGGAGGAGGGGGCTGCCTATAGTGTGGTGCTGACGCGGGCTGCCAAGGCCTTGGGCCTTGAGCTCCCCGTCACGGCCGTGAGGACTAACCACCTCACTGAGGTTCTTAAACCGCAGGCAAGCTCGGCCGAGCCTCTGCTGCCGTTTAATGAGGCCTTGTCAGACATTCTTCTGAGCACTTGGTCCAAGCCCGCTACAGGTCCGCCTGTAGACAGGAACGTGGCCAGGCGCCACCGCCCGGCTCCGGGTAACCCTTGCTTCCTGTCCACCCAACCCACTCCCGAGAGCCTGGTCATCCAGGCCTCTAACTCCCAGACCGCATTCCCGGAGGCTCCCCCCGATCGGGAATCCAAGAGGTATGAGCAATACGGAAAGAAGGTATTCTCCCTGAGTTTGGGATTGCGGTCAGTCAACACCGCCTGCCTCTCGGGCCGTTACACCCACTCTCTGTGGGACACGGTCGCGAACGTGCTGCCACAATGTCCGGAGGAGGTCCGGACTAAACTCACCTAAGCCCTTGCGGAGGGTCGAGATGCAGCACGGTATTACATCCGGTGTGGGCTGGATACCACGGACTCACTGGGCAGAGCCATGGCAACGACGGTGGCGATTCGCCGCCACGCCTGGTTGAGGTCCGCCAATTTTTCGGCTGATGTCCAAAACACCCATATGGACATGCCGTTTGATGGCCGTCGCCTCTTTGGCGACAAGGCCGACCATGCGCTTGAGCGCTTTAAGGACTTCAGGGCTACGGCCAAGTCCTTGGGCTTCTCGGCCCGCACCAGCAATCGGCTGCCTTTCGCCCTTTTCGTGGCCAAGGAAGGGGCGCCCCCACATGTCCTGCCAGCCACGTGCCGCAGACTATTATCCAGCGCGGTGGCGGGCGTGGAAACCGCCATGGCGGCGGTCAGGGACAAGGGCGTGGCCAGTCCACACCTGCCCCTGTAGCATCCGCCTCAAAACCCTCCTAGTCCGTGCTTTTAGGCCCACGTGATGCCAGTGGGGGGCAGGGTCCGCCATCATCAGCACCACTAGTAAACATCACAAAATGCCCAAACCACAGTTACTCAATACAATTTTTTGATATAGGGTAATAAACACTTTATTATCGCTTCCCTGGACACCATTATTTTGTGTCAATCATTTTGTATTTTCTATAATTTGAAAAAATTACTGACAGAAAAAAGACATTGATTGCAAATATTTACAAATATTTACAAGGCTGGACTAATGTTAGCAATTATTAAAGGCAAAGACTATTTACACATTTAGAAATCATTAGAACACACAATAGAAAATATTCTCACATCAGACATTATTGAAAAAATAATAATACAAACATATCAATTACGAACAACAAAAAGCTAACAAACACTGAATGAGAGAAACTAGGGGTTGGGAAGATAAATGATTAAATATCTTGTATATTTTAGTGCTGGACCAGCCGGTCCTAGCTTTAGTGCAACAGTAATACTTTATATCTCCCAACCAATACTGCTGACGCTTTTCTAGACCAGACTGGAGTCACTGGTCTGTCATCAGGGCTGTATGTATCTTGTATCTGTGGGATACAAAAGCAATGTTTTGCTTAATCTAGTGTGTGGGCTCCTTTTTATCATACAGTAGCTGTAATGTCGGTGTGCGCTACATACCAAGGCTGCTCAGTGTTGAATTTCAGATCGGGTCTTTTGGGGGTCCGTTTAAATGAAATAACGTGGCCAAGCAGAGAAGCCTAAAAGAATTTAAGGGATGTTTTTAATTTTTATCATTCCGAGATTGGTACAATATATTCACTAGCTAAAACAAGTTGGGGAAGTGGAAGCATACCTTTTACTTTCAGTAGTGCCGAGTGCTGGCAGGGTCCATTAAAAGCGGCGTGACCATCAGTTTGGGTTCTGAGATATGGGAAAGATTAATATTCAGACGCTTAGCGGTGTGCACGTTATGTTAAACACTCGCTTGGAGAATTTGAGAAGGGATTGCCTACCTTGATTTAATCTCTCATTTGCGCATGAATGGAATTGTTGATTTCAGCATTCTACAAAGAAAAACAAAGCGCACCCTTAGTAGAATATTTTAACTGATTCAGCGCTCAGCAAGCGCGTATTAGTGCAAGTGGGACAAATACCTGTGGCTGGAGCTGCTGCTCTGTACTGTGGGATTCGAATTTCTCTCAGTAAAGATGGCCACCGCTACTTCCTGTTTGTTATATGCAAAAGTTATACTGATGCATTGTGGGGCATGTAGTCCCATGAGTCACATTTGCTTGAAAATAAAGGCTAGATGTACTGTACACAGCACCTTATCTTGGTCTAAAGGTAATGGGTACGTCCTTCCGATTGTTTATTGTATCATGTATTTTAAAACAAAAAATTAGTACGCTAGATTGTACTAGAATTTTGGGTGGCTTCTCTGGGTCAGTGACCTGTTCTCATGCAATAGAGTGCCAAGACCAGCGGGCAAGCCAGGGATGTCTAACCGATGCAAATCAGGACAGATGTGGTCAAATATGCGCTATCTCAGACAGGTTATTTAAACCAGTCTGTGCACTATTGAATTTTAAAATTAGATACGCTTCTTTTTGTAACAGAACGCGTTCGACGTCATGGCATTTTGACCGGAGTTTACAGTGTATAGGACAGACCATTTGAATTCTTGCTCATTGTGAGACTTCTCGCAGAAATGCTCCACCATTGGAGCAGACATGACCTTTTTCTTAATCCGCGATCGGTTCGGACTTATCCTGTGGTTGACTTGCTGGCTGGTTTTTCCAATATAAATTAGTTGGCACGGACATAGAATCAAGTAAACAACGTTCTTTGGCCAGGAACTCATCCGAGCTGACGTGGTTATTCACAAGCCCAAAAGCGACTTATTGGCGCAATGGAATCTCAAGCCTATCGAGGGTCACCACAAGTGTGGTAACTGCATCGCCTGCTCTAGCATAATAGAAGGCGACGAGTTTGTACACCATGGGACCAAGTGGAAGCACAAAGAATTTTCTAATTGTAGAACAAAGAACGTTGTGTACCTGCTGGGGTTCTCCATCAATGTGCCGAAGTCACACCTGTGTCCCTCTCAGAAGCTCCTCTCCAGACTCGGCGCTGTTTCGGGTTTATCCTCCCACAGTTTGGGATATTCAGGCTCTGATTCCGATCTTTCGGCCTTTATCCAGAGTCTCGGTCAGGTTGACGCTGCGGCTTCTGGGACTGATGGCCTCCTGCATCCTTCCGGTGCATCACGCCCGGTGGCGGATGCGGGCTCTGCAGTGGGACCTGAAGTTTCAGTGGGCCCAGCATGAGGGCAACTTGTCCGACCATGTCTTGATCTCTGAGGGCACTGCAAGACAGTTGCAGTGGTGGCTCACGGAGCGCGATTGGGTCAGCGGCAGATCCCTCTCCCTACCCCAACCGGAACACGTAGTTGTGACGTACGCGTCCCTCCAGGGCTGGGGGGGGGGCCACTTGGGAGAGGCGGAGATCAGAGGCCTCTGGCTTCCGGCGGAGTCCCGGCTCCACATCAACCCTCTGGAGCTGCGGGCGATCCGACTTGCACTGAAGGCATTCCTCCCCTCTGTCCGGGGGAGTGTAGTGCAGGTGTTCACGGACAACACCACCGCCATGTTGTACTGCAACAAACAGGGCGGGGTGGGGTCGTGGACCCTATGCCAGGAGGCTCTGCGCCTCTGGCAGTGGCTGGAACATCAGGGCGTGACCCTGGTGGTTCAACACCTGGCAGGTTCCCTGAACCCAAGGGCGGACGAACTCAGCCGTCGGTGCATGATGGATCACGAATGGCGTCTGAACTCGGACGTGGCGCAAGGCCTCTTTCAGCAATGGGGAGAGCCTTGGTTAGATCTATTCACCACAGAAGAGAGCGTGCAATGACATCATTTCTGCACGTTGGAATTTCCAAGGCGGCACTCGCTCGGAGACGCTTTTCGTCGCGAGTGGAGCTGCGGTCTGTTGTACGCCTTTCTGCTTATACCACTACTGCCCAGAGTGCTGAAGAAGATCAGGCGCGACCGGGCCCTAGTTATCCTTGTGGCTCCGGACTGGGCACGAAGATATTGGTATCCAGAGCTACTCAGCATGTCTGTCGATCCCTCGATTCGTCTGTCTCTTCAGGAGGACTTTCTGTCGCAGCAGCAGGGGACGGTCCTCCGCCCGAACCTGTCCAGTCTCCACCTCCATGCTTGGCGATTGAGCGGCGGCAGTTGAGGCCATTTGACTTGCCTCCTGAAGTTTGTAATATAATTCTGGCAGCCAGGCGTCCCTCCACAAAGTCGGTATACGCCTGCAGGTGGAACAAATTTGTGGCATGGTGCACAGCAAAGGCTGCGGATCCACTCTCTGCGCCCCTTTCTGAGGGTCTCCTCTTCCTCCTTTCGCTTGCCCAGCAGGGCTCTGCTCTGGGCACTATCAAGGGCTACCTTTCTGCCCTTTCCGCCTTCTTGAGGCTACCTGATCAGCCTTCTTTGTTCAAGTCCCCAATCGTTAACAGATTCTTGAAGGGCATCACTCATATGTTCCCCCCTGGTCCTTCCGTGATGCCCCAGTGGGACTTGAACCTGGTTCTAACTTACCTGATGTGCGCTCCTTTTGAGCCGCTTCATAACTGTCCTCTCCATCTTCTTACAGTTAAGACTGCTTTCCTGGTTGCCATCACCTCTGCCAGGAGAGTGAGTGAGCTCCAGGCTCTTTCCTCTAAACCTCCTTTCCTTTCTGTCCATCCGGACTAGGTTGTGTTGTGGACAAGACCCTCTTTCCAGCCCAAGGTACTCACAGCCTTCCACATCGGGCAGTCCATCACCTTGCCCACCTTCTTTCCGCCTCCGCATCCCTCGAAAGAGAAAGAGAGGCTCCACCATCTGGACCCAAAACGTGCGCTCTCATACTATCTGGATCGCACACGCCAGTTCCGGGTGGATGACCAACTCTTTGTTGGTTACGTCGCGCTAAGAAGGGACGGGCGGTGCACAAATGGACCATCTCTTGGTGGGTCGTGTTGTGCATCAAGGCGTGCTACTCTTTGGCTAAAAAGGAACCTCCTGTTGGGCTGAGGGCCCATTCCACTCGGGCCACGGCGGCTACTACTGCCCTGGGCTGGGGAGTACCCTTGCAGGACATATGTCAGGCAGCTACGTGGGCCTCGCTGCACACGTTCGCAAGACACTACTGCCTGCACAGTCAAGTCCGGAGGGATGGCTTCTTTGGCCGTTCCGTCCTCCAGGACTTTCTGGTGTGATTATTGGTTAGCAGACCCACCACCGGGGTTGGTATTGCTGGGGTATCTATTCTAAGGCAAGGAATCTATCACTAACGTGTCTCTTTCAGATGCACAAGTTACTACTTGTGTAACGATATATCTGTAAGAGACATTAGTTAGTGATAGATTCCTTACCGCCCCACCCATCCTCCCCATTCTGCAAACCGATATCTAGGGTTAAGGTCATCCCCTTTCAGGACCCTAGTTTCATGGCACCAGTGTTGGTTTTTATCATGGCTCTGCGTTTCTGGCACGGAAAAGCTATGTATAAGAGCTGACGTCAGCGCGCGAGGGCGGCGTCTAAGTACTCCGGCGACATCATCCCGACGACGGACGCGGAGCCGCGGACGACGCCTACCGACGCGCAAGGGTACTGCTACGCAAACATTTCCGGATCATGTCTGACGCCTGGGGATATTCTGAGGTAAGGAATCTATCACTAACTAATGTCTCTTACAGATATATTGTTACACAAGTAGTAACTTGTGCATCAGCTCTGCCACTGGAGTGGTGTACGTGGTTCCCAATGGGTAAGGAAAAAGAAGTAGCAGGTGCACTGCGAAAAATGGGCATATTGAAACATCTCCCCTTCAGCTGGGTCTTAGGAAAATTGCAACATGGATGAATCACAACCACCTCAATCTAAATGGTAGAAAAAAACGAGGCCCTGATCCTCTCTGGCCTGCTGAGATGGGTGCCCTCCTGGTGCCTTCCAGCCATGTCCGTAACTTGGTCGTAACCATTGACGACTCTTTGACCATGCACCATCAGGCAGTCAAGTTTACAGCTGTGTGTTTTACCATCCTAAAATGGCTTAGGAAGATCATCTAGATGCTGCCAGATGTCACCCAGAAAACAGTGGTCCTTGCCCTTATCACCTCACGGCTGGACTACGGAAACATCCTTTTTCTAGGTTCCAACAAGGCGGTGACCCGTAGACTGCAGCTGGTACAGAACTCTGCAGCAAGACTACTTTTCAGGGTTCACAGAGCCACTCCCATTTCTGGCTCCTCTGTGACTTACATTGGCTCAGGGTAGAGAACCATATCAATTTCAAAGCCCTGAGTTATATGTTCAAGATCAAAGCGGGTTCAGCATCACAGTATCTGCAATCTCTTGTTTGCCCTTATGCTCCCACTCGTCATCTACAATCTGCAACTCATGAAAACTTTATGGTACCCAGGTTCAAATTCGCCAGGATGGGTGGAAGATCTTTTGCGTATCTTGGCCCGTCCCTCTGGAATGCTCTTTCCCTCGCTATCCGCAAAGAAACTATTTACACTAACTTCCGCAGATCCCTGAAGACCTGGTTATTTAACCAATAATCTCAATCCGCCGCCGCTTTATCTTGCACCCAGTCCGTCCAGGCGCCGGGAAACCCTTTTTGGGTAGCTGTTGCGCCTTATAAATTCAATAAATAAATAAATAGGAGATTTCTTTTTCACAATGCAGTGGTCCGCAAATGGGAAGATATACCAAAAGTGGGGATAGTTACATTGCTGCTAGACCAATTTCAATATCTCATGTGTGGCGTGCACTACTGGGCGACGAGTTGCAGGAGCCTGCGGAGATACTGATACTCATATTATACAAGCAAGTACTCCCCCAAAAGTGTGTCACCAAAATGTATGGTTTAGCTAAGGACATTAAGAAAACGCAATTAATAAAAACACAGCAGGACGGGCAAAAAGACTTAGACTTAGTGATTAATGACAAGAGCTGGCAATACTGTTGCACAGTCACCAAACACATATCTCTAAATAGCAGACACAGATTGATTCCCTTTAAATATATAAATAGAGTGTATTACATGCCAGAAAAAGCTTTGCAAATATGGGTTGCCGGACTCTGCGGCATGTCACCGCTGCTCAGAACAGACAGCTGTATTTGTACACGTTGCACGGTACTGCCCGAGAATCCTGAGATATTGGGAGGGAATCTTTCAAAAACTGAGTGAGATTACAGTGTCATACTCTTGAGCCCAACCCTTTACTGGTCCTGCTAGGGCTAGATAAAGAGGTGGATAAAAGTATCAGGAAATTGGTAGCGATTGGGCTGCTATTGGCTAAAAATAGAGTGGTGATGCTACAGGCGAAAGGACCAATACCAACAATAGATGAATGGGTTGCCGATATACTATACTGCAACACACAATCAGACTTATATAATTAGCTGCTACCCCCTCAGAGTCGACCCAAAAGTTTCTGGTTACTACACCAGCATTATCCTGTGGGTAAGGAAATGGGGAACTGGAAGGCAAAAAGGTGACGGACTGATTGTCTACACTAAAGGTTGAGCCTCACCTTTTGGGCTGAGTGCATTGTAATTAATCATCTAAATATGCAAGATACCTCTATGCATGATGGGTCAGGTTGCTTATGTAAGATATAGCCTTCCTGTTTGTGCTTACCATGTTTATGTGTGAGCCATGTTTTTGGTTGTATTCAATATACTAGAAGTAACTGACATAGAAGATGACTCCTGTATTATTATATGTTGTGTTACTGTTATAACTAATAAATAAAATAAGAGAATGCAGAGGTAGTCAGACCTCCCTTTTCTCTCATTCCTCTGCCACCAGAACTCGCTGAGTGACTATTGTGATAGGTTGATCTGTTTACCACCAGCGTGAACGTGCAATGTTAAGACTTCTGCCCCTGTGGAGTTTCTTAAGTAGCTCTAGCTTGCAGACCGGTTTCCCCTCGAGTGTAACTCAGGACTCCTGTACGTCTCTCCGCTGATACCCCTCCTGCCCAGAGTTCTAAAAAAGATCAGGACCAACCTGGCCTAAGTCATCCTAGTGGCTCTGGATTGGGCACGAATAGTATGGTATCTAGAATGCCTGAGCATGAGCATCTGTCCTCCGAACCAGCGGCCTCTTTGGTACGATCTCCTGTGGCAACAACAGATGCAACCAAACCTGGGCACTCTCCACCTTCATGCCTGGAGATGGAGTGGCCATAGTTGAGGCTTTTCTGTCTCCCTACCAAAGGTTCTGATGTCATCTTAGCAGCCAGGTGTCCATCCACCAAACCTGTCTATGTCTGCTGTTGGAATAGGTTTGCAGCCTGGTGTTCCTAATGCCATGTGGACCTCGTTTCTGATCCTCCGGCAGGTTTTGTTCATTCTCTTTTTAGCCCTGCAAGGCCTTGCTCTGAGCACTGTTACGGGCTACCTGTCAGCTAATGGCTTTTCTGCTAATGCCAGATCAACCCTCCCTGTTAAAGTCACCAGTTGTGGCTCTTTTTTTTTTTTTTAAAGGTTTGCAACATTTGTTCCTGCCTACTCCCTTTGTGAAGCCTCAATAGGACCTTAGTTTGGTCCTTACTTTCCTCGTGTGTTCCCCATTTGAGCCACCACATAGTTGCTCTTCGCGCTTTTGACCATCAAAACGGTTTTCCTGGTGTCTATTGAACTGGCCAGGATAGTCAGTGAATTTCAGTCTCTGTCAATCCCCTCAATACACCAATTCTTTCCATGATTAACGGGTCCTGCAGATGCGTGCCTTTTCCCTCTGAAGGTGATCACCCCCCTTTCGTGTCGACCACAACATCACTCTGCCTGTTTTCTACGCTCTGCATTACCAAAGGTAAGTAACTTGTTCTTCTGGCACTGTAGCAAAACACTAGCCAACACATTAATTGAACCCTTAAGCACAGTACACCTTAGGCTTTCTCAAGGTTGGAAATTATGTACTCATGGGTTCATGATAATGAATATAACGAAATACAATTTCAAAATAAGGTATAGAAGAATAGAAACCTAATCTAAAGATGTACAGACATGATCATGAAACACAGCTACCTGAATGTACAGTACACATTATAACCTTGTGTGAAACATAGTGATGACAGACATAAGTGTTAGTGTGGCCAAGAAGCAGTATTTCATTTAACATTGGGTGACATTTAATGACTAATACAATAACCTTTGCTCGTACTAAAGAAGTGGCAGTCTTGTCATAAATGATAGTGTACCATACTGGTATCAACTCCTAACTCTAACTCTCACATATTCACAAACTGTCAATGCCAGCACATACTGATCGGCAACGAGAGGAAAACAGCATGGAATTATCTTATTTTCAATTGTATTGCTTGCAAAATGTTCCCTTTGCTTTGACTGATTTGCAGGACAATCATCATCTAAGCCAAACCTTTCTTTCAGCTGCTTCAGTTATTTTTATGATAATAATGCTATCATTCCCACTTGACTAGAGCTAGAATAGTAAATAAGCCCCTTCCAATTATATTCATTGTCCCGAATGTTTGTAGAATAGGAGTTAGAATAGTAAATGTAAATGTAAATGTGGGTGTACTTGTAAAGCGCACTGCGACTCCAAGGAGTATCCTGGCGCTGAAGACCGCTGGGGAACCCGTCCTGTTTTTCCCTGTGAGATAGTCCCTTTCTGGGTATCTCCAAGGTGAAACCAGGCATCCCCGGCGTCTGTGGGGGGCCGTTGTAGAGATGAGGCCAGCTTAATGCCCAGAGTTGCCGAGTGTGTTCCCTGGTTAGAGTAGGCACCGAGGCGAGAATTATCGAGTCCGTTTTGACCCTGCTCCACGACCCTGCCGCGTCGGGAATTGAACCCTGGTCCCGGGCCGTTCTCTGCTTACGGGTCTGCCGCCTCTAACCAGTGAGCCACACCACTCCACTGAATAGTGGATACATCAACCCTGTCCTTCGTCCACCCCCCACCATGAAACAAATCTGGTTTAAGTGTTTGCTGCTAGGCCTCAGGTGCAGTGTGGACAGCGATTGGTGCACAACACACACCATGAGCGGTACCATGAACTGGTCTTAGCAGGTCTGTGAGTGTCAGTGCCTATTTTTTTGTATTCAGGGTAGATGCCTCACAAGATTCTGGATGACCATTTCCCAGCAGCATTAGATCTGAGGTAGAAATATATCTGCTAGACCTGGCATCCTTGGTGTGGTTTCCCTTGCCTTTTTTTTGCCTTCTGACCTCCTGTTTTTGCTAACTTCGTTTTTGCTTGTGTTAGGAATCTGAGCACTTTAACATTGCTAACCAGTGCTAAAGTGCCCATGCTCTTTACTTTAAACAAGGGAACATTAGTTTTATCCTCAATTAGCATATTTGATTTACTTATAAGTCCCTAGTAAAGTGTACTAAATGTGTCCAGGGCCTGTAACTCAAATGCTAGTAGTGGGCCTGCAGCACTGATTGTGCTACCCACTTAAGTAGCCCTTAAAACATGTCTCAGGCCTGCCGCTGTGGGCCCTGTGTGTGCAGTTTTAAACTGGCATTTTGACCTGGCAAGTTAACCTACTTGCCAACCCCAAACCTTACTTTTTATTACATATAGGTCAACCCTAAGGTAGGCCTTAGACAGCCCAAGGGCAGAGTGAGGTGCATTTAAAAAGTAGGACATGTATTCTTACGTTTTACATGTTCTAGTAATGAAATACACTCACATCTTTTTTGCTACTGCTGGGCCCATCTCTCCCACTCCCATAGGTTAACATTGGGATTACTTTATCACATTTTATAAGTGTAATTTCCAAAGAGATGGGAAACCCAAATTTGGTGTCTCTTGACTCACAATGTAAAAACTCAACTGATGGTGAACTTGGTTTTTAAATTGCAGTTTTGACAATGACCTTTTTAGAAAATTGGCATTTTCTTACTTGAGTCATTTGGTGCCTTTTGCCTCTCTCTGGGATAAACATCTGGTGTGGGTGACAGGTGGCTTCCTGCGTTCCCTCTAGACAGCCACACACAAAGGAAGGGTAGATTTGACTGAGTAGCCATCTACATGTTCATGGGTCATTCTGAGCAGGATGGGAGGGAGGAGCTGACACATTACACCTGAAAGGGCTGTGACCTCTCCCCACACAAAGTATTGCATAACCTCCTGGAGTGAGTCTGGAGTCAGCAAAGGAAAGGCAGCTGGAGTGAGCCTGGAGTCAGCAGGTCCGCAGCTGAACTCTGAGTAGTGTCTCGGTCCAGGGCAAGTGTACGTGATTCCATACTGCTTCATTGAATGTGGGAAAGAGTTTTGCTTTCACAAAGCTCAGGTGTCACGATTGTGGCAACAAAGATCACTGTACATACGGATGCCTCCAGAATCAACGCTCTCTCATAAAACACTTCATCAAGCAATACTGTTCTTAAGTTTAAATTGTGATGGTCTAAAACGCATGCCTCTGGGTGCTGCATTGTTTCACCCAGAAGGATCAGGAGCCATATCATGTGTAAAGCCCGTGCACCATGGAAAGAGGCAGATGAGCTGATTTTGGTGAAATGGCATTGCTTTTAGTGCATACATTAACTTAGAAAATGTATGAGTAAGTGTATAAGCTGTAGACAGAGGAGCAGCTCTGAAACATGAAGAGGCAATCACTGATACAGATTTCTAGGTATGTGCCTCAGATGGTGCAGATTCAGCAAAACAGGTTTAGAGTCTGCAATTCATGCGTAGATTGGGTCCCAGAACACCACGCTCAGCTTTCATTCCTACTGCTGTAGAGAGCCATCCGGCCTCTCACCTACAATGTTGCCACTTACACACACGCACGCATTCACCCTCGGGACGGGCACGCCCCGAGGTATATATTAAAAGGGCGGAAGACCGCTCGGGGTCTTTCCGGCATACCAGACTAGTGTGTGTGGGTGTCCTTTACTTTATCAGCAATACGCGCGAGGCCCTGACCTCGCCCCACTACACTGGCGACGAGGCCGGTTCTGCCCCTGCGCGTGCCTGGCCATCTGCTGGGGCTCCTTGCTCCGCTGCCTGCTGCTTGGTGCCGGCTGCTCCCGCCTGACGTCCCTGTGCCTGCGGAGCTCGTCCGCCGGCCTGCTGCCTCCGCTGTCATCGGCTCCCCGCCCACGCGCCTCCGTGCTCGGAGCGCGTTCAGCTGGCGGGAGCCGTCTGGTGAGTGAGTCACCCCCGCGTCCCTGCCGGCGCGCCCCCGCGCGGTGTGTGCTGCTGCCTGGGGGCTCGCCCCGCTGCACCCGCTGCGCTAGCGTGCCTCTCGTGGTGTGCTGCCCCAGAGGGGGTGGGGTGAAGAGGGGAGACGTTGCACGTCAGCCCCGAGGCCCTGCCTGCCTCCAACGCCGGCGCTGCTCTCCGCCACGTGGTCTCGCTCTGGTCTGCCCTGGGACTGCCTTGGAGGGACTTTGGCCATCAAGCACTGGCAAAGGCGCCTACTTCTGCATCCATCTGGTCCCATTGCTGGCTGCTCCCCGCCCTGCTGTCTCGGCCTGCTCGTGCCCTGGGGGAGGGGGGTGTGTGCTGCTGCACCGCGACGCCCAAGGGTTATCAAACAAGCATTGGCCGAGCCAACAGCCAGACAACCACGTGCGCAACTTCCTGCCTCTAGTCCACGCTGCGCAGCCTGCGCAGATAGGGGGTGATCACTGCAGGAGCCAACATTATGGACAACGCCGCCACAGGGGGTGCGCCCACGTGGACAGCCGCTCATGCCGCTACGCCACGCCCGCCTCCGCGGCGCGGCGCTACAACTCACGTGGTTAGCCATGCCCACACTGGAGTGGCCCCGCTTCCACCTTTCAGCGAAATTGCGGACCCTGCAACAGCGGCGCCGCGATGGAAGGCGTGGCTGGGGCGTTTGAACCTCTACTTTAGAGGCACCAGAGAGACGGATAATACAGTGAAAAGATCACTTCTGATCCTGTATGGGGGCCCAGAAATCTATGACCTATTCGAGTCCCTCCCAAACACCGGCGAGGACGATGACTACGACGCGGCGGTGGCCGCGCTGAACACCCACTTTGATCCCCAGGTCAACACAGACTATGAAAAGTTCAAGTTTAAGCGGGCATGGCAAACTGAGGGCGAATCAGTGGACATGTACTATGCCAGGCTGCGCCGGCTGGCCAGCAGCTGCCCGTTTACTGACGCACGTGAGGAAATCAGGGACCAGATCATTGTAGGTTGCAAATCAAAACTGCTACGGAAGCTCATCCTCAGACAACCGGGCATCACGTTGGACGCCATCCTCGTCCTGGCCCGCTCCCATGAACTGTCGGACTCCAGAGCGGACGAGATGGAGCTGGCGCTCCGATCCCCCATAGCCCCGCAAGCTGCGCCCAAGATGGTGCCCATCAAGGAGGAAACCGTCGACGTAATACAGAGGAGGCCGACGGGAGGTAGAGCTCGACAGTGGCAGACACGGGACACGCAATGTGCCTACTGTGGGGGAGACCATGCAGCGTCTGCTGTGTGCAACGCGAAGGGAAAGACGTGCTCGAAGTGCGGCAGACTCAATCATTTTGCCGCGGTGTGCCAAGGAGGACGATACAGGCCCACGGCTCAAAGGGCGCGAGGCGGACATGGACCTCGGTCGGTGTCCTCCAGGGTGAGACAACTGTCGCTGGAAACAGAACACCCGCCGCCTGACACGACAGCCCAAGAACGGAAGCCATACTATGAGGACGAGGAAGACGACGAAGTGTATGTAGTGTCTTACGTCAGCAGGATATCCACCCGGAAGAGACCACCACCCATGTGCACGATCTCGGTGGAAGGATCTGAAGTTAGAGCGCTGATTGACACCGGAGCCTCTGTGAATGTCATGGACTCTGCCCAGTACGATCAGATGTCGTCAAAACCTGCGCTGGCTCCGACGAACGCTCGGATATACACATATGGAGGCACCGAGCCCATGCCGCTACGCGGCGTCATCAACGCCACCATTCGAAATGGAGAGTACACGACGGAAGCCCGGTTCCACGTAACCGAGGGGAGGAAAGGAACACTACTCAGCTGCAACACAGCGGAAGACCTCGGATTGGTCTTCTTCGCCAACCAAGTTCACCAAGCGCACGCTGACGCCATACTGGGAGACTTTCCCGCGCTTTTCAGTGGCCTCGGAAAGCTCAAAGGCAAGAAGATCAAACTGCACATAGACACTTCCATCCGTCCCGTCGCTTTGCGTCACAGAAGAGTGCCTTTCAACCTCCGCGTTCAGGTCGAAGAGGAGCTGAAGAAGCTCGAGGACCTCGACGTCATTGAGAAGGTGTCGGGACCAACTCCGTGGGTGTCTCCCTTGGTGGTCGCCCCGAAACCCAAACAGCCTGGGGCCATCAGGCTGTGCGTCGACATGAGGCTGCCAAACACTGCTGTGAAAAGGGAGCGCCACATCACGCCCACCATGGACGACATTGTCGCCGACCTCAATGGGGCCAAGTGGTTCTCCAAACTGGATCTTAACGCGGGTTACCACCAGCTAGAACTTGATCAGAGCAGCCGATACATCACGACATTCTCCACCCATGTCGGGCTCCGGAGGTACAAGAGGCTGAGCTTTGGAGTGTCATCGGCGGCCGAAGTTTTTCAAGACGCCATAAGGGAAGTTCTGTCAGGGCTGTGTGGGGTCATCAACTTGAGCGATGACATTCTGATATACTCGAACTCACTGGTGGAGCACCACGCACACTTGAGGGCCACCCTCCAGAGGTTACAGGAACATGGACTGACCCTCCACAAGGAGAAGTGTTCGTTCTACCAAGAAGCGGTGGACTTCTTCGGTTACCGATTCACGCGCGAAGGACTCCGCGTTGACCCAAAGAAGGCGGAAGCTATTCAGAATGCCAGCACACCCAGAAACCCCACCGAGGTGAGAAGCTTCCTCGGGATGGCCACGTACTGTGGCCGCTTCATACCCAACTTAGCCGACCTGGCCGAGCCACTCCGCGCTCTCACGAGACAAGACCATGAATGGGAATGGACTGGCGCAGCAAACGAGGCCTTTCAGGTAATCAAGGCGAGCCTTCTGGACAAAGCCACGATGGCCTACTTCCAGCCACGCAGGAAGACCGAATTGGTAGTGGATGCCAGCCCCGTAGGCCTCGGCGCGGTTCTACTGCAGGAATATGGCCAGAACGACTGGAAGCCTGTCGCATATGCAAGCAAGGCTCTCACGGACACTGAAACGAGATATGCTCAAATCGAGCGAGAGGCGCTAGCCATCAAGTGGGCCTGCCAACACTTCCACTTGTACCTCTGTGGTCAACCCTTCACCATCGTGACTGATCACAAGCCACTCCTGCCCCTATTCACCGGGTCCTCCAGGCTTGCACCACCGCGGATTGAACGATGGGCCGTCCAGCTCCAAGGCTACAATTTCACCCTAATCTTCCGTCCCGGCGCCAACAATCCAGCGGATTATCTGTCCAGGCATCCGGACGTCACCAGGAAAGCAGTCTCCCTGGCTGATAGTCCACTAGTGGAGGAATTCGTACACATGGTCTCGGTGGCTGCATGCCCGGAAACCCTCACCTTGCCAGAAATTGGAAGAGCCACCGCCGAAGATGAGACTCTGATCCGTGTCAAGAATGCCCTGGACACTGGAAGTTGGACTCGATTTCTGGAAGGGGCTCAGGGACTCCGCCCGGAGGTTAGCCACGCTAGACAACAACTGTGGCAGGTCCGACATGAACTGAGCGTCGGCGATGAAGGCGTCATACTGAGAGGGCATCTCATCGTAGTGCCTGCAAGCCTTCAACAACAGACCCTCGCGATCGCTCACACGGGTCACCAGGGAACAGCCAAGACGAAGGCCAGGCTTCGTAACAAAGTATGGTTCCCGGCCATGGATCGCATGGTCGATGAGATGGTGCGCTCCTGCCATGCCTGCACCATCACGGGATCAGACCCGGCCCCCGCCCCAATCCTCACTGAAGAAGCGGCGACAACACCCTGGACCAAGCTAAGCATCGACTTTGGGAGCTTCCCAGATGGTCGTCACACGCTGGTCGTTGTGGACTCTTTTTCAAAGTTCCCTGTCGTAGAACTACTCTCCTCCACCGCCTTTGGGCCAGTCAAGAAAGCGCTAGGCCACATCTTTGCCACTATGGGGCTCCCGGAGGAGGTGAAGTCGGACAATGGACCCCCTTTTCAAGGGCGAGAGTTCCAAGCATACCTTGAGGGCCTGGGGATAAAGCACCGCAAAATCACACCGTTGTGGCCGCAAGCCAATGGTGAAGTGGAGAGGCTCATGCGGACTCTCAACAGAGCACTCCGCATCGCCGTCAATGATGGAAAAGACCCTGAAGCTGCACTGGACCAATTCCTGAGTGCCTACCGGCAGACCCCGCACAGCACCACCCACTGCGCACCGGCGCATGTCATGTTCAAGAGTGCCCCGCGTGGCAACATCCCAGCATCTTCCACATGGACCCCGGAAGAGAGAGATGGTGGTGCCATCCAAGCACGGAGAATTGTCACCAACCAGAAGGCAAGTGAGAAAAGACACGCCCGACACCCAGGTCTGCAAGAAGGAGACGTTGTTGTGGTGCAAGATCGGCACCCTGGGTGGAAATTTAGAACCCCGTTCGAACCAGAACAGTGGGTCGTGGAGAGGGTTCAAGGAACAATGGTGACGGCCCGCCTCGGCCAACAGACTGTCACACGGAATGTATCTTGTTTCAAACGAGTTAGAGTGCCGGAGGGCACTCCCCAGGAAGCCGATGAAACCATCGACATCGGCGCACATGGTCCGGACGATGGAAGAACAGGGGCCCAAAACTCCGTGCCCCTCCCGAGCTGTGACCAGTCAGGAGAAGACAGGCGTCACCTTGGTGTGCCCCGAAGTGAAGTAACTAGGGACACTTTTTCTTCCCGAGATGAGACGACAACCCCGGCCGGGGCTGTTGAGTCTCCTGCCCGGACCAACCACAGATACCACCTGCGGCCCCATCCAGGGCCAAGCCAAAGACTTCGAGACTATATATGTACTTCCCCATAGCTATCATGTGGGGATGGTCTATATGTGAACTAAATTGAAGGAGGGATGTAGAGAGCCATCCGGCCTCTCACCTACAATGTTGCCACTTACACACACGCACGCATTCACCCTCGGGACGGGCACGCCCCGAGGTATATATTAAAAGGGCGGAAGACCGCTCGGGGTCTTTCCGGCATACCAGACTAGTGTGTGTGGGTGTCCTTTACTTTATCAGCAATACGCGCGAGGCCCTGACCTCGCCCCACTACAACTGCCACCAGGTCAAAACAAAGCTTGGACCTTAGGGGTCCGAAACAAGGCTAGACCCTTGGCAACATCACCTGTACAAAAGACTAATTGCATGTAATGGTTCACATTGAATTGCACTTGTTCTTTTTCCCAGGACTGAAAATGCATTATACCTGTGCACACTGCACACAATGCAAAGTTAAAGTGCCTTATGCAACTGTCACAAATGCCTGGCAGGAAAGCAGTTCCCACACTGTTTGAAGAAAAAAAAAGACCTACCCACATGCTTGAGAAAAATCTATTCTTTGGGGTCCTTGTAATGGCTTTTCAAATAAATACAAAATCCTACAGACGCAGCACAACAATGTAAAATAAATGTCATTCCTAATGTGAACTGCAGGTGATGAAGTTTACTTAGCTGTAGGTACTTTTATGGCAGCAAACAATGCTGATGTATTAAGAAGCAGTTAACAGTATGCATATTAATTTCTTAGCAAGTGTTCCCACATGGCCAAATAGAGGAGAAATAGGCTTAAATCAGACAGTAATATATATGTATTTTCCTGGTTGTTTCTGGGTATCTCAAGGTAAAGAATGGTGCAAAGTGACTACTAGAAAAGAGGGATTTAAATCCTGAGAGATTAGGCAGGGAGCTGAGAGAAATTGTGATAAGTCACTTGAAAGAGCAAATTCGAGGAAAGGGTACAAACAAAGGAGTTAGCAGCAAGAAAGAATGTAGGAATACTTAAAAATAGGAATGAGTGAGGGAAGGAAGCACTGGAAAACACTGTCCCCTTGATTATGTACAGAACAAAAAAGAATAATCTATTATTTTTAAAAATTTGGAAAAACACTGGAAAAACCCCCACCAGAATTCACAACTGAATATAAACTGAAAACAGATAAGTCTAGTTGTAGTGCTGTAATACATATCCTATAGACGTTTCATTTGTATTTCAGCGCTAGGAAGTCAGTGTTTCAACCAAATGATGAAAACTAAAAACATTAATATCTTTTTTTTTAAGATGTTAACGTTTCTTCTGTGCGGGTCAAGCCAGGTGTGAGAACAGTCAGATCCAGTGTTTCTGTTTCTCTCTTTTGTCCATTCATCTTTTTCTAGGTTAACTACTGAGCACCACAATATCATTTTTATGGTTTTCAGTCGATTCAGGGAAATGTGGAGAATTTTATCATTCCTGTTGAATCCGAATGGGCAGGTTAGTGCAAATTTGACAGCTTATCGGACACATAGTATAGATGGCTTATTTGAGGAACAAGTATTATCGTGATGTGACCTTTCTCCTAAACAGGCCATGATAATAAAAAAACCTTGTAGCCATCCGTCCCTAATTTTGGATGCCTAGGCAATGGGACGCCAGAAAAGGTACCTTGAGTAAAGTCTAATTGGCGATTCTGAGATTGGCTGTTGCACTGGATTGGCAAGGTGGTCACTTGGCCTAACTTGCATGTGGGCTACTGAAACGACACTAGGGTGTGTTGATTATCTTCATTAAGTACTCTCTGGCAGGGCTAAAGGTAAATAGGTCCTGGGATTAGCTGTCTGTCTGGCACATAAGGTGGACATTAGACTCTGTATGCATTGGCTGCTGGGGCAAGAATGTACCTTAAGGCACAGAAATCAACTTCTTTACAGGGTTTCTGATAGTGCAAAGGTCCTATGATTGGCTGTTGTGTTGGCACAGCAAGAAGGTCACATGACTGAGTGCATTGCGGCTGCTGAGATGAAACTTTGCTTGATCATCTCCTTTCAGGGAGCTCTGGTAGATGGAAAGTGTGAGGATTTGGGTGTATTATAAGGTATGGCTGTGCAACCTTAGCGTGTAACACACTCACAAAAACTGTCTTGGGTTCTGTCAGGCTCATTTGCAAAACCTTTAGTTGAACCCTGGGTAGCTGTGACTGTGAGCACTAAAGCTTAAACAAAGGAACTGGTGTAAAGCATTTAGAAGCACCAAACAACAAAATTAGAAAGTCACACAGCACGAATTAAATCTGATACCAATTTATAAAAATAGATTATATTTTTATGAATTTTTAGAGACCAAGATGAGCAAAATCCACAGGAAGGTTTCGGGGATATAGATTTTTAAAGAAAACATAAACCTCAGTTTAACTGCAAACAATCAATTAATCAACAAAGCTTTATTCGATTTTTGCAACAAAAAAATCATAAAAGCACATAACATTATAATCAGTACAGCTTTGAAATCAATTATTAAAAATTATTACAAATATCGTCAATGACATAGATTAAAAGCCCTGCTTCCTTTAATTTTAATCAAAGGGAATAACATATTATAAAACATTCATATAAAGATGGTTTTCCTGCACTTAATTACCTTTTATCATTAAAATTAACATACAGTATTCAAAATCCAACTATTTCATGTTTTAAGACCCCCATCAAGAAAAGTACAAGATAGAGGCAAACAGAAGGAGAGTTTAAGAGCTGAAAAAACAACAGAGCAGGCTTGACTTGGCTAAAGTTCATTGGCCTTAAGATCCCGAACAGGAATTTATGCCGCAGATTATTATATTTTGGAAAAAACATAGTGATATGTAAAGTGTCATTAATCATTGTGTTGTCACATTCGCAAAGGGGCAGGTCCGAATTAGAGAAACAACCAGGATTAGAGAGAATGAGGCGGAAAATAAATTTAGCAAAAAATGGGTCAATAGACGACGTTGATAGCGTGTAATATTCCAAGTTAAATATGGTTCAATATGGCTGACGGTTTTCACTAATACTGCATGTCGCATAGTGTGTTTTGTTAGTGCAAAATCCTCGCGCTCAGATGCAAACTTGTACCTAAAAACTAATTTGACCTTTTTGCCAACCAAGCGAGTTAGAACAGAAGGATTGTCATACAAATCAAACCACCCTAGGGCCCGGAACTTGCAGGCCAAATATGCCAACCACAGGATCAACAAGCATTTGCAATGCAATAGGTCTCGCATTAGGAAAGTTTGAGTTATTGGTATTGTAAATGACAAATTTTTTATGTATGTGTTGGTTTTGAAAATAGCGAAATTAATAGCTTTGTCATTTACAATGCCAATAGTTATAACTTTCGCAAATGTGACACCTATAGCATTTGTAATGCAATATGTGTTGTATTAGGTTTTAGCGCCAACCTCCCTCCCTAACACAAAACAAGGAAAGTGAAGGCGGGATCGCCTTTTTTGATGGATGAGTTAGAATGGAATGGAGATCGTGGCTAACCTGAAAAAAGGAGGGTCATATACCCTAGCGCACGAACAGAATAAAGCCCCCGTACGTAAAAAGCGCTTGGAATAACAATGATGGTGTTCGCCAGTTTTTTTTTTTTAAAGGAAAAATATTCTGACCCGTCGCAAAAGTCAATCCAGAGTAGCCTAAAAGCAATAACATTAGCACTGGCGGTAAACGCATTACTGTGGGCAATTCCCATTACAGTAATGTTTCTTTTTTAGTATTTGTTTTATAGTGCGAGCCAGGCCCAAGGGCATTAGAGCGCTTTACAAAGAACCAGTCATCACGCATGTATTTCGGCACACGAAGATTATTAGGTGATTTGTAACCATTGTCGTGAAAGAACAAGCATTGGCTTAATGGGCACCGGGTACCAACATAAGCCAGCTGGGAAGGCTGAAAGAGGCAGTGTGCACAGGGGCAGCACCGTATGCCTGAGGCTGCAGGTGTATACAAGGGGAAAGCAGCAGCATGCAGAAGTTATTGGAGCTCAGGATCATTCCCTGGGTAGAAGCATGCATGAAGCAACTGGATATGAATACAGGCTATAATGGATGAGGCACCGGAGGATCAGGATCGAGCCGTGTTGTCCCGTGATCAGCCCTCTATTATATTGTGTTCCTGTTTGGTGGACTTTATGGCGCAAAGGAGGCAGAGAAAGAGCAGGCCGCCAATCACGGCGACTCGTCCCTTCTTCACCATGTTTGGGTGTGAGCTGTGCAGCGCGGGCTCTCGAATCTGGGGGCTTATGGCATTTCTAGGGATGGATGATCGCAGGACAGGGCGAGCACAGAGGTTTGCGTTTCCATAAAAGTGGCATTAAATACAAGAGCGTTATACATTTGGTGACAAATATTCTGCGCCAAGACAGTTGTTTTCTCTCTTCATTTCACCCAATTATCTTTTCAGAAATGACATTCCCTGAAGACGGGCTATTCTAGTCAGAAATGCATCGGGATTGTCTAACCAGTTGATTTGCTTCATTGATTGGTCCACGGAGCAACTCATTCCTGAAAAGTTATCACACTGTGAATGTGAATATACATGAAGGAATTCATGAATTTATAAAATCAGCAAAAATATAAAATTGAGACTAACTTTATTTTAATGAAGATTGGAATGCAAGCAGTAGTCAGACTAACATTAGGGATGAAAGCTCCTTTGTCTCAATACAGAAGGCGGAAGGACATCTGCACCTCCGACCTTAGTCTTGCATGCGGCAGGCACCCTCAGAGAGGCATACCATAGCAGATGATGACGCTCACTGTCACACATTTTATTACTTTCATTTTCCGAGGTGTACCTTTTTGTGCAATCAATGTCCTTACATTCATCCATACTTTCATACTTGATCGATTATGGACGTGACACATCTGTGTGAATTTGAATGATTTATTCACATTTGGTGGAGTATCGGAGCAGAAGCAGTACATGGCCATGCAACCCACATTATATTGTAGCCCAATGAAGGGCCAGCTAGAGTCATTTAAGGATTGACAAGTACATAGGGAGAGGAAGAGTACAGTCCGCAGTCGGAATGGTGTGTCATTGGTAAGCAAACAAAATATGGCAGTCCATGTCGAGGTCCACGGTGAGTGTTGCAGAATGTTTCGGGGGACAGTGGGAGGTGTTGTTACAGGGCATGATGCAGAGGGCAGAACCAAGCTGAAACAGGGTATATGGCGGAGTCGATTGCTACTGGCTCCTTCTTAATACACAGGTGGAATCACCCACATCTTCGTCCTCTATGTCATCTGTCTGACATGTGGGTGCTGATGTTTGGTCTGTTTTGTTTCTGGTAGTCTAACACTTGGCCTTGGAATGAGATGTCTTCTTCGGTGAGGTGCTGGGAGCCAGCTGTGGTGGTGGGTGCTTCCTGCTGTGTGGTCTGTGCAGCGGGTGGGGTCACCTCGATGCAGCTGGGCTGCCTTGCTCCTGGAGGTGGGTTGCCATAGCTGTCCATGAGCTGTTGTAGGGCGTCGGTGTCAAAGGTGTGGAGGTCCTCTTCATCATCACTGATGAGTTTTCTGGTCTGCTCTGCAGGAGGTGTTGATTTTCCCTCTGCAATGTGAAGGGGACATGCATTTTAACATTGCGTTGACATGTATGTTGACGCATTGTTCACGTTTACATACAGACTGCATGACAATGTACATTGTGACTGTTTGGGAGGTGCTGACTATTTGATGCGGGACAGTGGACATTTGAACTACAGCACAGATGTGAGGTTGTACACGTACATTATCATCTCACAGTTTCCTGCTATGCCAGATGTGATTGGCCAGTTTCTACGCACAAGCGGAACCAGTTGTGTACTCTGTTCTGTAGTGAAGGTTTTGCACTTTGTACCACATTGTCGTCAATGTTGATGTTCTGTTATTGCTATGTGTGTGTGCTGCATTGTGGAAGAGTCACCCCTGCAGCTGTGATTTTACTGATCCTTATCCCTTTGAGGCGGTGTGCCTTTGACTTCTGTGCTTCTACAGTGCTGAGATGTTGCAGACTTGGATAAATTAGGCTCTTGTTCAGATTTTGGACTCTTGGGCATGGTTTATCCGCAGGTGTGTTGTTGACGTCAGGGGTTGTTTGTGCACGTGGATGTGTCAGAGTGTGACCTGCTCCTTTCTGGATGTGTTCCACACTCAGCCACCTCAGTGTCATGGCGTGCACCATGTCATGATAATTGGACTGCAGCCATGCTATTTTCATGCAGTGTCACTTGCATTGTCAGTGTGGCTCACAGACACGCAGCATTGCTGGTTTTAACACGTGTGCATGGGTTGGTTGTGAGATTGGTGTGCTGTGTGGGGCGGGACCCCTTTGTGCCCATAGTCGAAGGGGGCCTACTTCCTGTTTGTATGTGTGCTGCAGTGTGCCAAGGGGATCAGGGCCATGATCTAGAGTCATTGTGGGTGTGCAGTGTGCTCTACTTAATTGTGCATGTGTGCCATTGTGCCCATCTCCCCACGTCCCCCCAGTGCCTGTGTGGTACTCACCCTGTTGCTGTTGTGTCACGTCATGTCGAGCAGTGTCCGGGCCCCCGCCTACTGCCTCCGTCTCTACACCGATGACTGTGGACACCATTTCCTCCATCTCATCCAGCTCCTGGTGTTCCGCTGTACTTCCACCTCCAGTCTGCATTGCTGGCTGATGGTTGTCAGCGAGTTTCTTCTTGGTTTTGTGCTTCGCATCATTCCAGCGCCTCTTGACCTATCCAATTGTCCTCCTCCTCACTCCGACTGCATTCCTCTTGTCCAGGATGGACTGCTATATAGCCGTGTTGAGAATACAACGTTAACACAGCGTTATTTTACCGCGATAGGCTGCAACACGCGAAGTTGCGTTAAGCTAATTTTGCGATAATTGTCACACGTTCTTGAGAATATCCCCCAGAGTGCATGAACCATCCTAAATGCTCATTGAAGAACATTGCAGCCAGTTCACAAAGGCATTTGTGAGTGTGTGAATTGGAATTGCGTAGTACTGTTTCATATACTCAAAAATGCCTTTGCAAATTAGCCTTGTAGTTTGAAATATAGAGGCGGATGAAAAATAGTTTTCATCTACGCCATAAGAATGATACTTAAAAAAGGAGCCACCCAAACCGAAAAATTAGTTTAGGGTTACCTTAAAGATTATTGGGTGAACTCAAAAGGGCCTTCATGATTATAATTTCACATACTCATACATGCCTTTGTGAATCGGCTTCAAAATGTGCACAACCTGTGAATACACAGAGCCCACATACTGTGTGCTCCCTCCTGAACTAGGAGATAACAGACCAGACTAATTGATTCCTGCCTTCTTACCTCCTTTTTCTCACTCTAGCCCTTCCTCCCTGCTTCCCTCCCCCCTCCATTCACATATGGGTGTTCCGAATATCCAATGGGGGTGGAGGGGCATCTGACCCTATCCATATCACCATGGTAACATGTGTAATATATCTTTAAGTGGGGGGGGGGAATACTTGGACTCTGTGCATCTCACAGAACGGAATCTATTATTAATCAAACAGAATAAATGAAACACTTAAGTGTAAATGCTGTGTGAGTGTGTCTGGGGAGTGATGGTTGGTGTGCATACCTGCCAACTTGAAGAACAATCTTACCGTGTGAGGAGGGTGCGGTGTCTTGAAGAGGGCAGGGCCTTGTGCCCAGAAATTCCTAGGAGGCACTTTTGAACCCTGCCCCAAGCCCCTTCCCCCCCAAAAAAAAAGTTGGCTGGTGCTGATGTCCTGAGGTTTTTCCACATCCCTTAATGGACGTCGGCAGGTCAAAGCCTCGGAAAACGAGCTGGAAAACCACTGTTTACAGTGGCTTTTCACGTCATTTTCCCTGCGTGTGATGTCTTCCTCATCAGGAGACTGTGTGATGGGAGCCTATATTGTGTGCCACACGGTGGCACCACCATGCGAGTTGGCAGGTATGAGTGTGACACTTTTAAAAAATCTAAAATGTGCTGTAAAGTGTATTTGTTATGTTAAACACGCTGAAAACATTGTTTTAAAAACGACAGCCGGACCGTACACATGATTTGGCGCCATCGGCGAGGGATTGCTCGCATGGGCGCTTCTCTCCACACTCCCAACTACAAACCACACCCTCCCTTTTTAGGGAGGTATCACTAAGCTTCGTATGAGGTCTGGGGATTTGAACAGATTTTGAGAGTGTGGGCGACCTTGGTTGCAGATGGATATTGAGGCTTTTTGGGTCTCTGTGTGTATGTTTGGGTTTATGTGGTGTGCAAAAAGCTGCCTCAGTATTTTCGTGCCTGTGCATGCTTACAAGAGTTGGGTTGTTTGCTTAGGTGTCTGATCCTGTTCCCAGGTGTCTGTGCGTAGGCATTTGATGGCATGTATGGGTGTGTGATTGTGTACACAGGTGTCTAATTGATGTTGATAACATGAGTAAATGTGTGCCAGTATCTAGTAGCATGCGTGGATGTCTGATGATATGCACAAGTGTCTAATCACTTGCACGCGCTCTGGTCCTATGCAGGCATCTAATCGTGTGTGGGCATATGATCACCTGTGTGGGCATTTGATGAAGACATTGTGTGTGTATGAGATGGTGAGTGGATTGTGGATCTATGATAGTGTATTGTGTCAGTGTGTGTGTGACTGTATGAAGGTGTGTGTGGGTGTCTGAGTGCACTGGTGCATGAGGGTGTATGTGCACGTTCTACTGTGTGAGTGGCTATCTGATCATATGTGGACTTTTCAGTGTGTGATGGTTTGTGTTGGTGTTGGATGGTAATGTTTGGGTGGTTCATCCACCCTTTGACTCGTTCTTGCGTTCATCCATTCACCAATTCTAACAACCAAACTTGCAAAATCGCCAATGTGCTTTCATTAAAAAAATCTTTTTTTAAAACAGACCATTTGGATTTGTCAGTGCTTGTTGAAGGAGATTGCGCTGTGTATTAATAGATGTTCTGTACGTGAAAATAAAACGTTTACAAACACATTGTAATACATCCTGCTCTTCTGCGTCACAGATCTAAAGTTTCAACTATGTGCCTTAAAATACCCTCTGCTGACATTGTGTGATAAGTGGCTGCACCGAAGAACGGTCAATAACTGCTATTTTTAACTGCTGGGGCAATCCCTGATCAATATACTTGTAACACAGGCAGGGTTTGTATCCTCTGCGAAATGCAGAGAGTCTGTGGTGACTGCTACGCCTGCCATGACGTGCCTTTTGCAAAGATTCAGGGACTGGTTCACGCAGGCATTTGTAAATGTATAAAGAAGTAGTGCTCTTAAGCTGCACTGGACGGGCGTTGAACTCCACCGGGCATTTCCCCGGTAGGCTGGAGCCCTCGGAGGCCGCTTTTGAAGGGCCAGGGGAGCTCCTGGTGCCTCTGCCACTTTCCCCAGCTCCACGGGGTTATTTACAGCAGGCACAAGGAGGCTTCAAGAGGGAGAAACAGATGGAGGGTGAGGGAAAGTGATCAGAGATTGAGGAGAAAGAGAATGGATGGAAAGAGTGATTGTGTGAGGAGATTTGATGGAAAGAGTGATTGCGCAAGGAGACCAAGAGAGAAGACTGGTGTGAGCATTATTTCTATGGCTGCTTTTGCTTCCCCAATCCGGCCCTGTTCTTAATGTCTTTGTGAATTGTTCCCAAAACATCTGGAATGGGAATAACATGAGAATATCAAGAGAGTAATCAGATACAATTAGTACAAAAAGAAAAGACGAAGTCTTGTTTGCACTTTTACTAATAGGGAGTTGGACATTTCAGGGTCTGATTCTCATAGGTATTTATGAGCATGTTAATAATGCCTTGGTGAATTGGCTCCCTTGTGTTTTCTAGTTGTTCCTTCTGGTAGAAAAGTCCGATCTTTTTACAGAAGTGTTTGGATCAGCTTTTCACATGGTGAACATACCTTGCTATAAATGGAGGGAGCCAGAACAAAATGGTTGCCACTTCGGTAATGCCACGTCTTGTTATTTTTAGCCTTAAGCTTGATATTAATCAATCAATCTATCAGGGGGTTTAAATCGCGCTACTCACCCGTGAGGGTCTCAAGGCCCTATGGGGGGAAGGGGGGGGAGGAGAGGGGTGCAGCTCCGGTTTAGCCGTAGAGCCACGTTTTGAGACTCTTCCTGAAGGTGTGTAGCGTAGGGGGCGGGGCGTCTGATGTTGACTGGGAGCTCGTTCCAGGCTGTGGCCGCGAAGTAGGAGAAGGCTCTTCTGCCCGCTCTGGTTCTGCAGATGCGTGAGGTTTCTGCTAGGGCGAGGTCAGCGGAATAATGTATTATTATTTACATAGAAGAATGCAGTTTCAGTACAGGTTTGTGTTGAAGCACTTGTGTCACAGAGTTGCAATGACTTTTGAGCTACTGCAGCCGAGGCTCAACTGAAGTATTTAAATGTTTTCCATCACCTTGACTGCTGCAAGGGCAGTCAGTGGGCGGGTTTTTCATTTAAGATCTTGTCTGTGTGCTAGGGTGTTTACTATGAGCTCCAAGAAAGGTCAGATTAGGGCACCCTGTACTCCTGCTCCCTCCTTGACAACCAGATGCCTAGTTTCAGCTACCCACTACTGCTCCTTTTCGGGAAACATCACTACACTCGCAAGACTGCTTCCTCATTCCCTTTCTGACCCCTCCTTTCCATTATCTGTTTTCTTCTATTGAATTTGCAATGATCTTATGCAGCATAATGCACTAAACAAGCAACTAATATAATATTAACCATGTCAGGTACTCCATGTACCACTTTGTTGGTATGCATGAGTAAGGGTGTGTGTGTGTGTCTGTGTCTGTGTCTGTGTCTTGCTTTCTCGCCCTAAGTGCGCCGGGTATGCTCCGACGTGGGTCCCGAGCTCACTGTGCCACTGGATTCAAACTAGCCTGGCTGATGAGGGGTGATGCCCCGAAACCTGTCCCAGGATGCTTTTTTATGGTTCAGCGAGGACCTGGTATGGCAATTTGGTCTGGACTGTTCCCATGAGGCACAAGGTCAAGACTGATTTGCATATGGCTGGGTCTAAACTGGGGTAGCATGGTGAGGAAAAGAACAATGGATTTAACCCAGATCTATTGACTGGGGGAGAATGTTTTATTTGCTCAGCATTCCTTCCATCAACTGTGTGTCTTTTGTGTCTGTGTCTATGTCAGTCTCAATTCAAATATGCAACAGTGAAGCGTACCCGGAGACATTCATGCACACATCCGGATATATTTCTTGTTTTGGTCATCCAAAACTGGTGAACTCTGGGCGAGTGCTTTCTCCACGGAAGTAAAGGTGAAGTTATTTGAAAATTATTTAAGGCAAAAGGAACGGAGCACTCATGGGACATCTATAAGATTTAATCTGAGCAAATGTATTTCGGCACAATGCCTTCTTCAGTACTCCTTAATTAGCACAATGGTTTGCATGTGTTTTTAAATAGCATGGTTATTACTTTCATTGGAGAACACAGAAACATAAACAGCAAAAAAGGTTCAGCTCTACTTAAATTGCAGGCTCAAAGGTCACCCAAAACTGCTGAACTCTGCGGGTTCTTTCTCCGCCTAAGTCAGTGAAGGATGGACATATATATATATCACCTACTGGCGGTCGCCAGTAGGTAGTTATAGTTAGGACCTATTTTCCATAGGAAATTCACAACATTCTATTTCCAATGACTTTGGAGCCGGTTGATGAATCTTCCCGAAAGTTTAAAAACTCATGGGGCGCTCTAGTCCGCTCCTATCCTGAAAGTTTCGGGGTGATTCGACAAGCGGGGGCCGAGAAAAAAGGGGGTCCCAAAACGTGTTTTCCCCGTGCAATTTCCCATAGGAAACTTTAGACACGGCTACAGCCCGAACTGCTGAACGGAATTACACCAAATTTGGTAAAGATGTAGTTCTTGGTTCAGAAAGAACCCTTTTTGTTAAATGGTGTAAATCTGTTCAGTAGTTGCTGAGAAAATCAAAAGTAAAAACACATATATATCTATGGCCGCGCAGGGATGCACGTAGCATCCGTGCATCCAGCCTTGGAAAAAAAGTATTTAGCCCCGGGTGGGCCAAGTCCCGGGGGCAATATTTTAACGGTAATGGGGGGGGGGGGCCCAGAGAGGCCACCCAACCCCGGGGACCGCCACCCCCGGGGCTTTTCAAAATTATGTGCGGGGGGCTAACAGCCCCAGGGACCGCCACCCCCGGGGCTTGAAAAAGACATGGGGTGGGGGCTCAAAGGCCCCCCCAAGCCCTGGGGACCGCCAACCCCCCGGACTTTATTTAACCTGGGGGGGCATCCTCCCCAGGGCTCTAAATATTAAAACTGGGGGGTCCATGATGGACCCCCCAGCCCAGGGGACCACCACCTCCCCGGGGCTTTGGAAATGCCCCCCTCCTGGATCCCTGTCATGGCCCTGTTAGTGTTGAATCCTAAGGGTCCCTAAGGTCAAACTAGCCCACTAGGTACCACCAGTAAGGGCCAAAGAGCTGCGTTGCAGAGAGGTGTAAAAAGGGGCATGGCCTCAGAACACCTCTCTGCAACGCAGCTCTCTGGCGAATACTGGAGGTACCTGGTGGGCTAGTTGGCCCCCAGGGGCCCTCAGGATTCAGGAGGAATTAATTCTCCAACTTAAAACGCGCCACGGGGTGTGTTTGCAGACATGTTACCTCAAGCCACGCCCCCTTCCTTCACCATTGTGCAAACGCGCCCGTGGTCAGTTGTAAGTTGGGGTATTAATTCTCTTTCAATACTGACGGTCCCTGAGGGCCAACTAGACCAACAGGTATCTCCAGTATGCGCCAGGGAGCTGCGTTGAAGACAGGTGTTCAGAGGCCATGCCCCTTTTTACACCTCTCTGCAACACAGCTCTTTGGCACTTACTGGAGGTACCTAGTGGGCTAGTTTGACCCTAGGGACCCTTAGGATTCAAGGGGACTTAATCTCTCAACCTAGAACGGCCACAGGGCATGTTTACACAGTGGTGTAGGGAGGGGACGGGGCCTGAGGTGACGTGTGCATGCAAACACGCCCTGTGGCGTGTTTTAAGTTGGGTAAACAATTCCCCTTCAATCCTGGGGGCTCCGGAGGGCGATCTAGCCCACCAAGTGCTTCCAGTAAGCACCACTGCACTGCGTTGCAGAGAGGTGGTCTAGGCCGTGCCCCTTTTATCACCTCTCTGCAATGCAGCTATGTGGCGCTTATTGGAGGTACCTAGTGGGCTAGTTGGACCCTAGGGACACTCAGGATTCAAGGGGACTTAATCTCCCAATTTAAAACGGCCACAGGGCGCGTTTACACAGTGGTGAATGGAGGGGACGGGGCCTGAGGTGACGTGTGCAAACACGCCCTGTGGCGCGTTTTAAGTTGGGGAAATAATTCTCCTTCAATCTTGAGAGACCATTGGGGGCAATTAGCCCACCAGGTGCTTCCAGTAGGCGCCACTGCGCTGCATTGCAGAGAGGTGGTCTAGGCTGTGCCCCATTTTAAACCTCTCTGCAACGCAGCTCTGTGGCGCTTACTGGAGGTACCTAGTGGGCTAGTTGGACCCCAGGGACCCTCAGGATTGAAGGGGACTTTATCCCCCAACTTAAAACACCCATAAGGCGTGTTTGCACACGTCACCTCAGGTTCTCCCCCTCCCTTCACCAGTGTGCAAACGCACCCAGCGGAGCGTTTAAAGAGGTATCTTTAACCCCCCTGCCCTATTATGTACTAGGGGCTTACAGAGAAGGTCATGCTAATCACAGGGGTACCCCTACGCATAGTGTTCCCTAGTGTATGTAGGTGGTTTCACTGTTTTCTAAGTGTCTTTTAGCATACCACTGATTCTAGGCCTGGTTAGTCAGAGTCAGTTAACACCAGTACCCGTCTGAAAAAGTTGTGGGCACAGGATGATTTTGTAATAAGGCCTCTTTCTGCTCCTCTCTTGCTTCTTTGTGCACATGTCTTGGTTCTTCCTGCACTTTTCTTTGTCTTTGAGGACTTCCGTTGCTTCTTTCTGCATTTCTTTTTATCTTTCTGTGCGTTTTTTCTTCTTTCTTCACATGTCCTACCTCTGCAGGCATAGTTAGAAACTAGCATTTAAAAAAACCTTTGAAATTCACTTAAAAAACCATAGGTTTCAGTTACGTTAAAGTTAGAAATTAGCATTTAAAAGAAATTCACTGAAAAAAAACATAGGTTTCAGACACGTTATAGTTAGGAATTAGCATTTAAAAAACCTTAGAAATTCACTGAAAAAACCATAGGTTTCAGCCACGTTATAGTTAGAAATTAGCATTTAAAAAACCTTAGAAATTCACTGAAAAAACCATAGGTTTTCCGGGGCGTTCTAGTTAGCTGGACATTTCACTCATATAAAACCATTGAAATTGCCCCGTTTTAGTTAGTTCAGCTATCTATAACTCGCGCGCCCGCAATGCACTGCTGGTCAGTGACATCACTAATGACATCACTGATGACATCTCAAATGACATCACTGATGACATCATCCAGTAAATGTGTGTTTTTCTGAAAATTAAATATGTTTTATATATGTATATCTCAAGGTCAATGGAAGAATAAATGGATATATAAGTGTCTAAATGGGTGATTTTGTTTTGTAAAATTGATTGTATAACCGACTGATTAAGTGTATCTTAGTGACAGGGGTTAATGAGTAATGTTTAAATATGTAAATATCTGTATCAGTCTCTCACTTTGTGTATAAGTGACTGCATGTGTTGGTAGCTAGATGAGTGTCTATATGGGTTATTACTTTGTTTTTCGAGTATCAGTATGAGTGTCTGAGTGTCTGTATGGTTCAGTGGAGGGTATTACTTAGTGCATAGATGCATGAATGAGTGTGTCACTGTTAGTATGTGTTGAAGACAGTATGTGTGCAGGACTGTATGGGTGGATGAGTGTGTGAATGGGTGTGTTAGTGAGTGAATGACTGTCTCAGTAGTGTCTTTATAAGTAACTACATATATTTTAAACTAGTATATGTGAGTATTGGTGTATATGTGAGAGTGAGAGATAAGAAGAGTTCCTGTATGAATAAGTATGTGTTTCTATAAGTGATTGTTTAAAAGAGTAAGTATGTGTAAGTTGCTGTAGAAGTAAGTGTGCTGGTGTGTGTATAACTGTATATGCAAGTAAATGAATGTTTGATTCTTTATTAGCATGAGTGATATGTGTGTGAGTAACTCTATGGATGAGTGGTGGTGTGTAACATGATGTATAGGTGTATGTGTACATATGTTAAGTGAGTACATGTATGAGTGACTGTATAAGGACTGTTGGTGAATGAGTGGGTGTGTATCTAGATCTTGGAATTACTGAATAGGTTGTTGTAACTGGCATTTGTATATCCATTGTTTTGAAAATATTAGTTTCTATTTTTGAGAGTGTGTATCAAAGGGTGAGAGGAGGTCTGCCACTCTATCACAAGGATGATATAATCAATGATGTCATTTGAGATGTCATGAGTATTGTCACTGACCATGTCATGAGTGATGTAATATGTGACGTCATCAGCAGTGCATTGTGGGCACGCGAGTTATAGTTAGCTGAACTAACTATAACAGGGGAATTTCAATGGTTTTGTACGAGAAATGTCCAGCTAACTATAACGCCCCTGAAAGCTATGTTTTTTTCAGTGAATATATATATATATATATATATATATATATATATATTACCTACTGGCGGTCGCCAGTAGGTATATATAGTTAGGATTTTTTCTCTATGGGATTTTTGAAAATTCTATGTCTAATAACTTTGGCGTTTGTGGACGGAATTGGCTGAAATTTTCAGGAAAATGGAACATTTTGTTTCTGAGCAGCCCCTGAAAATTTGGGGGGGGGTTCGTCAAGGGGGGGCCGAGAAAAAAGGGGGGTCCCAAAACGTGTTTTTAACATTGAGTTTTCCATAGGGCGGTTGGCCTCACTTTTAGCCCGAACGGCTGAATGGATTTGCACGAAACTTGGCAAAATTGTAGGGACTGGTAGACCGATGTGCCTTTGCTAGGTCTCAATATATGTGCTCCAGTGGATTTTGAGAAATTAACGTTCAAAAAAAGATATATATCTGTAACAGCGGACCAGGCAGCGCTCCGGTTCGCGGACTTTACGCGTTACGGAGCTTTGTGAAGCGAAGCTGATTGGTTCTCCGGCGTCTGTAAACATTCCAAACAGTCCGTAGCGGCCGCCATCGTGTCTCTCGGTAGGATCGAGAGACAAGAGGAGGCCAAAGCGAAGGGGCAAATGACCATAAGGGGGCATAGTAGATCCTCCCTGACCCTCTAGGTTTGATGTGGAGGTTTTAAAAGGGCCCCGCGGGGCAAAAAAAATAAAAATAATAATAATCGAACGGCTGAATGGATTTGCACGAAACTTGGCAAAATTGTAGGGACTGGTAGCCCGATGTGCCTTTGCTAGGTCTCAATATATGTGCTCCAGTGGATTTTGAGAAATTAACGTTCAAAAAAAGATATATATCTGTAACAGCGCTCCGCTTCGCGTACTTTTCGCGTAACGGAGCTTTGCGAAGCTGATTGGTTCTCCGGCGTCTGTAAACATTCCAAACAGTCCGTAGCGGCCGCCATCTTGTCTCTCGGTAGGATCGAGAGACAAGAGGAGGCCAAAGCGAAGGGGCAAATGACCATAAGGGGGCATAGTAGATCCTCCCTGACCCCCTAGGTTTGATGTGGAGGTTGTAAAAGGGCCCCGCGGGGCAAAAAAAAAAAATAATAATAATAATCGAACGGCTGAATGGATTTGCAAGAAACTTGGCAAAATTGTAGGGACTGGTAGCTCGATGTGCCTTTGCTAGGTCTCAATATATGTGCTTCAGTGGATTTTGAGAAATTAACGTTCAAAAAAAGATATATATCTGTAACAGCGCTCCGCTTCGCGGAGATAAAATTATCTCTGTATTACCTAGCTGTTGCTAACACCAGTTAGCGACCGATAGTAGGAGATAGTGACCATCTTGGGCCCCACTTTGCATGTCAGTGATATTTATCACTAATGACATGCAAAGTGGGCATGCCAAGATGTTAGCGACTGGAAACAGTCGCTAACATCTCTATCTCCTATTACCAACTTTTGGAGATATTCGCGCTAAGCGCGAATATCTCCAAAAGCTCCCACCTGCCCTGAGCAGTTCTTAGCCATGTTATCCAATGGGAGGTGGATAACATGGCTAAGAGCATTAGCTCGGTAATGCATGAATATCGCTGAGTTTTCAGCGATATTAATGCATTGCGGTCGTTTTTTATGGCATTTGCGATAAACCTTGATAATAGCAAGGTTTATCTGCGATAATTTCTGACGATGCTTAGCGGTAAAAAATTCGTTGCTAAGCATCGTTAGGGATAAATATCGCTTAACTTTGGTAATATGCCCCAACGTCTGTTAACGTTCGATTCGAAGGAAATCAGGAAGTGTTGAAAAACATTGTCTGCGCCATCTTGCCTTTTTTCAAATGCCACACTTTTGTCGTGCACGGCAGTCATTTTAGATGCCTTGACCAGACCCACTCTCTGCACGCTGTCGATCCTTAGCATGGCTCCCCACCCTCGCAAGCATCTCCCCCAGGCACTGGTCACCCTCGTTCTCTGTCTTATGCATGGGTAATAAACCTCCCCCCATCTGCGCTGCTCTTCCCTGAGAATCACACCCTGTGCCCGCCCGACACCTCCCTTTCGCCCTATTCACTACCGCACCCTCTGACACTCCTTTTCCTCTGTGTTCGATTGTCCAGGCCGGTCCTAGGCTATCTAGCCCTGCAGATGTAGTTTATGGCCCCAGCTGTAAAGAATCACCCCTCTTCAAAGGAGTTATAGTAGATCAAGGCCCACACTCGATGAGATCCGTCACAGCACACGCGTTCCTACTATCTGAAAACCATCCTGTATTGTGATTGGGGAGGGGACCGAGCCTGAAGCGGAAGATTCCAGGGATGACTCTTTGTACATCAAAGTTTTTACAATTATGTGTCACATTAAAAATATATAGCACTCCAACAAAGTAGTAAGATTATAAAACTTTAATAACTTATAAATATATACAACAAAACAAAAACAGTAAAAACATATAAACATTTTTAGGGAAAAACAACGAAGTAGCGGTCGGCTGTGCGAATAGTCCCAACGCAGCACAACGTCCAGATTTCTGGACGGCACCCAGGTGATGTCGCCTGGGTGCCGCACTGATTTTGGCATCCGGCGTGGGGCGTCGCGGGGGGTGGGTCATCAGTAGCAAACTGTTGTGCGAATAGTTCCAAGGCAGCAGAACGATGGCACCAAGGTGATGTCCAGTAAGTTGCCGCACTGGTTTTGGTATCCTACAATGCTGCTCCGAATAACGGCGTGGGGCGCCCCGGGGGGTGTCATGTATTCCTATAGGTTCTGAATCGATCCCCCTATTCCTGACCCTATTCTGGTTAAACTAACTATCAAGTTAACTAAACAGTCAGCCCATGAGGCAAGAAAAGCCCCCATGATGCAGATACCGTTATCTGACGCAGTCACACTACGGCACAGGAACGTGTTATCTGATTAGGTCATAACGCTTGAGATCTAATTAGACAAGCGACATTCCTCCAGCCCCTGATAAGGCATACGACGTTCTCATAACAAATCAAACCTATGACAACCTGGAAAATCCGTGCGGCCATTGTTTTGATTTCACAGAGAACTTCAGTAAAAGAATGTGCTAACGAGCAAGTCGTATGACATCTTTATTGACGTATCTATGTCCATCCTTACGTCAATCTCGGCACCTTTAAGGTATAAATATTGCCGATCTTGCCCTATGCAAACACACACGTGGTGACGAGACGGAGCAGCCATACTTGCCGAAGCCAAGAGCAGAGCAGACCCCGCTGGCAGCAGCCCCGCCTTCCTGACGCGCTGAGAGACGCGCTGCTATCTCCTGCCGAGAGACCCAGCACCGGCGCTTTCGGGCAGCCCTCGCAGGCGGCCTGGAATATCGAGACCAGAGAAAGAGATACCATTCCTCATTCATCCTAACTTCCAGGTACAGAACTGAATAACCCCTCACAGAGAATTCTTTAGTTATTCACTTGGCAAAAACAAACTTAACTTAAACTGTAACTTTCTATTCCCGCCCACGCATTAGACTTAGGTCAGGTACACGGGGTAGGCGTATTTAGAAACACCAGTTGAGTACGTTTAGTCAAATGTATATGTGTATGTAAATATATTTTATTCATTTTAAACATCATATGGCTCAGAAACCATATCAATGTTTTTACAGTATTATTTTATACTATTACTTTTAATGTATGCACTTTACTTAACTATAAGTATTGCAATAATATCGATCCATTTCTCTTGTACGAGAAAAGAGACTGATCAATAAATAACACCTTTTTATTGAACACGCCCGTCTCTTCCTTTTCCAATCTGATGAGACTAAGAATGCACGTACTGACTGAGTAAAATAATTGCCTTGTGCTCACACGACTCTGGAGATACACTCTTGATTAGGGGAGAGCAAAGTTGTCATGTTCTATGGTTGTCAGAAACTAAATCCCTTCTTGTCTAATCAGGGGAGTTAATTCTTTCCTGAACATTCGAGAAAGTTTCTAGCGAACTCTGAGCTACGCTGGCAAACCCAAAACTTAAGTCTAGTATCGACAGTAGTAGACCTAGTTAACGTCTGGCCTAGGCCTTTACTGCTGTAGGTATTATTCCAATGCGCAGAGCCTATTGGGAAGATAGGAACTACACTACATGGCGCCCAACGCGTTTGGAAAGGGCGATAAAACTAACGTAAGACATTTAGAGTAACTCAGTCGTGCTTTCTCACTCAGACCCCTTTTCCCAAATTCTCCAAAGACGTCTGGAGTGGGTGAAAGGTAATATCCTCCAAAACCTCGCAGGAGGGAACTGTATGGTTCTTGGTACAGTCAACGTTGAAGGATACACTGTTCCGAAATATTGTGCATCTAATCTTTGTTCCATTAGAAACCTGATCTGCAAACAAACATAATACCATCCTGTCGGTAAAATGGGAGACAGTGATGAAGAAAGAGAGGCAGTTAGATTAGCAGCTGAAATAGCAGCAGCAGATACTGCACTAAAGGATGCAGACGCGGATATAATACTCATTCCGGTCAGCAAAAGGAGATCTATAACCTTAAAACTTATAGAAAATGGACTGACACCTAGAGGTGGCACAGTCATATTCGTAATTGAGGCACACGAATATCGGCAGACAGAGGTATACTATACATGGATACATTTTCCAGCAGCAAATGCTGTAACAAAGTACTTCCACTATTACAAAATAGAGGTACCACCTGACATTTACACTCCTTTCGAGGAGGTGGAAGTACCACTCAAATTCCAAGAGCATTTGCTCTTATTTGATGGCGCCCTAATACATAACAATCACATTACACGGCTCGGTCCTTTAGGTAGACCAGGAGCAACGTGGCCGGTCTTAGCCGGATACACACCACACCCAGACATCGAAGGGATGTCTACTGGAGAGCTGTTAATACAGCTAAAACAATTACTAAAAATTCATAGACAATGAGTCCAGTATGTAATGCGGACTTCAACAATTCAGCCAGCGATTAAACTTCCACAGCTGACCCCTCACCAGGGGAACACAAATAAAATTACACCACAGAACATCCAATCCTGCCTAGGTAAAGTTCCGGCTAAACGGGAACAGATACCATTCTGGTTGGCACAGAAAATCACCCAAATAGAGGCGGTGTTTCCTGACACCACCCCGCTAGAAAAACACAGGATTCTGACTATATGTCTCCCAATGGGAATCGCACCACACATAGAGGACTGTGACACTTGGGGTACAGTCTTTGCTTCAATCTACACAAAAACGCACGGTGTTCCATCCATTTCGGTAATACCAGATGTGCTAAAACAAATTCAAGATGAATACGGTCCAGAACCAGCTTTAACTCTTGGTATGAAATTACTGAAAGACTTCAAGCAGGTCTCGGCTATATTATTAGCCAATATAAAAGGTGAAGCAGCAAACGTGGCGATCCGCCAAAGGTTAAAAGAGACAGATATAGCAGACCAACCAGCTGAAATTGCCAGAATCATAGAAAAATCCTATGAGGAACTAGGTAGAGATAGTTTAGGGGGAATACCAGTAAAACCGCAACTGACTGAAAGTCCAGAAAAAATATTTTTTAATAATTCACCAAAAAAGAACTGGGATGGAAACAAACAATCCAATCCAAAAGAAAAGAAATTCCAGTCCCGAGGAAGGTCTCCTAGGCGAAGGGAGAAATCTCCGAACCAGAGACACAGGTCACCCCAGAGTGACCCCTCTGGGAAAAGATATAACCTTAGAAATAGGGATAATATTAAAAAACCTGATAGATATCAAGACATTGATACACGTCCCTCTCAATCTTTTCAGAATTCCTCGCAGAAATCGGAAAGAAGAGGACGATCAGAACAAAGAGAAGAGCACGCCAAGTCCAAAGACAAGGAACCTGCTCAGCTAAAAAAGAAATTACAATTTCCAAAAAAGAAGGTAGCCAGTATCAAGGTAGTTAACAATGCCGAGAATACTGAGGACACAACTGAAAAACGGAGAGTGGGCTCAGACAATGCTAGACAGCGCAGCAGAAGTGAGCATAGCTCGCAAAGTCCTTATGAATCATCTGGAGACAGTGGACACGAATGAATATCTTCAAGTGGAAACTGCAGACACCAGAGTTAGCAAACCCCACAAGATATACGAGATAACATTACGTATAGAGGGAGATAAGACTAGGAAAATAAGGGGACTATTTTGGGATAATCTCTCTAAGGGCTATGATATCCTTCTAGCTGAAAAAGACTGGCCACCAGAGTTTGTTAGGGAGTGCCCTCATGGCGAAGAAATAATTATGCCTGCCTTCTCGAATCAAATCCCGATTCATAAAAAATATACACTTGCCAGAAAGTGGGCAGTGGCTCTAGCACCTGCTTTATATAAAAATCATGTAGGATGGGATGAGGACCCCCCTCCTCACAAAATCCAGTTAAAATCACAACCTACTGCACAAAGGCAGTACCCAATTAAGCAAGAAGCTAAAAAACAGGTAAATGAAATACTAGATCAGCTAGAATACCAGGGGGTGATTGAAACTTGCACCTCACAAATGAACAATCCTTTGTTTCCGGTCTCCAAACCAGACAATACATATCGTCTAGTTTTGGATTACCGACACCTTAACACATGTTGCAAAACCTTTGCAGTGCAAAACTCACACAGTGCTGCACTAATGAATAACATAGTGAGCAAAAAATACAAAACGACCTTGGACATCTCCAATGGATTCTTTTGTCAAAACATAGCACCAGAGAGCAGATATTTAACTGAATTCTCGGTAAATGGCACTCAAAAACAATTCTGTCGGTTAGCCCAGGGGTACAAGAACAGCCCGGGGGTATTCTCAGCGAGAGTAACAGAATTACTACAACTATATGATGATGAAGCATTATCTTATGTCGATGACATTTACTTAACAGATGATGACTTGGAGACTCACTTGAAAAGAGTGAACACCATAATACTTGGGTTCGCAGCAGAGGGTTACAAATTCAACTTTAAAAAATCCAGAATTGCCCATCTGACAGTCCTATTCTTAGGATATGAATTATCAAGTATAGCCTGGCTGACAATTTTCTAAAACTAGAAGAAGTAAAAAATCTAAAGTATGAAAAGACGTATCCCCTGCCAATAGACATTCTGCCTCTACGACATTACGCCTGTGTAATCTATACAGACGGACATGCTCAACCCCCCGTTTGGGGAGAACAAGCATACAACCCCACATGTGAGATTACAAAAGAAGTGTGGCGCGGAGGTAAACTAAAACCTCTATTAACAAAATCACACTCAGTAGAAACTAATTCAGAACAACAAACTGAAATAATAGCATTGAAAATGGCGCTAGATAATGCGGATCGCGAATTCCCGACACTTATAGTGTCAGATTCATATTACTGCGTCAAATCATATAACAGCGATTTGCAGGCATGGATTCAAAACGGTTACAAAGATGACACAGATGCACCAATAAAGCAGAAACTGCTCTGGGAACAAATAGCTCTTTTACAAAAAGAACTACCAAAGACTCACGTGACACACTCACTGAGTCATCAACGTGATGGCGTTCACGTTGCAGGGAATTCATTGGCTGATGAGGCCGCGAAGGCAGCTGTGCAAACGGCTTCCGTAGCTGCCGTCACCCGGTCAAAAACAAAAATAGACAGCGAAATATTACAAGCTGTCAGCGCTTCAGAAAAGGATTCGATAGAACCACTCCCTAAAGGCTTTCCAGTAAAATACTCATACATAACTGATGCAAACAATGTTCCTTTTGCTCGAATCCCTGGAGTGGGGGATAGGGCAATTCCAAACATGGAACATAGGTTAGGACTAATAATAGCGGCACACGAAGGGCTTGCTTCTATCCATGCTGGCGTCTCAGCCACAGTATCATTATTAAAACAGAGATACTGGTGGCCACAAATGAGAAGACAAACAAGGAACTATGTTCTAGAATGTGAAATATGTCAAAAAATGAAAGTATCAACGGTGAGACGTCCAGCGCAGACGCCCCTTCTAATCTCGGATAAACCATTAGCCTGTGTTTATCTCGACCACTGCGGTCCCTTACAAAGGGATGGTAACTATAAATATATCTTGGTCGCAGTGGATTCATGCACGAGATTCATATGGATGTGGCCCCAGCGAACGGCTGACGCCAGAACTGTTATAAAAGATTTGCGAGTCTTTATCGGCACATACGCAATTGGCATGCTGCATTCGGACAATGGTCCTGCTTTTAGCTCTCGGGCTTATAAGGAGGCCATGGTCAGCATGGGCGTGCAATTGCGGTACTCTTGTCCATTTCACCCTGAGGGGAACGGAATTGTTGAAAGAAAAAACCGTGACATAAAGCAATCTATAACGGCAAAGGTATTAGGTTCGGGAGCTGGGTGGGTCAAACATCTAATAAGTGTCCAACGTAGTCTAAATAACTTGCCAAGAAATTCTCTGAAGGGATTCAGTCCGTACGAATTATTATTTGGAACTAGAATGATTATCTCTGACCTCGACAGTCAGACTTCAGTGGTTAAAGAAAAAAGCTTTGATGTCAAAGACCGTTTGGCTATTTTGCAGGACTTAAACAAAACAAGAAAAGACCTGAGCAACATACAGTTGAAACAACAGCCAACAACCACTGAAGAATCACCACCTGTCCCAGCAAGACCTGTCTGGATTCCAAAAGTCGGGGATCTAGTCAGGGAGAAGATCGCGGTAAAGAAGGAATTTGGGCCTTCTTACAGAAAAGCAGTTCCTGTCTTGTCTGTCAACGGGACAAGATCAGTTGTACTACCGCCACTTGCTGGTAAAAAGGAGAACCGAGTTGTATCCATCGACCTGGTAAAACCACAACATGTGGCCGATAACAAACAGTAGGCCAAGTGGACTCCCAATAAGTAGCAGAACACCAAGGTTTGCTACCAGTACAGAGGTCCTAACGAAGAGGCTCATCACATTCGAAACGCCTACAGAAGAACAACAAGGACTATGCAACAATGCAATAGAACTAAGACCTCTGAAAACCCAAATAAAAACATTTAGCAGAGACACACCAATCTATAATGAAGTACCAAGTGAAAATGCAAGAAACAAAAATCCTGAACCAATTGGAACAATTGACAGAACTGCATCCGGCTACTTCATAAACTTCGATGATTCCTCTGAAGGCTTCAGTGAATCAAAGACACAGCCATCATCAAAAACCTTTAAAGAAAAAGCTAATGAACTTTTGAACCAACTGAAAGAAACATATCTGATTTCTCCATGGATTGAATTTTGGGTGGGTTTTGGTGCATTTATCCTCATACTTTGGCTCATCATGGTATTAACTTTGGGACGCTTCATTGAGGGAAACTATGCTAAAATGGACACAGCAAGTCAGAACATCAACTTGATCCTCAAACCACACACATCTTCACACGTCGAGAAAAGAGAACTTTCTTCAGCCAACTTCACAGCCAATCCGATACCTGGTGGGGTAGCCTGGGACAACACTGACTATGAAATTTATGGTCCGGTCGAAATCCTGAAATATCCACACCAAATTAAGATCTCCTTGAGTGACTTCGTAAAACCAAACTCATTTGCTGATGATTGGGACTTCGAAAGCATTAATAACATGATGTCTGATTTAGTAATGTCTGCTAAATTTACCAAACATGATTATTTGCAGGGTTCTACAAATTATGACAGTATGTATTGCTATAACCACTATGGTAATCACTTTTTACATAGATCTGCACAACCTAGAAATGTGTTAAATTATAATCAATGGGAACATTGTGCAACACCTCCAAAAGGGAGCTCAAGAACCGTTTACGACAAATATTCATATTTTTCAGGTTTTAACACAAGTAATGCTGAAACATTTTATTTTAAATTGTCAAACAAGACAGGAACCAAAACCATGATAACCAACACAAAATTGTTATATCCAGACTCATTTTTTGAACAAATGAATACTTTTGGATTTGATTATTGGGACAAAAATGTTGATTTGAAAAGTGTTTGGGGTACAAAAGAATGGCAAGTACAGGGTTTAGAAGCTTTGTTTAGAGCTTGCATGATCCCAGAACAAATGATATTTTTAAATGACACTGTTCAACAAACCACCTGTCTTGGCCTAGCCAAAATCAAAGATTTAAATAAACCGTCTATTCCAAAGCCAACAATGTTTAGCAATAGCTCTGATACGGATGAAGAGATAGACGTAAACCATATATTAAACCAAAACAGAACACATCCTGATTGGAAACAATGGTTGATCTGGCCCACAGATACAAATAACTGTCAAGACAGATTCCTGAATAAAACACAGGGGTTCAAAATGACCAGGCCAGACCCTAGATATCCCCAAAGACATCACCCAGGGATAATAACAACCTACAGTGTGGGCAAATTATGCCTTCAATGGCTACAAACTTCCACACTGCCTGAAATTAAGCAACACCTAACTTTACTTACTGATGGTGCTGACTTGCGTGATTTCATTTTGGGACCACGCAAACAGCGTCAGAAGCTTTTCATAGCAGCCTCTGTATATGCAGCATACAATGAGGCCTGGAAGGTTAATCAAATTGAAACAGCAGAGAGAATACGGGAAATTGACCGTATTAATTTGGAAAAGTCACTTTCTGTAGTGGACAATGGGTTAATGACTCTGTCCTCCAGAATTTTTTCATTGGACAGCATTGTGTCTTCAGCAATCGATATATTATCGCAAGACTTACTGTTATTACAACATGGTCAGTCACAATTGCGTTCTATTGTACAGCTTGGCTGGACGTTACAAAATCTTCGTTCAGGCTATGTGCCTTGGCGTTTAATCAACACAACGTCACTATTCCAAATCTTTAACCTTACTGATAGACAAATCGGTATGGCGCAAAAGGGTGCTGATTATACAATCTTGAGCATTGAAAAACTAGAAAGAGTACCAATGACAATGTCAGAACGACCTGTCAGTGAATGGATAATACACGGAATCATAAATATTCCAATCTCAACCTTCAGGTTTCAATACTACCAAAAATATATACAGGCTGGCATGTACGAGAGATTGGGAAAGGGGTACCTTAAAACAACTTGGAACCTGCCCTATTCACATGCATGTGTCAGTAATAAAGGACAGAAAGTGTTTCTTAGTGGCAACAATTGTGCTATGTCACTAAGCGGCACGCTTCTGTGTAACGGAATTAGTTTGCATGGAGCCTGTGAAGGGAATTCATACAACCTTTCATGTCACCAGCAAGGCGCACCTGCAACTGAAATAGAACCATTCTTTCAAAGACTCTATAATGGGAGTTACATTCTTATTGTAGACCGCAGATGTTGTAGTCTTACGCCCGGGACTCCTTATCTAGTAACTACGACTGCGAAGGTCAAGTGCTGTGGACGTTCTTTGTTCCCCAGCTCCTTTCCAGACAGGGAGGCAAGGGCATGGCCCAATTTGAAAATTACTTCTATTCGAATAGATACTTTAAGCAGAATGAAAACAGTGCTTCTTCAGACGCCTACAAGGCTCACGTCATCAAAAGAAACGTATGATCTACAAGTCGCAAGGACGACTGCAGAGATACATACATTATTATCAACTAATTCACCCGTACATTTCGCGGAAATCCTGAGCGAAATCTTAAATATTTCTGATACCACTGGGGTCTCAAAGGTATTTAAGACAGTATTTTCGATGGCATTAACACCATTCAAAGCCATACTGGGTATTTTTCCAGATTTCGTCCATTCGATTTTTGGCGGACTTCCCCTGATCCTGGGACTAATTGCAGGAATCCTATTTTTAGTTCTTATTTTTCGTTATGGCAACCCATGTCACAGATCAAACTCTCGCGACAATGGAAGATACAATCCTAGCCATTGGATACCGGGACCGGATATCAAAAATCCTGGGACTCTCCCGGCTTAGAGACCTGAACATGACTTGGTTTCTATCATTTCGACCAATGTGGCAAAGGTGTGTTTTACCTGTATTAAGGTGTCTGCTATGTGGAGAAGAATGCGTGTTAGACACCTGTCTGACGCTACAATCGGATGCGCCAGTGGATGCAGATACATTGTTGGTTCCTACCAAGGTTCACGCTTTGTGCTGCCCTCAAAGGCTGCCAATCCTGATGACGGCATTCGTGGAGTCTTCACCACTACGATTGAAGAGTAGTGAAGTTCAAGATGAAAGCAGCATCGATCAGGTACGACCTTCTGTCAGCAATGCGAATCAGAATGTCAATGGAGACAATCATGCGCACGAATGCATGGTTACACCTATTTCCGACTTAGTGGAACTTTCCCATGAAGCTGTTGACAGTTTTTTCGAAAGCCTTAATGATATGATGTTCTCTCCAGAACAGAAATAGAGACTTTTGAGCAAGCTCGCACACGGCGTTCCCTGAATTCGGCCTTCAACTTTGAAATTAAAGTCACATGAACAATTTTTCCCACCAGTTCACGGACAACAATTTTTTTAGCAGCCCCAAATTAATTTATACAAAAAATTTCGGGACACTTATCTTCTGCTTAAAGTAGGAAACTATTCCTAGAGAACTAAGATTTCTATTTTTAGATACTTTATAAACTTTAGTTGCCCGCTGGTATGTTCACAAATATTTTATTATGTGATGAAATGGTCTCGAACTTTCTTTCTGTATAGCCGTATTAAGAGCCATTTCATGTGTATTTCTCATATACCATATAAGCAATAATGTATACAAATGCGTGTTTACTTTGGCATTTAATTCATAGCTTGAGTGCATACGATACATATGACTGCAATTTTTCAGTATATTTGAACGTTTCCAAATGCATTTATGTATTTTGGGGTGGTAAGGTATACACTATACTCTATAGTATGTTGTACTATGTTATACTATGCATAGATTAGTAAATATGACCATAGTTAGCGTGGAGTGGGTGTCATGTATTCCTATAGGTTCTGAATCGATCCCCCTATTCCTGACCCTATTCTGGTTAAACTAACTATCAAGTTAACTAAACAGTCAGCCCATGAGGCAAGAAAAGCCCCCATGATGCAGATACCGTTATCTGACGCAGTCACACTACGGCACAGGAACGTGTTATCTGATTAGGTCATAACGCTTGAGATCTAATTAGACAAGCGACATTCCTCCAGCCCCTGATAAGGCATACGACGTTCTCATAACAAATCAAACCTATGACAACCTGGAAAATCCGTGCGGCCATTGTTTTGATTTCACAGAGAACTTCAGTAAAAGAATGTGCTAACGAGCAAGTCGTATGACATCTTTATTGACGTATCTATGTCCATCCTTACGTCAATCTCGGCACCTTTAAGGTATAAATATTGCCGATCTTGCCCTATGCAAACACACGCGTGGTGACGAGACGGAGCAGCCATACTTGCCGAAGCCAAGAGCAGAGCAGACCCCGCTGGCAGCAGCCCCGCCTTCCTGACGCGCTGAGAGACGCGCTGCTATCTCCTGCCGAGAGACCCAGCACCGGCGCTTTCGGGCAGCCCTCGCAGGCGGCCTGGAATATCGAGACCAGAGAAAGAGATACCATTCCTCATTCATCCTAACTTCCAGGTACAGAACTGAATAACCCCTCACAGAGAATTCTTTAGTTATTCACTTGGCAAAAACAAACTTAACTTAAACTGTAACTTTCTATTCCCGCCCACGCATTAGACTTAGGTCAGGTACACGGGGTAGGCGTATTTAGAAACACCAGTTGAGTACGTTTAGTCAAATGTATATGTGTATGTAAATATATTTTATTCATTTTAAACATCATATGGCTCAGAAACCATATCAATGTTTTTACAGTATTATTTTATACTATTGCTTCTAATGTATGCACTTTACTTAACTATAAGTATTGCAATAATATCGATCCATTTCTCTTGTACGAGAAAAGAGACTGATCAATAAATAACACCTTTTTATTGAACACGCCCGTCTCTTCCTTTTCTCTACAATCTGATGAGACTAAGAATGCACGTACTGACTGAGTAAAATAATTGCCTTGTGCTCACACGACTCTGGAGATACACTCTTGATTAGGGGAGAGCAAAGTTGTCATGTTCTATGGTTGTCAGAAACTAAATCCCTTCTTGTCTAATCAGGGGAGTTAATTCTTTCCTGAACATTCGAGAAAGTTTCTAGCGAACTCTGAGCTACGCTGGCAAACCCAAAACTTAAGTCTAGTATCGACAGTAGTAGACCTAGTTAACGTCTGGCCTAGGCCTTTACTGCTGTAGGTATTATTCCAATGCGCAGAGCCTATTGGGAAGATAGGAACTACACTACAGGGGGGGGGGGAGGCGGCGTGAACGGGCCTCTCCAGGTGGAGTCTCGTCTGTTGTAGTGGGGCTCCCCTTTACCGTTTCAGTTGCCATTCCGTCCGCTTTTGGTCCACTGTGTCAAAAGCCGCAATTCAGCTGAGTTGCGCCCACTCTTGCGGTGCAGCGATAGGCGGCTGCCACAGGACTCTCAAAATGGCGGCAGGCTCTTTTCTTTTTGGGCCTGGTCCACTGAAATGGCCCTGGGACACCTTGGAAATCGGACGCTTGTCTGCTAGGTCTTGGACCCCATTCTTGAAAGCGTCCCCTCCGCCTTGAGGATTCAACAAAAGTTTTGGGGGCCCCCGACTCCTGCAGGCTTCTGGTGGGGAGCGGCTGCCATGATTGCTCGCGGAATGACCACGACGGAGCCACGAGATGGTGGTGCTTTCATGGTGACGCCAGCTTCAGTGTGAAACATCCAGAAACAAGGTGGGGCTTTCATCGTTTGGGAAAAAAAAAAGTTTTCATCCAATGAAAAGTGTTATTTTTAGGTCATATGATCAAGCCTTCCATCATTAGGAAACCAAAAGTAAAATGAACCAATGAAAAGTTTTATAAACAAGTCACATGACCTGTTATGCGGCATAGGGTATAAAATGCGGAGAAAATACGTTGGCACGTGAGGCGGCGTCAGTAGCGGACCGATGTGCGAATAGGCCGAAGGCAACACAACGCGCCAAGATCCGGATGGCACCGAGGTGGTGTCCAGCAAGTTGCAGCACTGGTGTGGCCATCCTACAATGCTGAAAGTCGGCGTGGGGCGCCCCGTTGGCCTGTGAGTTCGCGTCAGTAGCGGACCGATGTGCGAATAGGCCGAAGGCAGCACAACGCGCCAAGATCCGGATGGCACCGAGGAGGTGTCTAGTAAGTTGCCGCACTGGTGTGGCCATCCTACAATGTTGAAAGTCGGCGTGGGGCGCCCCGTTGGCCTGTGAGATGGCGTCAGTAGCAGACCGATGTGCGAATGGGGCCAAAGGCAGCGCAACAATATTTTCGGAATAGAAGACACCACAAGGCGCTGAGATGCCAAGATCCGGATGGCACCGAGGTGGTGTCTAGCAAGTTGTGGCACTGGTGTGGCCATCCTACAATGGTAAAAGTCGTCGTGGGGCGCCCTGTTGGCCTGTGAGATGGTGTCAGTAGCGGACCGATGTGCGAATGGGGCCAAAGGCAGCGCAACAATATTTTCTGACTAGAAGACACCACAAGGCGCTGAGATGCCAAGATCCGGATGGCACCGAGGTGATGTCTAGCAAGTTGCTGTACTGGTGTGGCCATCCTACAATGCTGAAACTCGGCGTGGGGTGCCCCATTAGCCTGTGAGATGGCGTCAGTAGCGGACCGATGTGCGAATGGGGCCAAAGGCAGCGCAACAATATTTTCTGAATAGAAGACACCACAAGGCGCTGAGATGCCAAGATCCGGATGGCACCGAGGTGGTGTCTAGTAAGGTGCACTGGTGTGGCCATCCTACAATGCTGAAAGTCGGCGTGGGGCGCCCCGTTGGCCTGTGAGATGGCGGCAGTAGCGGACCGATGTGCGAATGGGGCCAAAGGCAGCGCAACAATATTTTTGGAATAGAAGACACCACAAGGCGCTGAGATTCGGTTAGCACCGAGGGGGTGTCTAGCAAGCTATGCAGCTGAGTTGCGTGCGCACTTGCGGCGAATAGGTCGAAGGCAGCACAACAATGTTTTCTGAATAGAAGACACCACAAGGCGCTGAGATTCGGTTACCACCGAGGTGGTGTCTAGCAAGTTGCTGCACTGGTGTGGCCATCCTACAATACTGCTCCGAATAACGGCGTGGGGTGCCCGAAGGGGGGTGGGAGGCGGCGTGAACGGGCCTTCCTAGGTGGAGGCTCGTCTGCTGTAGTGGGGCGCCCCTTTACCGTTTCAGTTGCCATTCAGCTGAGTTTTGGCCGCTCTTGATGCTACAGCGACAGGCGGCTGCAACAGGACTCTCAAAATGGCGGCCTGTTCTTTGGATTTGGGCCTGGTCCACTAAAATGGCCCTGGGACACCTTAGAACTCGGACGCTCGATTTTTTTTTCCTTTCCTCTACATGCAAAAAAGGTAAATGCCCGGTACGTTATACGCTTCATCTGCCACGATGTACTCTCCAGAGGAACCGAAAAAAAATATAGTTATGGTAACTATACCATGCATCGTCATATGGAGAGGTGGCACCAATTAATTATAGTGCTGCATAAAAGAGAGATTTGGAGGAGAACCCCCGACCTGCCAGTACATTCATCAAAGAAGTGGCACTGACAGCATCAGAGGCAAGGGAAACGGTCCCAAATATTTAGAAGAACTTTGGAAAGATTAAAATGACATGTTTAGATTGTGGCAAATTAATTTCATGTGGACAGATGAGTGTTACTCTATAAATACAGCATATGAACATCATCATAGTCGATGGTTGGTAGAGACATTTTGACTATATCCTGGACCTGCCCGTCCTCGCCCAAAATGGCGCCGGAATAAATGGGACTCGTAACTCCTTGTTGTGTACTGGTTGCAGAACCTTGAAATCACGAGATACGTATGCAGTTTTGAAGCACATGGCGGGCGGGGACGAGAATTGATTGAGTATTTCGACATCCCTATTGATATTAAGTTCTGATGTGTTATTGATTACTGTACTATTGAAAGTTCGAATTAACGTCACGCATGGTACTTGCCCGCAAATGTATATCTAGATAATTTTATTGTAACTGGCCCTGTCGTATTTTAATTATAAAATGTACGTCCACCGATTCCGCAACTGTTAGACACCTTAGTTCTTGCAACCTAATGGCCCGCCCATTACGTTCCTCTACAGTGTAAATGTCTACTCATCATATACGATTACAGTTTGCTCCGTGGCCGGCCCACGTGGTTATAGGCTCGTATTTGTATAATGAAATTTTCACAATAAAGGTTTTTAAAAGAAAACATGGTAGTAGTATATACATTGGTAAAGTTTTTAATAATAGTCACTGTTTTAGAATCATTAAAAGGCAAGTGAAATAAAGCAGACCAATTACATGAAGGGTAAAAGGTATAATACGCAGGAACGCAGTAAAGATAAATGGTCAAGGGCTGTTGTGTTTTCTACTCCTGCAACATAAAGTGATCGATAAGAATCTCATATTCAGGCGTTTCGGCGACTAAGACAGCAGGTCGACCCTCTTTTGCTCAACGGCTCCGTCATGGGACGAAGAAACGCCCTTTTTCTCGAAAAAAGAATATATTTTACTTGCAGGACAGTTGTAAATTTTCCGGGAAAGTACATTAGCCTGGAACATTATAACATATATTTAAGAAAAAATAATGTTCGGAAGTAATAAAAAGCGTAATTTTTAGGTCATATGACCAAGCCTTTCATCATTAGAATAAGAAAAGTAAAATGAACCAATGAAAAGTTTTATTAACAAGTCACATGACCTGTTATGCTTACGTTACGCGCTGCGCGTCGCGCCCCGGATGACTTCCGGATGCGCTAACGCGGCACGTCATATGACGCATTACGCGACAACGCAGGTCCAGAATATAGTCAAAATGTCTCCACCAACCAGCGGTCGGAACACAACCCCTTTCAGCAGGCTAAATAGTTCTGTTAAATGACAACAGAAGGGACAGGCAACAAGAACCATCAGTCAAAGAGGGGAGGGCTAGTTCTTCTCTACCGGGTTACATTGGGGCGCTACCGGAACTGATCGAATTGGTAGTCTACAGTGTTTCTGGATGTTTCAGACTGAAGCTGGCGTTAGCATGAGAGCACCACCATTTCGTAGCTCCGTCGTGGCCATTCCGCGAGCAATCATGGCAGCCGCTCTTTATCGTTATTTTGGGCGGGGTGGGTGGCGGAGCCGAGCTGTATTGCAGCCATCATGGTGTGGAGTTCAGTTCATCTCACTAGTTTCGTATTTGTCATGAGGGGTTGTTCTTAATGTTTCTATTTTAGCGAGGTCAAAAAGAGATCCCATTAGTGGCCTACTGATTTTGCTCGATTCCTTTTGTTTTTTTACACGATTTTTCGTTATCTGCAAAGACTAAACAGAGTATTGCGACTCTGTGTTTGTTTGTAAATAGAGAATGAACCAAAGAGAACCAATTCTAAAACAGTAAATGCTTGGATAACAATCAATCAAATGGAGAGAGAAGCAGGCACGACGTATTACAACGGGGGCAAAGGCCTGCGTTAACTACCTTTCACTATCTGCAAAGAGAGAGTACTCCTAATAGAAATGAGGGGGGGGGGGCAGCATTCAAAGCAGATCAGTGTGCATAAACACGAAAATGTTTTTACTTACCGCGTACTTGACATTCGACAGCTTATGATATTTGCTATTAAAAAACCATTGAAATTCACTGAAAAAACCATAGGTTATAGACCATATATAGTTAGGAATTAGCATTTACAAAACCTTGAAAATTCACTGAAAAAACCATAGGTTATAGACCATATATAGTTAGGAATTAGCATTTACAAAACCTTGAAAATTCACTGAAAAAACCATAGGTTATAGACCATATATCGTTAGGAAGTAGCATTTAAAAAACCTTATTTTACCCACACAAAACCATTGAAATTCCATATATAGTTAGTTGCACTAACTATATATCGCGCACCCGCCATCCACTGCTGATGATGTCACATATTACATCATTCATGACATGGTCAGTGACATCACTGATGACATCACTGATGACATCTCAAATGAAATCACTGATGACATCACTGATGACATCTCAAATGACATCACTGATGACATCACTGATGACATCTCATTTGACATCAATGACCACATCACTGATGATATCATTCATGTGACAATACAATGCATCTCCTCACATTTTAATATAACCTCTGTTTCACCCAGTGTTAAATACAGAGTATAATTTTTGAAACCATTGACACACCAATACTAGTTACTACATACGCACTCACTGATTCCTACGTCTACACACACCTTCACTCATTCACCCATACAATCATTCATACATACAATCACTCATCTTTACAACACTATCATATGCACTCATACACCTATACAGACACTCACAGTCTGCCACTCATCCATGGAGTTACTCACACACCTAGTCAGTCCTGTAAAGAATCAATGACACTTCCATTTTCTTGTCTATACAGTTAAACATAGAGCACCTTACATTTTCAAACATATACTAACACATACTTACCTTCTTATACAATCATTGATACAAGTACACATTGATCTGCACAGAGTCATACACCTCCCAGCCAGCCACACACACACTCAGTCTCCCATACAAATACTTGGGCAATCAATCAATAACCCATATAGTTACTCATATAGCTACTGATCAACACATGCAGCAGTTTATAGAACAACAGACATAATGATGCACAAATTAAGACAGTTTAGTCACTAACCCATGCACTCAGTGAGACACATTTAATCACTCAGTCATACAGTCAGTCATGCACCTACTAAATCCTTCGTCCAGACACTTACACATCCACTCATTCTTCAATATTCTTCTTTTTAAATCATTGGTGCTTGCGTTTCGTGCTTCTCATGATCAAGGCCCCCTGTATCTGAGGAAGAGATTCACCAGCTATGTTCCTGCACGCCCCCTCAGATCCTCTACCTTGCACAAACTGTATCTTCCCCGCTTCAAACGAGCAAGACTTGGTGGCCAATCGATCTCAGTGATCGGGGCCCGGGCCTGGAATGCTCTCCCTCTCCAGCTACGATCTATGTCCTCAGTGGCTGTTTTTAAAAAGCATTTGAAAACTCATCTGTTCAAGAGTGTAAGTTAAGTTTTTCTTGTATGTCTGATTGTCTACCTCTCCTCTACTCTCCAGTAACGGAGCGCGCTATAAAATAATTTATACATACATATACATACAATATGTAAGACATATTTAAACTTTACAGAAACAAAAAATCACTGGATGTTGTTATCAGTCATGTCATCAGTGATGTCATTTGAGATGTCATCAGTGATGTCATCAGTGATGTCACTGACCATGTCATGAATGATGTAATATGTGACATCATCAGCAGTGGATTGCGGGTGCGCGATATATAGTTAGTGCAACTAACTATATATGGAATTTCAATGGTTTTGTGTGGGTAAAATAAGGTTTTTTAAATGCTAATTCCTAACGATATATGGTCTATAACCTATGGTTTTTTCAGTGAATTTTCAAGGTTTTGTAAATGCTAATTCCTAACTATATATGGTCTATAACCTATGGTTTTTTCAGTGAATTTTCAAGGTTTTGTAAATGCTAATTCCTAACTATATATGGTCTATAACCTATGGTTTTTTCAGTGAATATATATATATATATATATATACATATATATATATATATATATATATATATATATATATATATCCAGCCGGGTATGTGCATGAATGTCTCCTGGTATGTTTCACTCTCCGCATATTTGAATTTATTTATCTTGCTGGCAGGGCAGCTCAGTAAGTTAAATGTCCGCTACTAACATTTACCCAAGTTTACATCCCTGAATCACTTATTATCTAAGTGGATAATGTGTGCGTGAATCATACACAAGTAACACCTATCAGCTTTGTTAAGGCTCGTTTCTGTTGCATTGATGGTCCTGAACGAGAACTCCTGTGTACTGTACTATGAATTGGCATAATAGGACTGCTACGTAGTGTCATAGGAATTTGTGATGGTAGTTACAAAGAATGTGTGAAATTGAGGGACTTAATATTCAGGGGAGCATTGTGAGAGGAATGATTGACAAATAACGTTTATGATACAAAAAAAATACAAATTGACTTTATCATGATGTTAGTTTGAGCTAATAAGTGACAAAATCCTTGTATTTTATTGTTTGCAAATATGTCTCCACGTTGTTATTCTTGCTATTATAAGATTGAACTGAGTCATGGAACTGGATTAACTCTCGTATATGTTGCGTGTAGTAAATAAATACTATACATTGCTTATTTAGTGCACAGGGCATGTACTGCATTCCGGACGTCTGAGTGATGGCTTTCCAAACATATCTACTGTTGACCGAATTCTGATATTTCCTTCATTCAAGACCCTTTTCTCACAATAAAAGGTTTTGGGGAGGATTTTTGCCAGAAACATAACCAGACTTAAAACTGCATATGTCTGAAACACTGGCACAATAGACAGACTCTCTAACACCGTGACACATAGAACATGATGCTAGGAATCAAGGTATTACAATGCATATGATGGTCATCGAAATACAGGAATGCAATACCGTACAATATAGTGCATACCATATTTTACAAAAAAAACCACCCCAAACACTGAACATCTATAAAGTAACAATATAGTTTTCCTTTGGTATCATGTATATGATTGAAGATTGAAGAAGTATTTATAAAGCGCTCGAATGCCGCGGCGTCTTGGCGCTAGAGAGACTAAAGAGAGCGGTGAGAGCAGGTCTTAATGCGACGAAAAAAGCCATGTTTTCAGTGCCTTTCTAAAACATAGTTTAGACTTTTGTGAACGTAGTGTAGGGGGCAGAGAGTTCCATAGTCTGGAAGCTAGATAGGAAAAAGATCTGCCCCCCATCGCATTCTTCTTATTTTAGGCTGGCAAATTAGATCTAGATTGGCTGACCTCAGTGTGCGCGATGGCACATATCGAGGAAGAAGTTTGGGGAGATCGTCTGGTCCCATACCGTGCAAGGATTTGTGGACCAGGCAGAGGGCTTTTAACTGTATTCTACACCTGATTGGAAGCCAGTGAAGTTCCTTGATGGCTTTGGAGGTTGGGTGGCATTAATATAACATTGCATTGTAGGGGCAATTACTTTAAAATGGTGGCTTCCGGAACAAAGGCATGGCTTCACGAAACAACTTGTTCCAGAGGCAGGGATGCGATAGGGTAGGTTCAGCAGCACCCTAGCTGCGGCATTTTGAATTGCCTGTAGTTTATTTAATTGTTTTTCTCCTGTGCCCAAGTAGAGTGAGTTGCAATAATCCACTCAGGACATCACCAGGGCAGCCATTACGTTTTTTTTTAACATTGGAGGAATGTAGGGTAAAACCTTCCTAAGGACCTTGATGGTATGGAAGCAGGTAGAGGTTACCTGGTTAATCTGTGCCTTACAGGAAAGCTCTTTGTCAACCAGGAAGCCAAGATTCCTAACCTTTTCTGCACGACTAGGACAGGCGCCAGCTTCCGGGGGCCACCAGAGGTTGTTCCAGATCGATGGTTTCTGACCAAACTCGATTATCTCAGTCTTGTCCGTATTTAATTTTAGAAAGTTACGGCTCATCCAGTTTTTTACACTAAGAAGACAGTATGTATAGAGTGCAACATAAGATATAAGGGTATACATCTCCATAATGCAAGGATATGCAGCGACTGTAGAGCATCAATGAAATTTGACAAAAATTACTAAAATGAAATCCTAATTAAATAAGGCTAACTAGATGCATAATATGAGGGATTCAGGAGAGAGAGAACCATCATATACTTTCCGTATTCCTAAGAATGCTAAAAAACTTTCATAAGTCTTCAGATTTAGAAGTAAAATGTTTGTTTTGAGGTAAACCATCTTCCAAAGCATTCACATTAAACACATTATTACATAAGGTTGTGCATATAATAGGCTAGTGATTTTCACAATTGCTTGTCATTACCCTATCCCAATACTCACAGGATTCCTATACATTCCCCAGTTAGATTTACCCTCAATAAATGGGAAACTTCCAATTACCAAAGATCATTGAGCCCCTAAAGAACAGCTCCTGGACATCTTTACACTTAAAAAGTATTTTCATAGTATGCGCTAGAAAAATACAGCACCACATAGCCGAAACATATGTTTCATTGTCCCACATTGATGTAAGTCCATCACAGATATTTACATCAATTTTAACTTAGGTTGGGAGGTATCTAAATCACTGGTGCATAACCAAGAAATTGTTTTTAGTTTAATGTGTGGAATTATGGGCGGGTCTTTAGACTGCCATGTTGTTTCGGGAGATGAAAAGAGGGTGGGGAATGATCGAAAGTGCACAAGCATCGCAATACCTTGTGAACTGCTGGTTTACTCTGGACGCTGACACAGATATGCCAAGTAGCTCTCTGGTATCTCTGGTGGCTCTAGAGGTAGGTAATAAGTGATCTTGCTGGGACAGGTTTGGGAAGGATTTGGATCCACTGCGGTGGCCAGTAAGGCGTCCAATATTTGATAGCTTGACAAGGGGTAACTATAGGAGGGGGAGTAAGTTGTTGTTGCTTGCTTGTTGGAGGCTGTAAGGATCTAATTGTTTGTTGCAATATATTTTACACTCAGATTGTAGCTATTGTATGTCCTTGCTTGCAAAACATATTAACCTATTTGTTAAATGTATTTGCTTACTTGATATTTTTAACCTATATATTGTATGTATTATCTGGCTTGTCATTTTTTTTCTATTTAGTATATGTGTTTCCTAGATTGTCATTTTGACCCTATTTATTATATATTCTTGCTTGCTTGTCATTAGGTTTCGCCTGCACAGTGCTTGCGCTGTGCTTGTGACATCTATTGTATTCAATATAAATCTTAAAAGGGGCATACATCCTGCCCCCTTGCTTTTCATTGGTTCCTGTGCTTGCCACTTACCTGTCCTCCGTTTCTATTGGCTGTAGCATACTATTTCCTGTTTTCCTCTTGTATATTTCTCTTATCAGACTCCTGTGTTCCAAGTACTGTTTCTGTCTGCTTTGTTTCTCCACAGCATTGCAAAGAGACATTTAAATACTGACATGGGGAGCTTTTTATAGTGCTATAATCCTGATATGGTGGCTGCCCTCCTAAAGACTGTAAAAGCTTGCGAATAGATCTATCGCACTACTTGTGGACGGGCAGATGTGACTATAGATTCCAACTAATATATGGATAACAGGACATTAATATAACAATGCATTGTAGGGGCAATTACTTTAAAATGGTGGCTTCCGGAACAAAGGCATGGCTTCACGAAACAACGAGTTCCAGAGGCAGGGATGCGAAGCAGACGGGATAATGGAGGGAAGGGGCAACTAAAGGATCTGGGCCAAGCGTCCCTCGCCAAACCCTGCGGAGGTAGCTGACAACATGGCCCTGACTAAAGACGTTTTTCTGAGCATGTTTATAGACTTTAAGACAAAACTTCGGAACGACCTCAGCCAAGACATCCAGTAACTGTTTATAATCATGTAACGTTTACTGAACTACCTACCCCCTACCCCTCCCCACTCTACTCCTCTCCACTTTCCTGCTACTGATTTCTGCCCTTACCTGACTTGGCCCTAGTTCCCCACCCTGTTTACCTGTGAATTTTCCCGCGTCATTTGAGAGCTAGCTATTCTGTTTGAGGCCCGATGGAGCTACCTGGTTTAGCTATAGGGGAGAAAGGTCGGGGATTCCCTCCTTGGATGTCACCTACCAGTCGGTCTTTAGCCAGACTTCCTTTCGTCTCTCCTGTCATCTCTTCCCGCTTCCTCAGTCTATTTATTATCTCTACTTCTCTTCTCTCTCAATGTATTGAGTCTGAACTTTTCTGTCTGATGCCCGATGGAGCTACCTGGTTTAGCTATAAGGTAGATGGGCCGTGGACTCCCTCCTTGGTCGTCACCTACCCAGTCAGCCTTCAGACAGTTTTCATTTCGTCTCTCCTTATTGTCTCTTCCCCTATCCTCACTTTCTCACCTTCCTTGTCCCCTCCCTTCTACGCTCTATTTATTTTGCCATCCATGTTCCTTAAATTGCTTCTTATTGAGACCTAGCTATTTGGCCAAAGCCCGATGGAGCGACCTGATAGCTATAGAGGAGATGGGTTTTGGGACTCCTCCTCGACTGTCACCTACCCAACCGGTCTTTGGGCAGACTTTCCTTCGTCTTTCTGCCGTATCTCCCTCCCATCCTGTTTTTCTGCGAACCTCTTCCCTCGACACCTGAGACCGAACTACTTTGTCTGATGCCCAATGGAGCTACCTGGTTTAGCTATACGGGAGGCGGACCGTGGATTCCCTCCTTGGTCGTCACCTACCCAGTCGGTCTTTAGACAGACCTCCTCTCGTCTCTACGGTTGTCTCTTCCCTTATCCTCAGTTTCTCACCTCACCTACCCCCCAGTTCTTTTCTCTCTCCTTTCTCTCCTCTCCTAACGTATTGCTGACTGTTCGTTGTAAGGTATAATTGTTGATCTTTTTCTGTTATACTGTTAATCCACATTTTTACACTCCTTTCGTCCCTCCTGCTGTCTCCTCCCGCATCCTCCCTCTTTTTATGTCTCTCCTTCTCCCTTCTCTCAATGTATTGAGACTGAACCTTTTTTTGTCTGATGCTTGAGGGAGCTACCTGGTTTAGTTATAGGTGCGATGGGCCGTGGATTCTCTCCTTGGTCTTCACCTTACCCTGTCGGTCCTTAGACAGATCTCCTTTTGTCTCTCCATATTCTTCTCTTCCCCTATCCTCCCTTTCTCCCCTCCCCTGACCCCTCCACTACCTCTCTCTCTCCTTTCTCCCCTCTCCTAATTGTATTGCCTATTCTTTTTTTGGGGATTTATTGTGTAATTGTTCAACTTTTTCTGTTACATTGTTGATTCTCATATAAAGCGCTCTGATACCTCTGGTTCTCTTCCAGGGGATCCTCATCAATAGTCATAAGCATTAGAATATTCACGCCCATGTGCGGGACCCCAGAAACACTATATTATATGTGCCCCACATATATATACTCGTATATATATAAATACATATATATATATATAAAAACGTGCAATAGCAGGCAAATAAAATCAGAGCTGAAATATTCTGTGTAGAATTTCCACCATACATGAATAATAGGCATTAGAAACATGAGAAACAACAACAAATTTTGTTTAGAAACTGTTTTAATGCTCAGAAAGCAGTAGAAATTCTCATAACTCACTGGAAGCATAGAAAGCTCCCAGGCTGCATTGCAAACACACAGTCTAAAAAGACTGAAAAGCTAACCTGTAGCTGCATAGCAATAAACTGACACCGTGCCTTTAAGGCACCCATGACCCCCAGTATCCCATCATGCCTCAGGGGTGACAGTTAGGTCAGTTGTTCTTTCCGGCTCCTTCAGGAAGGATCCTGGTTACACAGCTCCACTAATTTTCTGTTTTCTGACAGAAAAATACTTCACTTTTGTCTATTTTTACACTTACTTTGACATTTAACAACTAGTCAAGTAAGATACTGTCTTTTTTAGTCAGTTTAGTGAACATTTTCTTCTGAGAAGGCCTTCACTCTTTGACAAATGTCCATCTTGTGGCAACAAGTAGGCAAAATCAGACAATCACGACGTCTGTATCTTGTGTCTGCCTGAAGATCATGATCCAGACACCTGTCCTCACTGTGAACACCTGTCAGGAAGAACTCTTAAAGACAGGGAGAGGATTCGCATTTTTGGCCTGGCTCACAGGTCATATAGAGGTGAAGAAGGGCTCCAAGAAGGCTCAAACATCTTCAAAAAAGAAGTCTTCACACCCTTCAACATCAGTGTCGGGCTCGGCGCTGAGAAAAGAACCACCGGTGGATCAGCTCTCGTCTAAACTACAGTCGACGGCGGGCTCGCCGTCAAAGAGAAGACCAGGTACGTCGACGACGTCGAAGGATCCAGTCCCGTCGTCGAAATCCCCTCCGCCGCCGTCAACAGGGCGACGATCGGCGTCGAGGAATGTGACTCCGCCGCCGTCAACCGGGCGACAGTCGGCGTCGAGATCAAAGGCCCCTCCGCAGTCGTCAACCAGGCGACGATCGGCGTGGAGGGAGGTCACTTCTCCGCCATCGTCATCCAAGCGACGTCCGGCGTCGAGAAGTGTGACCCCTCCGCCGTCGTCTAAGAAACGACATTCGGCATCGAGGACCAAGACCCCTCCGCCGTCGACAGGGAAACGTTGATCGGCGTCGAGGACGCAGTCTCCGTCGTCGTCTCGTCGACTCTCGGCATCGAGGGTGTCCAATACCCCTCCGCCATCGTCGCATAGACATTTGACGTTGAGACAGAGGGCTCCGTCGACGGCTGGTCATCGCCGTTCGACGTCGAGACAGAGGACTCCATCGACCGCTCGTCATCGCCGGTCGACGTCGAGACAGAGGACTCCGTCGACGGCTGGTCATCACTGGTCGACGTCGAGACAGAGGACTCCGTCGACGGCTGGTCATCACCGTTCGACGTTGAGGCAGAGGGCTCCGTCGACTGCTGGTCATCACCGGTCGACGTCGAGAGACCATAGATCCTCTCATCGGTCGCCGTCGAGATTGTTCGACCCGCCGACCCCTCAGAGGCGTTCGGCGTCGAGAAAAGAACGCTCGACGTCGAGACATTCAGAAAGAAACTCTGTTATCATGGTTACGGAGTCAGCTTCTCGTCATTCCACTTCACAGTCTTCTGGCTCCTCAACAGCATCCTCGAGGTCCAAAAGCCCTGTCCGCAAGTCTCCTGTGCGTCAGCCAGATCCTTCGGCTGCGGAGATCAGACTGTCACCTAGATGGTACAGATCATTGGACCATTGGCGAAATTCAGGGGCTGCCAAACGTATGTATGAATATGCCAGCTCTCAGCACGGTTCTCCTCTTCAGAATCTGGTGGAAGAGATGGACAAGCGTAGTCCTCCCAGGCGCAAATCACCTGTGAGAACACCAACCAAATCACCCAGAAGGGAACTTCCGGTTAGACCCCGATCTCCCGGAAAAGACAGTCCGGTCAGGCCTCGCTCGCCCAGAGGGGAAGATCGGGTCAGATCTCGCTCTCCTAGAAGGGAAGAGCATTCAAGAAGATCGCGGAAGAGGAGGCACAGTGCTCACCGTAAACGTCGAAGGACTCCGTCTACTTCATCTACCTCTTTGACCAGGTCTTCCAAAAGAGATTACTCTCCTACGCTGACGGATAGTCCTACCTCTAGATCCTCTCCAGTGGATGACATCGGCACTTATCTGGATGTCCTACAAAGAGGAGCTCAGAAGCTGAGCATTGAAATGTCTGTCCCTCAAGTTACTACTACAGTAATTTTTGAAACTTTGCACAAAAAATCTATCTCTCGTCCACCGCTGCCGTTAGTCCCGGGGATTATGGATCCTGTCAAGGACGTTTTCCTAACCCCAGCGGCTATCATAGCGGTTCCAGCCCGCATAGAGAAAAAATACAAACCGGCTTCTTCTGACCCAGGTTTTGTAAAATCTGACCCTCCAGCAGACTCTGTGATAGGGGCAGCGGCGAGAAAGACTCATGCAGTGGCCGCAACCTCTTCAGTCCCACCAGACAAGGACAGCAAATCTCAAGACTCCTGGGGTCGCAAGGTTTGCAATTCAGCTGCCTCCACGCTGAAGGTCTCTGATGTAATCAATAAGATGCTGGATCTTCCTTGTTGATTAAGTAAGTTACTTTATTTAAATTATGATATTAAGTAATAAGTTATAATGACAACCCCATCAGGAGCAGCTGTCCTGCTGCTCAGCACTCACCCAACTGACATTTACCAAGCACTAGCATTCCACTCATCCAACATTCTACATCACATTCATTCTAGCTGAGCAGCAGGGAGACTCAAGATACAACATATCTCCCTTCGTTATGGGAACAATTGCAATGCGAAATATAACAGATGAATTAATTAAGATAATGAAATACAACATATCTCCCATTGTTATGAGAACAATTACATTGTAAAAATATAACAGATGAATTAATTAAGATAATGACCATATGAAATGTACACATAGTCACAAACTTAAAACAATGCACAAAATTGAATATTCAATATACGCAATATCATTCTACTAACCAACTTATAAAGAAGGTACATCCTGAATTGTTATACTACGATTCACCTAACAACTAAAAGTATACAACCTGAAAGGCTAAATAACATCTCATCTTGCACACCACAGTCTGGGTAGAACGTCACATAGATCTCTGAAATAAAGCACTATCCTTCACCCTACACCATCAATCCCAAATACTACAAATCATACCAGTTGGCCAGACCAGTACAACAAGTAGCACCCACTGGAATAAACTTTAACTCCAAATAAATCAGGAAACTACGTGTACCACTCAGACAAATGAACAAAGTCCCTACATAACTTATTCATCCCCATTACATCCCAATCGCAACACTGACGTGCGAGACAACAAACATCCCCATCGCAACCTTGACGTGCGAGGTAACAGACATCTCAACCGCAACCCTGATGTGCGAGACAACAAACATCCTCATCGCAACCCTGACGTGCGCGACGACAAACATCCTCATCGCAGCTCTGACGTGCGAGGTAACAGACATCTCAACCACAACCCTGACGTGCGAGACAACTAACATCCCCATCGCAACCCTGACGTCCGAGACACAAACATCCCCATCGCAACCTTGACGTGCGAAGTAACAGACATCCCCATCGCAACCCTGACGTGCGAGGCAACAACCATCTACATCGCAACCCTGACGTGCGAGGCAATAGACATTCCTATCACAACACATGTGATGGACACTCCCAACACAAACACACTACTCATACACAATACACACTGCGGAATAGTTCTTGGTGAATACAAAGAGTTGTCCCCAACCCTGGTTCTTGGACCCCATATTACGATTCCCCGTTGTGTTTTCCACTCTGTAAAATGGTCCTGAACATGGTTTCACTTAGCCGCCACTATTATTGGGACTATCGTCTAATTCATACACTTCTTGGCTAACAGTCTCGCAACTATTTCTAGGACAGTTGAACTTTACAAATACTTCTCAAAACTGCATCCACACAGTTGTTATCACGCCGGCGTTATCCACAAATCAATGAACCGTACAGAAGAAAGTCATGTTGATAATACACTGTTGCTTTCCATTTTCCATTTTTCTTATTTCCCACAAAATTTCTTATCCTGGGTCTCAACTGTCTCAAAATCCGAGCACGTTACCGTCAAAACTGCTGTACATGCACGTAGACCTCATGAACAGTTTCTCCTTCCCACAACTGCTACGGAGTTTCCTCACGATAACTAAAAAGTTCATTCCACGCGTTACTTAGCAACCCTCATTGTTGCTATAAAAATGCAAATGGATGCCATCGCGTAGAAAAAAGAGACGTCAAAACGTCAGAAGGTAACGGCATGAGTCACCAGGAGCTGCAGCGTCTAATTCTCGAAGGAAAACAGAGGAAAACGTGTGACGTGGGACACGCAGCTTGTCCACCATGAGCCCTGAAAATTCTGACACGTCATTAATCACCAAATGATTTCCCAGTGAAAGGATCTCTCCGAGCACGAAGAACACAGCAATTGGCAGTTGGGGCCAAGTAAGATCACTCACCCAAGTCTAATTACACGCTGTTACTAATCAAACGTATTTCTTTTGAATTCACTGGTTTTTTTGTGTGGTTTTTTTTTTAGCTTTTGTTCCACAGGCTCAAACACCTTATAAGTCACTCGTTTTTTTAATTTCATTCACCACAGAGTATTTTCCTAATAAATCTTCCTTCTTCCAACAAGAATAACAAATTGCTTTTTCACGAAATAGACTAATTTCCTCATTGAGGCTCGATTTTCTGCCCCCGAAGTTCAAGCTAATTAAAGGTCAGCAAGTGTCAATCTTTTCTTCTGAAAATCCATGCGCATACTTCTTACTGAGGCCCGATTTTGCCCCTGTGTACAAATAAACGGCAATGCGGCTTCTCTCTCCAAATGCTCACACCACTCTCTGAGGCTCGTTTTTCGGCCCTGATTACAAATGAACAGCTGAACTGCAATTCACTGAGGCTCGATTTAACTGCCCCTGATCCACATACAATGACGCAGCAGCTGTCAAAGTGTAAATGTTTTACACTGAGGCTCGATTTACTGTCCCCGTATACAACTAACAACACGGTGATGGATCTGGCAAACTCCGGTTTCAGGGCGACCGATGTACGGGTCACTGATGGGGTTAGTTTGTCAGTCTGCATCACACACCCTTAAATTAAAATTAATTTACCTCGAGATATCCTGGTTCCAATTTCCCTTACTCATCATGTACTTTTTTTTTGTCTTCAGGCTTGAATTTCTCTGCTTTTCCTTAACAGTACTCCTTAGCTTTTCGTTTTCTTTTATTTTGCACGCGTAGATTCCCCAAAGATGTCGCCAAATGATGTAATCAATAAGATGCTGGATCTTCCTTGTTGATTAAGTAAGTTACTTTATTTAAATTATGATATTAAGTAATAAGTTATAATGACAACCCCATCAGGAGCAGCTGTCCTGCTGCTCAGCCCTCACCCAACTGACATTTACCAAGCACTAGCATTCCACTCATCCAACATTCTACATCACATTCATTCTAGCTGAGCAGCAGGGAGACTCAAGATACAACAGTCTCCAGTGCGGCTGCGCTGCTGGGTAGATACGACAGAGCCTTATGAGACTCCATGGAAAGGTTCAAGTCCAAACTGCCAAAGGAAGACCAGAAGGACTATGAAGAGACTATGACAGAAGGATGTCTGGTGGCGAACCAGTTAATAAGCACAGCTGCGGATGGTGCAGTGCTAGCGGCACATTCCTACTCACATGGGGTTTGTGCCAGGAGGTCGGCTTGGTTGCGCCTTACAGGGCTGAAGCCGGATGCGCAGCATCGCATCCTCAATCTTCCCTTTTCGGGTTCCTCTCTCTTCGGGGAACATGCTGACGAAGAGATGACCCGTATGAAGACAGAACTGGACACAGTAAAAGCGGTGGGTTTGGAAAAGACAAAAGAATTCAAACGCCGCTTTAAGACCAACAGGGGGAGAGGGGCTCAACAGAGGGTTCAAACCCCTCAGTGGTCCCAAAGTAAGTACCAGGGAAAAACCCATTTTCGAGGCAAAGCCAACAGAGGTAGAGGAGGTCACCAACAATCCTTTAACACCATGAGAGGAGGAAAGGCCTGAGCAGTGGCTTCCTCCGGCGCCGTTGCCCACTCCATGGGAGGAAGTGCTTCACAACACCTGGCAGAGTGGGTCAGCATCACAAAGGATCAGTGGGTGCTGAATATACTGCGCAATGGATACAAACTTCGTTTCCGTGCACTTCCAAAGAGCATTCCTCCAAAGAACTCTTGCCCTCACCAGCTAAGCTCGCTCCGAAGAGAGGTGAAAGTTCTACTGCAAAAAAGAGCTATAGAGGAGGTTCCCCCCTCTCAAAAAGGAAAGGGAGTCTAATCCAGGTACTTTCTTGTCCCCAAAAAAGATCAGGGAGACAAGTTCAGACCAATACTCGATCTGCGTCTCTTGAACAAAGTCATCGTCAGAGAAAAGTTCCGCATGTTAGCTCTTCACCAAATATGCCCACATCTTCAAACCGGAGATTGGATGTGTTCGGTGGATCTGCAAGATGCATACTTTCACATTCCGATTGCTCTACAGCATCGCAAGTACTTGAGGTTTGTACTGGGAAGCAAACACTACCAGTACAAGGTGCTACCCTTCGGTCTCAAGTCCGCACCACAAATCTTTACCAAATGCATGGCAGTGGTGGCGGCTTTTCTTCACAAAAAGGGTCTCTTCATCTACCCATACCTGGACGACTGGCTCCTAAAGGGCTCGTCTCCGGTTCAGGTAATGCACGATCTGCAACTTTGCCTACACCTGTTGCACAAACTCGGTCTCCATGTAAACCTGGAGAAGTCAGTCCAGCGGCCGACACAGTCCATCCACTACCTAGGCTCAGTTCTGGACACAAAATTGGGAAAAGCGTTTCCTGCGGAAGAGAGACTTTTTTCCATTAGTCAGAAATGCGAGATTCTGCTAGAGTCTCGATTTTCAACAGCCCGACAAGTAGCATCCCTGCTGGGTTCCATGGCGTACTGCATTTTCCTCATTCCAAACGCCAGGCTGAGAATGCGTCCTCTGCAACAAGCGCTAGAGGACCAGTGGGACCAAGCGACAGGGCATTGGGAAGATCGTATCACTTTTTCCCAAGCGACGAAGGATGCCATCAAATGGTGGACTCGGAGAAAGAATGTGCGGGTAGGAGTACTTTTTCACCAACCTCTTCCATCCCAGTCTATAGTGACGGATGCCTCTCTGCACGGCTGGAGAGCGCACATGGGTCCACTTCAAATACAAGGTCAGTGGTCTGCGCAGGAGCAGACATACCACATCAACATGCTGGAGCTCAGAGCGGTTTTTCTAGCTCTCAAAGCTTTCTTTCCAGCGATCGAGTCCAACTCAGTCCTAGTTCAGACGGACAATAGAACCACCATATTCTATCTAAACAAACATGGAGGCACACGATCTCGCCCACTCTCCCGAGAGGCTCAAACAATCTGGCACTGGCTTCTCTCTCGAGGCCTCACAGTAGTGGCGGTGCACCTTCCAGGCCAGTTGAACGTAAAAGCAGACGCACTCAGCAGGCACTTCGAAGATCAGCCAGACTGGGTGCTAAACGACGAGGTGGTAGAAGAGCTTTTTCGTTGCTGGGGTCGTCCAGCCATAGACTTGTTTGCAGACGACGAAAACGCCAAATGCCACGCCTTCGCGTCCAGGTTCCACCGACCAGGGATGCAGGGGAATGCTCTTCTGATGTATTGGTCAGGAACATTCGCTTACGCGTTTCCTCCACTGGCTCTGATTCCGAAGGTAGTGTCCAAGCTCCTCAGGTCGGACATGGAGATGATCTTAATAGCTCTGGATTGGCCACGGCAGTGGTGGTACCCGGACCTTCTACATTTCTCTGTGTGTCCACACAGACGACTTCCTTGCAGGCCGGACCTGTTGAGCAAGATGAACGGGAGGATACTGCATCCCAACCTCCCATTGCTGAACCTAACAGCATGGCACCTGAGGTCCTGCAATATGGACATCTGAACTTGCCTCCCGAATGCATGAACATTTTAAAGGAGGCTAAGAGGCCTTCCACGAGAGTGTCTTATGCGTTCAAGTGGAAGAGGTTTTACTTATGGTGTAGTGATCATCATCTGGATCCTACTAAAGGGCAGGAGGAGGTAATCCTGCCATACCTCCTTTCCTTGGCAACTTCTGGATTGAAATATGTTTCCATTAGTGTGCATCTGTCAGCCATAGTGGCGTACAGGAAATCGCCTCATCAGATTTCTTTCTTTCAGATTCCGGTGGTAAGGACTTCCTCCAGGGGTTGAAGAAAGTCTATCCCCCTGTGCGAAATCCTTCTCCTCCTTGGGAATTGAACCTGGTGCTGTCCAGGTTAATGTCACCTCCTTTCGAACCTATCCACAAGGCTTCTTTGCAACATCTATCTTGGAAAGCAGCCTTTTTAGTGGCAATCACATCAGCACGCAGAGTAAGCGAGATACAAGCTCTCTGTGCGAAGGGACCATATACTTTTTTCCATCACAATAGGGTTGTCCTGAGGGCTCACCCATCCTTCTTACCTAAGGTGGTTTCTGATTTTCATATAAATCAGTTCATTTCCCTCCCTTCTTTTTTCCCGAATCCAGCGACCCCAGCAGAGCGGTCGTTGCACTCATTAGATTTAAAGAGAGTGCTCAAGTTCTATTTGGAAAAAACCAAGGGAATCAGGAAGTCGGATCAGCTGTTCGTGAACTATGGTTCGATGAGAACAGGCTTTCCGGCGGCCAAGAGGTCCATCTCTAGATGGATTGTCTCTTGCATTAAATTGGCCTACCAGCTTGCAGGCAAGCCTTTGTTGGTGTCACTCAAAGCGCATTCTACTAGAGGGAAAGGGGCCACAGTAGCTTTCTTGCACGACATTCCAATGTCAGAAATATGCAAGGCTGCAACATGGAAATCAGTTCATACCTTTACGAGGCATTACTGCCTAGAATCTGATTCCAGGGCCGATACTCAAGTAGGACAAGCCTCTTTGAGGAATCTATTTGGGTAGCCTGCGGCCTGTACTAGCTTAGTTGTTAGTAGGCTTAGTATGGGTATTACTGTATTGTTACTCCTTTGCCCGCAGGGAGATGAGGTGAGGCTCGCTATTCTATTCTAATGCTTATGACTATTGATGAGGATCCCCTGGAAGAGAAGGATTAGTTACTTACCTGTAATCCTAGTTCTCTTCCAGGGGGTATCCTCATCAAAGTCATAAGCAACCCCCCGCCTCCCCGGGCAAAGGACATTCTTTAATAAGGAGATATTGTTAACCTATTTGTTACTGGGTTTGTTTTCAGTCTCCGAAAAGAACAACTGACCTAACTGTCACCCCTGAGGCATGATGGGATACTGGGGGTCATGGGTGCCTTAAAGGCACGTGTCAGTTTATTGCTATGCAGCTACAGGTTAGCTTTTCAGTCTTTTTAGACTGTGTGTTTGCAATGCAGCCTGGGAGCTTTCTATGCTTCCAGTGAGTTATGAGGATTTCTACTGCTTTCTGAGCATTAAAACAGTTTCTAAACAAAATTTGTTGTTGTTTCTCATGTTTCTAATGCTTATTATTTATGTATGGTGGAAATTCTACACAGCATATTTCAGCTCTGATTTTATTTGGCTGCTATTGCATGTTTTTATATATATATATATGTATTTATATATATATGAGTATATATATGTGGGGCACATATAATATAGTGTTTCCGGGGTCCCGCACATGGGTGGGAATATTCTAATGCTTATGACTTTGATGAGGATACCTCTGGAAGAGAACTAGGATTACAGGTAAGTAACTAATCCGTCTAGCCAGCGCTATATACAACTCTTTAAATAAATACATAAATAAACTCTTTTTGCCTTGCTTTGAAGCTACACGCTGTCCGAGTGCCCTGGGCTCAGCGCGCTGTACTAGTCTCAGTAAAGACCCTGTGTTCCCAGTTCTGGCACAGCACTCACCAGTCCCTCTGTGGAACTCATTAGTCCCCCGGGAGCCGAAGCAGGTACCCATTCTAGTGCTTCTTTTGTTTGGCAGAGGCTGGCTCAGAGACCCGCTGTGGACATGTAAGGGCGGGATTTTCCTTCTAGAGTTTGCTTACCATTCTCCGGAAATCCCGTTACAGGTCGACTGGACCTTTTTACCTGTCATAGAATGAATTAGGCAATCTATCCACCAATAGTCAATACATTTCAACGATTCCCATTGTTTCCCCCAAAGAACCACCAACTAAGGACTAAGTTTGAAGATTTATTACAAAGCCAAAAACAACTGAAAGTATAAACACCTCAGCAAAAGGTTCAGAAGATAAACAGGCACTAATACAAACATAATCCCACGGAAAAGTCTCAGTCGGCTTAAGAATAACACAAGAATCAATTCAAGAATCATCAGGCTAACAAGAATTGCTATAACCTGAGTTTTAGTATGCATTGAAAAAGTTATAATTTAAGGTTAATCTGTCCCTACACTATACTAAGTGACATCCCTACTCAACAATATCCCAACCCAATAAAGGTGTCAGCAGTGGTGACTTCCAAAGAAGTTCACTCACTTTCTCTCTGTTAGTCTAGAGTCTCATCAGTCATAGCTAAGCTCTCCGGCCACCAACCGCTCCCTCTCGACCCTCTGCTCATCTGTTCTGCCTCCACCCTCGGGGTGCTGTCCCTAATACAAAACCCCACAATACGGACGACACGCCCTCAGGTACGCCCCTCTCGAAAGTGTTGGTTTCCAAAATTTTCCATTATGGCACCTCTCCATCCTTGTCCGTTAAAACGTCCTTGGGTCCCAGGCTTTTCTTCGCTTCAAGATGCTTTCTTAAATTCCTCGGCTACTCCTCCACGTCTGAGTCTAGTATCCTAACACTCATACACAATGGGCCCTTCTACTCTACTATCTACTTGGTTCTGCACCTGCAAAAGAATACATGTGAATAGGCTCACAATTTCTTAATGTTGCAATTGACTTTAGCTAAAGGCAGCTTTCTTCAAAACATTTCTATGATTTTAATGCTAAGCAAGGCATTTTCCATCAGGCCTACACGATTTTCATGAACTGGGCCTCTGCAGGTTTATAGGCCCAACAGCCTAACATGTACAGTATCTTTCGTTCTTTAAGCCTCCAGCTTCAAAGCATAATACATTCTAAAAAGGTACACTATGAATTTTAATAAGCAGATCTAAAGACACAATGATAATCTATTATAACACATCTCTTATTAGTGAAAGACTTCACATCAAACAACATCTCTATGTTAAAACGACATTATTGAATTTCAAACTCTTAACATTAGCTCTTCATGTACTTCTAATACCAGGTACATTAGTTCTCAGCCCTACATTACATTTGAACACAATTAGTAAATCCTCTATATATGTGGGTGTGGACTACTTGTACATATGATACACCCCTACAATTTTTACTTCTGTTTGGCGCTCTCTCAGTTCCCCCCTTTGATGACTTGTGTCATCACCTTCATCACACCATCCCTGAAGGTAAGAACCCAGTTAAACAGAGCCTGTCGCCACTTTCCCCCGCTTGAGCATCTCCAACGCTCTCAAGCTCCGATATTGACTGTCCTGCAGTCTCTCCATTCTTTGCTCTTGCACTCTCATCGATCTTTCCAATCTAGTTGATCTATACCACTTGTACACTCTTACCAAACCCCACAACCCAATCACACATGCCACAACTATGATGAGGGGTTTCAGTACAAACCCAAGGAAACTCCTTCCCAGATTTGCAAACCAGTTTCCAACATTTCCAAATCCCTTGCCAACCTTCTCCCACACGTTCTCTTGCATCAAATCCTCAATTTCATAATGAATGGCAGTAATGTTACTTATATATTTCTCCAGATCCTTGGAATTGTCTGGAATATACGTGCAACATTCCTGTACCTTCAAAAGTTTACAGACTCCTCCCTCTTTTGCTAGAAGGACATCTAAAGCAAGACGGTTCTGTAAAACCATTGTCCTTATTGACAACATCTCACCCTCAACCAACACTAATGACTTAGCTGTACTCATTGACAGTTCATCCACCACAGTTGCCAACCGCCGTATCTTCACGTCGTTCAAAATCACTCCCAACATGGGTATCACTGCTCCAAACACATCTCCAACTATTGCACCAGCACATTCACCTCGCTTTACCCTCTTTTGATTTCCTCCGTCCAAGAGAGCAAAATCCTCAGTATGGTAAATCTTGGGAAAAATAATCGCTAGATAACATGTTCCATACCATTTTTCCGTCAATCTTACATACGCATTCCCTCCGCAGACAAAATAAACAGTAGGAATCACCTGCACCACGCTCTGCAAGAAATCCTTCGTGTAATACTCCGTTGTGAACGTGTGTTCACATGTAGTATGACCCACATACACATTTTCATAATACGTCTGTGGTCTGTGAATGCACAACTTCCCTTTCTGCACTTCATCTAGAGCTATCGGACCATAACTCCCTCTTGACCTGTGCTGCTTCTCTTCATCCGTCCAATCAACTTTACCTTGGCCTGAATCTCGCAACTGTTTCTGCTTTTTGTACCTGTCCTCTACTTGTTCTATGAACTTTTTCTCTGTCTCTGATAGCAAACATGTCAAATTGTGTCGGTGAGCATATGAGGTGTCTAACTCTTGTGTTGGAATGAAGAAATATCCAAGTCTATCTTCTGACTTCTAATAATCAAACTTATTCAGGTGTTAATAAGCAGGGACTTCTGGAAACACAGCATCATAATTCGAAAAGAAATACTCAAAATGGTTTCGCCCTTAAAATATGCTAAGCAGCAGACTACATGCAGACTACATGAAATTCCATATGTCAATGGAAGATGATGGTATCTAATACCCTCATCTACTGAAGCTGGCAATTGTATGCACACATAGCAGTCTTTCGCATCCATCGCATCAATATATTCATACAACAACTTTGCATACGCATTCTGTTTAAAATTGCCTTTGGACAGATCTGCATGTAACCTACGACTCTCTTCTGCTAGCAAAGCCTTCTCTGCTTGCGTGGGTAGGCATAGTGGCTGCGACACGAAACAGCGCAAAACGCAACGTGGTCGCACCTCAATTCCCCAGTGAAATCTTGCACTTTTTAGACAAAGAGACTACCTTTTGTTTTTGAGCCCTAGCTCTGCCGGCACCTAGGGAAACCTAGCACACCTATACATTTTTGAAAAGTAGACATCCAGGGGAATTCAGGATGGGGTGACTAGGCTGCCTACCACCAGGTTTTGTTACCCAGAATCCCTTGCAAAGCTAAGAATTTGACAAAAAAAACACATTTTCCTCACATTTCTGTGGTGGAAAGTTCTGGAATCTGCGTGGATCAACAAATTTCCACCCACCCAGCGTTCCCCCAGGCCTCCCCCAAAAAAATGGTACCTCACTTGCGTGGGTAGGCATAGTGGCTGCGACACGAAACAGCGCAAAACGCAACGTGGTCTCACCTCAATTTCCCAGTGAAATCCTGCGCTTTTTGGACAAAGAGACTACCTTTTGTTTTTGAGCCTTAGCTCTGCCAGCACCTAGGGAAACCTAGCAAACCTATACATTTCTGAAAAGTAGACACCCAGGGGAATTCAGAATGGGGTGACTCGACTGCCTACCACCAGGTTTTGTTACCCAGAATCCCTTGCAAAGCTAAGAATTTGACCAAAAAAACACATTTTCCTCACATTTCTGTGGTGGAAAGTTCTGGAATCTGTGTGGATCAACAAATTTCCACCCACCCAGCATTCCCCCAGGTCTCCTGAAAAAAATGGTACCTCACTTGCGTGGGTAGGCATAGTGGCTGCGACATGAAACAGCGCAAAACGCAACGTGGTCGCACCTCAATTACCCAGTGAAGTCTTGCGCTTTTTGGACAAAGAGACTACCTTTTGTTTTTGAGCCCTAGCTCTGCCAGCACCTAGGGAAACCTAGCAAACCTATACATTTTTGAAAAGTAGACACCCAGGGGAATTCAGGATGGGGTGACACGACTGCCTACCAACAGGTTTTGTTACCCAGAATCCCTTGCAAAGCTAAGAATTTGACAAAAAAAACACATTTTCCTCACATTTCTGTGGTGGAAAGTTCTGGAATCTGCGTGGATCAACAAATTTCCACCCACCCACCGTTCCCCCAGGTCTCTCGAAAAAAATTGGTACCTCACTTGCGTGGGTAGGCATAGTCGCTGCGACACGAAACAGCGCAAAACGCAACGTGGTCGCACCTCAATTTCCCAGTGAAATCTTGCGCTTTTTGGACAAAGAGACTACCTTTAGTTTTTGAGCCCTAGCTCTGCCAGCACCTAGGGAAACCTAGCAAACCTATACATTTTTGAAAAGTAGACACCCAGAGGAATTAAGGATGGGGTGACTCGACTGCCTACCACCAGGTTTTGTTACCCAGAATCCCTTGCAAAGCTAAGAATTTGACAAAAAAAACCACATTTTCCTCACATTTCTGTGGTGGAAAGTTCTGGAATCTGCGTGGATCAACAAATTTCCACCCACCCAGCGTTCCCCCAGGTCTCCCCAAAAAAATGGTACCTCACTTGCGTGGGTAGGCATAGTGGCTGCGACATGAAACAGCGCAAAACGCAACATGGTCGCACGTCAATTTCCCAGTGAAATCTTGCGCTTTTTGGACAAAGAGACTACCTTTTGTTTTTGAGCCCTAGCTCTGCCAGCACCTAGGGAAACCTAGCAAACCTATACATTTTTGAAAAGTAGACACCCAGGGGAATTCAGGATGGGGTGACTCGACTGCATACCACCAGGTTTTGTTACCCAGATTCCCTTGCAAAGCTAAGAATTTGACAAAAAAACACATTTTCCTCACATTTCTGTGGTGGAAAGTTCTGGAATCTGCGTGGATCAACAAACCTAGGTAACCCCTCTTGCAAAAGCTGGTGGTTTTGACATTGTCACCATTGTCAAAACCACCAGCTTTTGCAAGAGTGGTTACCTGGGTTTTTGGCCCGTGCTAGTCTGCCATCTAGGGAAACCTACCAAACCCACACATTTCTGAAAAGTAGACACCCGGGGCTTCCAAGGAGGTATGGCTTGCGTGGATCCTCCAACGTTCCTTTACCCAGAATCCCTTGCAAATCTCGATTGTAGCTCAAAAAAATCAGATTTTTCACACATTTTTGTGTGGGAAAGCGTGGCATTACTGGGCTCACACAAATTTCCTCCCACCAAGCGTTCCCCAAGGTCTCCCGATAAAAATGGTACCTCACTTGCGTGGGTAGGCATAGTGGCTGCAACAGGAAAAGGTCCAAATCGTACAGTGGTGAATTTAAAATTCCCTACAGCAAAATAACCTTGGTTTTTTGGGGGGGGGACCTGAGTTTTTGACCCAGGGCTCGGTGGCCATCTTTGGAAACTACCAAATCTGAACAGTTCTGAAAACTAGACACCCGGGGGAGTCCAGGGAGGTATGGCATGCGTGGGTCCTCCAATGTTTTCCTACCCAGAATTCCTTGCAAACCATTAAAATTAGGTAAAAATATCACTTTTCCAAACTTTTTTGCGTGGGATCTCCGTGCCGGCAAAAATGTCCTACCACCCAGCGTTCTCCTTGTTCTCCCGAGTAAAATGATAACTCACTTGGGTGGGTGCCCCAAAGCAGAACAGGCTAAAAATGAATTTATAAAAAAGTAGTATTTAAGTTTGACAAATTAAGCCCCCCTACCTTAGTCACAGGCCTTTGGCCCACCCACACAAGTGAGGTATCATTTTACTTGGGAGAACAAGGGGAACTCTGGGTGGTAGGACATTTGTGCCGGCAGGGAGATCCCACCCAAAAATGTATGGAAAAGTGGGGTTTTTAACCTAAATTTAAGGTTTGCAGGGATTTCTGGGTAGGAAAACATTGGGGGACCCACGCATGCCATACCTCCCTGGACTCCCCCGGGTGTCTAGTTTTCAGAACTGTTTGGGTTTGGTAGTTTCCAAAGATGCCCGCCGAGCCCCAGGCCAAAAGCTCAGGTGACCCCCTCCAAAAATAAGATAGTTTTGCTAAAAGTAATTTTTAAGTCTCCACCGTACGAATTGGGCCTTTTCCTGTTGCAGCCACTATGCCGACCAACGCAAGTGAGGTACCATTTTTATTGGGAGACCTTGGGGAACGCTGGGTGGGAGGTAATTTGTGTGAGCCCAGTGATGCCACGCTTTCCCACACAAAAAAAGTACCAAAAAACTGATTTTTTCAGCTAGAATTGAGGTTTGCAAGGGATTCTGGGTAAAGGAACGTTGGAGGATCCACGCAAGCCATACCTCCTTGGAAGCCCCCGGGTGTCTACTTTTCAGAAATTTGTGGATTTGGTAGGTTTCCCTAGATGGCCGTCTAGCACGGGGCCAAAAACCAAGGTAACCCCTCTTGCAAAAGCTGGTGGTTTTGACATTGTCACCATTGTCAAAACCGCCAGCTTTTGCAAGAGGGGTTACCTGGGTTTTTGGCCCCGTGCTAGTCGGCCATCTAGGGAATACTACCAAACCCACACATTTCTGAAAAGTAGACACCCGGGGGCTTCCAAGGAGGTATGGCATACGTGGATCCTCCAACTTTCCTTTACCCAGAATCCCTTGCAAATCTCGATTGTATTTCAAAAAATCAGATTTTTCACACATTTTTGTGTGGGAAAGCGTGGCATTACTCGGCTCCCACAAATTTCCTCCCACCAAGCGTTCCCCAAGGTCTCCCGATAAAAATGGTACCTCACTTGCGTGGGTAGGCATAGTGGCTGCAACAGGAAAAGGTCCAAATCGTACGGTGGTGAATTTAAAATACCCTACAGCAAAATAACCTTGGTTTTTGGGGGGGCACCTGAGTTTTTGACCCGGAGCTCGGTGGCCATCTTTGGAAACTACCAAACCCGAACAGTTCTGAAAACTAGACACCCGGGGGAGTCCAGGGAGGTATGGCATGCGTGGGTCCCCCACACACCACCAGCCAAGCATCACTCCACGCATGCCACAAGCCAAGTACCACTCCACACACACCACCAGCCAAGCACCACTCCACACACACCATCCAGCCAAGCGCCACTCCACACACACCGCCAGCCAAGCACCACTCCGTGCACATACAGCCAAGTACCACTCCACGCACACCATCCAGTCAAACGCCAGTCCAAACACACCGCAAGCCAAGCACCAGTCAACGCACACCGCCAGCCAAGCACCAGTCAACGCACACCACAAGCCAAGCGCCAGTCAATTCATACGTGGGAGGAATGTAATCAGGAAAGTGTCGATCTCGCAATCTAGCCACTTCCTCCACCACTCCAACTCTAGGAACATGTGCCTGATCCACAACAACAAGGCTGTCTATCACAGACTCCTGAAACTGAACATAAGTCAACTTTGATGCAGGAGAGCACTCCTTGAACACAACAAAAGCATTAAAAGTTGCTATATTAAACAGATGCATGGCCAACTTCTTATACCAAATGTAAGACTTACGAATAGCAGTGTAAGGTTCCAACCTCCTATCTACTCTGTCAACACCACCCATGTGCTTATTGTAGTCTACAATGCACACAGGTTTACGCACTTCAGCAACCTCACCCCAAACAGGCACAGATGTAGTACTTTCATCATGGATGGTAGTCAGCACGTACACATCCCTCCTGTCGACAAATTTTACAGCTAGCAGTTCATCACTACGCAGGGCACTGCACTGTCCCCTCTGAAGCTTTTTGCAAACAAGCTCTTTCGGATAACCTTTACGGTTAGAGCGGATTGTGCCACAGGCAAAAGTGTCCACTTTCAACAACTCCTTAAACAATGGCAAAGCAGTGTAGAAGTTATCAAGGTACAAATGGTGGCCTCTGTAAAACAGTCCTCTAGCAAGATCCCAGACAATTTTCTCTGCCACTCTAAAAGTGGACGGACAACCAGGGGGGTCAATAGTGGAATCCTTACCAGTGTACACACGTAAATTGGAGACATATCCTGTCCTACTCTCAGCCAACATATACAGCTTAATTCCATAACGTGCCCTCTTGCTAGGAATGTACTGCTTAAAAAGTAAACGACCCTTGAACAAGACCAAAGACTCATCAATAGATATTTCCTTGCCTGGAGTATAGATCTCTGAAAATCGATCTACAAAATGATCAATAACAGGCCTAATCTTAAAAAGGCGGTCACAGTCAGGGTGATCTCGTGGCAACGCCAAAGCATTATCAACGAAATGCAACATCCGAAGCAAAAGTAAATACCTATCACGACTCATAACTGCAGGAATTATAGACGTTGCCATCAAGGGACTGGAAGACCAATATGAAGCCAGGGAAGGCTTCCTTATCAAGCCCATCAAAAAAGTCAAACCTAAAAACCTCTTCATCTCATCCAGATTTGTGGGAGTCCAACGGGTAGCTCTAGAGTGGGGCCCAAGTTTGGCACTGTTGTTCCTCAAAAACTGTTCCGCATACAAATTAGTCTGCTCAACAATCTCAGCCAAAAAGACATCATCCATGAACAACTTAAAAAACTGTATAGGCAAGAAACTTTCACAATCCACACTACACCCTGCATAACCAGTAAAGTCAGACAACACCGGCTGCACCATGTTTGGATCAACCCAGAGTCCAGCACTTCCAATGGGAAGGCTTGCAGCACCAGGCTGCACGCCAGATGTCTCTTGCACCATCGGCACATCAATCTCCTCCTCTAAAACAGGCACTTCGTCCTCACTGAGAGTGGATTCATCATCCGATGATTCCATGTGGAGAGAAAACTCACTGCCTGAATCATCCCCTCCCTCCTCTCATCCAGACGCACTGTCAGTCTCATAATCCAGCTCAGAGGAAGATTCAAGAAGCAAACCAATCACCTGCTGAACAGTCATTCTACGGCTAGCCATAATGCAAACTAAAAAAGATTATTTGTCAAACACGTGAACAATAAATCCTTTGAAAAAAACAAGAAATAAACACAATGTTGCTTTATCTCACAGACCTATATACTCCAACACTATACCACTCACTTGACAGAAGCAGCTAGACTCAGCACCACCTACTCTGCACAGACACAGAAAGGATCAACAATATCCCACTAAAAAAGAAAAAGAAAAAAAACAAATTACACATAAGACAACGCAAAACACATCGCAATTAATTTCATGCTCAGAACACAAACAGAAATACAGCCATTATGACAGCACTTACAAAAAAAGACATTTATGCATAACAATAATACTCATTTGAAGTAAACCCTACAAAAATGTTTTTCTTACCAAATAAATGCAAATACGCAAAACTGCAGAACAACCACTGCCGAAACCACAAACAGGAATCACAAGCTTTACACTACAATAAAAAGGAGAAAAAAAACCATTACAATCACATATTCAAAAAATGCAACAGTCAACACACAATACACCAAAAAAGCAAAGGGGTAAGTGGGCCTAGGGGTATAAATAAAATATTCACCCCTGTAAAAGGGGAGAAACCCTTGCCCTTGAGGCCACCCCCCACACATGGCTTCTTTGGTGGTCCAGTGGGCCAATACATTACCAAACATTCAATCTGCCAAAATAAATTGCACCCATTGGGGAGCAACCCTTCCCCATACACATGCCTGGTGGTATAGTGGGCCAAATGGATACTGACCCTTGCCCTAGGGATCACTCTCCTTCTAAACATCCCTGGTGGCCTAGTGGGCCCTACAAAAAACAAAAATACCGGCTTGATCTGCCCCCCCCCAAGGGGGCAGACTGCCAGAAACATGCCCCCAAGGGGAGTGACCCTTGCCCAAGGGGCCACTCCCCATAGACCGCAAAATCTGTGGTCCAGGCAGCCAGAAAAATACAAAATATATGGGGGCAGACACCGTAGAAATATTTGCACCCCTTGGGGAGTGAGCTTTGCCCAAAGGGGCCGCTCCCCACACACATCCCTGGTGGTCTAGTGGGCCAAAATGGGGAGTGACCCTTGCCCAAGGGGACACTCTCCTTATAACCATCCCTGGTGGCCTACTGGGCTACAAAAAACATAAAGCACAGCTTTAGGGGGCTCAAAAATACATAAATATATGTCCTGCCCCCTCCCCTCCGGGGGACAGACACTGTAAAATTATATGCCCCCTTGGGGAGCGACCCTTGCCCAAGGGGCCACTCCCCACACACATCCCTGGTGATCTAGTGGGGCCTAAATGGAGAGTGACCCTTGCTCAAGGGGTCACTCTCCTTATATGCATCCCTGGTGGCCTAGTGGGCTACAAAAAACAAAAAGCATGGCTTGATCTGCCCCCCCCACGGGGGCAGACAGCCAAAAACATGCCCCCAAGGGGAGTGACCCTTGCCCAAGGGGCCACTCCCCATACACTGTTGCATTGGTGGTCCAGTGGGCAACATAAATTATAAATATATGTCCTGCCCCCCCCGGGGGGGGGCAGACACGGTAAAACAGTATGCACCCCTGGGGGAGCGACCCTTGCTCAAGGGGCCGCTCCCCGAAACAGAAATCCCCCCCAAAAAAAATCGGACTATTCGGCATTCCTGGTGCACGATCGTGCAGCAGGAATGCAGAAAAGAGGGACCGGGGGGAAAGGCAAACCCTTTCCTGTCCCCCGGTGCCTCGCAAACATAAAACGAGGCAGCGAGATCGCTGTGCCTACCTGTTTCCCCACCGAGGCGCAGCTTGGAAATGGCGGCCACCGGTGGGGAAACAGAAAGTAAACAAGTCCTGACGTCAGCGCGGCTCGTGCGCTGACGTCATCAGTGACGTGGGAGGGGGCGGGTGGGGGAGGCTCGGGAAGGTCTTCCCCTGCCTCCCAAAGAAAAAAAAAAAAGATCGAGGACATGCGGGGAGAGCACCAGCCCTCCTCCCGCAGGTAGGCGCCATGACGGCCGGGAGCCGTCATCAGCACACGAGCACTGTGCGCCATGACGGCTCCCGGCCGTCATCAGCATCGAAGGGGTTAAAGATCGATGGGCTCTCCGTATACCCTTGAGGGATATGACACCACATTAGGACGCGATTCTCCAGCTTGAACGCAAAAAGAAATTGGCTCTCTTCATGTAATGGAATCGAAAAGAAAGCCTGACACAGATCAATCACAGTAAACCATTCAGCTTGGAACGGTATCTGGAACAGTATCACTGATGGATTCGGTACCACTGGACAGCACGGAACAACTATGTTGTTCACTTTTCGCAAATCCTGCACAATCCTGAACTTCCCGCTAGGCTTCTGCAAACCCATGATCGGGGAGTTGCATGGACTGCCCATGACTTCCTTCAGAATTCCCTGTCTAATCATGGATTCGATCACAGGTTTTATTCCTGCAATAGTTTCCGGAGTCAACTTGTATTGGGGTGTTCTTGGGAACTCAGCATTCGGTCTTACTTGAATCTTAACTGGCTCTACTCCTTTAATCAAACCGATCTCCTCTCCTGTAAAGTCCCACACTTCCTGTGAGACTGTATCCCTCAAATCCCAAGGGAGTTCCTCCACAGTTAAAGCAGGATACAATTCTATGCACACACGCTCATTTGCAACCTTAAAGGCAGCATCATCATCATTTGTCTGCAACTTCTCTCCCCTGGGGGTACAATAGATGGTACAATTGAGTTTACACAGGAGATCTCTCCCTAATAGACAAACAGGACTGGAATCACACACTACGAATTGGTGTTTGTCCCTGAAACTTCCGATCTGCACTGGGACTGGCTCAGTCAGTGGGTTTGTCATTCTTCTGTTTGCAACGCCTACAACTTGTATAGTCTGTCCTGAAAGGGGTAAGTTGGGGACTGCTGCCGACCGTACAGTAGAACGGGTAGCACCAGTATCAACCAAAAAGGTGGTGGGATGTCCATCTACATCCGCCTCTATGAATGGTCCCCTCTGGTCTACCTCCAGAACTGACCCAAGGGTACAGTCCTCCTCCCCGCTCAGGTACCGTCCTGTCACTGGGTCAAAGTAATAGTACTCCTCCCCTTCAACTATGAGGGGCATCTGCTTGTAAACCTTGCTCCCTGTCGAAATCTTCGGTGGCTGGGGAACCGGAGCCCTAGGGGCTGAAGTCCCTCCTTTAGCCGGCTTGAACTTGGTTACTGTTACTTTCTGCACCGGAGGGGCTTGAACCTCCTCCTCCTCTTCTTCCTGTCCTTGATTTTCTGGGTTATGGGGACACTTGCGTCTCCAATGTCCGACCTCATGACACTGATGACACTTGGTCGTCTTTTTCAGAGTCGCCAGATCTATCCTGGGTCTTGGGCCCTCCTCGTTGTCCCTTTTCTGTCCTCCTTGTTTTCTCCCTAAGGTTCCACCTCCTGACTGACCCTGTCCTCCCGATTGCATCTGGACCAACATCAATTTATCTTTGAGCTTCTTTGTCTTAGGGTCTATCTCGTCACTGCAATACCTCGCATACCTCAAGATCTCGTCCAGAGGCTTGTTCTGCCAACAAATTAAATGTTGTTGTATCATGAGACAGATATCAGGTCTCAGTCCTAGAACAAACTTAGACACAAACTGTCCCAAGTCTTTTGGATCCATCACATCCAATCCACTGTACTGCTTAAAAATCTGCAATAATCGCTCATAATACTCGTGAACTGTCTCCTTCGGTTCCTGCCTAGTCCGATCTATCTTCACCCAGTCAATGTCCTGTGATGGTACCTTAGTCTTCAGCCACGTGATCACCTGCTCATACTTTATCATTACCCTGGGTGAGGGTCCATTCGTGGCAGCATCTCGGTCTGGCTCCACAGTGGGCCATTCAACACGGACCTTACATGCTATCCACAGGTCTCCTGGAACCACAATGTCAAACAGTATGTTTAGATCAATCCACAGTACCTTTGAGATCTTAACAAACCTCTCTACCTGTTTGTACCATTCCACTGGACTCTCACGCAACTTCGGAAACGAGTTCGTAAAGGCAGCCAAATCTCCCCTACTCCAGGGTACATGTACATATCCCCCGTGAGCCACCTCCCGCAAGGGGTATGCCTCCACATGCATCAACCCACCTCCCGGAGATGTCTCAATAGCACTTCGCCTAACACTCTTTTTCTTTGACCACCTTTCCTCCCATTTGTCCAATTGGACCCATGTTCGGAGTCCCACAACCAATTCTCTGATGTGAGTTTTTAATCCGATCACCCTCTTCTCTTCTAGATCTTGGTCTGAGTACTGCAACCTATGGCCACCCTGTAATGCTTTCGTCCTTGACAAATCCACAGCATACTTATTCGCTAATTCAGACAATTTCTCATGATCTGTCCTAGCCCTTCGAGTAACATCTTTCGCCACAAACAACAGTTCATCTGGTTCATAGAGTTCAATTCTCTCTAGTGGCAATGTGCCTTCCACTATTTCCTCCACTTCTGATTTGAGTCTCATCACATCGATCCTTCTTGCCTTTATCGCCGCCCTCAATGTACCTTAGATAGAAGTTCCATTAGAGTCCCTCCCGCCACAATCCTGTCTCACTCGTCTGTCTTCTTCAGGGGTGTTATGGGGAACCCTTCGGTTTTCCCAACTTTCGCGGTCCCACTCCTGTCTAGTATCGCTAGGCGCGTGGTGGGATGCCCCCCTACTGTCCACACTCCCGCAATCCCATTCCTGCCTACTTTCGCTAGGCGTACAGTGAGACACCCCCCTATTGTCCTGGTTTCCATGGTCAAAATCACTCCTCGACCTGTTGCTCTGGGTATCTGCAATCGTTTCCCAAGTTCTCAAATCAGGCCTTAATTCTCTAAGTGACCTTGGTCGTGGTCCTCTCAAGTCCATCGGTCCTCTCAAACCCCCCTGCTCTCCAGATGAGTCTGCCGATGCTGCCAAAGGGGTGCTCCTTTCTACAGGCCTTGGCAATTGGCTCCATCCGTCCGCCACATTACTCCTTCCTTCACTGACACTTCTCTCTCTGTCTGTTTGTGGCGGACCCTCGCTGTGTGCCTGTTCTGGATTGTACACTGATACTATGGGACCTATGGTAACAGGTACCGTAAGAGCGTCTGGCAGTCTCTGAGAATCGACACCCTCTTCGTCTTGTACATTCTGTACCGTAAATCTTCCCACTACTCTCGTCCTTGGAGAAAATTGAGGTGCCCTTTCTCCCTCCACCGAACCAAACCTGTCCCCTAAGGGGCTCAAGCCGCTCTCCGTTGGGACTCCACCGTCCACGACAGAGGCTTCCCTGTCCATTGCTGATGTCTGCCCTCCTTCCACCTCAGGGTTATATGGGGGTGGTCTCTCCGACAACAGTCTCTCTATCAGGCTGTCGTCTGTCTCACTGTCCTCATCCTCAGTACTTCTTCTCTGCGCGTCCCCTGTATTGACCAACAACGGGTACAACCTGTCCCCTTCGATGGTCTGCACTCTCCACCTCTTGGCCAGTGCATCCCATCTCGCATCTTGAACCGCCCTAACTGATCTTTTCACCCTTTCTTGTCTCCTATCTCTGTTCCTTTCATTGGCTGCCCTGATCCACGCATTTAGTGCTTCAAACTGTGTTGGTCTGGGCAAAGGCCGCAAAGAAGTCATAATCGCTTTTAACTGATACAGCACCTCCAATCTAAATGTTCCATATTTAGGAAAAGTCAATTCCTCGTTTCCGTCAGTCATCTTACACCAATTCTCAAGCCACAATATGGTATGCAACCCAACATTTGTAGCCATATAGTGGTCTGGGGTATCCTCGGGTGGAGCCTCTTCCCCACCCCGCGGTTCTAACTTCTTTTCACCTTTAAAACAATCTTGCAACACTTTTAAGCATTTCATGATGAAACCCACAACGTTTCTTTGTTTACAGCGCTCTTTTACTTCCCGATGACAATCCACCAATCCCAGCGCGGCTCCACACTAACCGCCTATCCCAGCGCGGCTCTTTCTGACGTCACTCGCCTCCGTTTCGCAGCAGTTCCCCTCCTCTCTCCGCTCGTCTCCCGGTCACGCATGCGTCCCAATCATACACTGGAAATGATCACTTCCGACCAAGCAACCACTTCCTTGACTGTACGGCCACAGACTAACTGTAATTGTCACCGAACTGGCAAATGTCTGTCCACGAACGACCGGACAATCGCCTCACTGATAGGTTATAAACTCACGGCAACTTCCGACCACCGTCCGTTACCCACGCACTCACACATTCGTTCCCCCTATCTCAGTCCTGCACGCGATCAATGGTACCTCATGACCCCCTTAACAATGGTCGACAATTACTATGGGTGTTCGATACACCCGAACCACTTAAACTCCCCTTGAGCCTAAGATTTTCTCCGGTCGCGCGCGCTCACAACCTGATCTCCTTTCACTCTACATGCACTCAACTCCGCAAGACAATACAACACAACAATACAAACGTAACACCGCAATCTAACAACGCATGACCCTTTTCATACTCACTCTCTAACGAGCTGCTGCTTTCTGCCGCACCATCACTCTCCGTCAGTTTCCATGGAACGCCATCCTCCGTCCGCGACTCTCTGGACTCTCGTCATTTGTTCTCTATGGGCCTCGGGGAAGTCTCAACCTACTCTAGATTATCCTCACTCCAGAAGATAAACCATCCTACTCTGCTACCAACTGTAAGGGCGGGATTTTCCTTCTAGAGTTTGCTTACTATTCTCCGGAAATCCCGTTACAGGTCGACTGGACCTTTTTACCTGTCATAGAATGAATTAGGCAATCTATCCACCAATAGTCAATAAATTTCAACGATTCCCATTGTTTCCCCCAAAGAACCACCAACTAAGGACTAAGTTTGAAGATTTATTACAAAGCCAAAAACAACTGAAGGTATAAACACCTCAGCAAAAGGTTCAGAAGATAAACAGGCACTAATACAAACATAATCCTACGGAAAAGTCTCAGTCAGCTTAAGAATAACACAAGAATCAATTCAAGAATCATCAGGCTAACAAGAATTGCTATAACCTGAGTTTTAGTATGCATTGAAAAAGTTATAATTTCAGGTTAATCTGTCCCTACACTATACTAAGTGACATCCCTACTCAACAATATCCCAACCCAATAAAGGTGTCAGCAGGGGTGACTTCCAAAGAAGTTCACTCACTTTCTCTCTGTTAGTCTAGAGTCTCCTCAGTCATAGCTAAGCTCTCCTGCCACCAACCGCTCCCTCTCGACCCTCTGCTCATCTGTTCTGCCTCCACCCTCGGGGTGCTGTCCCTAATACAAAACCCCACAATACGGACGACACGCCCTCAGGTACGCCCCTCTCGAAGGTGTTGGTTTAAAAAAATTTCCATTATGGCACCTCTCCATCCTTGTCCGGTAAAACGTCCTCGGGCCCCAGGCTTTTCTTCGCTTCAAGATGCTTTCTTAAATTCCTCGGCTACTCCTCCACGTCTGAGTCTAGTATCCTAACACTCATACACAATGGGCCGTTCTACTCTACTATCTACTTGGTTCTGCACCTGCAAAAGAATACATGTGAATAGGCTCACAATTTCTTAATGTTGCAATTGACTTTAGCTAAAGGCGGCTTTCTTCAAAACATTTCTATGATTTTAATGCTAAGCAAGGCATTTTCCATCAGGCATACACGATTTTCATGAACTGGGCCTCTGCACGTTTATAGGCCCAACAGCCTAACATGTACCATATCTTTTGTTCTTTAAGCCTCCAGCTTCAAAGCATAATACATTCTAAAAAGGTACACTATGAATTTTAATAAGCAGATCTAAAGACACAATGATAATCTATTATAACACATCTCTTATTAGTGAAAGACTTCACATCAAACGACATCTCTATGTTAAAACAACATTATTGATTTTCACACTCTTAACATTAGCTCTTCATGTACTTTTAATACCAGGTACATTAGTTCTCAGCCCTACATTGCATTTGAACACAATTAGTAAATCCTCTATATATGTGGGTGTGGACTACTTGTACATATGATACACCCCTACAATTTTTACTTCTGTTTGGCGCTCTCTCAGACATATCAAAGGTATTTAGCACACAGGAAGAGTGAGCTGCTCCCCGCGCAGCTATGTGCCTGGCTTCGCTTGTTTTTATTTTGCATCTTTTTGCTGACTCTCTATCCAACCCTCTCATACTATTTGTTGCTATTTACCCTGAACTCCCTTCAATCTCCCTCCCGTTGCTGCTTGCCAAAGTTTCAGATCCCACCTCCCCCACCCCCCTCACTGCTTTTGTGCTTTCCCCTTTTTGTAAATGAATGTGTTCAGATGCATGGTTTATGTCCATGAGCGTTTGTCATGATACTTTTTTCTTCAACTGCACAGTTTGTACCTTTACACATTTAAAGTCACACTTATGAAGAGATAAAGTGGAACAGACCAAAGGGGCATCCTGATTTTGAGGCACGTTCTGCTGCATTTATAGTAATGGGGACTGCAACGACTCAACATAACTAAGAAGTGCAATCTATACAGACAGCTGACAGGTTCTGTGGTTTTCACCTCAATGTTGCCTGGGGAATAACTACGAGTTGTTTTGCCATTCTGGAGGTGGGCATATCATTCAGTGAGGGTTTCTTGACAAATGTGCAGACGTCTTGAATGCCAGAACTGCACATTCTATGTTCTATGCAGGTCTGAAGGTTCAAACAGCGGAAACAGGAAATGAAACAACAGAGTTTTCAAAAGATTATCAACACCACATAAGTAAAGTAAGTGACTGTTAAATGCTAGTCAATCTAATGTTGCGTGGTGGTGCAAGGACTTAAGATAAGACCTGGACATCCATCATTTGCTAAAATTGGCGCTACTCTCACATGTTTCCAGCTTCCTCAATTGTTTGCCTTCTAATAACTTGTATATATCAATCTATGTAACTTTATCAATATGATGCCCTCCAGTGTGAAACATAAAATCAATCAATCAATAAGTTAATAGAAATTCTTTATTTTCTTTGTCATGGCCTTTAAGTGGAATCACAATTCTGTCTTTCACAATAAATAAAGAGCTGAAATTACATGCATAACGAGCCTAATTCTGGGTGGCTAGCTAACTTTAAGAGGCTGTTCAATATGTATGTCATAAAAAAAGGAAATTCACCTTTCAATAGTAAATAACCACAAAGCACATGAGTGCGATCATGTCATAGTGCAACCGACCATTTAAAAAACCCAGTGTGCAATTGCTAATCTCTAATCAATTAGTCTGCACCACACTTCTACGTGGCATTGAACCAGATTATGAAGCAGCAGGCACATAGCTCTTTGGGTCACATTAAGCAACTACACGTATACCCATGTTCCCGAACAGCTTGGGTCGACAGGGATCACGCCTTGCGGCAAGAAGATCTCATGCTTGATATTTTGTGACTGAGGAGAGTGAACACCACTAACTAGGCATTTCCAGCAAGGTGAGATTTTTGATCATGTGTGGTGTCTTATTAACTACACATAATGAACGGGTTGCACACCATTCTCTTCACCGTTTAATTTCTGTGTTCTTAATCATAAACTTTCTTCGTGTTGCGTGCTCACTGTTTGACATGCCAAGCCCATACTGCACGTAATGAACTAAACACCAAAATTATGGGGCTTCGTTTTAGCCCCAATCCAGTGGCGACAGCATTTTTTTCAAAACTGCATTTGCATCAATTTACTTATTCTGTCATTTTCTTCGCTTCATTTTTCAATCCTTGTTTTCATGCACAATATTTCTTCCTCTTATTTCATTATCCTTTTTCAAGCCACACCCTCATGCAAGGAAATGCAATTTTCCAAGTTTCTCATGTTTTGGTCGGCCATCCGAACCTTTCTTCCCAAAAACACGTACAAAAGCAAGGTTCTGTTCAAGCAGTTTATTAAACCCAATGCATTTCGGACCTATCAGGTCCTTCGTCAGGGGAAAACTGTAAATGACAATAAGACATGTTTTAACATCATATTTAAATATATAAACTTAACTTATTTTACTAATTTACATGTTATCTATCAGATACACACCATGCCCCTCATAATTACCACTGTAACTTGTGTTGCGTTCGGGTACCCCTCCCATCTGATTCCTCACTTTTAATTTTCCTAGCTGTGCGCTCGATCATTAGTTCTCAACCAACAACTCTTTAAACTCCATCTTCATTATCACGCTGTTTTCCCTGCTCTCTTTCCATTTCTATTCCTCACCACCCTCTTCTTCCCACAATACTCTTTTCACCTACCAAAAACCGTTCTACAACCCTCTTTACTCGAGTCACTCCTTCCCCACCCTCTCCATTTCTCTAACTTTTTCCCGCTATGCGTACCTGCTCAGATGAAATCATCCTCCCCTCTCGTGGCAATGGAAACTACACCTTCATCGTTCCTCCCCTCTTTTAAATGGAACATACCGCCCTTTTGACACTCCCCTTAATCACGCACCATTATTCCCACATAAATCATCCTTAACTAAATGGAAATCCTACAACTCCCATAATCCCCTGTGCTTTCATCCCCAAACGCCGTAATTAATCCAGTGAAACAAACTGAACATCTTAAACTCATACAGTCCAATAAAAACAATAGTGTGAAAAATATCTAAAATATGTTAATCATATGTCCAACATGTTGTGTAATTATTTGTCATTTTCAACTAACGCCTTTGAAAATAAACAAGCTAGATGAACCAGTTCTTTCAGCCTTGCATGAAGATTCCGGTGTTCTCTCAATGTTCCTTGTTTTTTTTTGGTGTTTAGTTCATTACGTGCAGTATGGGCTTGGTATGTCAAACAGTGAGCACGCAACACGAAGAAAGTTTATGATTAAGAACACAGAAATTAAACGGTGAAGAGAATGGTGTGCAACCCGTTCATTATGTGTAGTTGTCGACGTTTAAGCCCCACCGGGTTAGCACCCGTTAAAATAAATGAAAAACAAGGAACATTGAGAGAACACCGGAATCTTCATGCAAGGCTGAAAGAACTGGTTTATTTTCAAAGGCGTTAGTTGAAAATGACAAATAATTACACAACATGTTGGACATATGATTAACATATTTTAGATATTTTTCACACTATTGTTTTTATTGGACTGTATGAGTTTAAGATGTTCAGTTTGTTTCACTGGATTAATTACGGCGTTTGGGGATGAAAGCACAGGGGATTATGGGAGTTGTAGGATTTCCATTTAGTTAAGGATGATTTATGTGGGAATAATGGTGCGTGATTAAGGGGAGTGTCAAAAGGGCGGTATGTTCCATTTAAAAGAGGGGAGGAACGATGAAGGTGTAGTTTCCATTGCCACGAGAGGGGAGGATGATTTCATCTGAGCAGGTACGCATAGCGGGAAAAAGCGAGAGAAATGGAGAGGGTAGGGAAGGAGTGACTCGAGTAAAGAGGGTTCTAGAACGGTTTTTGGTAGGTGAAAAGAGTATTGTGGGAAGAAGAGGGTGGTGAGGAATAGAAATGGAAAGAGAGCAGGGAAAACAGCGTGATAATGAAGATGGAGTTTAAAGAGTTGTTGGTTGAGAACTAATGATCGAGCGCACAGCTAGGGAAATTAAAAGTGAGGAATCAGATGGGAGGGGGTACCCGAACGCAACACAAGTTACAGTGGTAATTATGAGGGACATGGTGTGTATCTGATAGATAACATGTAAATTAGTAAAATAAGTTAAGTTTATATATTTAAATATGATGTTAAAACATGTCTTATTGTCATTTACAGTTTTCCCCTGACGAAGGACCTGATAGGTCCGAAATGCATTGGGTTTAATAAACTGCTTGAACAGAACCTTGCTTTTGTACGTGTTTTTGGGAAGAAAGGTTCGGATGGCCGACCAAAACATGAGAAACTTGGAAAATTGCATTTCCTTGCATGAGGGTGTGGCTTGAAAAAGGATAATGAAATAAGAGGAAGAAATATTGTGCATGAAAACAAGGATTGAAAAATGAAGCGAAGAAAATGACAGAATAAGTAAATTGATGCAAATGCAGTTTTGAAAAAAATGCTGTCGCCACTGGATTGGGGCTAAAACGAAGCCCCATAATTTTGGTGTCTTATTAACTGGCAGAGTGGCAGGTAGCACCCTGAAACTTCTGATAGCAAAGAGTACTTGCGCTGTAAAACAATTCTCGGGTTTGGTCCATTTAGTCTAGTGTGATAAAGAAAATACTCCACAAAAGGACATGAGGTTGTGAAGAGTAGAAGTAAGTTTATTCGTAAACACCCCTGCCAACGTAATCTCTATAGTTTATCGTTTACCTTTAAAAGGATTCCCACTCGAAGTTCTATTACCTGATGTCGGTCTCTTTGCAAGATTCCATGCTGCAGCATGTTGGCACACTGGCACGATACTACAGACCTTCCTCCTAATGGAGTGAAAAACATAGCACACCTAGGCACATAACCTAAGGAAGACATGGTGAGTTAGTGGTTGAGCAGTACAAATTTACGTGGACCAAATGCCAGGATGAAACACAATATCAAAACTGACACAAATGCAGAAAGAAATATACAAAAGAGTTAGAATAGTATCATTAGAATGTACACGACCCTAAGCCTCAAGCACTCACTGAACACACCTTAAACTTCGGAAAGAAATATACAAGAGTTATAATGACATCACTAGAATTTACATGGCCCAAAGCTACACACATGTACCATACCCCCTTTAAACTACACTATCACACATCAGCACTGTATGCAGTCATTGGGGGGCATATCGATGAAGCTCATTTCCCGTTCGCAAACGGGCGATTCTCAAAATCGGCCCATTTGCGAACGGGAAAAAGACTTTTGGGCTGTATCATTCCAAAAGGCCCTCGCAAAATAGGGAATCGCAAAATTTGCGATTCCTGATTTTGCGAAAGCATTTAAGCAATCGCAATTTGTGATTCTTTAAATGCGATGTAAAAAGCACCCAAGTTGTGTGATTTCTCCTTAAGAAATCGCAATTTACCACCAACTTCAAGTTGGTGGTAATTTGCGATTTCTTTGAAAAATGCACTTTTTTGCATTTTTCAAAGTGCCATGTGGTGCACATACATGCCCTTAGGGCATGTATGTGTGCACATGTACATACATGTACATTTCAGGGGTGCAACAGGGTGTCCTTTTGATGCCCTGGCACCCTTGAAATTGCATTCTCAATTTACGATTCTCTAATTGAGAATCGCAAATTGAGAATGTCTTTCCATTCATTCCTATGGGCCTCTAGGAATGAATGGCCCATAGGAATGAATGGGGAGTATTCCTTAATTGCGAATCGCAATTTGCAATTCCCAATTAAGGAATATGTAGGATTCGCAAAATTATTTGCAAATCCTACATACATAGCGTTTTGCGATTCTCAAATAACAATTCTCTAAAAATCGCTATTTGAGAATCGCAAATGTATCCTTTGATACATATGCCCCTGGGATACTCGGGTGTTCTTGCCTTCCTCCACCTCGCTCCTGAGCCGCCTGGTGTTTGTGGCTGCCTGGTGTCCACATTGCTCCCTCCTGGGCTGCCTGGTATCGTTGTGCTCATTGCTGCGCCTGCTATTGCAAATAAGTTGTTTTGATTTGCCTATTTCGTCATATAATATTGTGCTCATTGCTGCGCCTGCCATTGCAAATAAGTTGTTTTGATTTGCCCATTTCATTACATAATATTGCTCCGCTTTGCCTGGTATCGCCGCTTTGGGTGTCTGTGCCAGATTGTTCCCCCCGATCCCGTCCTGCATTGTTTTCGTGCCATTTGTTGTGCCTCTGCTGCTCCCCCACGGCCCCTCCCCCGTAGCCCTCCGGCATCCCCAGACCTCGCAACCCCGCTCCCGCCTCCCAGCTGCTCCTCCCTCCCACTGAAACACATAAGGAAAGGAACGTGCATCAAGGAGCTGTGACCGTCCTGACCTGGTCAGAACCGGTCGCTCCACCTCGCTCCTGAGCCGCCTGGTGTTCGTGGCTGCCTGGTGTCCACATTGCTCCCTCCTGGGCTGCCTGGTATCGTTGTGCTCATTGCTGCGCCTGCTATTGCAAATAAGTTGTTTTGATTTGCCTATTTTGTCATATAATATTGTGCTCATTGCTGCGCCTGCCATTGCAAATAAGTTGTTTTGATTTGCCCATTTCATTACATAATATTGCTCCGCTTTGCCTGGTATCGCCGCTTTGGGTGTCTGTGCCAGATTGTGCCCCCCGATCACGTCCTGCATTGTTTTCGTGCCATTTGTTGTGCCTCTCCTGCTCCCCCACGGCCCCTCCCCCGTAGCCCTCCGGCATCCCCAGACCTCGCAACCCCGCTCCCGCCTCCCAGCTGCTCCTCCCTCGCTCCGCCCCTCCACGATCCATTTATGACAGATGCACGCAAGCGCAGCGTTCACGCGCAGCGGTCGCACCCCGCGCCAAAGGTAAGCCCGTCTACGCCCGTCCGCGCCTGGACCGCGCCCAACGCCAGACCCCCTGGCCCCCGCCAAACCAACTCCTCCCGCCTAACTTACGACGCCGCAACCCTCTCTGCACTCAACACCGGCCGACTCCACAACTGCCACCAAGCCACCCCAGGACGCACCCATGGACCCTTCACCTGCCAATCCTGCAAGTTCTGCTGCATCAAGACCTACACTACGCCCACTAACGCCAAACAGAGCTCCGACAATAACCACCTGAAATGCATCCTGCTCAACACCCGCTTGGTCCACAGACACGCCATTGAACTATGGAACCTACTGGACACCACAACGCCGGACGTCGCCTTTCTTACAGAAACCTGGATGAATACCGCATCAGCGCCCGACATCGCCATAGCCATCCCGGACGGCTACAAGATCATCCGAAAGGACCGCATCAACCGAACAGGAGGAGGCATCGCCATCGTGCACAAGAACACCATCTGCATCACGACCAACTCCGACGACACCTTCACCGCCGCCGAACACCTCCACTTCCAGATACACACCGACCCCAAGACCACACTAAGAGGCACCCTCATCTACAGACCACCAGGACCCCGCACACAATTCAGCGAAGAGATCACTGACTTTATCAGCCCACACGCCCTCCCCTCCGAGGACTACATTCTCCTAGGGGACCTCAACTTCCACCTGGAAAAGAATAACGACAGCAACACCACCACCCTGCTGGACAACCTCGCCAATCTCGGACTCATACAACTGGTAAACACCCCCACCCACCACGCCGGACACACGCTCGACCCAATCTTCTCCTCCAGCAAACATATCTCATTCATTCACGCCACAGGACTCCACTGGACGGACCACAGCTGCATCCACTTCAACTTCAGAAAGACCACAACCCACCACCACCCACAACAAGTCCCATGCAGAAACTGGAACAAAATTACCACCGACCAGCTCACCACATCGCTAAACCAAAACCTTCCCACCAAACCATCGCACCCAAACCAAGCAGCCATCAATCTCGCACAATGGATCACCCACTGCGCCGACGAATTAGCACCCTTGAAAAACCATCACAACAAACCAGGTAGCAAAAAAGCCTCCTGGTTCAATGACGACCTCAAGAACTCCAAAAAGAACTGCCGCACCCTCGAGAAAGCCTGGCGAAAAAACCCAACCACAAACAACATGACCGCCCTCAAGGACGCCACCCGCAAACACCACCAGCTGATCCGATCCACCAAGAAATTAGCATTCAAGGATCGACTCGACAACAACGCTCACAACAGCAAGGAACTCTTCAGCATCGTCAAAGAGCTAACCAATCCCAGCGCCGGCTCTAACGACATCACTCCCTCTCAAGACCTCTGCAACTCTCTAGCCTCATTCTTCCACAGCAAAATCGCTGACATACATAACAGCTTTGGCGACCAGTCCACCCCCCTCACCACCACCAAACTGAAGCCCCCCACCACCACCCTTGGCGCCTGTGACCCAATCAGCACTGAAGACACCATCCGCTTGATGAACTCCATACACTCCGGATCACCAACCGACCCATGCCCCCACCACATTTTCAACAAGGCCGACTCCATCATCGCACCCCATCTCCGAGATATCACCAACTGCTCCCTCAACACCGCTGTCTTCCCAGAAAGCTGGAAACATGCCAAACTCAGTGCTCTACTGAAGAAACCCACAGCAGGCCAGACTGAACTTAAGAACTACCGCCCCATCTCGCTCCTCCCTTTCCCTGCCAAGGTCATAGAGAAGACCGTCAACAATCAGCTCGCAGCCTTCCTCGAATCTAACGGCTCCCTCGACCCCTCACAGTCCGGCTTCCGAGCCAAACACAGCACCGAGACCGCCCTCATCGCAGCTACAGACGACATCCGAACACTTCTCGACAACGGGGAAACAGCTGCCCTCATCCTCCTGGACCTCTCCGCAGCGTTTGACACGGTCTGTCATAGCACCCTTGTACAACGCCTCAGAAACGTCGGGATACAAGGAAAAGCACTGGACTGGATCATCTCGTTTCTCGCTGGAAGAACCCAGAGAGTCCGCCTCCCCCCTTTCAGATCAGAGGCCACCGAAGTCATCTGCGGCGTACCACAAGGATCATCGCTCAGCCCCACCCTCTTCAACGTCTACATGAGCCCCCTCGCATCCATCGCACGCCAGCCAACCTCAACATCATCTCCTACGCCGACGACACCCAGCTGATCCTCTCCCTCACCAAAGACCCAAACACCGCTAAAACTAACCTACACGAAGGGATGAAAGACGTTGCCGAGTGTATGAAGAACAGCCGCCTAAAACTGAATTCTGACAAGACGGAAGTCCTCATCCTAGGATCATCCCCTCCGCATGGGACGACTCATGGTGGCCACCGGCCCTGGGCAGCGCACCCAAACCAACGGACCATGCTCGCAACCTGGGATTCATTCTAGACTCCTCCCTCTCGATGACCAGACAAGTCAACGCCGTCTCATCATCATGCTTTAACATCTTACGTATGCTCAGAAAGATCTTCCGCTGGATCCCCACCGAAACAAGATACTCTGTCACCCAAGCTCTTGTCACAAGCCGACTGGACTACGGAAACACCCTCTACACCGGAACCACAGCCAAATTACAGAATGAACTCCAACGCATTCAGAACGCCTCCGCCCGACTCATCCTAGACATACCCCGCCACAATCACATATCCGGTCACCTGAGAGAACTTCACTGGCTCCCAGTCAACAAGAGAATAACGTTCCGTCTCCTCACCCACGCACACAAAGCCCTCCACGACCTGGGACCCAAATACCTCAACACGCGCCTGACCTTTTACACCCCCACCCGCCAACTACGATCGTCCAATCAAGCCCTCGCCACGATTCCACGCATCCGAAGAGCCACCATGGGAGGAAGATCCTTCTCCTACTTAGCGGCCAAAACCTGGAACTCTCTCCCCTCCCACCTCCGCCTTACACAGAACCACCTCTCCTTCAGAAAACAACTCAAAACTTGGCTATTTGATAAGTAACGAACACCCCCCCCCTCAAGCGCCTTGAGACCCTCTGGGTGAGTAGTGCGCTATATACATTTTTGACTTGACTTGACTTGACTTGACTTCACTTCACTTCACTTCTCCTTGCCATCACACTCTCTCAGTCTTTTACACAATCACTTGGAAAAACGCCAGCAGGTGATCATCTCAACACATCTTCAGCATTCTCACACCTCTTCACAAGATCCACTCAGTTAACATTCCAAAGTCTTGAGGCTTCTGTTTTTATAGCATTGGTGCATATCTTCACAAACATTACAGCTTAAGTAAACTTACATTTGTTACATTTTACCAAATGATTCTTTGTCTTGAAAAGGTCTCCGCTGCACACTCAAGTTTCTTTAGTACCTAGCTTCAGATCAAGCCACCTCTTGAGAGCAACCTTCTTCTCCGCTTCTTTACCTCTCCAATCACCCTCATAGATCTTTCTAACACTTTTCTCAACCATCCACGACGGAGACAACAATGTATTGGGCCCCTGATCCTAAACAACTCAAATGGTATTCGTTCTATAGTGGAATGCGGAGTTAGTCTATATGTTATACCTGTCAGCCTTAGGGAGGTCTTCCCCCAAACATTCTGCCTTCTCCCTTCTTGTTTTGCTGATTTTGTTTTTGTTGGCCTTAGGACTCTGTGCACTTTACAACAGCTAACCACTACTAAAGTGCTTGCGCTTCCTACCTAAAACATGATCAAATTGGCTCATGCCTGGCTGGCATATTTAATTCACTTATAAGTCCCTAGTAAAGTGGTATATGATACACCCAGGTCCAGTAAATTAAATGCTACAAGTGGGCCTGTAGCACTTACTGTGACACCAAATGAAGTAGCCCCTAAATTATTTCTCAGGTTTTCATGTTTCTTGGTAGCAGAGCTTTGTACTGCAGCTTACCAGAGAGTGCAGTTACACTAAGCATGTTTGGTTTGTCCTCCACCCTTTACCTATTCTCCTCTTGGCTGCAAACATTTCAAACATACTTGGCCGCTGCATGTTTTTTTCTTTGTCCTCCTTCACCTAATCTCCCCGCATTATATTACTACCAGTTAATGCACAATACATTGGCTTTCTCAATAAACAAGTCATATCACTTTTGGTTCACTGACAGAATATCGATGTAAAAAATATAGACTGCATAAAAATTGATGAAAAAATATAGAATGCAAAAAAATCGACTCCCTATACTTAAACAGGTAAGTACAAAAATATAGAAAAACAACTATCAATGTAAAAAATAAAGTTGTACAAAATATCGATTTATATAAATAAATATATATAGTATAAAAATAATAAATATTAAATATGGTAAATATTACAATTAATGTAAAGATAAAGTAGATTTAATATAAATTCTAACAAATATAACAAATAAACTTAATTAACAATTAAACACACACATTAATATATATTTACTTAAAAAAATTAAACTATTACTTTTAATTTATTTTATAATGTTAAAATCATATACAAACGTACATATATATATATATATATATATATATATATATATATATATATATATATATATATATACATATATGTGTGTGTGTGTGTGTGTGTGTGTGTATATATATATATGTGTCCGTGTTTTCATAGACCTGGATTGAGTTGACGTTTTGGATACGGAAACTTTGTGATATATATATATCCTTGGGAATTAGAATCTCTCTTGGGAATTAGAATCTCTCAAAACTTGAAGTGGCAGCCCCATATTGATAAAATGCTTCTGAACCATAAAAGAGTGGCTGGTGTTTTGGGGCGGGAACATCGTATGTCGACCTCTAAGCCCGTTGCCCCTGCCCTGGATATATATGCTGCAAAGGCTGTGGGCAGCGCCCTCTATGGTGCAGAGCTGTGGGGCTTCGAATGCATTAGCGGCCTCACCACTTCTGAGAATAAGTTCCTTAGAGAGCTGGTATCTCTTCCAATGGGCACCCCCATCAAACCATTATTGAGCGATCTGGGTTGCCGCTCTATCCGGGACCTAGCCAGGCTATGACCTCTTTTATTTTGGGCTAGGCTATGGCGGACCCCCGAGCTCTCTAAGTACCTTGATGGTTTGAAGGAGGTTATGAATCTTAATGGCTCCCACAAAGTCAGCTGGATCCGTAACATTAAGAAGCTTTTGAACGACATTGGTTTGCCAATTAATTGGGAGCTTCGAGTCCCCTTATCCAAGCCTGAACTTAAGCGAGTCTGGAATTGGGTGGATGAGCAAGATCTAAAGGACCCAAACCAAGGTAGGCTGATCGAAGAGTTTAAACAGCATAAACCCAAGCCTTGCTTGGAGCCTTACTTGGATTTCATTACAAAACCAAGGGATAGATCGCTTTTTATCCAGTTCAGGCTGGGAAACCTACCCCTACACGATTACACCTGTAGGTGGAAGCCCCCGTACCAAACCACACCTGACTGCCCAATTTGTGAAGGCGTCACTGAAAGCATCGCTCATGTTTTTTTTGCATGCCCAGCCTACGCAAAACCGAGACAGAAATGGCTAAAACCTGCATGTCTATTGCTCGGAACCAGGAATCATTCCGTAGCTTTGAGAATATTTAAGACTGACACTAGTACGTGCTTAGTCTGTGGGGTTGCCAAATTTCTGAGCTGGGTATGGGTAATTAGAGCAAAATATATGAGATGACTTTTTAATCCTACAAAGCTGCTAATGTTTAATATGCCTCTTAATCTATTTATTGTAACATGAATGTTTTTACTGTAACTAACCCCGCAAAATGTAAGATTTATGAATTATGGTTTTTCTTTTAATCTTTGTATGTGCTTTTATGAAATCGTGTGCATATCGAAATAAAGCTTTGATGATGAACTTGATATATATATATATATATATATATATATATATATATATATATATATATATTCCTGGATTCTCCTCGCCCCCCACTTGTGCAGAAGTCACAGCACAGCAGCAGGTAAGTTTTTCAAAACTTCTTTATTATTCACACACCATGTGCAGGATGCAGCTCATCAAAAAACGGACGGCCTACGCGTTTCGGCTACTCTAGCCTTCCACTGGACCATAGAGTCCCAGGGATCTAGACCTTAACTTATAGTGAAATGTGAAAGTACCCTCTTCCATGTCTATTAAAAATCTAGACCAGCAACCTCGCTCATTTTACATGGTTTCATTTGAGCGCCATTGTTTCTCAACATTCCTGTGAAGTACACATTTTAACAAAAAGTCTGGGCTTATGTATAGATATATACATATATCTACATATTTACACACATTGCATTCAATTTGAGAACAAGCCATATGTTCCTCATGTCGCCTTAGTAGACTCAAACATTGTTGTTGGGCATGATGAGGATTTACCCAACTTTTGAACCAATTATTTCATATAATTTTCATTTATGTCTTCATCATGTACAATATTTGTTTTTATGAGGGTTAAACTTAGGCCCATTATTATTATTATATATATACACAGAAAAACTCCTTCTTACGAGAGAGCAGGGACCACCAGGGGAAGACTTTGGAAGCAGCTTTTATTTCTTATATGGCGAATGCATTTCGGCTATATGTAAGCCTTCGTCAGCGCCCAAGTGTCCAGGAGGCTTCCAGCATTACGAATGTCCGTCTTGCCGCCCTCTTATTGGTCGAGGGCCCACTCCTCCCCCCGGCGTTGTTATCTCACCTGTTGTCAAAATCACTCAGTGTGTTAGGACCACAACACCCAGAATGCATGGTGTCAAGCCCAGGTATGTGTTGCAGGGGGAGTATGTCACCAGAAATTCTTGCGGTAATGGCAGTATGGTTCGTAAGTTCTTGCCAGTTTCCTGCTTGATAAAGAGAAAAAAGCGCCTTCTCGGGTCCCCAAACCGTTTCAGCCTCGGAACTCCAGGGATTCCTGCAGCGGGGGCAGCAGCGGCAATATATATATCTTACAAAAAGAAACTCCTTCAGAGTTTCAGCGTACCCATGGAGAGTGGCGCGCACGCCGGCAGAGTAGTCCGGCAAATTCAATCTTTCACGTCAAAGTAACTAATCGACTCGCTCTCAGGAAAGGCAGACACAGAGAGGTTTTGATATCTGTTGTTTATTCACAATGCGTTTCACCTCAGCCGAGGCTTGATCACGTGAAACAGGCAAGCAAAAACGGCAACCATACATAGTGTGAAAATTCATGGGTAGCGACTTCCGCATATCTAAATAACAGACATGTTTGAATGATAAAATCTTAAAACAAATTTATCATACTTTAGTATAATCCAAAATAGAAATCCATTACACTTAATACATGTCATCAGCAATTCACATTATCACTGTTGTGCCTCCAAAACAATATAGACAGTCATTATTGCACACAATCCACTGTCGCCCTTCCACATATATATATATTATACTGCTCTTTCCAGATAATGTGTAGGCATGGCTCATGTGATTTAATAAACGCATAGTGAGCTATTCGCGGGTGTAGTTGAACCGCGATGGGGCCCAGAATGTTCATACCGGTCAATAAATGTACTTGTGCCAAACTTGGCAAATCCCACGCATTTAGCGTAAGATATGGTGTCGACAGCATTCAATAAAGTTATATTGAGAGTTCTGTTGCTAGGATGACATATCCCCGCTCTCTGGTGTTTCCCCCTTAAGTGGTTGGAGAATCAACCAGATGGAAACCACATGTCCCAAGCGCCCTTACACTCAATATTGGCCAGTGCCAGCAGTTTACCGTGTCCAGTTTGAAAATGCTACTGTGAAACAATGGGTAAATAATCCATACAGTATTACCAAATGGTCAAAATCAAACTCACTACTACATCATACAATGTCTGAGTTGATACAGGAAACAGGTACCCTACCATCATCACTCTGTGGTTAGCCGCAATAAACAAAAATGTGCCCAGTGCTCGTGAAGGAAGAGAGAAAAAAAGGGTAGGAAGCCCATGTTGGTGAGTGCTGGTGATTTGGGCCTCCTGTGAATGAAAAAAGAGAAATACGAACTGTGATTAAAAATACAGGATCACCTGACCTTGCACATTTCTAGATATAGCGTATCTGTTCTAAAAACCATCATCTCTTGGGCACAAACTGCACTTTACATAAGGATGAAGAAAATAGTTTTTCTTTTAAATGTACAGACAATTCTTCCTCCTGATTCAAACTACCTGGTGTCTTAGTTTGAAAATCAATGATCAATTTCGACTCTCTTTGTCTCAATTTCAGAACCCTATTGCCGCCCCTAGGATTCTTATTGATTTGTTCCAGGATTACGTAACTCAGGTCCCTGGTGTTGGAAAAATGTTTCTCCCTGAAATGACGTGCTACAGGATACTTAGGGTCATAATTGGTAATCGCTGGGCTATGCTCCAGGATAAATGTTTTCGCCATGCATGTAGTACTCCCTATTTACCCTAGTCTGCATGTGCATGTAATAAATTCAATGGCTAAGCCACTTTCTTCTTCCAAACGTATTCAATTTGAATGTTGCCACTATGTGATAGGATATTATACAAAGTTCTGTAATTAGAAGAGGCAGTGTATTTCAATCTTAGACATCTTTTGAAACAATGTAATGAGAGAGCCGTCCTTTCAAATAACTCCTAGAGTGATATACATTGCAACATAGTTCTGAGTCAAATTAAATTCCTACACCAATGGGTAAACACTTTATTTTTATGTGCAGGAAAGTGGCTTGTATACCGATTTCCTCTCCTTCTGGCACGCCCTGTTCTGATCCCTCCGCAAATGGCCAAACCCCACTGTGCAAGCATGCAAGGGGGGTTTAGGGGTAGGGATGGTGAGAAGACCTAGCCTCTGGCGAGGCCATGCACACCCAACTCACACAGCGGCCAACTCTCACTTTGCACACGCACAAGTGGGTTGGCGACTGGCCAGGCCCTGTGCACATCCCTCCGTGGTCACCAAGATAATATTAATATTGTGAAGTAATCCAGATAATATTGACATTGTGAAGTAATTCTCTGACCATGTAACATGTTCCGGATAGGAGAGACAACACAGCCTCCATACTGCTTCCTTGCAAACTCATTTTCTGACTAATTTGCCTTTTGCTATAATTGCATATACATGGAAGATAGCATGGTATTACTTGATGTTTAAGTTGCCATCACACCGGTGGAGTCTCCGTGAATGTAAAGCTATATTTTTCAACAGTACCTATTATGGAGGGTCCACATGTTTCAGGATGTAAATTATGTTTGTCCCAACACATATGCTTGATGCCTATACAAATACAAGTTGCCTTATGTTTACGTCAGAGCAGTAAGTCAGGGATAGTGTGATATGCAGAGGAGCTTCCCTTTGTTGCCAAGGAGCCCTCCTGATCGATAGTCACTTATACTTTCCACGAAGGGTTCGCTAGATGTTCCAGTCATGTTAATTCACTTGTATTATTATATTCCTAAGCATTGCTACCTGCTAGTTAAATCATGCACTCTTATAAGGCCACTGCCACGTGAAGCTTGCAGGTTACAGGTATCTGCCAATTTCTTCCCCTTATCTTTACAATTTTTGTTTCAATTTGCTTTGTTAAAGAGTAAATTAATTCCAGTTTCTATCCTTTTATGCAATATGCGGAGGAATTGTTAGCATTTGGTTAATCAAAATAGGGCTAGGGATGATTGGTGCATTTTTACAACAATGGAGAGAGAGAGGGATAATAATAATGACGGGCACTATGTGAGGTGGGAACTCCTGGTCCCCCAATTAATATGAAAAAACAGTAGAGGAGTAACCCCTCGTGGGTAGAGAGAAATAATCTCTAACAATGAGCACAAATGCTCTGGTCAGCACATTTTGCCCCAACCTGTTGCTGGATAATACATATCTTTATAGAAGACCCCTCACTCACCAACCTGGTTGGTGACATGCTTCATCATCGGGGTCCCACCCCATAGGCCGAGTGCCTACAGGGTGTGCTGCGACACCTGATTACAGTGGGGCTGGTTTTGTTTTTTATGTGTTCAAGACTATCAAAATTGTGTTTAAAAAGGGCCAACACTACTCACTTCAAGTATTTTATTCTTGAGTGCTTGAACCCTTGGTAAAATTAAAGTGTGGCACCTTTGCCTAATTAGGAAGGCTTTGGTGTCAAAAGTAGTATTTAAAATATATAAAAATAGCAAAAGTGTGCTATGTGAATGTGAATATACAAAACTATTGTTTAAAAAGGTCTACATGTTTCAACCCATACATGGATTCAAGGGTTTTCGTCAGGACCGTGGTGATTTGAACTGGGTGGTCCGCCCACGCTAAGGAGCGTCCTGCCCTAGTTCAAGATAGAGACCATAAATAGTGGTCTCGTGAAAAAAAGTGCGTTTTTCTTTTTTGAAAAAACGCTTAGAAGCGGAACTATCGCTTCATGGGCACCAGCGTTACCAAGTTGACAGGATTCCGTCTCTTGTCGCTTCTGTTCATCAGACCGAAAAACCTACTTGGTTCTTGCTCGGCGTGCCCCGTAGAGATGATTGGTGCATTACCTTTGTTATTTTAATGTTGTGCAGCAGGTCAACCTGAGCCGCTTTAACACCTGAACTGGTGAATGACCACTGCATAAAAGTCAACAGTCTAAGCTCACCCTGAACCTTACAGTTGTAAGTAATCTGTATATTATCATGTATCCAGTATTCGATTATTGACCTGATTTTTACCTAACATTATCTTTGGTTAGAGATTTTGCTACCCATATATGACTATATGTCAAATAGATGAATCAGTATCCTTGATGAAAACTTTAGGCTCTTTCAGAGGTTGGTGGATGAGAGGTATCTGCCAAAATAATACCTGATGCCCGTACACCTGCCTGCCAACTCTGCAGTTCCCCAGCCCCATTTAGAGGAAGAGGTTTGACTGTTTTTTCCTAATGGTAGAGCTTCAGCTGCATTTACAGTCACAAATGCCCCGCTGATACCCCATCGTCAACAGGGTCATCTGCTTTTGAGCATCACCCTATTTTTTTTTCTTTTTTAAGTTCAGAAAAAGTTTATTAGGACAAAAGAATTACAACAACGTGCAGAAAATAAAAACAATGAAGGCAGTCGGTTCATATACAATGTAACAAGTGGGTTTAGAAAATAAACAGCGTATACACATAACAAATAAAAAATGCAAATACAGTCAAAAATAATGATAACATAAGCAATATTGTACAAAAGAAGGTATAAATAGAAATACAAATTAACACAAAGGAAGTCATGGAGGTTCAGTAACTTCTTGCTGCAGACGTCTAGGGGTAGTAGAGCATTTAGCATGAGCATCAATGAATAAAATGACCGGAGCCCATAAATCAGAGCGCTTGGATGCCAAATGTGATGGATATACAAATGTAGTGTCTAGCCGGTGATTATAACAGACCGCATACCACCATGCTTGATATGAGAGTTTAGTGAAATCTTTCCAGTTTCTCGTTATTTGCTGGAAGGCTACTGCTATTAGGAGATCAATTATATTGACATTAAATTTAGAATGTTCCCAGATGGAGGATAAGCTACCTAAAAAAATATGTAACGTAGAAAAGGGATGAGTGGACTGAAAAATCAAGTTTAGTTGATTCCACACCTTTTCCCAAAAAGGGCGAACAAATTTACAATGAAAGAGTTAATGGAATAAATCAGCATGTTGGGCCGAACAGGACCAACATTCATGTGAGACATCAGCGTGGAATGAGTGGAGAGTAAGAGGGGAGAATAGAAGTCTGTTATAGATAAAGAAGAGTGTTTGCGTCGTGTTTGCAGCCCTGGAAGATTTCTTAAGTTTAAGCCAAATTTTATCCCAGACGTCAACATTCCAGGAGGTGTCAAAGTCCTTTTCCCACAATAATTCTGTCTGAGTTTTGGCTCTTGGTGTGGATGAAGTATGTAAAAAACTGTAAATGGTAGAAGCTTTAGAGGGAGCAAGCAACAGAGAATGCAGTTTAACAGTATGAGTAGAATCGATTGAGCTGTTTAAAGGAGGTGGTCTAAAAGTCAGGGAGGCAGATTGGAAAGCTTGTGTTAGGAGGGAATATTTAGAGCACAAAGATGAGGGAAAATCAAAAACAATACGAGCCTGTGCAAAGGGTAGAATTAAATCCCGATTATATAATTGATTGACCCAAATCAGCCCACGTTGTCTCCAGGTTTTCCAATAGAAAGGTTTATTGTTAATTAAGATGTGTAAATTATGCCATATGGGAGCATTAAGAAAAGATGACGAAGGTGTAGATGAAATGAGTTTAGAAGTAAGTTTAAGTATAGGAGTGGAAACGTATTGTGGTTTGCGTGTAAAAGATAGGTATTCCTGAAAGGAGAAGGGAGAAATGAAAGATCGTTCTAATGTAGTCCAGAGAGGACAAGGTGCAGAAGGGTCAGAGAGCCATCGTGAAGATTGAGTCAGCATGAAAGATTTATGATAAAGAGAGAAGTCCGGGAAGTTCGTCCCACCTTCCGATTTTGGACAAGTTAATTTATGAATAGACATGCGGGACTTCTTATGTCCCCATAACAAAGAGGATAAAATAGAGTTAATTTTCCTAAAATGCTTGAGAGGGATAGACAATGGGATATTTGAAATTATATATAAGACTATGGGAGAGAGCATCATTTTTATGGTGTCCAAACGACCCCACCAAGATAAGTATAGTGGATGCCACTTTGACGTTAAAGAAGATAATCTTTGTATACAGTTATTTATTTATTTTTTTTGCAGAGTTTTATATAGCGCGATCTAGACCCAAACTGAATCAGGTAACATAGCACCAGTTACGTTACATGAGGACACTCATTCATTTTAGGCACGGGAGATTAAGTGATTTGCCCAGAATCACAGGAGGTTTTTAGCGTCGTTACCGAGACTCGAACCCAGATCCCCAGGTCCGAGGTCGAGCACCTTAGCCGTTAAGCCAACTCCTCTCCCCATGCTATCCATGCAACGCGATGCTGTCCCCGCCACGGTTGAGGTAAAGTGTAGACCTAAATATTTGATAAATTGAGGACTCCATGAAAAACCTGAAATAGCAAAATCAGCACTAAAAGTATATTTTGTCAAGGGCAGAATTTCACATTTGTCTTTATTCAGTTTGTAGCCAGAAACAGACGCAAAGGATTGCACCTCTTCTAAAAAGGCAGGAAGAGAGGATTGGGGCTGCGACAAAAATAGAAGCACATCGTCAGCATAAGCCGCCATTTTAATATTGGAATCATTAAAAGTGAAACCATGAATGGTATCATTTTGACGAATACGGAGTAGGAAAGGCTCCAGGGCAATATTAAAAAGAAAAGGAGACACAGGACATCCCTGTCTAACACCTCTAGCAAGATCGAAGTAAGAGGAGACACTACCATTCGCTGTGACAGCTGCTCTATGATTGGAATATAGGATAGAAATGAGAGCCAACATTTTTGGACGGAATCCAAACCACTGAAGTGTACGAAAAAGGTATGACCATTCAACTCTATCAAACGCTTTTTCAGCATCTAAAGCGATGGCTGCTAGAGGATGAGACATATGTGAGGCTTTGGATAAAATATCAAAGAATAGAGTTGTGTGGTCTGTAAGAAGCCTTCCTTTAACCCCTTCGCTGCTAGGCCTTTTCCCCTCCTGTGCTAAGGCTTTTTTTGGCGTTTTGGGGTAGTGCGCGCTTAGGCCCTTGTAACTTTTTGACCACATAAGGTATCCACGCAAAATTTGCGTCCTTTTCTTCCAACATCATGTGGATTCTAAAGGCACCCAGGGTTTGTGGATTCCCTTGGAGGGGTCCCAGAAATTAACCAAAATATAGTGATTTTTTAGTTTTTTCAGAAAAATGGGAAAAACGGGCTGCAAATGAAAGCCTCTGGGTTTTTCCCTGAAAATGTTATCAAAAAAGGGTTTGTGGGGCTGAAATCTCAATTATTTCAGCTTTTAGGGAATGACAGTCTTTTGTCAGTGAACCGAAAATTTTCACACAGTTTTGGCATTTTTCTGGGACATAGCCTATTTTTGCTATTTTTAGAGCATTCCACCTCCTTCCAGTTAATGGTATAAATGAGTTTGAAAGCAATAATGGATCCTGGAAAGCTTTACATTTCCGAAAAGTAGACACAATTCTGAATTCAGAAAGGGGTCATTTGTCTAAATCCATGAAGGTTTCGTTATAGAAACTAACAGTTAAATATTGGAATAATTGAAAATTTGTTGAAAAAAACAGCCTTTTGTCTCAACGTTTTCACCTATAACTTTTTCTAATTTTGACAGCTCTTGGAAAGCAATATACCGTTACATCCATTAGACCTTCCTGGTTGTGGGGATATATAGGACTTGTAGTTTTACCAAGAACCCGACGAACCCAGATCCAAAAACTGAGCAGCAACTTGCAATGTTTTTTTTTCATTTACTGGGTATAGAGCATTTTGTCCTGGAAAATGTATACATGGAAAAATCTGTATGAAAGACACCTATGTATTTCTGAATTGGATACAAATTATAGAGTTCAGAAACAGTATATAATTGCACATTTTCAAAATTGGGAATACTCATACTAGCATGAGAATTATTGGTCATTTTTCAAAAAGATTTTTTTTTTACACAATGTCTTTCATTGAAAGGGAGAAATGCATGAAAGCTCAATTGGTAATAACAGTTGATTTACAAATCTAAATTACCCCAAGTCTCCCGATAAAAACGGTACCTCACTTGTGTGGGTCGGCCTTGTGCCTGCGACAGGAAACGGCGCAAAATGCAACGTGGTCACACCTAAATTTTGCAGTTACAAATTGACCCTTTTTTGGCAAAGTGCCTACCTGTAGTTTTTGCACCCTAGCTCTGCCGGCACCTAGGGAAACCTAGCAAACCTATACATTTTTTAAAAGTAGATACCCAGGGGAACTCAGGATGGGGTGACTTGACTGCCTACCACCAGGTTTTGTTACCCAGAATCCCTTGCAAAGCTAAGATTTTGAAAAAAACCCCACATTTTCCTCACATTTCTGTGGTGGAAAGTTCTGGAATCTGCGTGGATTAACAAATTTGCACCCACCCTGCGTTTCCCAAGGTCTCCCGATAACAACGGAACCTCACTTGTGTGGGTCGGCCTTGTGCCTGCGACAGTAAACGGCGCAAAATGCAACGTGGTCGCACCTCAATTTCCCAGTGAAATCTTGCGCTCTTTGGACAAAGAGACTACCTTTTGTTTTTGAGCCCTAGCTCTGCCAGCACCTAGGGAAACCTAGCAAACCTATATATTTTTGAAAAGTAGACACCCAGGGAAATTCAGGATGGGGTGACTCGACTGCCTACCACCAGGTTTGTTACCCAGAATCCCTTACAAAGCTAAGAATTTGCCAAAAAAAACACATTTTCCTCACATTTCTGTGGTGGAAAGTTCTGGAATCTGCGTGGATCAACAAATTTCCACCCACCCAGCGTGCCCCCAGGTCTCCCGAAAAAAATAGTACCTCACTTGCGTGGGTAGGCATAGTGGCTGCGACATGAAACAGTGCAAAACGCAGCATGGTTGCACCTCAATTTCCCAGTGAAATCTAGCACGTTTTGGACAAAAAGACTACCTTTTGTTTTTGCGCCGTAGCTCTGCCAGCACCTAGGGAAACCTAGCAAACCTATACATTTTTGAAAACTAGACACCCAGGGGAATTCAGGATGGGGTGACTCGTCTGCCTACCCCCAGGTTTTGTTACCCAGAATCCCTTGCAAACCAAAAAATTTGACAAAAAAACACATTTTCCTCACATTTTTGTGGTGGAAAGTTCTGGAATCTGCGTGGATCAACCAATTTCCACCCATCCAGCGTGCCCCCAGGTCTCCTGAAACAAATGGTACTCACTTGCGTGGGTAGGCATAGCGGCTGCGACATGACACAGCGCAAAACGCAACATGGTCGCACCTCAATTTCCCAGTGAAATCTAGCACTTTTTGGACAAAAAGACTACCTTTTGTTTTTGCGCCGTAGCTCTGCCAGCACCTAGGGTAACCTAGCAAACCTATACATTTTTGAAAACTAGACACCCAGGGGAAATTAGGATGGGGTGACTCGTCTGCCTACCCCCAGGTTTTGTTGCCCAGAATCCCTTGCAAACCTAAAAATTTGACAAAAAAAACACTTTTTCCTCACATTTCTGTGGTGGAAAGTTCTGGAATCTGCATGGATCAACAAATTTCCATGCACCAGCGTGCCCCCAGGTCTCCCGAAAAAAATGGTACCTCACTTGCGTGGGTAGGCATAGTGGCTGCGACATGACACAGCGCAAAACGCAACATGGTCGCACCTCAATTTCCCAGTGAAATCATACACTTTTCGGACAAAAAGACTACCTTTTGTTTTTGCACCCTAGCTCTGCCAGCACCTAGGGAAACCTAGCAAACCTATACATTTTTGAAAACTAGACACCCAGGGAAATTCAGGATGGGGTGACTCGTCTGCCTACCCCAGGTTTTGTTACCCAGAATCCCTTGCAAACCTAAAAATGTGACCAAAAAACACATTTTCCTCACATTTCTATGGTGGAAAGTTCTGGAATCTGCGTAGATCAACAAATTTCTACCCACCCAGCGTGCCCCCAGGTCTCCCGAAGAAAATGGTACCTCACTTGCGTGGGTAGGCATAGTGGCTGCGACATGAAACGGCGCAAAACGCAACATGGTCGCACCTCAATTTCCCAGTGAAATCATGCACTTTTCGGACAAAAAGACTACCTTTGGTTTTTGCGCCCTAGCTCTGCCAGCACCTAGGGAAACCTAGCAACCCTATACATTTTTGAAAACTAGACACCCAGGGGAATTCAGGATGGGGTGATTCGTCTGCATACCCCCAGGTTTTGTTACCCAGAATCCCTTGCAAACCTAAACATGTGACCAAAAAACACATTTTCCTCACATTTCTATGGTGGAAAGTTCTGGAATCTGCGTGGATCAACACATTTCCACCCACCCAGCATTTCCCCAGGTCTCCCCAAAAAAATGGTACCTCACTTGCGTGGGTAGGCATAGTGGCTGCGACATGAAACAGCGCAAAATGCAACATGGTCGCACCTCAATTTCCCAGTGAAATCTAGCACTTTTTGGACAAAAAGACTACCTTTTGTTTTTGCGCCGTAGCTCTGCCAGCACCTAGGGTAACCTAGCAAACCTATACATTTTTGAAAACTAGACACCCAGGGAAAATCAGGATGGGGTGACTCGTCTGCCTACCCCCAGGTTTTGTTACCCAGAATCCCTTGCAAACCTAAAAATGTGACCAAAAAACACATTTTCCTCACATTTCTATGGTGGAAAGTTCTGGAATCTGCGTGGATCAACACATTTCCACCCACCCAGCATTTCCCCAGGTCTCCCCAAAAAAATGGTACCTCACTTGCGTGGGTAGGCATAGTGGCTGCGACATGAAACAGCGCAAAATGCAACATGGTCGCACCTCAATTTCCCAGTGAAATCTAGCACTTTTTGGACAAAAAGACTACCTTTTGTTTTTGCGCCGTAGCTCTGCCAGCACCTAGGGTAACCTAGCAAACCTATACATTTTTGAAAACTAGACACCCAGGGAAAATCAGGATGGGGTGACTCGTCTGCCTACCCCCAGGTTTTGTTGCCCAGAATCCCTTTCAAACCTAAAAATTTGACAAAAAAACCACATTTTCCTCACATTTCTGTGGTGGAAAATTCTGGAATCTGCGTGGATCAACAAATTTCCACCGACCCAGCGTGCCCCCAGGTCTCCCGAAAAAAATGGTACATCACTTGTGTGGGTAGGCATAGTGGCTGCGACATGAAACAGCGCAAAACGCAACATGGTCGTACCTCAATTTCCCAGTGAAATCATGCACTTTTTGGACAAAAAGACTACCTTTTGTTTTTGCGCCCTAGCTCTGCCAGCACCTAAGGGAAACCTAGCAAACCTATACATTTTTGAAAACTAGACACCCAGGGGAATTCAGGATGGGGTGACTCGTCTACCTACCCCCAGGTTTTGTTACCCAGAATCCCTTGCAAACCTAAAAATATGTCAAAATAAACACATTTTCCTCACATTTCTGTGGTGGAAAGTTCTGAAATCTTCGTGGATCAACAAATTTCCACCCACCCAGTGTTCCCCCAGGTCTCCCAAAAAAAAATGGTACCTCACTTGCATGGGTAGGCATAGTGACTGCGACATGAAACAGTGCAAAACGCAACATGGTCGCACCTCAATTTCCCAGTGAAATCTAGCACTTTTTGGACAAATAGACTACCTTTTGTATTTGCGCGGTAGCTCTGCCAGCACCTAGGGTAACCTAGCAAACCTATACATTTGTGAAATCTAGACACCCAGGGGAATTCAGGATGGGGTAACTCGTCTGCCTACCCCCAGGTTTTGTTACCCAGAATCCCTTGCAAACCTAAATATTTGACAAAAAAAACACATTTTCCTCACATTTCTGTGGTGGAAAGTTCTGGAATCTGCGTGGATCAACAAATTTCCACCCACCCAGCGTTCCCCCAGGTCTCCCGAAAAAAATGGTACCTCACTTGCGTGGATAGGCATAGTGGCTGCGACATGAAACAGCGCAAAACGCAACATGGTCGCACCTCAATTTCCCAGTGAAATCTAGCACGTTTTGGCCAAAAAGACTACCTTTTGTTTTTGCGCCGTAGCTCTGCCAGCACCTAGGGTAACCTAGCAAACCAATACATTTTTAAAAACTAGACACCCAGGGGAATTCAGGATGGGGTGACTCGTCTGCTTACCCCCAGGTTTTGTTACCCAGAATCCCTTGCAAGCCTAAAAATTTGACAAAAAAACACATTTTCCTCACATTTCTGTGGTGGAAAGTTCTGGAATCTGCGTGGATCAACAAATTTCCACCCACCCAGCGTTCCCTCAGGTCTCCCAAAAAAAATGGTACCTCACGTGCATGGGTAGGCATAGTGGCTGCGACATGAAACAGCGCAAAATGCAACATGGTCGCACCTCAATGTCCCAGTGAAATCTAGCACTTTTTGGCCAAAAAGACTACCTTTTGTTTTTGCGCCGTAGCTCTGCCAGCACCTAGGGAAACCTAGCAAACCTATACATTTTTTAAAACTAGACACCCACGGGAATTCAGGATGGGGTGACTCGTCTGCCTACCCCAGGTTTTGTTATCCATAATCCCTTGCAAACCTAAAAATTTGACAAAACAAAACACATTTTGCTCACATTTCTGTGGTGGAAAGTTCTGGAATCTGCGTGGATCAACAAATTTCCACCCACCCAGCGTTCCCCCAGGTCTCCCGAAAAAAATGGTACTTCACTTGCGTGGGTAGGCATAGTGGCTGCAACAGGAAATGGTTCAAATCGTACGGTGGTGAATTTACAATACCCTATTGCAAAACTACCTTGATTTTGGGGGGGGGCAACCTGAGTTTTTGGCCCGGGGCTCGGTGGCCATCTTTGGAAACTACCAAACCCAAACAGTTCTGAAAACTAGACACCCGGGGGAGTCCAGGGAGGTATGGCATGCATGGGTCCCCCAATGTTTTCCTACACAGAACTTCTTGCAAACCTTAAAATTAGGTGAAAATAGCACTTTTCCAAACTTTTTTGCGTGGGATCGCCGTGCCGGCAAAAATGTCCTACCACCCAGCGTTCCCCTTGTTCTCCCGAGTAAAAGGATACCTCACTTGTGTGGGTGCCCCAAAGCAGAACAGGCCAAAAATGAATTTTGAAAAAAGTAGTATTTAAGGTTTACAAATTAAGCCCCCCTGCCTTAGTCACATGCCTTTTGCCCACCCACACAAGTGAGGTATCATTTTACTCGGGAGAACAAGGGAAACGCTGGGTGGTAGGACATTTGTGCCGGCAGCGAGATCCCACCCAAAAAAGTACGGAAAAGTGGGGTTTTTGACCTAAATTTAAGGTTTGCAGGGGTTTCTGAGTAGGAAAACATTGGGGGACCCACGCATGCCATACCTCCCTGGACTCCCCCGGGTGTCTAGTTCTCAGAACTGTTTGGGTTTGGTAGTTTCCAAAGATGCCCGCCAAGCCCCGGGCCAAAAGCTCAGGTGACCCCCTCAAAAAATAAGATTGTTTGGCTAAAGGTAATTTTTTGGTCTCCATAGTAAGAATTGGGCCTTTTCCTATAGCAGCCACTATGCCTACCCATGCAAGTGAGGTACCATTTTTATCGGGAGACCTTGGGGAACGCTGGGTGGGAGGTAATTTGTGTGATCCCAGTGATGCCACGCTTTCCCACCCTAAAAAGTGTGAAAAAAATGATTTTTTCCAGCTAAAATTGAGGTTTGCAAGGGATTCTGGGTAAAGGAACGTTGGAGGATCCATGCAAGCCATACCTCCTTGGAAGCCCCCGGGTGTCTACTTTTCAGAAATGTGTGGGTTTGGTAGGTTTCCCTAGATGGCCGTCTAGCACGGGGCCAGAAACCCAGGTAACCCCTCTTGCAAAAGCTGGTGGACTTGTCAAATCCACCAGCTATTGCAAGAGGGGTTACCTGGGTTTCTGGCCCCGTGCTAGACAGCCATCTAGGTAAACCTACCAAACCCACATATTTCTGAAAAGTAGACACCCGGGGGCTTCCAAGGATGTATGGCTTGCGTGGATCCTCCAACGTTCCTTTACCCAGAATCCCTTGCAAACCTCAATTTTAGCAGAACAAAATCATTTTTTTCACACGTTTTAGTGTGGGAAAGCGTGGCATCACTGGGCTCACACAAATTACCTCCCACCCAGCATTCCCCCAGGTCTCCCGATAAAAACGGTACCTCACTTGCGTGGGTAGGCATAGTGGCTGCAACAGGAAAAGGTCCAAATCGTACGGTGGTGAATTTAAAATACCCTGAAGCAATATAACCTTGATTTTTGGGGGGGGGCACCTGAGTTTTTGGCCCGGGGATCGGTGACCATCTTTGGAAACTGCCAAACCCAAACAGTTCTGAAAACTAGACACCCGGGGGAGTCCATGGAGGTATGGCATGCGTGGGTCCCCCAATGTTTTCCTACCCAGAACTCCTTGCAAACCTTAAAATTAGGTAAAAATAGCACTTTTCCAAACTTTTTTGCGTGGGATCGCCGTGCCGGCAAAAATTTCCTACCACCCAGCGTTCCCCTTGTTCTCCCGAGTAAAAGGATACCTCACTTGTGGGTGGACTGGCGCTCGGCTGGCGGTGTGTGAGTAATTACTTTCTGTTGGTCACTACACACACTGCTAGTTGAGTGACTTTTTGAATTTTTTTTACAGCCTGACCCCTTTGGTGCCAGTCAGTCTTTTGCTCCTACCAGTACCCCCATCACACAGGGGCAGTAAGGACATTCATACACCTTTTGTACGTGTGACACGTACAAAACATTCACACCGCCAGCCGCCAGCCGCCAGCGCCATTCAAGGGCCCATCACTTTCACACGCCCACAAATCTGACACAGTAACTTCAGAAAATGTTGGACTGCGTAGAGTGTCACTCAACTAGCAGTGTGTGTAGTGACCAACAGAAAGTAACTACTCACACACCGCCAGCCGAGTGCCAGTCCACCCACACCACCATGGAAATGGAAATGGAAATGGAGGTAAATTTATAGAGCGCAAATTGCTACCCAGAGGCGTCAAAGCGCTGGTAATAACAGAGGGGACCTCTTAAGTGGCTAGCAGAGGATCAATGAGGAAGGATGAATAAGAATAAGACCATGCACACCGCCAGCCAAACACCACTCAGCGCACACCGACAGCCAAGTACCACTCCACGCACACCACCAGCCAAGCGCCACTCCACACACACCGCCAGCCAAGTACCACTCCGTGCACAGACAGCAAAGTAGCACTCCACGCACACCACCAGCCAAGCACCACTCCACACACACCACCAGCCAAGCAGCACTCCGTGCACAGACAGCAAATGACCACTCCACACACACCACCAGCCAAGCGCCACTCCACACACACCGCCAGCCAAGCACCACTCCGTGCATAGATAGCCAAGTAACCCTCCACGCACACCGCCAGCCAAACTCCACTCAGCGCACACAGACAGCCAAATACCACTCCACACGCACCGCCAGCCAAGCACCACTCCACGCACACCGCCAGCCAAGCACCACTCCGTGCACAGACAGCAAAGTAGCACTCCACGCACACCACCAGCCAAGCACCACTCCACACACACCGCCAGCCAAGCAGCACTCCGTGCACAGACAGCAAATGACCACTCCACACACACCACCAGCCAAGCGCCACTCCACACACACCGCCAGCCAAGCACCACTCCGTGCATAGATAGCCAAGTAACCCTCCACGCACACCGCCAGCCAAACTCCACTCAGCGCACACAGACAGCCAAATACCACTCCACACGCACCGCCAGCCAAGCACCACTCCACGCACACCGCAACCCAAGTGCCACTCACTGCCAGCCAAGCACCGCTCCACGCACACCATCCAGCCAAGTACCACTCCACACACACCGCCAGCCAAACACCACTCCACACACACCGCCAGCCAAACACCACTCCACACACACCACCATCCAAACACCACTCTGTGCACAGACAACCAAGTACCACTCCACGCACACCACCAGCCAAGCGCCACTCCACACACACCGCCAGCCAAGCAGCACTCCTGCACAGACAGCAAATGACCACTCCACGCACACCACCAGCCAAGCGCCATTCCACACACACCACCAGCCAAGCGCCACTCCACACACACCGCCAGCCAAGCACCACTCCGTGCATAGATAGCCAAGTACCCCTCCACGCACACCGCCAGCCAAACACCACTCAGCGCACACCGACAGCCAAGTACCACTCCACACACACCGCCAGCCAAGCACCACTCCACGCACACCGCAAGCCAAGCGCCACTCACCGCCAGCCAAGCACTGCTCCACGCACACCATCCAGCCAAGTACCACTCCCCACACACCGCCAGCCAAACACCACTCCACACACACCACCAGCCAAACACCACTCCGTGCACAGACAACCAAGTAGCACTCCACGCACACCACCAGCCAAGCGCCAGTCCACAAACACCGCCAGCCAAGCAGCACTCCGTGCACAGACAGCAAAGTAGCACTCCACGCACACCACCAGCCAAGCGCCACTCCACACACACCGCCAGCCAAGCACCACTCCGTGCACAGACAGCAAAGTAGCACTCCACGCACACCACCAGCCAAGCGCCACTCCACACACACCGCCAGCCAAGCAGCACTCCGTGCACAGACAGCAAAGTAGCACTCCACGCACACTACCAGCCAAGCGCCACTCCACACACACCGCCAGCCAAGCACCACTCCGTGCACAGACAGCAAAGTAGCACTCCACGCACACCACCAGCCAAGCGCCACTCCACAAGCACCACCAGCCAAGCACCACTCCGTGCACAGACAGCCAAGTACCACTCCACACACACCACCAGCCAAGCGCCACTCCACACACACCGCCAGCCAAGCACCACTCCGTGCATAGATAGACAAGTACCCCTCCACGCACACCGCCAGCCAAACACCACTCAGCGCACACCAACAGCCAAGTACCACTCCACACACACCGCCAGCCAAGCACCACTCCACGCACACCGCAAGCCAAGCGCCACTCACCGCCAGCCAAGCACCGCTCCACGCACACCATCCAGCCAAGTACCACTCCCCACACACACCACCAGCAAACACCACTCCGTGCACAGACAACCAAGTACCACTCCATGCACACCACCAGCCAAGCGCCACTCCACACACACCGCCAGCCAAGCAGCACTCCGTGCACAGACAGCAAAGTAGCAGTCCACGCACACCACCAGCCAAGCGCCACTCCACACACACCGCCAGCCAAGCACTACTCCTTGCCCAAGGGTTCGCTTCCTAAAAACTAAATATTCCCTGGTGCTAGTCGGCATTTTCTGCCCCCCCTGGGGGAAAACGGCAAAAAAAACGGGCCAATTTGCCCCCATGGTGGACAGAAAAACAAAAGCACAATCATGGCCACCTGGAAGCGACCCTTACCCAAGGGGTCGCATCCCAAAACAAACACTGTCATGTATTCCTATAGGTTCTGAATCAATCCCCCTATTCCTGACCCTATTCTGGTTAAACTAACTATCAAGTTAACTAACAGTCAGCCCATGAGGCAAGAAAAGCCCCCATGATGCAGATACCGTTATCTGACGCAGTCACACTACGGCACAGGAACGTGTTATCTGATTAGGTCATAACGCTTGAGATCTAATTAGACAAGCGACATTCCTCCAGCCCCTGATAAGGCATACGACGTTCTCATAACAAATCAAACCTATGACAACCTGGAAAATCCGTGCGGCCATTGTTTTGATTTCACAGAGAACTTCAGTAAAAGAATGTGCTAACGAGCAAGTCGTATGACATCTTTATTGACGCATCTATGTCCATCCTTACGTCAATCTCGGCACCTTTAAGGTATAAATATTGCCGATCTTGCCCTATGCAAACACACGCGTGGTGACGAGACGGAGCAGCCATACTTGCCGAAGCCAAGAGCAGAGCAGACCCCGCTGGCAGCAGCCCCGCCTTCCTGACGCGCTGAGAGACGCGCTGCTATCTCCTACCGAGAGACCCAGCACCGGCGCTTTCGGGCAGCCCTCGCAGGCAGCCTGGAATATCGAGACCAGAGAAAGAGATACCATTCCTCATTCATCCTAACTTCCAGGTACAGAACTGAATAACCCCTCACAGAGAATTCTTTAGTTATTCACTTGGCAAAAACAAACTTAACTTAAACTGTAACTTTCTATTCCCGCCCACGCATTAGACTTAGGTCAGGTACACGGGGTAGGCGTATTTAGAAACACCAGTTGAGTACGTTTAGTCAAATGTATATGTGTATGTAAATATATTTTAATCATTTTAAACATCATATGGCTCAGAAACCATATCAATGTTTTTACAGTATTATTTTATACTATTGCTTTTAATGTATGCACTTTACTTAACTATAAGTATTGCAATAATATCGATCCATTTCTCTTGTATGAGAAAAGAGACTGATCAATAAATAACACCTTTTTATTGAACACGCCCGTCTCTTCCTTTTCTCTACAATCTGATGAGACTAAGAATGCACGTACTGACTGAGTAAAATAATTGCCTTGTGCTCACACGACTCTGGAGATACACTCTTGATTAGGGGAGAGCAAAGTTGTCATGTTCTATGGTTGTCAGAAACTAAATCCCTTCTTGTCTAATCAGGGGAGTTAATTCTTTCCTGAACATTCGAGAAAGTTTCTAGCGAACTCTGAGCTACGCTGGCAAACCCAAAACTTAAGTCTAGTATCGACAGTAGTAGACCTAGTTAACGTCTGGCCTAGGCCTTTACTGCTGTAGGTATTATTCCAATGCGCAGAGCCTATTGGGAAGATAGGAACTACACTACATGGCGCCCAACGCGTTTGGAAAGGGCGATAAAACTAACGTAAGACATTTAGAGTAACTCAGTCGTGCTTTCTCACTCAGACCCCTTTTCCCAAATACTCCAAAGACGTCTGGAGTGGGTGAAAGGTAATATCCTCCAAAACCTCGCAGGAGGGAACTCCTATGTAAGGTTCTTGGTATAGTCAACGTTGAAGGATAAACAGTTCCAAAATATTGTGCATCTAATCTTTGTTCCATTAAGAAACCTGATCTGCAAACAAACATAATACCATCCTGTCGGTAAAATGGGAGACAGTGATGAAGAAAGAGAGGCAGTTAGATTAGCAGCTGAAATAGTAGCAGCTGATACTGCAGCACTAGATGCGGACGGGGATATAATACTCATCCCGGTCGCCAAAAGGAAATCTATAACCTTAAAACTTATAGAAAATGGACTGACACCTAGAGGTGGCACAGTCATATTCGTAATTGAGGCACACGAATATCGGCAGACAGAGGTATACTATACATGGATACATTTTCCAGCAGCAAATGCTGTAACAAAGTACTTCCACTATTACAAAATAGAGGTTCCACCCGACATTTACACTCCTTTCGAGGAGGTGGAAGTACCACTCAAATTCCAAGAGCATTTGCTCTTATTTGATGGCGCCCTAATACATAATAATCACATTACAAGGCTCGGTCCTTTAGGTAGACCAGGAGCAACGTGGCCGGTCTTAGCCGGATACACACCACACCCAGACATCGAAGGGATGTCTACTGGAGAGCTGTTAATACAGCTAAAACAATTACTAAAAATTCATAGACAATTAGTCCAGTATGTAATGCGGACTTCAACAATTCAGCCAGCGATTAAACTTCCACAGCTGACCCCTCACCAGGGGAACACAAATAAAATCACACCACAGAACATCCAATCCTGCCTAGGTAAAGTTCCGGCTAAACGGGAACAAATACCATTCTGGTTGGCACAGAAAATCACCCAAATAGAGGCGGTGTTTCCTGACACCACCCCATTAGAAAAACACAGGATTCTGACTATATGTCTCCCAATGGGAATCGCACCACACATAGAGGACTGTGACACTTGGGGTACAGTCTTTGCTTCAATCTACACAAAAACGCACGGTGTTCCATCCATTTCGGTAATACCAGATGTGCTAAAACAAATTCAAGATGAATACGGTCCAGAACCAGCTTTAACTCTTGGTATGAAATTACTGAAAGACTTCAAGCAGGTCTCGGCTATATTATTAGCCAACATAAAAGGTGAAGCAGCAAACGTGGCGATCCGCCAGAGGTTAAAAGAGACAGATATAGCAGACCAACCAGCTGAAATTGCCAGAATCATAGAAAAATCTTATGAAGAACTAGGTAGAGATAGTTTAGGTGGAATACCAGTAAAACCGCAACTGACTGAAAGTCCAGAAAAAATATTTTTTAATAATAATTCACCAAAAAAGAACTGGGATGGAAACAAACAATCCAATCCAAAAGAAAAGAAATTCCAGTCCCGAGGAAGGTCTCCTAGGCGAAGGGAGAAATCTCCGAACCAGAGACACAGGTCACCCCAGAGTGACCCCTCTGGGAAAAGATATAACCTTAGAAATAGGGATAATATTAAAAAACCTGATAGATATCAAGACATTGATACACGTCCCTCTCAATCTTTTCAGACTTCCTAGCAGAAATCGGAAAGAAGAGGACGATCAGAACAAAGAGAAGAGCACGCCAAGTCCAAAGACAAGGAACCTGCTCAACAAAAAAAGAAATTACAATTTCCAAAAAAGAAGGTAGCCAGTATCAAGGTAGTTAACAATGCCGAGAATACTGAGGACACAACTGAAAAACGGAGAGTGGGCTCAGACAATGCTAGACAGCGCAGCAGAAGTGAGCATAGCTCGCAAAGTCCTTATGAATCATCTGGAGACAGTGGACACGAATGAATATCTTCAAGTGGAAACTGCAGACACCAGAGTTAGCAAACCCCACAAGATATACGAGATAACATTACGTATAGAGGGAGATAAGACTAGGAAAATAAGGGGACTATTTTGGGATAACCTCTCCAAGGGTTATGACATCCTTCTAGCTGAAAAAGACTGGCCACCAGAGTTTGTCAGGGAGTGCCCTCATGGCGAAGAAGTAATTATGCCTGCCTTCTCGAATCAAATCCCGATTCATAAAAAATACACACTTGCTAGAAAGTGGGCAGTGGCCTTAGCACCTGCTTTATATAAAAATCATGTAGGATGGGATGAGGATTCTCCTCCTCACAAAATCCAGTTAAAATCACAACCTACTGCACAAAGGCAGTACCCAATTAAGCAAGAAGCTAAAAAACAGGTAAATGAAATACTAGATCAGCTAGAATACCAGGGGGTGATTGAAACTTGCACCTCACAAATGAACAATCCTTTGTTTCCGGTCTCCAAACCAGACAATTCATATCGTCTAGTTTTGGATTACCGACACCTTAACACATGTTGCAAAACCTTTGCAGTGCAAAACTCACACAGTGCTGCACTAATCAATAACATAGTGCGCAAAAAATACAAAACAACCTTGGACATCTCCAATGGATTCTTTTGTCAAAACATAGCACCAGAGAGCAGATATTTAACTGCATTCTCAGTAAATGGCACTCAAAAGCAATTCTATCGGTTAGCCCAGGGGTACAAGAACAGCCCGGGGGTATTCTCAGCGAGAGTAACAGAATTACTACAACTATATGATGATGAAGCATTATCTTATGTCGATGACATTTATTTAACAGATGATGACTTGGATACTCACTTGAAAAGAGTGAACACCATAATACTTGGGTTCGCTGCAGAGGGTTACAAATTCAACTTTAAAAAATCCAGAATTGCCCATTTAACGGTCTTATACGTAGGATATGAATTATCAAGTATAGCCTGGTTGACAATTTTCTAAATAACTAGAAGAAGTAAAAAATCTAAAGTATGAAAAGACGTATCCTCTGCCAATCGACATTCTGCCTCTACGACATTACGCCTGTGTAATCTATACAGACGGACATGCTCAACCCTCCGTTTGGGGAGAACATGCATACAACCCCACATGTGAGATTACAAAAGAAGTGTGGCGCGGAGGTAAACTAAGACCTCTATTAACAAAAACACACTCAGTTGAAACTAATTCAGAACTACAAACTGAAATAATAGCATTGAAAATGGCGCTAGATAATGCGGATCGCGAATTCCCGACACTTATAGTGTCAGATTCATATTACTGCGTCAAAGCATATAACAAGGATTTGCAGACATGGATTCAGAACGGTTACAAATATGACACAGATGCACCAATAAAGCAGAAATTGCTCTGGGAACAAATAGCTCTTTTACAAAAAGAACTACCAAAGACTCACGTGACACACTCACTGAGTCATCAGCGTGATGGCGTTCACGTTGTAGGGAATTCATTGGCTGAAACAGCCGCAGCGGCAGCCACTAAACCGGCTCCCGTAGATCGAAAAAAGCGTACATTAAAATACATTGACGGTGAAACAATGCTGGCGGTGAAAACGTCATCAAAAGGCGACTGCTCAGCATTACCGATCAAATATCCACTCAATTATACATACATAATCGATGCAAACTCCGTCCCTTTTGCTCGAATCCCTGGAGTGGGGGATAGAGTGATTCCAAACATGGACAGGAGAAGCTTGTTAATCGCAGACGCACACATGGGCGAGGGTCTCAGACACCTCAAACTGAAAGATTCTCTGGAAGAATTACAATCACGGTACTGGTGGCCAGGCATGAGCCTGCATTACACCATGTTTGTAAAAAACTGCCCAAACTGCAACAGAGATCGCAGTGGGGAGAGAAACAGTTTAATACCTCGTCGTATCAAGGCAGATAATATGACCAATAAAAAGCAGGGCTTGCGATTAACATATACAGGCTAGTTTCCACTTATAATGTAGATCACCAGCACTCGGCTGACGTCCGGACTGTTATACAAAGATTTGCGAGTCTAAATGGCATATACGCTAAGAGCATGTTACGTTTGACCATTGTCTTCACTCTAGCCCTCCGGCCGGGGGGGAAACATGGCCAAATGAGCACAGCCCAGCGGGAATCTTCTCACTTCCTTCCTGAGGGTACGGGATGGTGTAAAGAAAAAACCAAGGCAGAAAGCAATCTATAATGGAAAGGATATTAGGTTCGGGAGCTGGGTGGGTCAAACATCTAATAAGTGTCCAACGTAGTCTAAATAACTTGCCAAGAAATTCTCTGAAGGGATTCAGTCCGTACGAATTATTATTTGGAACTAGAATGATTATCTCTGACCTCGACAGTCAGACTTCAGTGGTTAAAGAAAAAAGCTTTGATGTCAAAGACCGTTTGGCTATTTTGCAGGACTTAAACAAAACAAGAAAAGACCTGAGCAACATACAGTTGAAACAACAGCCAACAACCACTGAAGAATCACCACCTGTCCCAGCAAGACCTGTCTGGATTCCAAAAGTCGGGGATCTAGTCAGGGAGAAGATCGCGGTAAAGAAGGAATTTGGGCCTTCTTACAGAAAAGCAGTTCCTGTCTTGTCTGTCAACGGGACAAGATCAGTTGTACTACCGCCACTTGCTGGTAAAAAAGAGAACTGAGTTGTATCCATCGACCTGGTAAAACCACAACATGTGGCCGATAACAAACAGTAGGCCAAGTGGACTCCCAATAAGTAGCAGAACACCAAGGTTTGCTACCAGTACAGAGGTCCTAACGAAGAGGCTCATCACATTCGAAACGCCTACAGAAGAACAACAAGGACTATGCAACGATGCAATAGAACTCAGACCTCTGAAAACCCAAATAAAAACATTTAGCAGAGACACACCAATCTATAATGAAGTACCAAGTGAAAATGCAAGCAACAAAAATCCTGAAGCAATTGGAACAATTGACAGAACTGCATCCGGCTACTTCATCAACTTCGATGATTCCTCTGAAAGCCTCAGTGAATCAAAGACACAGCCATCATCAAAATCCTTTAAAGACAAAGCTAAGGAACTTTTGAACCAACTGAAAGAAACATATCTGATTTCTCCATGGATTGAATTTTGGGTGGGTTTTGGTGCATTTATCCTCATACTTTGGCTCATCATGGTATTAACTTTGGGACGCTTCATTGAGGGAAAATATGCTAAAATGGACACAGCAAGTCAGAACATCAACTTGGTCCTCAAACCACACACATCTTCACACGTCGAGAAAAGAGAACTTTCTTCAACCAACTTCACAGCCAATCCTATACCTGGTGGGGTAGCCTGGGACAACACTGACTATGAAATTTATGGTCCGGTCGAGATCCTGAAATACCCACACCAAATCAAGATCTCCTTGAGTGACTTTGCAAAACCAAACTCATTTGCTGATGATTGGGACTTCGAAAGCATTAATAACATGATGTCTGACTTAGTAATGTCTGCTAAATTTACAAAACATGATTATTTGCAAGGTTCTACAAATTATGATAGTATGTATTGCTATAACCACTATGGTAACCATTTTTTACATAAATCTGCACAACCTAGAAATGTTTTAAATTATAATCAATGGGAACATTGTGCAACACCTCCAAAAGGGAGCTCAAGAACCGTTTACGACAAATATTCATATTTTTCAGGTTTTAACACAAGTAATGCTGAAACATTCTATTTTAAATTGTCAAACAAGACAGGGATGAAAACCATGATAACCAACACAAAGTTGATATATTCAGATTCATTCTTCGAAGAAATGAATACTTTTGGATTTGATTATTGGGACAAAAATGTTGATTTGAAAAGTGTTTGGGGTACAAAAGAATGGCAAGTACAGGGTTTAGAAGCTTTGTTTAGAGCTTGCATGATCCCAGAACAAATGATATTTTTAAATGACACTGTTCAACAAACCACCTGTCTTGGCTTAGCCAAAATCAAAGATTTAAATAAACCGTCTATTCCAAAGCCAACAATGTTTAGCAATAGCTCTGATACAGATGAAGAGATAGACGTAAACCATATATTAAACCAAAACAGAACACATCCTGATTGGAAACAATGGTTGATCTGGCCCACAGATACAAATAACTGTCAAGACAGATTCCTGAATAAAACACAGGGGTTCAAAATGACCAGGCCAGACCCTAGATATCCCCAAAGACATCACCCAGGGATAATAACAACCTACAGTGTGGGCAAATTATGCCTTCAATGGCTACAAACTTCCACACTGCCTGAAATTAAGCAACACCTAACTTTACTTACTGATGGTGCTGACTTGCGTGATTTCATAATGGGACCACGCAAACAGCGTCAAAAGCGTTTCATAGCAGCCTCTGTATATGCAGCATACAATGAGGCCTGGAAGGTTAATCAAATTGAAACAGCAGAGAGAATACGGGAAATTGACCGTATTAATTTGGAAAAATCACTTTCTGTAGTGGACAATGGGTTAATGACTCTGTCCTCCAGAATTTTTTCATTGGACAGCATTGTGTCTTCAGCAATCGATATATTATCGCAAGACTTACTGTTATTACAACATGGTCAGTCACAATTGCGTTCTATTGTACAGCTTGGCTGGACGTTACAAAATCTGCGTTCAGGCTATGTGCCTTGGCGTTTAATCAACACAACGTCACTATTCCAAATCTTTAACCTTACTGATAGACAAATCGGTATGGCGCAAAAGGGTGCTGATTATACAATCTTGAGCATTGAAAAACTAGAAAGATTACCAATGACAATGTCAGAACGACCTGTCAGTGAATGGATAATCCACGGAATCATAAATATTCCAATCTCAACCTTCAGGTTTCAATACTGCCAAAAATATATACAGGCTGGCATGTACGAGAAATTGGGGAAGGGGTACCTTAAAACAACTTGGAACCTGCCCTATTCACATGCATGTGTCAGTAATAAAGGACAGAAAGTGTTTCTTAGTGGCAACAATTGTGTTATGTCACTAAGCGGCACGCTTCTGTGTAACGGAATTAGTTTGCATGGAGCCTGTGAAGGGAATTCATACAACCTTTCATGTCACCAGCAAGGCGCACCTGCAACTGAAATAGAACCATTCTTTCAAAGACTCTATAATGGGAGTTACATTCTTATTGTAGACCGCAAATGTTGTAGTCTTATGCCCGGGACTCCTTATCTAGTCACTACGACTGCGAAGGTCAAGTGCTGTGGACGTTCTTTGTTCCCCAGCTCCTTTCCAGACAGGGAGGCAAGGGCATGGCCCAGTTTGAAAATTACTTCTATTCGAATAGATACTTTAAGCAGAATGAAAACAGTGCTTCTTCAGACGCCTACAAGGCTCACGTCATCAAAAGAAACGTATGATCTACAAGTCGCAAGGACGACTGCAGAGATACATACATTATTATCGACTAATTCCCCCGTACATTTCGCGGAAATCCTGAGCGAAATCTTAAATATTTCTGATACCACTGGGGTCTCAAAGGTATTTAAGACAGTATTTTCGATGGCATTAACACCATTCAAAGCCATACTGGGTATTTTTCCAGATTTCGTCCATTCGATTTTTGGCGGACTTCCCCTGATCCTGGGACTAATTGCAGGAATCCTATTCTTAGTCCTTATTTTTCGTTATGGCAACCCATGTCACAGATCAAACTCTCGCGACAATGGAAGATACAATCCTAGCCATTGGATACCGGGACCGGATATCAAAAATCCTGGGACTCTCCCGGCTTAGAGACCTGAACATGACTTGGTTTCTATCATTTCGACCAATGTGGCAAAGATGTGTTTTACCTGTATTGAGATGTCTGCTATGCGGAGAAGAATGCGTGTTAGACACCTGTCTGACGCTACTATCGGATGCGCCAGTGGATGCAGATACATTGTTGGTTCCTACCAAGGTTCACGCTTTGTGCTGCCCTCAAAGGCTGCCAATCCTGATGACGGCATTCGTGGAGTCTTCACCACTACGATTGAGGAGTAGTGAAGTTCAAGATGAAAGCAGCATTAATCAGGTACGACCTTCTGTCAGCAATGCGAATCAGAATGTCAATGGAGACAATCATGCGCACGAATGCATGGTTACACCTATTTCCGACTTAGTGGAACTTTCCCATGAAGCTGTTGACAGTTTTTTCGAAAGCCTTAATGATATGATGTTCTCTCCGGAACAGAAATAGAGACTTTTGAGCAAGCTCGCACACGGCGTTCCCTGAATTCGGCCTTCAACTTTAAAAATAAAGTCACATGAACAATTTTTCCCACCAGTTCACAGACAGCAATTTTTTAGCAGCCCCAATTTATTTTTTACAAAATTTTCGGGACACTTATCTTCTGCTTAAAGTAAGAAACTATTCCTAGAGAACTAAGATTTCTATTTTTAGATACTTTATAAACTTTAGTTGCCCGCTGGTATGTTCACAAATATTTTATTATGTGATGAAATGGTCTCGAACTTTCTTTCTGTATAGCCATATTAAGAGCCATTTCATGTGTATTTCTCATATACCAAATAAGCAATAATGTCTACAAATGCGTGTTTACTTTAGCGTTTAATTCATAGCTTAAGTGCATACAATATATATGACTGCAATTTTTCAGTATATTTGAAAATTTCAAAATGCATTTATGTATTTTGGGGTGGTAAGGTATACACTATACTCTATAGTATGTTGTACTATGTTATACTATGCATAGATTAGTAAATATGACCATAGTTAGCGTGGAGTGGGTGTCATGTATTCCTATAGGTTCTGAATCAATCCCCCTATTCCTGACCCTATTCTGGTTAAACTAACTATCAAGTTAACTAACAGTCAGCCCATGAGGCAAGAAAAGCCCCCATGATGCAGATACCGTTATCTGACGCAGTCACACTACGGCACAGGAACGTGTTATCTGATTAGGTCATAACGCTTGAGATCTAATTAGACAAGCGACATTCCTCCAGCCCCTGATAAGGCATACGACGTTCTCATAACAAATCAAACCTATGACAACCTGGAAAATCCGTGCGGCCATTGTTTTGATTTCACAGAGAACTTCAGTAAAAGAATGTGCTAACGAGCAAGTTGTATGACATCTTTATTGACGCATCTATGTCCATCCTTACGTCAATCTCGGCACCTTTAAGGTATAAATATTGCCGATCTTGCCCTATGCAAACACACGCGTGGTGACGAGACGGAGCAGCCATACTTGCCGAAGCCAAGAGCAGAGCAGACCCCGCTGGCAGCAGCCCCGCCTTCCTGACGCGCTGAGAGACGCGCTGCTATCTCCTACCGAGAGACCCAGCACCGGCGCTTTCGGGCAGCCCTCGCAGGCAGCCTGGAATATCGAGACCAGAGAAAGAGATACCATTCCTCATTCATCCTAACTTCCAGGTACAGAACTGAATAACCCCTCACAGAGAATTCTTTAGTTATTCACTTGGCAAAAACAAACTTAACTTAAACTGTAACTTTCTATTCCCGCCCACGCATTAGACTTAGGTCAGGTACACGGGGTAGGCGTATTTAGAAACACCAGTTGAGTACGTTTAGTCAAATGTATATGTGTATGTAAATATATTTTAATCATTTTAAACATCATATGGCTCAGAAACCATATCAATGTTTTTACAGTATTATTTTATACTATTGCTTTTAATGTATGCACTTTACTTAACTATAAGTATTGCAATAATATCGATCCATTTCTCTTGTATGAGAAAAGAGACTGATCAATAAATAACACCTTTTTATTGAACACGCCCGTCTCTTCCTTTTCTCTACAATCTGATGAGACTAAGAATGCACGTACTGACTGAGTAAAATAATTGCCTTGTGCTCACACGACTCTGGAGATACACTCTTGATTAGGGGAGAGCAAAGTTGTCATGTTCTATGGTTGTCAGAAACTAAATCCCTTCTTGTCTAATCAGGGGAGTTAATTCTTTCCTGAACATTCGAGAAAGTTTCTAGCGAACTCTGAGCTACGCTGGCAAACCCAAAACTTAAGTCTAGTATCGACAGTAGTAGACCTAGTTAACGTCTGGCCTAGGCCTTTACTGCTGTAGGTATTATTCCAATGCGCAGAGCCTATTGGGAAGATAGGAACTACACTACAACACATTGCCCCAACAAAAATCCCTGGTGCTAGTGGGTAATTTCTGCCCCCCCCTGGGGGCAAAACGGCTGAAAAACGGGCCGATTTGCCCCCAGGGGGGGCAGAAAAACAAAAACATATTTGCCGCCCGCCTGGAAGCGACCTTGCCCAAGGGGTCGCTTCCTAAAAACTCAAATGAAATCCGTGGTGTCTAGTGGGCATTTTCTGTCCCCACTGGGGGGAAAACGGCAAAAAAAACGGGCCGATTTGCCCCCAGGAGGACAGGAAAATGTAAACATAAAAGATGGCCGCCATCTTGGCTCCTAAACACAACCCTGGTGCTAGTGGGGAATTTCTGCCCCCCCTGGGGGCAAAACGGCCGAAAAAACGGGCCGATTTCTCCCCGGGGGGGCAGAAAAACGAAAACATAATTTTTGCCCGCCTGGAAGCGACCCTTGCCCAAGGGGTCGCTTCCTAGAACTAAAATGAAATCCCTGGTGTCTAGTGGGGGCATTTCCGCCGCACGATCGCAACGCTGTGCGCGATTGTGAGGCAGAAATGCCCTGCAAAGAGACATCAGGGGAGAGGAAAATCTCTTTCCTCTCCCCTGATGCCTCTTCGCTGCCCCCAAACCCCCGCCAGCCACGGAAAACTTACCTGCTTCTCCAGCGCTCAGGAAGCAAATGGCTTCCCGAGCACTGGGAATCCCTGATGATGTCAGCGCGCGCTGTGTGCGCTGACGTCCTCAGGGATTCCCATGGGGGGGGGCGGGGGCGGCAGCGGAAGCTCTTCCGCTGCCGCCCCAGCAAAAAAACGAAGATCAGAGACCCTCGGGGGGAGCGCCAGCGCTTCCCCCGAGGGTGGGGCTGATGACGAGCTGGCCTTGTCATCAGCGCACGACAGGTAAGCGCGATGACGAGCCCAGCTCGTCATTAGCCCCGAAGGGGTTAACAAAACCAGATTGCTCAGTACCCAGCAAATCAAGCATGAGAGATTCTAACCGCAATGCTAGAGCTTTCGAAAAGATTTTATAATCAATGTTAACAAGGGATATAGGACGATAATTCTTACAATATTGGGGATCTTTACCGTCTTTAGGGATAAGGCAAATAATAGCATCAGAAAAAGAACGAGCAGATGCACCAGACTGCACAAAAGAAAGTATAAGAAAATGCAATTTGGGGATCAGTAAGGATGCAAAATGAGAAAATAATTCTACAGTGAGACCGTTTGGGCCAGGAGCTTAATCCATTTAAAGAATTTTTAGGGCAGTATGAAGTTCTTTTTGTGTAATATCAGATTCTAGACAAAAAAGAAGATCTGGGCGTGCTTCAGGTGGATAATTAATTTTGGATAAGAACTGGGATGTAGAGTGGTCAGAAGAAGGGGTTTCCGATGTGTATAGTGTTTTATAAAATTGAAGGAATTCATTTAATATCTCATCATCCTTATACTTTAATGAGTTGTCAGTACCAAAAATAGACTCTATGTTAAGCTTGTTTTGTTTAACTTTTAAATAATTAGCTAACAATTTTCCAGCTTTATTTTGGCCCCCGTAAAATTTCGCACTAGATTTAAGTAAGTAATTCGAAGCATTGTTAGTGGTATCTTTATTGAATTGGAATTTAATCTTTAGGAGTTCGGATAAGCAGTCTTTAGATATGGAAGAGTAATAGGAGTGTTCTAATTTTTTGATCTTGGCTAATAAAGCATTTGTGACCTGCTGAGCTTTCCTATGTTTGTTGGAAACAAAACGAATAATAAAGTCTCTAGCTGAGGCTTTGAAGGCATCCCAAATTACCTGAAAGGACATACCGACTGTTTGATTAATGGCGAAATAATCATGAAAAAAAGAAGTAAAAGACGAAGTGAATATGGGGTCCAGAAGTAGGGCATTATTGAAACGCCATTTGCGGGGTAGATTGGGCATGTGCAAAATATCAAGGTGTAGGATTACAGGGGCATGATCAGAGATCAATATAGAACCAATATCCGCCTTTATCAGTGACTGAGAAATATTGTGAGAGACAAAAATGTAATCTAAGCGGGATTGAGTGTGATGTACAGGTGAGTAAAAGGAGTATTCTCGTAGGGTAGGGTTGCAGAGTCTCCAAGCACCTATGAGTTTGTGTTGTTTAATGGTATGTATGAATGATTTGTGAGATTTATGAGGTGTGAAAGGAGCTGGAGAGTTTTGGTCTAAAAAAGGGTCCAGGATTTCATTACAGTCGCCAGCAAGAATAAAACTGTCATCATAACATTTTATAAATTGCTGGGCTAATGAAGTCCAAAAAGAAGGGTCACCAATTGTGGGGGCATATATATTCAATAAAGAAACAGGACATTATCAATTAGGAATTTAACAAAAACCCACCTGCCCGCCTGATCAGTGCAGTGAGACAGGACCTTAATTGAGAGGGATTTGCGGAAAAGAATGATAACTCCATTACGTTTGCCATCACCTGGAAAAAAAATAACATCCCCTACCCATGCCCTTTTGAGTTTCGCAGACTCATCGCTAGTCAAATGAGATTCTTGTAAGCAGGCAATATCTACTCTCAGTTTAGCTAAATGTGTCAGTACCCTCTGACGCTTAATCGGTGAATGTAAACCTCTGACATTCCAAGAGATAAGTTTTGAAGGCATAAATTAAGGTTGTAGAAGTACAAAAAAGTCCAATAAGCATCACCCTATTTAAGGCGTGCCGTCCTATGCAGTTAATTCTAGATTCTGACCATCAGGACACAAACAGAAAAATACTAAACATTGTCCCAGATGCATCCAAAGACACCTCTCTCCATGTCAAAGACATTTATTTTTTGTTTCTCAGAAACATCACTTCGCTTCAGGGTGATAAAAAAAGAAACAAGCATTGGCAAGGCCAATGTAAATAAATGTAAATGTCATGGTACTTATAGAGCGCACTGTCACCAGACGGTCACCTTGCGGTGTCGCCTATTTGGCTTCCTGGCACTGATACTCATACCGCTGTGGAACCCCTCCTGGCTTTCCCTGTGAAGTGTCCACTCCTGGGCACCCCCAGGGTGAAGCCAGGCATCCTTAGCGCTTTTGGGGCCGGTGTGGAGGCTAAGCAAGCTATTGCCCAGAGTTGCAGCGTGGGGCCCGTGATTAGAATAGGCACCGAGGCGAGAATTTACAGGTCCGAGGAAATTGAGCCCGAGACCCCGCCGAGGCGGGAATCGAACCCTGGTCCCTGGCCAGAACTCTGCATCAGGGTCTGCCGCTCTAACCATTGAGCCACACTCCTCCACTCCTCCCAATACATCTGGCCTTTTATTATTCTACTTGCTTCTGCACTGACTTGTGATTTTAGTGTGTGTACTGGTGGATGTAAAAATGAGGTAATTGGTTGAAAAACAAATGGTTGAGAAGAGGAATATATGGATGAATGTGCTGACTCATTTGCCACTTTCATTCATCCATGCACTCATTGGATTACCACATGGAATAGAGAAATACATTTGTGAGTGTGCATGGTTCCACGGGTGAGAGCATGTGTGAATTAGTGTAGAAGAGTCCATGAATACTGCAGTGAAGAAGTTAGTACAAGAAGGAAGGAGCAAATTCATATGAATGAATGCGTACAGCAGATAATGAATGTGTGAAGGTAAGAACGAGTGTGCGAACATAAGTGAATTTGTGCAACAATTAATACATACAGTACTGGGTTCAGGAATAAAAACGTACAGAAGTGAATGAATGCAGCAGTGAATGAGTGAGTACTGGGAAGAATGCATAAATGTACAGGACTGAGTAATTTTACGAGTGGGTAAAGTAATTAATTTGTGATTTCTCCAAGAATGTGACGTGAATGAGTGAAGAAATGTAAAAGTGAATGCAGGACTGGAGCTCTGTATGTACAAAAGAGAAAGACTGAAGCATAAAAGTTGTGAGTAGATAAATAGATTAATCAATAGGTGAGTATACATAAGTGAATGAGTGCAGTAGTAAGTGAATGACTGCAATAGTAATTGAGTAACTGCATTAGAGGATGGCTCTAACAGTGAGTGGGGGACTGAATCAATGACTGCTGGCAACAAAGAGTAAGTGCATTACTGTCTGTGTGTGTGAAAGAGTGTGTGAAATAAAAGCAGGTACAGCACATGAACAAACAAAAATTTGAATCTCAAGGTGCAGAGAAAATCTGAGGGGAGTAAAGGGTAGAGGACCGCGCTTGTCGGTGCCACAATTAACAATACCAGGGACTAATGTTCACATAGTGCCATCTTTATGATTTATGTAGCCTCGGGCAAGGCCTATTTTGGGGACTGTTCAGAACAACTGTTTATTTTATGACCTGTTTTTAGCTAATACCAGTCCTCTTGATACCAAGCATAATTTAAATATATTTAAAACAGAAGCAAAAAAGTTCAGCCAGCCTGGATATAACAGCCAAATAGTACAAATGGAACGCTATGACAAATGATGATAAATCAATTCCCTTTTTATGAGCTTGACCCTAGACGTTTTATCTTGCAACAATAGAATGTGTGTGGTATTTAGTGACTAGCCAGTCTGCTCCTCCCACTGTATGAAAGGCATGGTAAGACTGACTTTACTGATCTTTAGTGGAAAGGCGCATATTATTAAAATACCACATATATGCAGCTAGCACGTGAAATGGTAGTACTGATTTCAGATGTTCATAACCACAAATAATTCAACTTGAAAATAGCCATTCTTCCTGCCCACTCGGAGGATTTTCATCATTTCATCAGAAGAAATGTGCGAATTGTTCCCTTAATTCTGTTCTCCTGCCTTGTCCCTCCTCTCCTCTTTCTTTGTGCTCACTTCTCTTGTTAGACAGGGACCTCCCAATCTACTGATAATGGGAAATGAAAGGAAGCAGGAAAAGTGCAGAGAGTTCAACAGAGCAATGTAACAAGAGAGGTGAAGTAGTGGGAGAAGGAAGAACCTGTCAGCCACTTTTGACACTATCTCACATGATATCCTTCTTACATAGATTAAAAAAAACAATGTTTGCAACACAGTATTAGCCTGAATAAGATCCTTCCTTACCAACCGTTGGCAATCAGTGGCCCTAGGGATGTATGTTCCTTTCATCCGAACGTCTCATTACATCAGGCGTCTCACAGGGCTCTTCCCTTAGCCCACTGTTGTTCAACATCTACATGGCCCCTCTCATCTCACTGATAGCCTCTTTAAGCATTGAAACTACATCATATGCTGATGATACGCAATTGATCTTATCCTTGGACACAGACTCCAATAAGGCAGATCTTAATTTTAAGTTATGCCTGACAGACATTATCCATTGGAAGAAGCTTAACCATCTCAAATGCAACACAGATACAACTGAGATCCCGCTAATAGGAAAGGGCAATCCCTTCAAGCCGTTTCAATGGTGGCCGGAAGACAGACCAGCACCACCAAACAGTTGAAGTAGCAAAGAACCTGGAAGTGAAATTTGATGCCTCACTCTCCTTTTGACCTCAAGCCCTGACTGTGACAGGGACATGCTTCAACATAATCAAAACGTTCAAACAATTGTATGATTTTATTCCGCTCCCTGTGTGGAAGACAGTTGCAGTGGCACTCATCCTGTCAAGACTAAATAAACTACTGCAACAGCCTACTCGAAGGAGTAAATAAACATGTACTCAAGAGACTACAAGTAGTACAGCATGCTGTAGCTCGTTTAGTGCTAAAACAACCCCACAGAACTTCTGCTTAAGCAGCCCTTAAAACCCTTCACTGGCTACCCATGCACAAGAGAATCTTATTCAAGGTACTTCTAATCACCTTCAGAGCATCCAAGAACCTAGGACCTACATATCTTTCGGCCAGGTTCATCCACTACAACCACTTCTAGGACACTCAGATCCTCATTTGCAAATCTCTTTAAGCCTCCTCCCTTTAGGTGCAAAACCAAAGGAGGAAAATCCAGATCCTGGAACCTTATGCCCACGCACTTAAGGTTGATGAAAACAGAAACCCAGTCCAGAAAGGCCATGAGGACCTAGATCTTTGGATCCTCAGACGAACTTTGATCATCACTTATATAGTGGTTATCCATGTCCACCTTAAGTATCTTCCGCATAGCGCCAGGATGCTCCTTTCGGAGTGACTGTCGCGTTTTATAAATGCCAAATCAAATCAAGGTAGAGTAAGAGCTGAGGTAGAGAGACAAGTGAGGTCAGAGAGATTTAGGGTAAAGAGGGAAAGGTATAGTAGCCAGAAGGAAAGATGCAGAGGTGCACAGATAGGTAAGATTTTAGAGCGAGGTAGAGATGGGGAGGAAGGAAATGTAAAGAGAGTGAGGGGTGGGGCACAAAGAGGGTGAGATAGAGAGGGGTAAGGTAAAAAGAGGGCTGAGTTTGATGTAGAGTACAAGAGTGGCAGACGTGGAAAGGTGAGACGTAAACAGATACAAGGTAAAGAATGTGGTGAGCGAGAGAAAAAGCTAGAATGGGAAAGTTGAAAATGTACAAAGAAAGGTGAGGTGGGGAGAGAACATTAGTGAAGTAGAAAGACAGAGTTGAGGTAGAGTGAATTCAGACTGATTTTTTTAAATCAATTTTATTAAGTATCATCATTATGACATGTACAAAGATATCACAACAGTATCATTATATCTTTTACATTGGAGGTGCTCATTTACCTATCTCATGCTTGTGTTCCGACATAAAAGTTCTAATAAGAGAGTGGAGTAAGACTGATACAGCAGCAAAAGTGACGGTGAGATAGAGAAATAGGCAGAGTCAGAGAGGTAAGGTAGGAAGAAATCTAAAGCAAGGGAGGGGAGTTAAAGAAGGTGAGCTGCAATAGAGGAAAGGTACCAAGAGTGATGGGAGATAGAGAAGTTAATGATAGAGAAAAACCTGGCTGTAGAGTGCGAAAGGCCATGAGAAATGTAGTGAGAGGCGAGGTAAAGGGAAAGAGATATAAAGAGAGGAGGAGTTGGAGAGGCAAGGAAGTGGGTAAATGGTGAGGTAAATTGGTAGGTTTAGTAGCAGGAAAGAAAGAGCAAAGTGGGCGAAAAGATGAGGTAGAGAGAAATGTGTAGTACCCAAAGAACTGAAGAGGTGAGGTAGAAAGTGGGGAGCTGGGGGGGTAGGTAGGGGGAGAGAGAAGTCGAGAGAGGTGTGGGGTTTAGATGAGAGAGAAAAATAAGTGTGGTAAACAAAAAGATGAGGCTGTGACAATGGTGAAGAAGATGGAGATGGAAACAGAGCAAAGGGGTGCAGGGAGAGTGATGTGGTAGAGAGAGTCCCCCAGTGGATCCTTGGTAGGGGGGCCCTGAAACACTGCCCACTTCCCTCTTGACTTAAAACAACTTGTTGTTCATAAGGCAACACATTCCAAGATTACCTCTTTAGAAAAAGTTCTTCAGGCAGCAGGAGCACAGATAGACACGCCCCCTTGGCAGAAGCAGCTGCAAGCTTCACCAAGTGGAGGGACCGGGAGGGGGAATATAAAAAAGAAGACATAACTGAAAATAAACACAATTGTACTTACCTGCCGCTCTGGCGGTGGCCACTGCCTTGCTCCTCTCCCCTGATTCTCGACGCCGGCAGCTGGTGCACATTGCGCAGGCTCCCAGATGCCAATCGCAGCGCTTCTGTCATGCTGGGAATACTATTTTCAGCATAAGAGAAGTGCTGAAATCCCATAAACGCTGGAATTGGTTTGAGCACCCTTGTTCAGCGCTCAGACAGGGACTGGGAGCCTTTGTTAGTGTTCCACCCGACTGTACTACACAGCCAGCTGGAGAAATGCTGAGTGCAGATGACAGTTTGGCCGATGGTGACTGCTATCAAGAAAAATAAATAACTGTTAGGACAAGACTCGTAGTGCAGTTAAATGTGGGGCTACAAAACTGTAGTGAATTAAATAATGTATGAAGACTCAGGCTCATAGTTTGACTATTTGTGGAACATAACATGAGACTTAATACTTTGTATTCCCAAAGTCAGGAGAGTACATTTCTCCCTTCGGGCTCTCCCTGCCCGAGGGCAGGGTTGAGTTAAAACCGTGCTAATGGTTATAAAATGATTCAATAAAACCCAGTTGCCTGTGATGTGTTTGGGAGACCTACCATAGATATTGCAGATTAAGCACCTGGAAATTTTTTCCTGCTAAATCCCAGAGACATTCTTGTGGGCATCACACTCCATTGTCCTGCTAAGTTTTCACATTCGGTCTCGAAGCAGATGGCAGCGTGCCTGGTTGTTGTACATGATTGTGACAGTAAAAAATAAAACACAGAGGGAATATTATCAAGAACAGCGATAAAATTATTGCCAATTTAGCGGTAGGAAACTGCCGCTAAAGCGGTGATAATGGCTTGATAATATGCCCTTGTGAATTCCCATAGCAGCCCAGGTTAACACCAGAACCTGGGCTGCTATTTGAATTCACAAGGACATATTATCAAGCCCATTATCGCCGCTTTAGCGGCAGTTTCCTGCCGCTAAAGTGGCGATAATTTTATCGCTGTTCTTGATAATATGCCCCTGTGCTCGGAATCGTTTCAGGAACTGTTAGGCCGACTAATTCAAGCGTCAAACATACAGCTCTTCCACCAATAGCCATAGACTGAACATATGCCTCATTAACGTCACTGCTATCAGCAGCAATTCTACATGGTTCTGTGACTGTTTACTTTTCCAGCTGCTGGACAAACCGATTACAGCCCACATCAGTGCACATTTTTTGGAAAAGAGGATAAGTAGTTTGAGTAGGCGTGTAGCACTTACATCCCCTCATAACAACAACGCCTTACACCGCTTCTGTCACAAAGCATGAGACAAGGCTATGTTTTGTGTATTTGTGAAGTGCTCTGTCACCCACAGGGTTGTCCTGTTGCTGAGCAGGTGTGTGTGCCTAGCCCTGCCTGTGGTAGGTTGGGTAACTGAAAAGCCACACGCTGTGGAGTGCTACAATGCAGTCGTGGCTACTGCCAATATGAAGTGGCCGTGCAGCAGAGCGACGGGGGAAGGGGGTTGAACAATTTTTTAAAAAAATTAATAAAAACATACCTGAACCTGAGGCCGCCGTTCTCTGTTCTCCTGCTGCTCCTGGCAGTCCCTGGGACAGACTCCCCACTCAATCCAGACACTGCTTTCATAATATGAGAGTAGCACCTGGATTTGCCTGAGCGGGCTGGTTTGACGCTTCGCGCAGGCACACGGACTATGTTCTGTTTCCCCACCCTGGCTGTAGAATTCAGCTGGGTTCGAGAAACCTGAGTGCGCATGTCTGTTTGGCTGGCCTAAGCACATTACACCTAATTCCTGTTCCCTCCCATGGCCCAGCCCCGCACCACCCCTCACTACACATGCTGGCTCAGCCAGCAGCTGAAAAATAAAACAATAATAAAACATTGTTTTATTTTTCAGCTGCTGGCTCTGAGTCAGTGGGGCGAAGCTCTCCGGAATTGCGGAGGAGCTGCGGCTGCTACAATGAAAACAACTTGCAAGACAACTTACTTGAAAACATGACTAGCCTCAATAAAGCCATCACTAAGGAAAGCAAAGTGCATGCTCTGGCTGGCAGGGCAGCACACGTTTAAAAGCAGGTGTGGCATCTGGTTTGAAATGTGCCAAAGGAGGTGTTTTCTTTCTCTATGGAAAGCCATTCAAATGTTAACGCTCACTGCAGAAACCTAGTAACTTGAAGATTAAGACTTTTGGGGCCAGATGTAGGTAGGCTTTTACCGGTCGGTAACGGGCGAATTCGGCCGTTACCGACCGGTAAAAGCCTTTTGAGATGTAGGAGCCATTTTACCGATTCGGTAATTACCGAATCGGTATTTACCAATTCAGTAATTACCGAATCATTATTTACCGATTCGGTAAATGATATGTAGGAAGCACTGTAAACAGTGCTTCAGGGCTTCAAGGTTTCGTTATTTACCATCCAACTATTAGTTGGTGGTAAATAACGAATTCGTATGTAAATGCATAAATGTGCATTTACACCTGTGCCATGTGAAAGACATACATGCCCTTAGGGCATGTATGTATGTCACATGTGCACACCTGCACTAATCAGGGGTGCAGCAGGGTGTCAAAGTGACACCCTGCCACCCTTGACTATTTTACAATTTTACCGAATTGGTATTTACCGATTCGGTAATTGACATTCATTTCTATGAGCCTTACTGATTCGGTATTTTTTACCAAGTTTTTTCCTAAATGCCATTTACCGATTCTGAAATACCGAATCGGTAAAATTCGGTATTTAAGAATCGGTAAATGGAACTTACCTACATCTGGCCCTAAGTGACTTAGATTTCCTAAGTGAGGGTGAATACTTTTAAGGTGGATGTGCAGATTGCGCACAAGCAAAGTTTAGTCACTCAAAGTGAGGAGAGCCAGTGGCTGAAGGGGGCTGACCCATTGTCCCATGCTACATGCTTTGGTGGGCGGATGCAAAATGTGAATGAATGACAGTTTAACACAATAATAAATGAGGTAGGCTGACGGAGAGCCTCTCTCTATATATGTATATTGTGTATGAATATTTTGTGACAACAATAGCCGTTACAGCTGTCTCAAGGGCCAGACCTAAAAATAAGCTGCATGTCTGCTTTACATTTTTGCCAAAGGTACTTTCTGTGTGTTAGGAGGAGCAAAGATTCCCCACCACAGTGTCAGGAAACAGTCTAGTAGGCAGCTGCCAACAGTATGCCAGATACAAGATCTCTGCTGCCGAGGTGGCAGGCTGCACAACTTTGACTTCACTATGTTGTTGTCAAACAGTATGAAACACAAATTGCATCTTTAATAGCTTAAGATGAAATAATATAAATTAATACGAGAAACTGTAACATTTCTAATTTCAGACATGGTTTTTGACAATCTTTCATGTTCGTTGAATTAAATAAGCAATCAATCACGGGTACATGGCTGTCTACTGAAATGCTTTAGTGTATGACTGTAGGTTTATATGTCAGAATACCAAGTAGAAAAATATCATAGGACCAAAATATCAAGGCCTGAATATCGAGGACCAGAATTCTTAACTCCGCATCTACGTACTTTGTAGACATATATGTGGTCACGGTACATATGTGAAGTTAATTTTAGTAAAATTATACTTGTGTGTATATATATATATATATATTTGTTTTAGAACTATAATATTATGATGGTGTGTACATACATACAAACAAACACACCTTCATAATATTATAGTTCTCAAAATGTAGGCCTCAATATTTTCTCTGCAATATTCTAGTGCAGCGATTCCCAACTTGTGGTCTGCTGACCCCCAGGGGTCCGTGACACATTCCCAAGGGGACCGCAGGCAGCAGTTTTAAAAACACTGCCAAGTTCCTTGTATATCCAGCAGTTTTCGGTGAACAATAAAAGTGCCCAGATAACTCTGGTGATTAATGTACCTGCTGGAGAGAAATAGGAGTTTTTTTTAATAGTGGCAGTTTTGACTCATCTAAGGTAGCACAGATGGCTAATATGCCTGCTGCAAAGAACGTGCACCATGCAGATCAAAGAACTGTATTTTATTTGCATAGCTCAGTGGGTTACTGCTTTTGTTGCAGAGATTCTTATGTTACTGTGCAGTTCATAAGTTACAATCGCAATCTAGACAATGAGCTATAAACTGGAATCAAAGAGCTGCATACAAGCTGCACCGTGCAAGTTAGAAAGTTATGCTTTTATCCTAGACTTTCATTATTCCGATGATGCTAAAAATGGTTTGTTTGGGTAGAAATACATTCTTATTGTTAAAGTCAATGCTAACCACTGTGTTACGTTCTAAGTCCTGAGTTTGTGATTCTTCAGACCAAACACTCTTAAAAAATGCCTACCAGTATGGATGACAAGCGAATCCTACACATTGTGGTCCCATTTGCATTATTGAACATTTTCTGAACACTGATTTACACATGTATGAGTCATTGTCTGTGTGTGTATGTGTGATGTAAAGTGCTTCAACACCCTACACAGGTATGAGAGGTGCTATAAAACAAATTAAATACATGTGACAGAGGGGCTATGAAGAGATGAGAGGCACTGTTGGAGAGTGATAGTGAGGGAATCATTGAAGAGCCCTATCAAAGTTTGTTGTATCCTGGTGCACAGTAAGGTCATCATTTATTATGCTTTAAAAGCTAATACAATTGCATTTATAATAAGAAATATGTTGTAGAATGCACCATTTCCCCCAAAATTTTCTGGGGGGGGGGAGAACCTCCCAAACCCCCCTTTGTTATGGTTAGGCTTGCTCGCTGCATTCGGTGCACCATACAGGGGCTGGTCTGACAAAACCTGCCAGGGCTGCTTTGAGTTTCCACTCCAGAGCTTCGAGCCGCGAAATAAAACCAAACATTGACAAGTTAGTCCCCCGAGATGCAGCACCAGCCTTCCCATTACATTTTTTTAGATTTTTGCATATTTTTCAATATAAAATAATACCACCTTTAATAATTTAACTATGTGTTTGGTGTGTACTTGTTTATTTTTGCTAATTACTGTTTTAATGTTTGAAATTTAAAGTGTACAGATTGCTTGGGGGATCCCCGGCTAACAGCAGTGACTCAGTGGGGATCCTCAGGAGTCAAAGGGTTGGAAACCACTGTTCTGGTGTAATACTTCGACATAGTAGAAACATTTTTTATATATTTATATTACAGTATGTATTACATAAGAACATGTGTATTGTTGACAGTATTACACACAAAAGAAATTTCCCAAAGTTAAGAGACTCTCATGAACATTAAATAACTTTCAAACAAACAACTCATATATATATATATTTTTTTGCTTTAAAAAGTATTTTTGTGCGAACTGAGGTTCTGGCCTCTGTCTTTGTGAAAACTATAAAACAAACCTCGAGAAGTTCTACATAAGAAACTGGTGACACACCCGTCCTATTAGCCCCTAAGACTACCCTTCTCAAAACGTATGATGTATCAGAGACCAAGGAAGGCCCAGGAAGACCTGAGCACCCCACTCTATTTGCATTTTGCACTGTTCATAAGCAGAAACCATTGGTCTTTATCAATCCTTCAAGTTTGTGTTGAAGGCACACTAAACTGAGTTAGAAATTACTACATTTGATATAGGATTAATTACACTACCGCCATGGAGGGAGACCATCATTGGTACTGCTCTCCCCTCCATTCAAAAAAGTGACCCACACAAATGTATGAATTATGTTCTACTAACACAAATGGCAGCAGGGGCACAGTACCTACTTCATTTAGTGCAGGCCCTGGCTCTTGTGACACTGACAAAGGGTGGGCCAGGGATGATGGAGATGTTTCAGGGTACTGGACCGTCCAGCAACTTCTTGCTTAAGTTTACTTTAGTTAAACTTTAAAGTTCCGTTAGTAGAGCCACACGTGAAAAGCCCGGGCAGCCAAGATGGAGTCTGCATGTTATGGTATGATATTGGCAGTCAGCTAAGAATCCCTAAGATTTCCGCGAGACCTGTGCTTCACTTTGCAACTGCAGAAGGTCTGTGTGGCCCTTTGTTCCTGTGCCTCTTGACTGCATTTTTTATGGATTGTGGTTTGTGGAAATGTTCCATTTTTCTGGGCACTGTGTTTGGTTTGTGCTCAACACCTTGGGAATTTCTAGGGCACTTTGGACCTTGGTTGGTTGATGGGCCGCGTGGACCGATAATTGAACCTATGGACCTGCAGGTGCAACTCAGGACTTGTGAGAGGGTAAGAGTAAGATATTTTGGGGACCGAATTTTTGTGCCTTCGTTGTGTTTCATTTTTTGGGAGGCTTTAGCCGAGTTTATTGTGAAGTACATTTGGTTGATCTCTTTAATATCAAATTCTAAACCTAGCTGTGTGTAACACCAAGCTTTCTCTTTTTTGTTTACTTTAGTCTAGTCTAATGATCTTTTATACTGTTAGTAAGGCTGTTGTTCTCAGTGGTTCTTCCTGGTGATTTCAGGTGGTGTCTCTAGCCTCTGACAGTATGGTGACCTTCTTAACCAGATAGTCGCCTACTGCGGTTAGCATGATCCCTGGGAAGCATTTGGACAAATCCCTGCAGGATGCAAGCATAGGTCTCACTACATCATGCTACTCAAATAGGAAGACTGTACCTGCTATGCAGGAACTCTATACATTCTGAGATTTGTTGTCGTATGGAGTGCGATGCTTATTGTGTGTTTCTCCTGCTTAAAACAACTGACATCAAAACAGGATAATATTGCAAAAAAAATGACTCATCATTAGGTCTCGAAACAATCAACCTAGCAGTTAATAAACCACTGGATGGAATCGCCAGAATTAAAGACGATGAAATTCAAAATCATCATCAACATTGCTCCTAAACTGAAAAATGAAAAACTTAGGCTGCCTTGAAAGGCAATGGTGCCTGTCAGAAACTCCAAAGGTGTTTTGGGAGTTTTCCAGACAGTTTTGCAAATACAACTTCCAAAAGAGCAAAACATATGTATTGTGAGGAGCTGATTTCTGAGGCTCCTAATATCTATTGTGAAACCTGCTATTTGCTCATTAGAACATTTTTTCTTGAGTTGTGTGAACATGTTCCATTGTTTTTCACCATCAAAGTGCACAAAATAAGATCTGAACTTGCCCTTGAAGAGCTTAATCCTCTTGATTATACCCTATGCTGGAGCTCGATGCATCATTTTAAGCTCTGTCTAGTCCCTTTGTGCCAGTTCTGATAAACGTTGCTTGTCCAGCAAAACACCTGACTTCTGCATGACCCTTTTACTTTAAAACAGGCTAATGCCCTAAAAAAATATTCTGACACCTGGTGACTTTTTTATTAACTTAAGAATTAGCTTGAGGTAGAAGAGATATTCCTTTCTCAGGTGTGTTGAATTGGCCATATAATATGATGCAAACTACCTAGAAAGTGTCATTTGACTGGATGTGCACCGCCCACAGATGTGATGGTGCACAATATGAACTATTGAATTGTGATGCACCCTGAATACAGGCAGTCATGCCTTGATTTACATACAGTGGACTTGCAAGCAGAGTAAAAAGTCTGAAGGGTCCTAAAGCAAACCGACAATCAAACTTTATACAATTAACATAACTCTCATACAACTCAAAGCTTACACCAAGAGCAGCAATAAGGCAGTGAGGGACATATCACATCCACAACTCTCCAGGGCAAGCAGGCAGTGTGTCATTCCAGATTTCACAGGTTTGCGTTGTTGGAACCTGGCATAGTTGGTCTTTCCATTGGCCTGGATTGTTCTCCTCCATGCTCTGCCCTGGCCTCTGGTGCACAGTCAACAATTTGAACTATGATTTTCCCTACATACCTTGTTGCTCTGGTCTATTTCAGTGGCAGCCAGAAATACATCTTACTCCCATGCTACAACCACCAAGGGTTTGAAGACCTAACGCATTCGAAGGTGTTGCACCTAGGTGCTGACAACACAGTGGGATGAACTCTCAAAGGCGATAATACGTAAATCCACATTTACAGCCGTAAATGGAAGTCATTTTACACATGACTGTTATCAACAAATTATACCTATCAGGTGTAAATGGATTACAATGGACGATGGGCCTTTGACTACTATCTCTCTAGAATTTGGAGGGCCCCAGTAAGTGATAACCTGTTATTTTTATGCTATCTAATTAAGTTTTCCTTGTTTTGCCTCTCCTTTGTTTCTTAATTTGTCAAAGTGGTTTGCTGTAAGGCCTTCATTACCACTATAGACAAGCAGGTGTTTTCTTAAGCGATGAGATTGAATCTGGTCTCAACTCCACAATGGCTACCTGTGAGTCTACCTTCTTTAATCTTATGAGAGCATGCTGGGAGAGTTCACAAAGGGTTTGCTACATTCCTGTGTCTGTGTATGACGGAGGAGTGTCGTTCCACTGCCTGGCTCAGGGCCAGCAAATGAAAAATAAAATGATGTTCTAGCATCGTTTCATTTTTCATTTGCCGGCTCTGAGCCAGCGCTGTAAGGAGTGGCGGGCCGAGGCATGGGAGAGGGGAGGAGGAGTAGTGCGATGTGCACTCCCTAAGTGCGCATATGTGTTTGGTTGGCTGTCTTAGGCTGGCCAAAAAACACAGGCGCAATTAGGTTTCTCCAGCCTGGCTGCATTGAACAGATGGATTGGAGAAACCCCACAGATTCCCCGGTCTGAGTGGAGTGTCTTTTCAGACCGCTCAGGCCAATCCCCGCGCAGCTCTGCAGCACGGGGCTTGGATGGGAGTCTGCGACGTGACTGGGGAGGCGGATGGCGGCTTCACTTATGTTTTTTTAATTTTAATTAATTATATTATAACTACCACCCGTGACCCCTCCCGCGTTCCCTCCACCGGCCTTCCCTCCACCCACCCACCACCTTTTGTTTGTTGGAGCCACCACTGGTGTTGATATGTCGTTTTTTGTGGTATTTTGATGTGTCCACAGGGTTGACTACCAAACCCAGTGACAAGACCGACCATTACTAGGTTTGAGGATGGCTTGGTTGTAATCACTCCAAGCCTGACAGTGCACTGAACATTAGTGCACCATTTATAAAACTGTTGCATAACTATAATGCAAAAGGTATAGGCAGGGGCATAATGCAGGCCCCAACACCTCCTGCTTGGCTTGGGACTGGGGCCCATTTCAGACCAAGGCCTTTGATTATCATGAGACATGGGAGCTTCAGGAGCCCTTCACCACATTCTGCAGAGTGGCCCCATCATGTTGCGTTCCACCACTGGACATATGGGTGAGTCTTGCGTGCATGAGCACACTGCCAAGAGCTGGGATGATACTTATGTTATGTTATGTTAAAAGAATTTCTAAAGCACTCAGCTGCCTCAGGAGAAGGGGTTTCCGGTACTGATCACTGATGCGACAAAAGCGGCAACAAGTATGCCAGTGCACTGTAGAGAACGGATGCCGCCTAAGTTGGGAGCAGCCAGGTCTTTAACCGCTTTGGTCAGTACTGCTAATGCCTCACACTCTGGGAGCACCAACCTTGACAGCTCGCCCCAAAGTGACAGGTGGGAGCCCCAGTCCCTCTATCCATGTAAGAAACACTTGAGGCCCCAACAAGCAGGGAAAGCCAGTATTTGTTCACACCTCATTGATACTCTCAATCCTTCCACTAATATTGTTAGCGGGTCTTCTTGCCCATTTCTCTTGGTTTCCATGCCTGGGATCTTGGGATGGTTTTGGTCCCTGCGATGACCAATGTCCGGATACTCTTCATGACTGTCCACACCCCCTGCCCAAGGCCCTATTAGAGACTGCAAATTATGGCCTCAGCTATAGGGCAATCTGCCAGTGTCCGAAAGGCTGGAGTGACAGGCCAGTGTGTGGGCCTTTTTCTGGCCATTTGTGAGTTCTATGGTCTTTGGGCTCGCTTTTTTTTTACTGTTGAATTACTTGATATTTCCACAAATCCTGCTTGCAGCAAACACAAATGCTTACAGCATCCACACCTTGCAAAACACCTATAAAGATTGTTCAAAAACTGCCTAATTTGAATTGTGACCACTGCGGCTTCAATGTACTGTAACAAGTGTTTGCTTATGTGCCAGGCTTGGTTTGTGTTATTAATAAAACCTTAAAAAGTTTAAAAAAAGAAAAAGTGCCTGATTTGCAGAATGTGAGCCTTTTTTTAGCTATCTGATTTGCTAACGGGGGGGGGGGGCAATTTTATTTTGGTGCTCGAGCCCAATTTCTGTCTCAGTCTGAGCCTGATCATGTGGAGTGCCATGTCTGGTGCTGGCCACTCTAGTGTTGCGATGCATCAGGCAACACCTTGTGGGGCGCCCTCGGGAGGGCGGATTAGGGGCCAGATGTATGACCATTTTGCATGCGCAAAATCGTTCGCCAATTGATTTGCATATGCAAATATGGCCGTACGCAATGTACAATATGCACTCGCAAAATAATTGCGCTGCGACTGAATAGCAGTCGGAAAAAAGCTAACACGTTTTGCGTATACCAAATTGCGAGTCAGAAATTGCAACTTGCAAAATAATAAGTACGGAGTAGGTGCAAATTGCGACTAATCGCAATACGGGCCATTTGCGCATGCAATTTACCACTAACCTGAAACAGGTGCTAACAAGTCGCAAACTATAAAACCATTCCCAAAATGAACCAGACCTTTTCCAAAATGGCTGCCCTTTATGCGATAGCGAGGAAGTTGCGGATACTTGCTGCTCCACAGAGGAGGAGGAGACAGGAGAGGATTTTCAGAGTCAGGCTAACATTGTTTGAGAAGACGGAGGAAGAGATATATGAACAGTACAGGCTGAGTAGCACTGTCATCCTAGACCTCATAGACACCCTGAACCACATTTGGAAAGCAGAACCCAGTGCATGGAATCCCAACACATGTTCAGGTGTTGTGCTCCCTCCACCTATTGGCCACTGGTAGCTATCAAGACGTAATTGCAGTGGCTGGAGGTGTGTCACAGAGTGCTCTTTCACGTTTCTTCCAAAATTTCCAAGAGGCCCTGCTACACCAAATCCATCAACATATCTATCTGCCAAGAAATGATGAGGAACTTGAAAATACCAAAATGCAATTTTATAGAATAGCAAGGTTCCCACAGCTCATAGGATGCACAGGGTCCCAAGTGCCCACCATCACGCATAGAATATATATTCCGTAACAGGAAAAGCACACATTCACTAAACATCCAAGTAGTCTGTGATGCAAACCACATCATCACAGACATTTAGCCAAATTTCCAGGTACTACACATGACGCATACATCTTCAAGTACAGTGGCTTATACCAGAAATTAGAAAGAGGTGACTTTGATGAAGGATACCTACTAGGTAATGAACCCCCACACCCACTGTGAGATGTATTTGCACATGAATCTCTGTCTGCATGATGTCTCAAATTCTTAAATCTACTTGCAGGTGACAGTGCATATGCCCTGCGTACCTGGATACTCACACTGTACCTGTCTCCCTCCAACACACATGAAAGGCTATACAACAGGGCACATAGCTGCACCAGGTCAGTCATCAAGCGCACATTTGGTATACTCAAATCAAGGTGTCTACACAAGAGTGGCGGACCTTGCAGTATAAGCCTGAGCCAGTCTGCAAAATTGTGGCAAGCTGTGCCATACTCCACAACATTGCATGCAGGCGTGGCCTGCCCATGGTGTTGTCAGATACAGACTCGGGGGATGAAGAGCCTGGACCCCCAGCCCACCAACCAAGCGAGGGAAGCTCAGCAGCAGAGGGGAGAAGGCGCAGGGACCACATAGCCAGACATTACTTTTCAAGGTACGTCATTAACATTCACAAATATGCACAATAAACTACGCAAGAAAGAGTCAAACCATGTATTGCTATTTACCTTTATTTTAAGGTCATATTGATTTAGACTATGGGACAACCCATCCATCTCAAACAACTTTGACAACACAAATTATAAATGCAAAGTGGTTACTTCACCACACTAAAAATGGAAATGAATGTAACCTAAAAAATAATTATCTTTTGCCCCTATGTCCTGCATGTGTTGATCTGGCACTTGGGAGCATAGATTGCAGACTGCTGCTTCTATGCTGGATTGATGCATTAGCAGTGGGAACACTGCTGTGGCTGGACACTTTACCGTCAGCAGTATCTGTTCCTCCTCCGTTAGCTAAAATGCTAGTTTGAATAGCCTCAACAGCAGCAGTGATTTGTTGTAGGCCCCTTGCTACATCGCCACTGTAGTGGCCCATTTCAACCTGCAGGGCCAGGGTGCACTTACTGTGCAGGGTTGTGGCCGTTGCCAGCCGACCAATTGTCCTTGTCATGGAGTACATTTCATGTGACCTGCTGCTCTCTATCTCCTGTTCTGTGCTCTGTCCTCTTTCAGCTCTGTGCATAGCTGCACAATAGCTTCAGTCATGGCATCAAATTTGCCCTCAATACAGGCCTGGTTGTCAGACATTTGTTGTGTGCTCAGCTTCATATTCATCACCCTGATATGATTCTGTTGTAGGTGCTGAACCTTTAGCATTGATTCCTCCTGGCCAGCAAAAGGAGACAAATGAAATGCTATGGTGTTGGCAGGAGCGTACCTACTGGATTGAAGCAGCCTTCGTGATGCCTGGACCAAACGGTGTACCTGCCCCTTGTGCCCAGAGTGTGACGTGATGCTGCTTGCTGCTGTGAGGCTATAGTGTCAAGTGCTTGTGCACTCCCCAATGACATGGCACAACCTGGTACATCCGGCCCTTCATCCATCTGGCCCTGCTCCTGCTCAGAATCTGTACCATCTTCCCTTGGTTCTCCTCCCAAAGATGTATCTATGTTGCAAAAGGAAAAATAAAGGAAATGTTTTGAGTCACTATCTCTGTGGTGGTACAATGTTCACAACTCATATCAGTCCCTAACAGCAATGTTTATGTCATGTACTACATTACCCATTATGCACCAACTGAGACTTTTTTATCGCGTAGACGGAACATGTAGATGCAGTTTGGTCAGTGTGCGGGGCATGCATGTGGGGTACTGGCTTGAGTGTGACATAATGTGGCATTCATTTCTCACTAACCTGGGGGTGCTGGAGGTTGGGATGTGTCCAGGCTGCCAATTCCCACTATTGTCTCCGGCTCTAGGGTGGCTTCCGCCATTGCCTCTGTTGTGCAGGCCTCCGTGAGGTTGGATGGGCCACCTCCTGTTTGTTGGGCATCATGCAGCCACCCTCTCCTTTGCCCTGGATCGAAGGTCATACCCCCTCTATTTTATATCACAGATTGACCCGTCATCTACACCAAGGGCATTCATGCGCACCTGCATGTCACGCCATATTTTTCTTATGACGGATTCTGGCACAGAATGAGAATTCCGCCAAAAAAAGCGGCTCATGATTGTTGCAGCAATCCTCGATTATTATGTCAATTTCTTTTTCAGAAAACTTCAGTTTGTGGAGCCTCTTTTTCCCTTCTTTCTCACTTGTCTGGCTGGCCATCTTGCTGTGCTGTTCTCTCTTTGGGTATCAGTGTTGTACTGAGCTGCTGCACCTTGCCATGTGCTTGTAATTTTGATCAGGATTCTCCAGGGACACCACTTCCTTGTTTGGGGTCCTTCTGTTTTATCAGGAAGTGGTTTTTAATTTTTTTAAAATTCAAAATCGCTATTTGCGCATGCAAAATGCATGCTTCCAACCGCGTACAATAATTGTGCATGCAAAATGCATGCTTTCTACCTTGTACGCTATATGCGAGCGTTTAGTGTGTCGCAATTTGCATTATCGCAATATTGCACCGCGAGTTGCTATTTGGAGAACGGTGGGGTTGGTACATTGATTTTAGCGACTCGCAATTTACTATTCACAATTTGGCACAAATTGCGAGTCGCTAAATCTTGTGGTCGTACATCTGGTCCTAGGTTTGTCATCCCAAGGGCGCAAATGTGTTCGTTTGGTCGGACGTTTGCGTCCCAGCGTAAATAAACAGCTCGTGCGGAAATGGGGGTAGTTATTATTTGCAGCCGCAGCAGCCTTGCGCCATTACAGTCACAAAATGTTACCCCATGTGAACGAGAAATCAAATCTTCACAAATGTGTTGCCTCACACCGCTTTACAGGTTGAAGTTTTCAGCCTCTTGCACAAAAAAGATCTGCAGAGGAAACTGACAATATATATTTTACTGCTTGCTAATATTTGTGGACACCATGCCATAGACGACTAGAGTAAGAGTAATCATGAACCTTTCTGCATCAGGTCTTTTGTTTGCAAAGCTGTAGGTCTGTTTGCAAATGATAAATCGCCAATTCCAGTACGCAAACAGTCAGTTCTTCCTCCATTGCAAAGCCCTCGGCTGATCAGTTTCCTGATAAGCTTAAAGCAAACAGTGAGGATAATTCCATTAACAGGAACCACAAGGCCGGCTCAAAAGCCATCTGTAAGACATGCATTATAATATCACTTTATAATCCATACCGTGACCTCTAGAAGGGTAACGTATTGACGATCTATACTGCGACCTTATTAATGCAGGACTCATTACGTCATTGATTGAATCTAATGTCAAGCATTACCTAGAGGTTCAGTCGTTAGGCAGTTATGCAGATGATTATTAAATAACATTTTATTGAATGAGACTATATTTCGTTCAGAATGTGTACAATGTTCAAAGGTTGTACTATTCAAACATTGAGAGAGCTGGTGGTGGGGACACGATAATTTGATGTATCATAGGAGAGCCATAATGTGGCCTGATCAGAGGCAAAGTATAGGATACGACTGCCCGTGTCATCGCACACAGGGCAAACATGGATTGCAGGATCAGTAGCTTTATTTGCTGTGGTTTATTAGCTGAAGCTATAGTTGCAGACTGGTCCACAATAAGCAACCGCAGCAGACGCACTATGCACTCAGACGGCGTTAATACAATCAAAGAGCCTGTGTTCTCATTATGGGTTGGCCGATTTAGATGTGGGCATACAGGGGAGCTGGGACTCTCCATAGCTATATCTTTTTTTTTTTTTTCTTGTCCTCATTACGCAACAGTTTAAAGTAAGGAAGATTTCAGGGACCCTTCTCAACTTCGGGCAACTCTGAGAGAGGGAACCCCTTACATCCATATACTTGTAAGGGGAAGGATTCTTGTTTCGGATTTGGGATGAGCTAGCCATTAGGGCTTCTCTTACAAGCCTTCCTTAATGTTGTTGCGGTAGCGTAATCATTGGACATTACAGTGGAGTATAATGAGGAATCCAAATATATTACTTCCACAATATAGTATACCTTATATGTACACATCACAATTTTAAATCACCCCTTATGAAACTCTTCCCAAATGTCCCAGAATTTATATTTTTTAGAGCTAAACTTCTTATTTTTATCAAGGTTATACACTTTCAAAATTGACACCAGCCATTCATTATGGGTCGGAGGAACTGGGTTTATCCATTTTACACAAATCTCCCTCCTTGCCAAAAGAATCAGAATGAAAATTAAGTTCTCTTGAGCTTTAGACAAGGGGCTTACTACATTTATATTGGTGACCCCAAAAATAACTAAGTTCATACTTACAGAAAGTTGCCTTCCCAATACCCCTTCTAAGGTATTACCCACATCTTTCCAGAAATTATCAAGACTGGGACATCGCCAAAACATATGTAGGTCGTCAGCCATCTGTAAGGCACATTTTGGGCAGCTCTTCACTGTGGCTCCGTTCATTTTGGATAGCCTTTTCGGAGTCCAGTAGGCTCTGTGTATAGTGAGCAAATGATTTCTTTTGAGAGCAGCAGACGTTACAATCGACCAGCATTTGTTCATAGATACTTGCCATAAGTTGCTTGTATCCAGCGTCGGCAGGTCTTTTCCCCAGATCCTCTCTGGAATTCGGAAATCATCCTCCCCAGCCGAAATTAGGGCCCAGTACCAAAAGGATGTTTCTTTCAAAAATGGATTTCTCGCCTGCATCTTTATTTCCAGGGAGATATTACCTTTCCTAGTTTCTTCAAGGGTCTTACTCCAACTCAATAGTTGGTAATATTTGAATTTCGAGAGAGTGGAGTTTGTACATTGAGATAATATTTCCCATTCAAGAAGTTTATTTTGAAACAGGAGCTGTCCCCATTCTGTTATTCCGGCGGATATTAGAGGGATCGCTAAACTGTCCTTAAGGCAGTCTGGTGTCATCTGGGAATCCCAAATCGGGGCCTTATCGCTATAGAAGGGGATATCTACTGTAGATCTAACACAATACCACAATCTAGCGGCTGATTTCAGGACCTTCAATTTAATTTTTTTTAAGAACTTCGGGTGGCCGAATTTATACAAAAAGTGGCTGGTGTTACTCATTAGATTTTGTAGGAATAGTGGACAGTTTTCGTAAGGGCCCAACAACACTCTACTACTTTTAAATTGGAAGGCTCTGCAGTATTCTAGGAGGTCTGGACTGGCTATACCTCCCTGCTCTTTATTTCTCCTTAGTTTGTGCCAAGCAATTCTCGTTTTTTTTGAAGACCATATAAAACTGGATACATCTCCCTGCATCTTTTTTATCTTTTCTCTATTAAACCTGAGCGGGATAGCGTTAAACATAAAAGTACATTTTGGCAAAATTGCCATTTTTATGATGTTAGATTTACCCAAGAATGTTAAAGGCAGACCCCTCCATACTTTCAAGAGCTTTTTTACTTCGAGCTCTACCCTATGGAAATTTATTTGGGTTATTCTATCAATATCTTTTACTAGGTCGATACCCAGGTATCTTATTTTTTCTTTACAGAAAGGGGAAACAAAATTTTCATTCCAGCTTATAATTTCGGTTTTAGTTTGATTTATCTGGTAACCAGATATCCTCCCAAAAGTTGTTAAGGTCTCTTCTGTTGTTTTAAGAGCCTCTTCTAGATCTGAAGTAAAAATCATTAGATCGTCTGCATAAAGAGCTACTTTCATATGCCACCCTTGATAACAAAATGGGGAGATTGAAGGGAGATTCCTAAGGCATTCTGCGATCGGCTCAATATAGAAGTTAAAAAGCAAAGGGGAGAGGGGACACCCTTGGTGTGTTCCTCTACCTAGTAGGATATTATTTGTTAGGTTGCCAATAATTAGGATTTTATCTCTGGGAGAGTTGTAGATGTTTTTTACAACTTTTACGATGTTATCCCCCAACTTAAACTTCTTTAATACCTCACTTAAGTAGCACCAATTAACTCTATCAAACGCTTTGGCAGCGTCAATCGTGATTATTGATAATGGAATTTTCTCTACGATGGCGATGTCAATTGCCCCAATCAACTCGTGTGTGAGGTCTTGAAGGTGCCTTCCTGCCACGAAGCCCTTCTGATTAGAGTTTATTAATGACCCCGCGATTTTCCCTAGTCTTTTTGCCAAAATTTGGGTGAAGATCTTATAATCACAATTTAGGATGGATATTGGGCGATAAGATTCACATCTTTTCGGGTTTTTACCTGGTTTCAAAATGACAGAGATGATTGCATCATTCCATGACTCAGGGATTCTATCATTGTTTATAAAAATCTTATTAAAAAGCGCTGTTAATTGGGGAGCCAGAATGTCTTTTAGCCTTATGTAGAATTCATTAGGAAGGGCATCAAGACCTGCTGCTTTACCTCTTTTTAGTTTTTTTATAGCTTGGTCTACCTCCTCTATTTTTATTTCGCTATTTAGAATGTCTTTTTCTTCAGGGGTTAGAACTGGGATGTTCTGTGTGTCTAGAAATTTGGTTATTTCCTCAATTTTAGGATTACAGTCCTCCGTATAAAGGTTGGAAAAGAAGGCTGAAAATTCTTCCTTTATTACTTTTTCTTCTGACCCATTTTGAGAACTGTCTGTTGGATTTATACTATTTATTTTATTTCTAGCTTGATCTGTTTTAAGCTTCCACGCAAGCATTTTTCCACAACCCTCTCCATATTCATAATGGGCAAGTTTACTACTTTCCCATCTTTCCTTGATTTTACCTTCTAGTAATGTCGATAAATTTTCCTTCAGTTTAAGCCTTTCCTTAATTATGTCTTGGCATCTCGGGGATGATGTATCTATCAAGATCTGTCGATCCAATGTTTTTATATTCTCTTCTATTCTCTGAATCTCTTTTTTTGCCTCCCTTGATTTATATATAGTTAGGCCACAGATATTGCCCCTTATTATTGCCTTATATGCCTCCCAGACCGTTTGGGGTGAGGCACTCCCATTATTGGCCTGGAAATATAGATCAGTCTCCTGTTTAAGTTGTTCAATTAATACAGGGTCTAGGAGAACTGAGCGATCCAGTGTCCATCTCGGAATCGTTATGTCGCTAGTTATTTTTAGTGTCACTTGGACAGCCGAATGGTCAGAGAGGTGAGCGGGAAGGTGAATCACATTATCAATTTTTTCTACTAGCCCCTGATCTATTAAGAAGTAATCGATTCTCGATTGTATACCAAGCTTTTTATTATTAAAGTTGTACCTATCCTGTTTGATGCCCTTCTCTTTCCATACGTCAGTAAGGCTTAAGTCTCTTTTATATACTCCCAACCATTCTCTCATTTTTGCCAGGCTATCCTGTTTTCCTCTAGGGTTTGGATCTACTTTGGGATCTAGAATGATATTGAAGTCTCCGCCCAAAATCACAGGAACATTTACCGAGATCAATTGGGAGTATAAGGATTGTAGAGGGGTAGGATCGTCTGTGTTAGGTCCGTAGTACCCAGCTACAAAAAAAGTGTTATTAAGTATACTAATCTTAGCTAGAGCCCATCTCCTCTTAGAGTCTGTCTCAGATGTTAAGATACTTGCTTTCAAAGATTTTTTTATGAGGATAACAACCCCTTTTATAACGCACTGTTGGTCAGTACATACATAATCATCGACCCAGTGGAGAGTTTTAATTATCTCCTCCCATTCTTTTTTTTTTTATTTATATATTTTTTTATTTTAACAGTAAGACAAGAGTAGGCATTACAAATATCAGGTGTCAAACAATTCAATGCGGGAAAGGGACAGGCGGGGAATTATACATACACGAATCATTATAAGAAACCCACGGTAAATCACGACTATACACAACAGTTAGGCAGAATAAACAGTCTATCATATGATCGAAAACAACCCCGCCACATCCTCCCCCATCCGCAATGATACAGGATAAGTAAAGCCAGTATAGACACCCGAGCAAAAAAGGATCCATGAAGAATAAACAGCCCACTTCTCGTAAAGGGAAAAGGAAAGACAAAAGGGGCCATAGAACAAAACAAAGGAAAAATAAAAAAACCCTCCCCTAACCCCCCACCCTGCACCCCTGCAATGGCTACGGCCTAACCCCACTAGCAGCGTGCCTGTCGCCCAAGAGCTACCCTAAAAGAAGGGAAAGAGAGAGAAAGTGGAGGAGGAGAAAACCAAACACACTCCCGGTCTCCCGTGCCCCCCGCCAACAGCGACCACCCCCAGACGCAATAAAGCCAACATTCAGCAAAATATACAAACCAGTCAGGGGAGTATAGTCAATAGCCACCCAATTCCCGTTATACTATAGGCACAACCCCGGCATTACTGAAAACTATAATATCGGATCGAAGCAGTAAAGGTCAGCCCTGGCCAGTACGATCTTCCTTAAGAGTCTCCGTCTCTCGAGCCGCCATCTTGAGAAAAAGGGCAAAGCGTCCATGAAAGTTCTCGACAGTGCAGTAGAGTCGCATGCAGGATAAATGTTCACGAATAAAACAATGAAATGCTTCCAGGAACAGCACGTTTTCCAAAAAGTCACTGAAGAACTTGTTACCACACTGGAGACCGTTCATAGTTGTAGCATAAGGAAACAGAGTCGAACAGGAGACGCTGGCATCACACACAGGCTTGAGAGTCATCGATGCGGGACCGTCAGGGCTCAGGAAATCCGGTATCGGCACAGGGACCTCGAGTCCAGACGTTCGGTGCATCGCTGTTACAACAGCCAGAGGAGAGCTCAGCAAAGAATCATCCTCCGGTTCCAGGATACCGTCCACTTTCACGATCAGGAACACAGCGCCAGTATGCGAATGGAGCGCCTCAATGGCGGCCATGACGGCCAGCAGCGATGGCGTGCCTTCCATCCACCCCGTCCCCTCTCAGTAGGCGGCAGAGCCGGATTTGAACCCCGGAGGCCGGCTACTCCGGGGTAACAGGCCACGCAAATCAGATGTCAAACAGTGGGCGCTCCTCTTATAGCAGAACACACCTTTGCCGTCAGCGAGGGCCCCGTCCCGTCGACCCCGGGTGGTCAGCAAGGTCTTCGGGCACCAGATCCCCACCACGGCATCCGGTGGAACACGCTGGTGTGTCCTCGGTGTAGATCAATCACAGGACCGTCACCAAAAAGCAACAATTCACGGCACACTTCGGGAGACCGGGCTCAGTCCAGGTCTCACGGCCGTTGTTGATCACTTCCAGACCGGATAGGTTAGAAATCGAGGTCCCGGCTTCCCTACGATGTTAGGCCGAGAATGGAGACACGGCGTATCTTCGTCAACCGATGAGCTAGAAAACTCGGGATTGCACTGTTAGAAGCAGTAGAACTTAATAAACAGGGGAATCAGGTGTAAAGTCAGGATTGAAGGCAGGATATTCGAGATGCTGGCGGAGGTCGGTTGAGCCGGGACCTTACGCGGCCATCTTGGTTGCTAGCGTAGCTCCTCCTCCTCCCATTCTTTTTTAAGTAAGTGTGTCTCTTGTAAGATTAAAATTTCGCTATCAATGGATTTTAGATATTCAAAGATTTTCCGTCTCCTGCTCTTAGTTCTTAACCCATTAACATTCCAAGAAGTTATTTTTATATTCTTTAGGTTCCTTCCCATCTCTATCTGTTAAGTAGTTGAATTCCATTATTAACCCACTGGGTCCTGATTGTCTCCTTTCTTTTAAGATGAGGACTTTTTTTATATTTTTCCCTACTTTGCTCCCATCCCCCGTGTGTTCCCCCCCTCCTCCCCGCTTAAGTGTACAAAAGACCAATTGTGATTGTGTTTATATAAAATAAACAGAAAAAAAAGAAAGAAGAAGGCACGGGGAGACACACTCCCTCCCTGGGAAAGCCTCCTTTTCCTTTGGGCCTTAATTATAGCCCACTTTGAACCCCGTGCCTGATTCATAAAAAGAGCTATTTTGAGGTTGCTGCTGCTATAACTGTTACAAAATTCTACTGCTTAATTTTTGAGTGTTTAAAGTGTGTATAGGTGTTTTCAAACTAGGAATGGGATTGTATTTGAATTTGATCACACATCTGCACTAAAAGAGAGTCGACTTCAAGAGGATCTTTGATGTTGTACATCTTATTCCTCCACATAATCCTGAGTGAGGCTGGGAACTTTATTTGTACTGTTGCCCCGAGAGATTTTAGTTTGGGCATTTTTTGACCTAGCTCCCATTGCCTATCTTGAGTCACTTTCGCAATGTCGGATTGTGAAGGGGCCCCGCTTTCGTCCCCGCCCGGATTGCCATGTCCCCGAAACTCACCTCTATCTGACGGGTCTGCCCAACCCGCATCCACAACCCGTTTTGGAAGAGCCGCCATGACGAGGAGTCTCCCGCCCCTCTCTGTGTTACTGGAGCCAATCAGTGAAAGCCGCCGACCGGAAACGGATCCTTCCGACCCCGGAAGTCCCGCCTCGGAGGCAGCGACAGAACCTGTTAAAAACAGACGGGAAGCCCAGAACGCGGTCGGAGAATCGTGGCAGGACGCTCGGACCGGAGGAGAAGACGGAGACGAGGCGAATCAAGGAGAAGACGTGTGGTCAGAAGATTGGTGGAGTCCCTGAGGAGGTGGCTGAAGAGCGGCCGCAACTCCAAGGGAGAGTTGCGGCGGACCGGGTGAGTACGAGTAACCACCCCAGAGAGCACGCTGGGTGCTCGTTGTAAATATTGTGTACATATTCTTCCCCTCTCTCCTAGGCACTCTTAGTCACGAACCACTTAGGAATAGCCCCTATCTTGCACTGTATATTATCTGTAAAGCACTCACACTGTGTGACATCCCTCCCTCCACCCACTCCAAAGCACGCTTTTCTGTGTCCCCGTCCTTCGTTCCTTCTCCCTACCCAGACCTACCTCACGGACCCTTCTTCCTCTCCTCACAGCCCAGTGTTGGTGACAGTAAACTCACTGAGTCTCTCAGGACTAACGGTCCCTTATTGTCTCTTATTGCCCTCCGAGGTACCTCCCCTCTGCCGGATCCGACCAGACGGTGCCAGGAAGGATCAAGACCCCAACATCGGAGAAGAGCCCGGAAGACCATTGGACCCCACACAGTTTATCTCCTGTTCTTTTGCCTCTAATTGTTTAATAAATCACCGGCATCGCCCACTACATCCGGCCTCCTTGCCTGCTTTTCCGGCCCGCCGTGCACCCACCACCACACGGATCTAATCCTAAAAGACCAGTCATCTCTGGTATATGTCCCACTTTTTAAAGCTTCGCTCAGAATCCTCTCTTTAAGATTGTATGACCTAAAGTTCACCAGAATCTTTCTTGGATTCTTTCTTTCTTTAGGTTTCCCAAAAGGGTCGCGATGTACCCGCTGAATATCGTTTTCCAGGTCTAGGGTTTTACTCCATGGGAAGTGTTCTTCTATTAGCGATAATATAAATTTCTTTATATCTGGCCCTTCCCGTCCTTCCGGGACATTAAGGAATCTCAAATTGGACCTTCTGGACTGGTTTTCTAGTGACTCAAGCTGTTCCTCTATGTTTTTAGGGCTCGGCTGAACGCGCGGAAGCGCGTCTCCGCTGAGAACCCTATTGTGGCCGTGTCTGCTTCCCAGGAGACAATCCTGGCCACGCGCATGGCGATTTGAAACTGCCACGCGCACGCGAACGCGTGCTGTGGCCAGGCGCTGTCTCCTGGGAAGCTCGAAACACCACACGAAACACCACACACGCATGTGCATACACACAGACACAAGCGCCCATGCACGCATGCACATACACACAGACACCCCCCCCCCCGCCGCCGTCACCGTCGCACACATACATACACACACGAGCATACACACACACACACACACACACACACACGAGTGCACCAAGCCCCCCCAGCCCTTTTCTACTTACCTGGCTCTCCGCACGCGGCGCACAACCTCCTGCTGGCGCGGACCCGGGGCTTTCCACCGCTCACAGGAGCCCCGGGCGAGACGCATGGACTCCGCCTGCCTCCTCTCCCGGTCTGGACGCGGCCCCGCCTCCGTCACAGGCGACCTTGCCTGACTTCCGTTTTTCCGCTTCTTGTTTTTCACTGCCGCAAGTTCTTTCACAATCTTCGTCAGGACTCATAATGCAAGCAAGATTATTGACTTTGTCAACGCTAATAAGTCTTTTTACATCGGTCAGGTCTTGAGCCCACGTGGTGCTGCTTCTCTGTCCGTAATTTGTTAGTGTCCACGTCTGACTTCGGAATGCTCAAGTGCACATATTTATTTCTGCTGCTAGCGATAAACCGGACCATGGATGAAAGAGAAAATTCAGGCTTGCTTTTGCCAGTATTAGCTCTTTGATCTGCATTGGAGCAGACGCTGCCTTTTCTGTTGTGCTACAACTTTGTGTACACGCCGATAACTCTTCCGAGACCCCTTTCATGTTGCATCTATCCAGGCTGCATCCCTGTATGTGGCATCCTCACAATGCGCGCTGCTTTGTTCGGGCCCCTCTGCTCTGCTGGACTCCAGGCCTTCAGATGGCACCTATCTCCGGATCTATAAATAACCTGCCGCAGTAATGGCTCCCTGTGCGACAGACAATGCAAGCATCTGCCTTTGTACCGTAGAGCAGGTACCGCTCACTGCATTCAGCCGTAAAGAGTGCGCTTAGCTCCAGGTCTCATGCCAGGCATCCGCCACAAGGCACGGTGCCAGGCGGCTGGTACTGTACACTTCACAGAGCAGCAGGTATGCCCTGTGGCTGACAGAGCGCAGCGAACACATGACTGGCACCGCTTTGTGAATGTGAAGGTGGTAGGGCACACTGTGACCACTGGCTAGCACTGCCTACTGAAATCTAAGGCTGGCACTGTACATAGGACGTAGCAGAAAGGATTACATTTGTTGCTGGTAAAAGGCACTGCACCCGGATCTGAGCCGCTTCTTCGCACTGCAGCTAGCTGCTGGTGCCGGGCACTGTGCCGAAAACCAATGTGCTGTGCCACTGCATGCTGGTTGTGTGTACTGTCCCAGGGGCTGCTAATGTGAACCACGCTTCCTGCTGGTACTATGTAGACTGGGGCCGTTAGTGTGCACTGTGGTAGGCTCCTGGTACTAGGCACAGCCCCTTGGCTGCTGCTGTACACTGCAGCCGTCTACTGGTTCTCCTCTCCACTGTACCTGCGGCTCCTCTGCACCGTCACTGCCTGTGGGAACTGTGCACTACAGCTCCCGCTGGGATGGTGTGCGCTACACCCAGGACACTTTCTGCACACCACAGTTGTTTGCCAGCACTGCGCTCGTGGCTGCCTGCTCTCGTGCCCTGCGTCCAATGAATGCACATGTGCAGACCACTGTTTGCCAGTCGAAGGGCCGGCATTGTACTCTCTATCAGAGCGCACACCACACTGCTCAGCGACGGGTAGTGCAACGCTCTAGGATTCATATCCGACTGTAATTGGTACCTAGCATTCACACTGTATCCAGTACCTGTGCCCGACCACTGTGCCACCTGCCTGTAAGGTGGAAGGCGCAGCAAGCGCTGCTAAGGGGATGATCGCTGGCCTCGGCCTGTAGGGGGTGAATGTTGTGGGACGGGGTCAGGCGAAGGTGTCGTTTGCTTTCCCTGTCACCTTTTACCTAGCTTTTTCTTCTACCTTCTGTGTCCCTTTTTTACATTTCGATCTTCGATCCCCAAAAATTAGTGCCGCTCCCCACTATGTGCAAGGACCGGCACAAATTAAGCACTGAGCGGGCGCAACCTTGGTGCGGGCAGTTCCTTCCCTAAAATCCTAGGGAGGGTGGATGTTGCTTTGGCAGCCTTGTCCTTACCCAGTAAGAAGTGCCTTCAATGACTCCACAGCAGCAGCCCTGATTTTGGACACCCCTGGCAGCAGAACGCTAAGTCAGCAGACACGTCCCACCTCTATAATTCTCACCCTGTTTTCAGGCACTTTAATTAAAGGGGCCTCCCTACTCCCCCCAATGGCCTCAGTGTCGTGTGTCTCAGAGACACAAAGCGGCACTAAAAGATGAACTGGGCCACCCTGCACAGCTCTTTGCTGCCAAGGCGATCGTCTTTGCGATGAGAGGCCCTGGCACCAGCAGGGCCCTGGGAAGGACCCTTCACAGACAACCTACCCGCTTTTTGTTTTGTTTCTTTTAGTAGATTGAATTTAATTACATTAAACAGCAGTTAAATTAAAAAGACATCCTGTGCATTTGAAGGCCGCAATCACCGGAGGAACGCCTGGCCAACCTTTCAACGCAACCACGGCACAAGTTTTCACGTTTTACAAATTATGCTTCATTTTTTTGTTATTATGCAACAATACTGTATCCTGGCGTCGAGATGGAGAGAGTAATGAAACATTTTACGAATGTTCGACCTGGCACCCCATGACCCTCACGTTAAGCAATTCCATTGGTTGGCATTGGAGTCTCGAGCTTGTTGCTTTCTATTGAGAGTGATTTTTGTGTTGATCGTTATTTTTGTGTAGCTGTCTGTTTGCAATAGGCCTCGCATTACTAATAATTTGGGCTATTGGGCTTGCATTATTATTTGCAACGCCAAAAGCTCAAACTTTTACTAATGCGAGACCTATTGCATTGCAGCTCTCTCTGGCTACTGTAGTTAGCCATACACATTACGCGACTTTGAGCTATTGGCATTGTAAATGACAATGACTTTTATTTATGTTTTTGTTTTTAAAACATAAATAAAAGACCTTGTCATTTACAATGTCAAGACCTTAAACTCGCGTTCATGTACAATGCTAATAGCTCTAACTTTTGCAATGCCGAGACCGTTGCATTGTAAATGCTTGTTGTCCTTTGCCTTCACGTCTCTAATACTCCGTTCTGTTAATTCAACTCTCTTAGTCAGGCCCGCAGCTTCTGCCTCCACTGTGGAGACTCTCTCATTTAACGCTAGTAGTTTTGAGTCCAAGGATTCAAATCTATCATGCAGTTTGATTTGATTTTCCTCTGATATTTTAAATCTGGATGTCATCTCCTCAAACATCCTTTCCATTAAGACCTCCATACTGTTTTTAGATTCACTCTGAGAGTTTACAGATTTAGAGTTAGTATTAGGTTCAGAAATGGGAACAGAGATAGTTACGGTATTTTCCGAAATTGAAGAGGAGAACAAAGCTGGACAACTAAGAGCAGGTGCAGGTACGATTTCAGAAGAGTCCAAAGATGTGTTGAGTGCTAGACTCAAGCTCTGGTCGGGGGATAGCCTCGGAGTTAAGTCCTGAGCTAAGGCTGGCTTCAATGGCCCTTCATGCTCCTGATTTTCTTGCTCTCTCCTGGAGACCTCTGCCAGGGAGTTACTAGCGTCACTCGGGTCATCCAATAAAACATCTGTTAATACTGATGAGGGAGAGCTTTCCATAGCGAGTTTAGATTGTGCCTTCTCCTGTACTTTGAAATAGGACCTCAAAGAGGGTGTCATTTTTATTTGAGTTTTTATCACCTAGTTCCAGCTTCCCTTCTATCGGACCCTTTTTATTTAGTGGTTTCCCTTTTTGTATTTTCAGTGCCTTCCGTGAAACTCTCTTTGTAATTCGTGGGATTACAGGTGGTTTAAGGACCGAAGGAGTTGTTTTCTTAAGAAATTGCCTGTTCCTTAGACAATAAGAGGATTTTTCCTGCTGTTCAGGTTCAGGTTCCGGTGTAAGTACTTTGTCTCCTTTGGCATCAATTTTACCTGCTCTATGGGAACTAGGTGGGACCTGGGTCTGCACTAACGATTCGGAAGATGATGGAACGTTGTCTGAGCTTTCTTTCTCCCCCTCCACTTTTACTCCAACAAGCCTCCCTTTGATAGTATATCGGCCCTGAAAATGAAAGGGGTGTGATGATGATGTTTTATCTTCCAAGACTCCTGTAGGGTAATCCACCAGAATAAGTTTGTCGGGACAACTTAGTTTGCTCAGTATTCTTAGACTAGGAGTGTCAGCCAGGTGTATTATGTTATTAAGCTGAGGCCAATACAGTTTAGTTAAAGACTCCAAGCAGGGCAATTGCGCCTTGAACCTATTATTTCCCCGGACTTCAAAGCTATCGTAATCCCCGAGGAGTCGAACCCGACTTCTGAGCACCTCAACCCCCCTCGCCTTACCTCTAACGAAAATCGAAAAATGGCTTACTGCTCTCCTGCAGTTTTGCCGAGCGTGCACTGCTGCCTCCCACTTGCTGATTCAGAAAAGGGGGTGGTGATGAACAGAGTGCCTGAATTAAGCAGACCAATCTAACCCAGTCCAAAGATCAGGGCTTGATCCATCACCGTTTTTTAGCTCACTGCACCATCCCAGCTCAGAACTTGGCTATATGCAAATTAGTCTGTTCCTGTCCCAGTGCATGATGGGAACAGGGCAAACCAAACTACCAAGCCAATTCTTATACTGGGAAGGAAACAAGCTTCCGGGGACCGGTTTCTGCCATTTCAGGCGTCGTCGGCCCGGCTTGCTTGAATCCTGATGGTGCAATGAGCAAGGGACTCACATCTGAGTATACCCTTCCACGCTTATGGTGGACACTTGCTGGCGTCTGCTCCTGTGTAGAGCGCCGATTCATCGATGGAACGAAACCACCTCAAAGTACGAGAGCTCAATACTTCTGCTTCTGCCTCTGTTTCAGCAGCGAGGGCGGGGGCTTGTGTGCCGAGGGGAATCACCATGGGGAGACCGAAGACCGAAGAAGTAGCGCGGAAGGAAACCTCACCTCTCAGCAACAACATACACGGTGCGAGAAAGGTGAGTTTTCTGTAGCTCAGAGGCTCGGAGGTTTTTGCATGACGTGCACGGAAAAAAATAGGCATATCCCAGTACCGTGAGAGAAACTCGGGGGCTTTGTCGTGACTTGGCTAGCTAGTCATTTTTAGTTCTTAGCTTTCAACAGCTTTCAGTAGCAGAAGCGCCCTCCTCATACAGATTCATCCCGTAGCTCAGGCACGGAGCTCCCGACCAGTCTCAGCAGCCGGCCGCCATCATTCCCCCCGTATCTAAACTCTCCACAGCTATATCTGGCCATTTTGAGATTCGGTATCTAAAATGGGAAATAACAACACAGCACCACAATTACCAGGTATTTTTAAAAAAGTTTGCTCTGATTCCAGAGATCATTCTGCAGAACTTTTCTACCTGCTTTGAGCAGGTGGTAAATATCAGCAAGGTGAGGGGATTTATTTAGGTTGCGGGTTGTTGGGTGGGTGGTGGGGATGGTATATGGTTCGATGGAATGATCTGGCCTCGCTGGGGGGAGTGTTGACTAGTCTTCCCATGATGCTGGAAGGGGTGTATGTGTGTGGGCCAGGCTGTGCCTATGCCCACAGTACTTGGCCTTTTCAGCCATGATTTTGCTCTATGCAGCTCCTGCTCCTGGTAATCCTATGTGTGGGAATAATGGGCCACTCAGGGCTGGCTGGAGCTGTTTCTCCATACTCTTCCTCCCCACTCGTAAAGAGGACCAAACAGAGTTCTGGCTGATGTATTCAAATTGTTCTGTTCCAGGCTCTAATCTGACAAAAGCACTTCAGGCCAATCAAAATGCAGCAGCCAAACTGACAATCAGGCTTTCACCTTGCATACACATCACCTCACAACTCCAATAGGTCCACTGGCTCCCCATCCACAAAAGATCACTTTTCAGGCTCTTCACCCGCCTCCTGCTCGCTCATATCGCCACAACCACAGAGCCAGAGGAGGTGGCCGTACCTTCTCATACCTTGGATCTAAGGCCTGGAATGACTTCCCCTTGCACATTGGATACACCTCCTCAGTCCTTGAATTCCACAAGGAACTGAAGGCATGGTTGTTTACCTAGACCTCAAACTCGGCCAGCTCAGTCCCCTACTTATCTAGCACCTGGAGGCTCTCCTGGGTGAGATGTGTGCTCTACAAATAGTCATGACTTACCCATGCTCCAGCTTCCTGTCCGCACATCTGGGAAGGCAGGCACTGGAAGGTCCAGTCTGAGGGTTTCAAGAGTGACATATTGTCTTGGATACACTATATAATAAAGTGAAACCTGCACCTCGTAACGCTGGGATTGGAAGTACAAGTGGACCAATGTATATTGCACCTGATAATTACCAAGTACAACAAAGTATACAGGTCAGCCTGCTGGTCAACCTTCTGGACATTAGTGGTGGGGAATGGCCTCGTAATTACAGGGACCAAATGTACATGTTATTTCCAATTTTTGAGAAACAAGGCAGAACTCGTGATCTTTATCACACCCAGTAAATTCACAACCTCAGGGATGCGTTTTATTTAGTGCAATAAATGCCAGCTCCCCCGCCCACCACCACCACTCAGCGTGCTAGTAATCTGGTCCATACTCGAAGACACTTATTCATTATAGCCCACAACTTAACTGATAGTGCTAGGGTTCAGTCTTTGCCCTTCAATCCCCTTGCTACCTACATGTAGAAAGAAGACACATTGATCTCCTACAATCCTTCCTGCCAAAGAAATGGAAGGCCATACATTATCAGCTGAGAAGCTGGATGTTACCATTGAGGTGGTCTTGAAGAAGAAGGTGGCAATGTTTGGATTTGGACCTACCTAATGCTTAGTTGACGATCTGGGACTGTAATATACACTGTGCCCCTGGGACACAATGGGGGTGTGCCCCCTTGGTCACAATGGTATAAAAGGGGCCTCAGATGTTTCTGCGGCTCCTTTTATAATACTGAGAGGGGGTTCCCTGATCTGCATTGGGGGTATGGCACCTAGCAAATTAGGGTATCTCTTTACCTCTGTACCCATGCTGTATTATAAAAGCGGTCACAGACACAAACAGGCCCTTAGGAGGTGCATTTGCAGTGCGCCATAAAAAGGTGCTCTATTGGTGGGCCTATTGAAGGCACCCCTTTTGAGAGTAAAAGGGGGTTCCATGGACCTCCCAAACATCCTACTGCAAGTAGTTGCAGTCACTCACTGCACCCACCTGCAGGGGGATCTCTAACCCCTCTGTAAAGTGCAGGTGAGTTGCTGTCTGCACTGTCAAACACAGAGGGGGTTTAAAGCAGCCACTCCTAATTTCACTGAGTCTACTGTCCCTCACAGCAGCAAGAGTTTGCAGTTGCCCAATGGGCAGTGCATTCATTGTAGTTCAAAGTTCAAAAAGTACTTTATTCGGTTAAAAAGATCAGTAACCATAAAAGCAGCAGATAATATTCATTTACAATGATTAATAAACACAGCTATTTATAATAGGAGGAGTTATCGCAATTCATATACTCAGTAATACTCGCACTTTTAAATTTCATCCAAACAAATTGATTTCCGATATTTAAAAACTTCTTTAAAATACTCAGATAGTGAGGCAACAGTAAAAACATTGTCCATTTTTTGCAATTCTAAAAACGCTGGGTAACATCTATGTAAATTCATCTCTTTAAGGATAGGGACAATAAGTCTCCTACGAGGGAGAGTATAAAATTTACAAAAAAATAAAACATGAATATTAGATTGTGCGGATGATTCATCACAGGGACATACGGGTAGTTCATTTGACCAAGAGTTCATTTCGGGGGAGGCAAATAATCTAAAAACAATATTAATTCTAAAACGTGTTAACAGAAATCTGTCGTAATTGGGCATAGGGAGGGTTAGGTATGGCTGTAATTTGTCTCTGGTTGAAATCAGCTGATGTAGAGAAACAGTCTTTTTCTTATTCTCTTTTAGCGATCTTTTTCCGCCCAAGTGTTCCATACATAATTTTTTCAGAGCTTTTCTAGGAATGTGTACCATAGTGGATGGGTCATCGTAGTATTGTAATCGGTCAATTTCCAAGAGGAACATCCTGATGTAGTTTAACCATTCAAATTGATTTACTTTCCCAAGTTTTAACACATCCTGGAGTATGGCACGATTTAATATGCATTCATTTACGGTCCATACCCTGTGCCAGAGAAGAATAGGCTGTATTCTAATTATGTCTGAGCTATACGGAAGTCCCAGCTCAGCATGGCAAATAAAAGTCGCTGTACTTTCTGGTATTGACAGGATATGTCGTAAGAATTTATTTTCAGCTGTTTGAAGTGATTTTATATTAGAATATCCCCAGAGACCCGCTCCATACAATGCCACCGAAACACACGTTGCATTATAAATAATTAAAATTTCGCTAATTAATTTTTTCCCCAATTTTCTTATGTGACTCTTTAAGGCCATTATAGTCTTAGAGAACAGGAGCGTTCTTACCTTCACCGCACTTGTCCATGAGCCAGTCTCATGGAACAAGATCCCTAAGTATGGGAAGGAAGAGATTCTTTCTAAAAGGGCATTATTTATATACATGGTTTTCATTCGCTTCTTGGTGCGTGTACCACAATTCATTGAAAAAGTCTTGCTACAATTTATTTTTAAGTCCAAGTTGAGCATAAACTTATTAAAGGATGTTAACAGAGTTTGCAGGGCCATGGGGGTACGGGCCATTAGGACAGCATCGTCTGCGTACAAGAGTGCGGGGATAGATCTTTTTCCAACCTTGGGCATATCCACACACTCTTGTAGCAGACAATTTTCTAGGCCGTTTATATAAATAAGAAATAAAAATGGGGCCAAAACGCATCCCTGACGTACGCCACGCCCTATTCATTGTAATAGGGTGCACTGTCCCTGTGTGTGACTGGCACACCTTTTTAAAGGCACGCTGGGGCATTAACATGGAATGTATACCTTATGCATTATATGGCCACTGAAGTACGCAGTCCTAGCCAGGAACCCCCCAACATCACAAGCACATCAGAACTCACAGAACCGACCCAGCCTGTTTGGCATTTTGCCTAAATATGTTGTTCAGCTATCAGTTGTTCCAATGCCTTTGTTCTATCTCCCTTTACTGTTCAGGTCCTGTACACGATTGAGATTACGAGTTTTGTTTTCATTTACTGTGGTGCAATTTAATTATCAGACTTCAAAAACTATTTTTATGTATTATTGATTTGCTGACTTGAAAGCTGATGCTTCCTGAGTGCTCTCTGGGTGTTTTTTTATTATTGTCTACCCAGTGGTTTGTAGCCACTGATAGTCAAAAGTGGTGTTGCTTGATTTATCTATTCCTGCTTTTTGTTTGTTAAACTCCTGCATATTCCACATCAGAAAAGTCCCTCTGCTAGTTTGTTTTGCGTGCCTGATCAAGCCAGGCAGATTATTCTCTTTGCTTCTGGGAATGGTACTGTGCTTAATCTGTAAAATAAATGAAATGCCAGGGCCCTGCAGCAGGCACCAGGCACCATTCATACCCTGCAAACACTGACAATAGCAGTAATAACATAACACCCAACCCTTGCACTCCCACAAGTGTGACAATTCAGACTATTTCAGGCCACACACAGCTATAATAATGGCATGAGCGGCTAATATTATTCATGTTCAATGTACAATGACCTAATAAACACAATTGATGTGCTCATCACAAAATTTAATAAAAGACAGCACCACCATGTGGTGTAGTGTCAGTAGAGCCGGTGCTGACAATTAAGTGCTAGTGCAGAGCTCTGGAAATCACCAGCACAAATTAAGCAATGGAATGGTCAGTGTTATGTACGCCTTTGCATCCACCGCCTGTGCTGATGTCTTCCAATTGCTATTATGTTATGTAGGGAAATCTTTCAGCACTCTAGGCTCCTTGTTCTGCCTTGACCATGTGTCTTTTGCCAAGCATGGTTTGTTTTTTTCTATTGTACTCCAAAGGGACGTGTGGGCAGAAGGAACAAGAGCCTTGGCCTAAGGTGTGCTGGAGAAAGCCACTAGGTGCAAGTGCCACCCACTCCCTGAATTGGAGCTACAAAATTCCACTTCAATCTGTTGTCTGCATTAACCTTGCAGCTGCCATTATTGTCTGTCCTTCACATATCATTCATTGAATAAAAGAAACTTGAAGAGGTTAGCCTAATGGCACTTTTTGTGGGAGGACAGTCACAGAGCTCTGTATGCCAATGTACCATTGGAGTGAGACAAACTCTCCAATGATGCTTTCTTGAGACCCTGGAGCGCGTGCGATCTAAAATGTCAGAAGCGTTGTGAGACCCGATATTACCTGCTACGTACAATGATTTCTGGTATTAAATTACAGCGTTTAAGCAATAATTTTCTGCTTTACCTGTGAGGTGAAGACTCTAGTGGCCATGTTATTAAGTCTTCTGTCCACGTTTTTACATCTGTGTGCATTTTACTTTCATGGGAAATTCATGTCAGGAACTCATGTAGCTGAAAGGCTGGATCAAAGAAACAGGGCAGGCTTAGCAACATCCCACTCTTTCTTAAAGGTACTGTTTTCGATATCATGCTCCTCTCCTTAAAGGTGAAGTCTGCTATTTCTTGTCTGGTGATATTTTCTTCAGTAAATAGCTAATTGATCCTCAATTTGAGGTTCTGCTATATAATAACTTTTTTTGATACAATATTCCTTGTCAAAATTGAGATGTGCTTCTAATTATTAACTCCAGAATATGTCAAATTCTAATACTGATATGAAACGTGCACATGATCCCTCCAGTAAGCATAAACAGACTACTTCACCACTTCCTGCCAAATCTAAAGTAATGGAGTCACATGAAGAACCATGGAAAAATTGTTTGAAGAAATGTATGAAATTCATCACAACACCACAGACACCATATATTCTCTTATGGAACACATATTGGATCGGGAAAACAGAAATTGGCATTATAATCTACACATTTTAATCAGCCTGAGAATATTGCGGGTCTGAATTGCAGACTCTTCCTGAAAAATCTTGTGGCAGCTATACTAAAAAATAAAATTCACTGAGGAGTTAAAAATGTATAAAGCTCATCATGTGCCTTCATTTCATAAACTCAATCAATCTATTTGAGACGTGATATTTAAAGTATCATTTAAAGTATCATCATCTAGCTCTAATACAGAAAGTGGTAAGAGAAATTCCAACCTTATTAGTAAAAGGAAACCAAATTTATATCTCTGAAGATTTCATAAAAAAACTGTAGCCATAGGCAAACAATTTTCAGATTTACGCCTTAGAATCTGGTTACAAATATGGTCTCCTTGACCTATAAGTAATGAGAATAAGGGAAAATTATATCTCCAAATCTTTTACTTCACGGGCAGACCTGATTGCCCATTTAGATCTTCATGCACCGATTGCCATGGTCTCTCAAGCATCTACAAATACTACACAAGTATATAAATAATATATAATTATTTCTTTTCCTAGCAGATATTGTGGTGGTGCTCTACTCCATTCTTGGGTTGTACCTTTGCTGGCTCATTGTTCCTATTTAAGTGTTTTCCCTTTGGAGGTTATACATATGGGGTACTTTTTTGTTCACTTTCAATTAATGTTTTATTATACTTTCCATTTTATGTTAAATAAACAGTACTATGGCCAGTACATATAAGTTAAAAATAGATTATTTACATGTTAAAGGTTTACACCATCCAGTGAAAGGAGAAACAGTTTAGACTATCTAAAAAAAATTATATTTGATATCTGTCTGTTTGCAAGAAAGACTTATGAATTATAATATTTTTAGCCCATATGACAAAAACTTGGGTTGGTACTTTACTTTCCTCACCAGTACTAGGTTGTAAAAATGGTGTTGCTATACTTTATTCTTGCAATTTACAGTGCACCATTTTAAATCGCACAAATAATTCTGAAGGGAGCTATATTTATGTTCACAATCAAATTGATAACTGTCTTCTTCATCTCTTCAATATTTATACTCCTGGCCGAGGCAATCCTACATTTTGAAACTCAATTGCTTCATAAAGACTTAGTATTGACAATATTTATATTTTTGTGGGCGATGATTTTAATATGATTTCTGATAACCTACTGGACAGAATTTCTACAGCTAAATTGTGTCTTACAAATGTTTATGCTCTGCTAAAAGCATTTCTAACCAATTCTAAATCAGTAGATCATTGGAGACCCACATACCCACTGGTAAGGATTGTACTTTATTTCTAATGCACATTCTACCTATTCATGTACTGACTCCCTACTTTGTTCTAGGAAATTATGCCGTATGATTTCAGACCCCTTAACTATTTCCTACCATGCTACAATTTAATTCTCTTTAACTCGCCGGGATATTTCTAAAACATATTCCTAGGTGGAGAATGACTACTGACACTGTTCTCTCACATATAACTCAGCACAAATTACTGCCTGCTATCACTGATTATTACCATAATAATAAATCAAACAATACTTTCAACATTATTCACGGAGATGCTTTTAAAACATATACTAGAGAGGTTTCTATTTCCATAAAGGCACATGAGAAAAAAATATTTAACGGATATCTAGTTAATAATATATTTTCAAATTCACTGTTAAATTAACTTTCAATTTAACATCAGTAAATCTGCCCGCATGTTCGCTAATTATCTTTAAAGTAAAAAGGAGAAAAATCTTTTCCAATCTGTAAGAAATTCAGATGGACGATTATTTTTATCTGTCACTGAGATAGCCAAAGAATTTCAAAAGTTTTCTTAAAGCAAACCTCGTGATACTCAAGATAATGCAATTGATCAGTTTCTACATAATTGCAATTTATCTACATTACCTAACGCATACAGAGATATTCAATGCACCTTTAGGTATAGAAGAGGTTTTTGCCACAAATAAAGCTCTAAATTAAAAAAAAAATCTCCTGGCCATGCTGGTATTCCAGCTGAGTTTTATTGTACCTATGCTGCTCAAATATCTTCTGTTCTTTATTCCTTATTTAAAAAGTTTGCTTTCAAAGCTTCTGTTGAAGGATCCATTAAGGACGCTACTTTCATAATTCTACCTAAACTCGAAAAGGACCAAAGTTTGATTCCAAATTTTTGTCACATCTCACTCAATAATCAAAATTGTAAGATATATACAAACATAAACATATACAAACATACAGTTTCTCTCCTATGTTGCACCATATTATTCATTCAGAGCCGGAATGGCCGTAGCGGGCACCGGGCAATCCCCCGGTGCGCTGCACGGGTGGGGGTCGGTTTTGGGCCACTGGGGGCCGATTTTGTTACAGGGCCTTTTTTGCAGCATAGCTGCAAAATCGGCCCTGTAACAAAATCGGCCGAAAACCGGCCCTGGCAAAGAGCTCAGCGGCACCCCCAACCTTTTGCCAAGGCTGGTTTAGGTTCCCAGTCCGGCCCTGTATTCATTTGAATGAGACTGAGTTTAGGAAAGATAGAATGTCTTAACATAATACTAGATTGCTGTGTCACACTCATGCTTATATAAATAAAATTAAGCTACCTGTTAGTTTACTGGTGTTGGATGATGAAGAAGCTTTTGATAAAGCTAATTAGTCATTTTATTAAGAATAATGCAAGAATTTTGTTTTGCCACCACTTTTTATCAATGGACAAAGCATTATATTTAGCACCTACAGCAACAATATATGTTAATAGCATTCATTTCTCTTCCCATTCACTTATTTAGAGACACCGTACAGGGATGTCTTTGATCTCCATTATTATGTTTATTAGCCATTGAACCACTATCATGCCCTATTTGAAGTCCTATAGCTAACATAGATATAAATATTGATAATACAGTTCTACAAGTTTCTGCTTATGCAGATGATTTTTTATTATATATCATTGCTCCTATTCATACTATTCTGATTATATTAGAAATTACCAATAGTTATGTATCAGTATCAAGTTATATATACACACTGAATGTTAATAAGATTGGATTTTTGTTTTCTATTAAATGTATTTTGGACAGCAGATATGCTATATGGTATGGACATTTTCTGGAATTAATCTGGTCTTAAATACCTTGGTATTTATTTTCAAAATAATACCAAAAGTACTGTTGATCTAAATTGCAAGAAATTAATATCTAAAGTTACAGAAAAGTTAGGTAAATGGTCTTCACTAAACTTATTGTGGTGGGGGAAAAGTGAAGGAATTAAATGGTAATAATTCCACAAATATTATATGTTTTATCACTGCTACCTGCTGATTTTCCTATAACTTTCTTTAAAAAGCTCAATTGACAAAATTGACAAGTCCCTAGGCTATAGAATAAAACATTCACAATAGGAATCGATTTGGTATAACAACACACTGCTCTACAAAGAATAACCACTACATAACAAAACATGGATCAGGAAGGGCATCTTCTTCCCTCACCAGCTTCTCGGTGGACAGTATCCCCTCACTTTCAAGGAGCTACAAAACAAATATAACCTAGATCCAGTAGAGTTTTATAACTTCTTGAGTATCAAAGCTGCAATATCTAAGGCTAAGCTATCCTACAAACCCCATCCCTCCCGATTTACGTAGCTACCCTGAATAAACTGGGTCACCAGGTCTCCAGGCTATACAAATTACTACGCCCGCAACACTCGTCTCTAAACAAACACCTTACACAGTTTGGGGTTTCTCATTCCTCTGTACCCATCTCAGACTTGGATTGGTCCTAAACCTGGGAATCAACCAAGAGACACAAAATAAGCCCTACACTTTCCCAGACGAAGTTTTGGCTTCTCCATAAAGCTTTTTGGACCCCAGCACGTCTCTTTTCACATAGGATTAGGGATAACGCAACCTGCTGGAACTGGAATGACAAACACGGGGATCTAGATCACTTCTTACCACATTGCGAGTGTGTTGGGATCAAATATTCACCTTCCTTTCCAAACTCTTCCATATTTTGCTCACCTGACGACTCTCCACCTTGGTATTTGGATTCCTAAAAGACCCAGCCCTCACGGACAACGACAAGGCCCTCTTAGACTTATTCCTCATTGCCGCTGTTAAACCGTTCTTACTAATTGGAAGGACACTAGGAAAGTCTCTTTTAAATGTTGGATGAACTGGATCACCAACTTGAGAGGTGCTGATAATATCTCCCTTCAAAACATTCCCTGCCGCCCCCCCACAGACAAATGTGGGCCACTCTCGACAACTACTTTAGTGCAAATAAACCTCCATGAACTATACAAACATCAGGTAGCCCTAGTTCTCACACCTTTGAACGCAGCAGCTCCCAAGCACATGCCTATTTATGTGGCCACTGTTCCTGTCTGGCGTTGCATATTCATTACACACTGTAAGCGGCTTTAACACGTGCTCTATGTCAGCCACGGTATCTGCGGGATGATGCCTATACATTATACTGGTCTGCAATACTTATCCATCACTCTCACTTTGATTTTCTGTTTGTTTATCCCTCCCTCCCCTTATTGTCTTTATTCTTTTGTCTACAAGGAAACTGTCATTACTATTGTTAATATCATTTACTATTGATATGGTATTTTACACTTGCTTTATAGTTCTACCTCTGTATGCTATGTTTTGAAACAACCAATAAAAACGTTTGAAATCAAAAAAACTCAATACGATTCTTAATACATTTATTTAGAATGATAAACATTCCTGGATGTAATATAACATTTTATAAGCTTCTAAATTAGAAGAGGGATTTGGTATTCCTGATTTTCAAAAATATAATTTTCTCATTTAACAGCCAAGGTGTATATTTGTTTGCAAACCTAGAACCCTATTTAATACCTAAATGGGTTTCAATTGAAAGAATATTATTGTACCCTTTCCTTGTACCCTTTCCTTTACGGGCATTCCTAACAATGGATCTTTAAAAAAAGTGCTTCAGTTTTATATACATATATATATATATATATATATATATATATATATATATATATATATATATTCACTGAAAAAACCATAGGTTATAGACCATATATAGTTAGGAATTAGCATTTACAAAACCTTGAAAATTCACTGAAAAAACCATAGGTTATAGACCATATATAGTTAGGAATTAGCATTTAAAAAACCTTATTTTACTCACACAAAACCATTGAAATTCCATATATAGTTAGTTGCACTAACTATATATCGCGCACCCGCAATCCACTGCTGATCATGTCACATATTACATCATTCATGACATGGTCAGTGACATCACTGATGACATCACTGATGACATCTCAAATGACATCACTGATGACATCACTGATGACAACATCCAGTGACTGTATTTTTCTGTAAAGTTAAAATATGTCTTGAGTGGATGTATAAGTGTCTGGATGAAGGATTTAGTAGGTGCATGACTGACTGTATGAGTGAGTGATTAAATGTGTCTCACTGAATGCATGGGTTAGTGACTAAACTGTCTTAATTTGTGCATCATTATGTCTGTTGTTCTGTAAACTGCTGCATGTGTTGATCATTAGCTATACGAGAGGCTATATGTGTTATTAATTGGTTGCCCAAGTATTTCTATGGGAGATTGAGTTTGTGTGGGGGTGGCTGGAAGGTGTGTGACTCTATGCATAGATGTGTGAGCAGTTTATTCACTAGGTGTACGAGTTCAAGAGTGCATGTGGAAACAGCTACATGGGCAGTTGACTGTGTGCATGAGTGTATTGATGAGTGAATGGATATGTCAATGCTACATGTCATAGTAAGTACATATGTAAAACACAGTACATGTGAAAGTTGGCATATATAAATAACTGTGCATGAGAGCCACTGAATGAGTGAGTGGTTGTATCGATCATTGTGAACTTGTATCAGGGATTGTATAAGAGAGTAAATATGTGTTAGTATATGTTTCAATAAGTAAGGTGTGTTTAACTGTATAGTTGAAGAAATGGAGGTGAGATTGTTTCTTTGCATGACTGACTGGGTGTGTGAGTAACTCCATGGATGAGTGGCAGTGTGTGAGTGTCTGTTTACACTGAGTGTATCTAAGGTTATATTAGAGTCTGAAGAGGTTTATCGTATTAGCACAAGAATGATGTCAAATGAGATGTCATCAGTGATGTCATCAGTGATGTCATTTGAGATGTCATCAGTGATGTCATCAGTGATGTCACTGACCATGTCATGAATGATGTAATATGTGACATGATCAGCAGTGGATTGCGGGTGCGCGATATATAGTTAGTGCAACTAACTATATATGGAATTTCAATGGTTTTGTGTGAGTAAAATAAGGTTTTTTAAATGCTAATTCCTAACTATATATGGTCTATAACCTATGGTTTTTTCAGTGAATTTTCAAGGTTTTGTAAATGCTAATTCCTAACTATATATGGTCTATAACCTATGGTTTTTTCAGTGAATTTCAATGGTTTTTTAATAGCAAATATCATAAGCTGTCGAATGTCAAGTACGTGGTAAGTAAAAACATTTTCGTGTTTATGCACACTGATCTGCTTTGAATACTGCCCCCCACCCCTCATTTCTATTAGGAGTACTCTCTCTTTGCAGATAGTGAAGGGTAGTTAACGCAGCCCTTTGCCCCCTTTGTAATACGTCGTGCCTGCTTCTCTCTCCATTTGATTGATTGTTCTCTTTGGTTCATTCTCTATTTACAAACAAGCACAGAGTCGCAATACTCTGTTTAGTCTTTGCAGATAGCGAAAAATCGTGTAAAAAAACAAAAGGAATCGAGCAAAATCAGTAGGCCACTAATGGGATCTCTTTTTGACCTCGCTAAAATAGAAACATTAGGAACAACCTGTTGAAAATAGCAATGCGTATGTACATAAGCGGCGTTCATTTGTGTTCACAGTACCCCTTGTTGATTGTTTCAATCGAGCATTGAATTGTTCGAAGTTAATTCTCTTAAGGATCTTCTCTACCTGCAAACGAGGAAGAATAGGAATATTCTCTCTCCCTTTGCAGATAGTGAAGGGTAGGTAACGCAAGCCTTTAACACGTCGTACCTATTTCATTCCTCATTGATTGATTGATTGTCCGAACATTGACTGTTTGGGAATTAGTTCTTTTTGGAGGTATTCCCTGTTTGCATATAAACGTAGGAAAATCTTTGCAAGTAGTGAAAGGGTACGTAATGCGGACCTTTCTCCCCCGTTGTAATCTGTCATGCCTATCTACTCCCCACTGATTGATGCACCTTTTTCACCCGGACCATTTACTAGAGATACGTCATCTGGCCCGACCAGAGAGCACCCCTAGTGAAAAGGACATATGCAATAATAACGAAGTGATCACTGTATCCTGTTAACAGAAACTTTACCATGAAACAACCTGGAAAGAAAAAAATAGGAAAACGAAAATCAGTAGGCCACTGATGAACATGAACATGAACTTTTATTAAACAACAAACAAAGAAACGATAACATAACGTAATGATAAAACCTATTAATGTCCTAGAAACAAGAAAACGTTAAAGTATGCCAGTGGTGAGAGACCAGAAAAACAGTCCGAGAAACCAAATCACCCCTCGCTGTCCCAACTCATGCACTCTGAAAGTTCAAAGTTTTGAGGAGTGCTTGTAACATTGTCTGAAGCCTATTTGCAATTGCTTCATCTTCACTATTCTTAAAGTAAGTGGGGGCTGTTGTGATGCGGTGCCACCCTGAACCGCTTGACGGAGGCCCCCGAGGGACGGTGTCATGTCGCGGACTCGGAGGGGGCGCTTGGCTCCGGCCCCCTCCCCAAGTCGTGTTGCCCTGGTGTGGCCTGAGATCGCCCCCGACATAGGTGGCCGGCTCCCGGGGTCAAGCGGAACTTTTTTCCTTTTGGTGACTCTTCCATTCTTCACCTTGTCCCACAATCCGTTTCACCTAAAGACACGCTGTAGTGGGGCACCCCTTTTCCATTTCATTTGCCATTCAGCCCGCTTTTGCTACACTGTGCCTCTTCCGCTATTCAGCTGTTTACCGCCCGCTCTTTCGACTACAGCGTCTCGCTCACCATGTACTTGAGTTGCTCCCGCTCTTGCGGTGCAGCGATAGGCGGCTGCCACAGGACTCTCAAAATGGCGGCCATCTCTTCAGATTTGGGCGTGGTCCACTAAAATGGGCCTGCGACACCTTGGAACTCGGACGCTTGTCTGCTAGAGCTTGGGCTCCATTCTCGAAAGCGTCCCCTCATCCTTGAAGATTCTACAAAAGTCTTGGGGGCCCCCGACTCCCGCAGGCTTCTGGTGGGGAGCGCCTAGCATGATTGCTCGTGGAATGGCCACGACGGAGCTACGAAATGGTGGTGCTCTCATGCTAACGCCAGCTTCAGTCTGAAACATCCAGAAACACTGTAGACTACCAATTCGATCAGTTCCGGTAGCGCTCCAACGTGACCCGGTAGAGAAGAACTTGCCCTCCCCTCTTTGACTGATGGTTCTTGTTGCCTGTCCCTTCTGTTGTCATTTAACAGAACTATTTAGCCTGCTGAAAGGGGTTGTGTGCCGTCCGCTGGTTGGTGGAGACATTTTCACTATATTCTGGACCTGCGTTGTCGCGTAATGCGTCATATGACGCGCCGCGTTAGAAAGTTTAATAAATTATTAAACACAATAAACAATCCTTAAAAAATAAAAAAAAATAAAAAATAATCAACAAAACCAACAATCAATTAACAACAGTATTTGAAAAGTCTATCATTCATTTTTCATTGCAGTACGCTGCCCAGAAAGCTTCCCGGTTCCCGGACCGGGCGCTACCCACGCAAAAAAACAAAAAAAAAATTATTTTTTTTTGCCCCGCGGGGCCGTTTTAAAGCCTCCACATTAAACCTAGGGGGTCAGGGAGGATCTACTATGCCCCCTTATGGTTATTTGCCCCTTTGTTTTGGCCTCCTCTTGTCTCTCGATCCTACCGAGAGACAAGATGGCGGCAGCTACGGACTTTTTGGAATGTTGACAGACGCCAGAGAACCAATCAGCTTCGCTTCACAAAGCTCCGTTGCGCGAAAAGTACGCGTCCTGGAGCGCTGCCCGGTCCGCTGTTACAGATATATATCTTTTTTTAAACGTTAATTTCTCAAAATCCACTGGAGCACATATATTGAGACCTACAAAAGGCACATCGGGCTACCAGTCCCTACAATTTTGCCAAGTTTCGTGCAAATCTATTCAGCCGTTCGGGCTAAAAGTGAGGCTAACCGCCCTATGGAAAAATCAATGTTAAAAACACGTTTTGGGACCCCCCTTTTTTCTCGGCCCCCCCTTGACGAAACCCCCCCAAATTTTCAGGGGCTGCTCAGAAACAAAATGTGCTATTTTCCTGAAAATTTCAGCCAATTCCGTCCACAAACGCCAAAGTTATTAGACATAGAATTTTCAAAAAACCCATAGGGAAAAAATCCTAACTATATATACCTACTGGCGACCGCCAGTAGGTAATATATATATATATATATATATATATATATATATATATATATATATATATATATATATATATCTTTAACTACCTTGGCCAATTTTAATGCATTATTTGTTCATAAAAAATGTCTTCCAAAAAATTATTCTTACAGCATAATCCTATGATTAAATTGAAAACCTATTTCTTCTTGGATGTCTTAATTAGTGCTGGTATATTTTATGTCTATTTTATGTCTCTGACATTTCCTATAGCAATATGTTTTTATGTTTTGCTGATCTACAGAATAAAGTTCATAATCATTTGTCTGAATATCATAGGTATGTTCTTATATTATGCAATGCAAATCTTAATGCTTACAACTGTTCTATCCCACATCCTCTATGTTTGGACATAAATCTTCTTTAACATTCATAGATTCTCTGGTCATATTGCTTCCAAAACCCATCAAAATTGATATCCACCAACTCTTTTAATATGTTAAAAGTATGTGAATTTTGGAACCCTATTTTGCATACTCATTATATGATGCAAAAATGGAAAAAAAACTGGCTTTGTAATGATTCCAATTAGCTATCACCATCTATCTGTCAATAAGTGACGCATAAGATTGTTGCTACTGTAATAAGGAACCTGATACTTTGAAACATGTGTTATTTGATTGTCCGGTAATGTTTCAATTTTCCCACTGTTAGGGATCAAGAGGCATAGTTACAAGCCCCTATCGCCACCACAACGTCACTTTTCAGGACGCTGTGTTGGCCAATGTCACTTTGCCATATTTACAAGGCAGATTTAAGCCACTTAATGTGGCTTAACACTGCCTTGTAAATAAGGCATTCTTTCATGCTATACTTAGCATGAAAGGGGAGGGGAAACGACTATTGCTGTGGGCATTCCACTGCAACAATCCTTGATTTTGATACTGACCCATATTTACAAGGGTGGCGTAAATATTGGGCAGCGCCAAAATTAAGACCAGGAAAAACCTGGTCGTACCCTGGCTGCGTAGTTTAGCACATATGGAAACAGCACAACACCAGTGATTGTTTAGGTGCAGGAACTTCTATGTGTACTGCATTGAGCAGCACACATAGAAAAAGGTAAACAATCTTTCCCTGCAATGCAGACACCCTTGCACTATGGTGCAAGGGTGCCTGCGTTGGCACTAGGCAGCTAAATTTAGCACGAGCGCAAGGCAAACACGGGGCAGCACCATATTTAATATTTAAATATGGTACAGCCCAACATTTCTAAAGTGACGGAGCGTGTCATTAGCCTTCTTGGCATAACGACACGCTTCGCCACTTTACTAGTTAACATGCACCAAAGTTTCATACATTTTTCAAATTGTCCTGCCTCTTTCCTATGACAATGTTACAGGTAAATCTTTCATTCTTAAATCCCCATTGCCTATACGGATATGAACTTGTTTGATATTTTAATCTCTCCTGATATCAATCAAATTACTAGTAATTGAAAATGTACTAATCTTTTATCTACACAGTCCTGGTCAGATTGGGTTTTATATATCAGAAATGTTATTGAAATCTCTTTTAGCAAAAACAAAAAAAACTCCTTCGATCAAATCTTTAAGCTGGAAACCCCATGATTAATATCTTCTTAGCTGTTAATATGTGTAGTTAAGTGTACTTTTAATGGTTGGTAGTATGTAATTATCCCTACATATATTTATGCATTTTTGCCTTTTACTCTGTAACTTGATATATATTATATTGTTCTTCAAGGACAAACGATGTGGCAGATATTTTTGGTTTGGTTACTTGTTACTTTACTCTGTTAAAATGTAACAAAAAATGTTGAACTCACAAAGGTGCATTCTATTAAAGACTTATTCTGTGGGCTTTTCGTGCCTCACTTTACATTGCATTTGTGATTTCACGGATGGCATCGTGGTCTAGGTAATGATGCCAAAAGCTCTCTTACAGGAGGCTTTAAAAGTGGTGCTTACCCTTTCTGCAGGTGTATGTAATAAATCATTTTCACTATCAATATAACCATCATCATGATTGCCGTGTCAGGGGGGCTTGAACAGGTAGGTAAATATTCTTCCAGATTATTGTTTGGTCAGTGCTTAATTTGTAAAATATGAAGTGCAGGTGCTCAAATCTTTGTCAGAGGCCACACCTACTTTTCTCCAGCTCCACCAACTTCCTCCACTGGCTCTATCCACTTCCTCTATGAGCTCCACCCACATCCTCAAATGGCATTGCCAAAAGTCAGATGAATTTCAGCAAGGGAGCCTGCCTTCCTCATAGTAAGGTTAAATAAAGACTAACAATGTAGACAGTTACGCAGCATTACCCTGGCTATAGAGGCAGCAAAATGCTGTGTGCATGCCACCAAAATAAAGGGGGAGTTAGAGAAATACAGAAACCTAGATGCCAGTATGTGCCAGGCAGAGATGATTTCAAACTAATAAAAGGATGGGAAAAAGGGAAATTATTCAAATTGGTGACATGAGCAGTAGTCATGTATCGTTTTTTCAATGTTATTTCCTATTTTTGATTCAGGGCATTATCTTCAACCTCATCAAAGAGAAAGAGCAATTACTCTCCCACCCGGAGCATAAACTGGGTATTCTTTACCAAGCCTCGACTCCCCCTCTTCTGCTAGGCCAGAGGAAGACAATATTTTGAGCAGCCCCCGAGCTCCTGAAAAATCTCTTGAAAGCTCCCAAAGGTAGATAAGCACCTTGCTGTTGAGTCAGACAAGATTGCGTCCTGCCCGTTGTTGACGGTGTTGTGCCTACATCTGAGGTGGACACAGTAAACTGTACAGTCTGGGCATGGCACCATCTCAGGTGGTCAGTACCCCTAGAGGTTATCTATGCTAGCTGGAACCCCACATTACATCAATCAATCAATCAATCATAGCATTTGTATAGCGCACTACTCACCCGGAGGGTCTCAAGGCGCTTGGGGAGGGGGGGTCCGCTACTGCTCGAACAGCCAGGTCTTGCGCTGCTTCCTGAAGGCGAGGTAGTCTTGGGTCAGGCGGAGGTGGGTCGGGAGGGAGTTCCAAGTCTTGGCGGCCAGGTGGGAGAAGGATCTTCCTCCTGTTGTGGCTCTTCGGATGCGGGGGACGGCAGCGAGGGCGTGGCTGGTCGATCGAAGGTGGCGTGTGGGAGCGTAGAAGTTGAGGCGGCTGTTGAGGTAACTCGGGCCTTGGTTGTGCAGGGCTTTGTGTGCGTGGGTGAGGAGGCGGAAGGTGATTCTCTTGTTGACCGGGAGCCAGTGCAGGTCTCTCAGGTGTCTGGAGATGTGGCTTCGTCTGGGGATGTCGAGGATGAGTCTTGCTGAGGCGTTCTGGATTCGCTGGAGTCTCTTCTGGAGCTTGGCGGTGGTTCCGTCGTAGAGGGCGTTGCCGTAGTCCAGACAGCTGGTGACGAGGGCCTGGGTGACCGTCTTCCTGGTCTCGGTGGGGATCCAACGGAAGATCTTACGTAGCATGCGCAGGATGTTGAAACAAGACGAGGAGACGGCGTTGACGTCATGGAGAGGGAGGAGTCCAGGATGAAGCCCAGGTTGCGTGCGTGGTCTGTTGGTTTGGGTGCGGAGCCCAGGGCGGGTGGCCACCAGGAGTCGTCCCAGGCGGAGGGCGAGGAGCCCAGGATGAGAACTTCCGTCTTGTCTGAGTTCAGTTTCAGGCGGCTAGTCATCATCCATTCGGCTACGTGTTTCATCCCTTCGTTTAGGTCGGCTCTGGCGGTGTCGTTGGTCAGGGAGAGGATCAGCTGTGTGTCGTCGGTGTAGGAGATGATGTTGAGGTTGTGTTGGCGTGCGATGGCCGCAAGGGGGCTCATGTAGACATTGAAGAGGGTGGGGCTGAGCGAGGAGCCTTGAGGAACGCCGCAGATGACTTCGGTGGCCTCTGACCTGAACGGGGGTAGGCGGACTCTCTGTGTTCTTCCAGCGAGGAAGGAGATGATCCATTCCAGTGCCTTCTCCTGGATTCCGACGTTCCTGAGGCGTTGCACTAGGGTGCGGTGGCAGACAGTGTCGAATGCCGCGGAGAGGTCTAGGAGGATGAGGGCCGCTGTTTCTCCGTTGTCAAGCAGGGCAAGGCCATAACTTGGCCTTGCCGCTGATTTCAGATCGCAGAGCATCTACTCAAGTACAACAGCTGCATGTTATTAAGGTGGGGCGTCTATTCGCAGGGGGCACCTTTCTAACCACACAACACAAGACATAAAAGCAGATCCTAACAGCACTCCACTAGGCGCATTTTTGATCCACAGATTCTGCACCACATGCTGAGAGACGTTTCAATCGTTTCCTGATGGTGCATGGGAGCTACAAGCCCTTGAAACTCTATTGAGCAATCCTTCACACTGCAACTTATTGCAATCTGTTAATATATGCAAGTCAAGGTGCCACTTTGCAAACCAAGAGCTCAAGACCTCAAGCAGCGAGAACTAGAAATGGAACACACAGATGAACAGTGGGTATATATTGCTGCACTGTATAACCAGTCTGCTATCCCTAACTATCGATTTTGGTTGGTACACGTTAAATATCTCCACCATAGAAAGTATTGCACCCTCATGGCACTATGTCACATTTGCATGCTGAAGGACGCCAGATGCAGACTTTCTGCACCTAGCATGGAGTTGTCCCAGAGTAGCATCATTTTGGTTCTTAGTGCTAGACGCTAGAAAGTATCATAGACTACCGGATAAGTAGGAGCCCATTAGTGTCAATACTGGTTACATTGCTACTACACTACCACATGGTGACCGGGTGACATGACCTGCTGCAATAATTTAACTTCTTCAAATCAGTACTATGTTACTGTTTAGTAAAACTTAAGTTACCGCCAGCAGCCCGGGTCATTCGTTGTGGGGGCGGGGGGTGGGGGGGTGCTACAGCAGCTTCACTGACCTCCCTTGGGGGGTGGGGCCACGGATGGCAGGTTTTGGAAGGAATAATAAATGTTTGTATCAAGGGCTCGGTGAGACAGGCCATGCGAAACCAATTAAAGATCAGCTAGTCTGCTCAGTTGTTTGTTTTTACTCTCTACCTCTTTCTAGATTTGTTGTATTGCGCAGAAGTCTTTTTTTCCGCTATCTTTTTCGGTGTGAACCTGTTTTTTCTAACACCTCGAGTCGTGAGGACTCGTGCGAAGAACGCCAGGCAGCGGCACCCCTCCCAACTCACGCCTGAAAACAATAAAAGTGAGAGATAATCAAATGGCAATGAGGCCCCCACCCTGAGCCCTCTTTCTTTCCTCGCAGCCCCCACCTCGCATCTATTGTATTCTTCGTTCCCCTGCAGCCTCCACCCTCATAAAAGGCACTTAGCCTCAAGCAAGCGAGCCCAGACATCCCCAGGGGTCCTGGAAGAGGTGTTCCAACTTCACTAATTATGTAAAACAACATGGTCAAACATGAGATATGTGTCTGCGACCCCACAAACATGGCGGCAGCAGTTTAACTGATTAGGCATGCCAGCTAGGAGTCCCTGTCTCACCTGGTGCAGTTGTTGCCAGTACTGGCTACTCAACTTCAAGGCTCAATGCCGCCGGCCAAAGTCGTCCTGGTCGCACCGCTCAGTACTTATTTCATGGCCGTTAAAGTGAACGAACCACGCTGACTCGTGCGGCCGTACAAGTATGCTGGGGCGTGGCAGTGAGGCGAATGCGTGCGCAATCCTGCCAATCAACAATCTGAAAAAATCTGCGCACGCTGCCGTGCACAGCCCCAGCCAACCTACGCAGAGAAGAGAACCAAATTCCAGCCCAACTCCGTGTACCGCCCACTCGGCCAGAGGCAGCAACACTGCATCAACAATCAACATTACATTGATTTTATTATCAATTTAGAGCAGTAAGATCATCAGAACATCATTGAGAAGGAACAAGTCATATAGACTGGCAGAGTTTCTGGATGAGAAATAGTTGTCAGTTGAACACTTTGAACACAACAACATTCAACAGTACTGCCAAGTCCAGTGGCGATAGCAAAGTAAATTACTATTAATCAATTATGTGATCCCCTGCGTGTAGACCCGGCCCTGATAATTAAGTGCCGGTGCTAGGCACCGGAAAGCACCGGCACAAATTAAGCACTGTGTTTGGTAATATTTTTTATTCTTGTATGATTTTTGTTACTCACCATCTTTTGCTTGACATTGTTTTATCACTCCTACTGAGTTGTTCTGATCCAGACATTGGTGCAAAATGGATAAGTATGTATATATTATTTATCTATACTACTATTATAAAGGAAGAACTTTGAACCTTTGAGGCGGGTAAACTCGGGAACCACAGCGCCAATCCACACACCCGATACATCGTTGTAATCGTCAGGGTGTGCAGATGGACATAGGCTATATAAAGTTAAAAAATATACGTTATTTAAAAAATGTTGCGAAAAATAAAAGTAGACCCGTCAAAGAAGCGCCGGCCGCGACCTGCGTGCTGACGTCAGGAGCGCGGGGAGAAGCGGCGTCCAGGAGCGCGAGGAGGAGCGGCGGACATGGCGCGGGGAGGAGCGGTGGACAAGCGGGGAGGAGCGGTGAGGAGCGGCGGACAGGCGGTGAGGAGCGGCGGACAGGCGGGGAGGAGCGGTGCCGAGCGGCGGAGCGGTGAACTTAGGAGCGCGGGGGAGGAGCGGCGGCTGAGGTAAGGCTCTGGGGGACCCACGGACAATGTCGGGGCAGGCAGGGGTCGGGGCATGCAGGGGGCAGGCAGGGGGCGGGCGAGGGCCCTGAACACTCATTACGGGACGGTCTGCTATGTCGGGCGGGCGGGGGTCGGGGAAGCCGGATTGCTCCCGGACAAGGTAGGGCGGGCTGCTAGTAGGTTTATAAAGCGCGAACTTGGCCTAAAAGCATTAGTGCGCTTTTAAAGAGTACCATCATGGAAGATTGTCATTTGGCCAGAATCACAGAATTTTGAGCTGACGCTGCGACACCCCAGTTCTAAAGATAGTAGCTCAGACCTTTGGGTCATGGAAGCAATCAGCAGGACCTATAAGATTTGTTAAATTAGTAATGGAATAAAATCCCTCCTTTACCGGTGCCTTCCTGTTTTTTTAATATAGAAAAACTTTGCAGGTCAAGAAGTTTATAAAAGAACTAAAGCATTTTGACAGAAGAGAGTCGGAGGGATCAGAATCACTTGACCCATGTAGACTATGCAGCTTCGTTGGTTGTTTGACTGCATTTGTCAACTCATTTCGGTAATATCGTGCCTCAACACTATACTGTTATTGATTGGATGATAGATGATAGGAAGCTGGAGTATGGGTAGACGGTAGAGGGTGAAGGGGGGAATTTTTCTGAGATCAAGACTGAGACTCTTGCGGCTCCACCTTGAGTCATGGTCATCTGGTTAAAGGGCCACGAAGCTCAGGTATCTGACTGAAATGCCTATCCAAATAAACACGGCTGAGTCCTAGAATAGTCCTTTCAAGGACATGGGGCAGTAATTTCATTGTATGATGCAGAAGAAGATAAGATTGTTTGCACAAGTGTGCCTCCTAAATATTTAAGATGATTGTATTCTCTTCATCTTAGTTTTCACACAGAGTACAAGCTAATATTGATTTTGAATTGATTTTAATTTGTAGATTTATTTAGAGCATCTCATCACCCATGAGGGTATCCAGGCGCTGTCCATGGGCACAGGGAGATTAAGTGATTTTCCCAGAATTATATGATGTTGAGGTGATGCCAATGCTTGAACTGGGATCCCCAGCTCCCAAGTCAGCAGCTCTGACCACTGCGCCAACATTCACAACTGACTGGAACCATAAACCATGGAAGGCAGGATGGGATGGGGAAACACATGGACAATGGAGGGTTATTTGTAAAAAAATAGGTTTTAGATCTCTCCTCAGGAGGCAGCTTGCACCAGCCCATTTCTCCTGTTAGCACCGCCTAAAACAGAACCAACTACTAAGCATGAAACCCTAAGTGGAGGAAGGATATAACCCAATGGCCTGAGCTGCCGACCTCAAAGCTGAGGGACCAGGTTTGAGCCTCGGCATTGGTGATTCTGGGAATATCTCTTAATCTCCCAGTGACTACCAAAAATTAATGTGTCCTTAACTTGGGGCTCATGAAAAGTGCTCCAATCCTTCTGGGTCGAGTTTGCGCTATAAGCGCCAGTATCCATGAATAAGTGTTGGTGCTGAGCATCGGAAACCCCTGGCTCAAATTAAGCACTGGTGGGTGATAGGGGCTGGGAAAGCAAACAGTCAACGGAGGGTGGGCGGGCAAGGCTAAGGGAGGGAATGGACAAAGGGGTAGTGAGGAAGCAAGTATGGCAAGGGATGGTGCTTGGGGAGGAAGCAAGAATGGCAACTGAAGGAGCGCAAGAAAAAGGAACACAGAGAAGGGAAAATGCACGAAGAAGACAGCTATAAACAAAAGTATTCTCGCAAAATGCTTAAACAATAAGAAAAAGTAGCGCCTGACAAAACAAACAATGGAAGGATGCGTCAATGCTTCAGGGGAGGGATAAGACAAAAAGAAGAAGAAGCAAAGCTTACAGAAACTGATAAACAAGAATCACGCAAATGACAATGAAGCCAACCAATGGTGAGCAATGGGCAGAATCTGAGCCCGCTGTAAGATAACGTCTTGCAACAGTCTGTGCATGTGCTGTCTTAGGCGAGAATTAAAAATTAAACCCCATCAATTAACCATCAGTTACAGAACCATGATGAGGAATGAACACTTAAGAAAGCACTAAACTTTAAAAGCTATACTGCAAACAGGTTTGAGATCTAGTGGACCTAGAGAATGTTCTAGTGATCTGGTACACCCCTCCAGTTTCACCCCTCAAACACCAATAAGAGACCTCCCGCAACTCATAGAAGCAGGTGCATTCACCTAGCTGAAAAACAAACCTGTCCTCATTACTACTAGGATGTCTCCACCACCACCTTAAAGAAGTTCCAGTTTCCGATGTACATCTTAGACCCATTTGGAGCATTTTTCCAGGACTACTGTGTGTGCTACAGCTACACCAATATAATAAATAAATAAAATAACAGCACAACTTAACAGTAATATGAATTGTTATAAAGATAACAGTTAAGCTTTTGCCACTAAAGGGATTACAAAATTGCAAAGAATGACTACATCTACCACAACAAACTGTTATGGTCACTGAACCATTGATCTGTGAACTAGTGCTCACCAGTGGCTTCTGCTTCTGTACGGGATGGCGAGGTGGGGGAGGGAGACACGGAAAAAAAAATAACACACCATCTTCGCCGCCGCATGTCTCTCCTCCGTCCTTGCTCTCGGCCACTGAAGGCACTCAGGCTCCAGGACTCTCCCAGCCAATCACAATACTGCAGGAGCTGCGTCGTGATTGGTCTGAGTGAGATGTTTGGCAGCATCTGGGAGGCAGCACCAGAGGGCCGGCCAAGGCGTCATGCGCACTTAGGAAGGGGGTGCAGCCCCGTCCTGCTACCTGTGACGGTGGTGAGCGCAGCATTGCCCGCCCGATCTGGCTGGAGTCCCGCAAAGACAAATAAAATGGAAATAACTTCTTGTTATTATCATTTTATTTTTCTTTTGCACTGCTCAACGAGCAGTGTGGCGATACCCATTTGCCTTAGCGGACAAGCCGCCACCGGTGCTTACTACCAATAGTTACTTGGAAACAAACTTGAGCAATACAGTAAATGTAAACGTGCAGGCATATAATAGTTAGATTAACATATAATAAACAATCTAATAACAGTTCATACGTGGAAGAGATGGGAGACTCGCGTGTTGCAGACCGTTAGCAGCTAGAAGCTTGCTGCTTTTCCGCAGAGGACCGTCTGGCATATACAAGGCTTTTTCTCCCCTGCATCAAAAGTGCTCACAACACATGTCCTGATAAACAAGCCAACATTGGCGGTCAGTGACCAAATCCACTACCATCATCCGGGTATCCTCTGAGGCTTATTGTAAAAGAATTGGGACATTGTGACCCTTGGCTTCCGCACATCAGTGCAATTTAGCGGACCAGATTATAGTTTGAGGCCCTTGATTCCAGTGCCCATTCATTCTTTTATCATTGCCTTAAGGCAACATACCAGTGACTTTAGTGAGTGATGGGATGGCTTCCTGATGAAGGCATTCCCGCCGAAACGGGAATAGTGTCATTACACCGTTATTACACTTTCTACGTAAAGATTGTATGGTGTTTACACCTCTACATTTTTTATATTGCACATAAAGCAATTTAAACATTTTAAATTATATTTTGTCAAAAAATATTGTTTCCTCAGTTATTAGATTAACTGTTATTAGATTGTTTATGATATGTTAGTCTAATTATTGTATGCCTCCACATTTAAATTTATCGTTTCTTGCTCGTTTGTTTCGAAATAAATATTTGTATTTCCCTGCTCTGGCAAGCCATTTGAATGCCGGGGCCCCTGATTTTTAAAATGCTTACTACCAATAGTGCCTGCCAATTTATTTTGAGAGCAGCCACATGGAGGCCAATTTGAAGCAACCATGACTTCGCACAAGGGCGGACAGGGACAAAAAAAAGGCCCGGACACCAAAATAGAAGTGGCTCCCATTGGTGAATTGGGCAGTTTTGAACTTGTAACGCTGTATAAGTGTGTTGCAATGTACGGAAGCCTGCGTGGATTTGAGCATGCTGCAGGCACTGCTTGCTTTAATATCAGTGAATTCAACAGTAAAAATCACCACAGCAGACCATAAAAAAGACCCACCAAACAACCAAAAAATGGCCCACACACTTGTCAGACCAGCCCTTCGGGCACTACCTGTCTGCCCTATATGCCAGTCTGACCCTGATTTCACCTCAATTGTTATAAAAAATTTTGTTGACTTATTGTTATGAAAAGGAACACATATTCGGTTTTACATGTGTGGTATTAAGTGCGTGTCTAGCAAGACTAGTGGTATTATGCAGCAGGAGACGGACAAATTATGCGGCATGGTTGTCTAAATTATGCAGCAAGAAAAGACAAATTATGCTTCATAATACGCCATATTTTCTGATAGTAATGCTTTATTATTTTGTCATTTTTACACTCAACTGTGTCTGGACATATTTTGCACCTCATTAGTACCAATTTAACACAAAAACATAGCAATAAGGAGCAGAAAGGTGACCAGCCCTTCTTTGCATGGAGCAGTTCACTTTGCAGCAACGTGGCACTGCTTTTTTAGGGCTCGCCTGCTGTGCACATGTGCACAGCTGGAAGCTCTATAGGGGCTTATCCAGTGTTTAACCACCACTGGCGATTCCACTGGCGATTCCTTTGAGTGCATGTGCTTTTTAGGTCATTGCGCTTGCGCAAGCCCTAAAAAGCGCGTGCACAATGCCACCAGCCGCCTGCCTGCCTCGCATTACCACATCAAAGGCAGCCCTCCGAGCGCATTTGTCACCACCTAATTATTCACGGCCGGCCGGCCGTACTTTCAGTTTCACGGCCGAAGGCCGTGTCTCCTTTTAAAACCTGTTTAACTTGTTTCTTTGAGGTATAAAGAAATTAGAGACAGGCGTTTTATTTAGGGATTGTAGACTTTCATGCATGCTGATTACCCATTCCGGGGACAGTTCCATTTCTATTTTCCACCTACCTTAACAATTGATAAATCAGCATCTCTAACCAACAGAATGCAGGGGCTATTCGGGAGATTTCTCTGTAGAGAGCAGGGCAGAGAAAGCCAAGTAGGGCTATGTCTTCCCGCCTTTCCCGCGCATGTGAAGGGGCACAGACGTCAAACACCATGCCTTTGAAATGCACCAACCTTTCATTAAATCTCAGATCCCTTAAAAGCAGAGGCCGATATCGCACGTTTTCCCTCCAGCTTGCCATGTGTCTTGCATTTCCGCCTAGTTTCTGGTGCTTTCTGTTTGTTCTTCCCAGTCAATAACCGCCGCCTGCCATTAGAAGGCTGTAAAGTATTCCATGTGCCATTAAGGCGTCCGAGGGTCTTTGAATGCTGAGTGCACGCATCCGCCTCTTTCATTCCAAACTCAGCTGTGACTCCAGCGCCCCAGTGACAGCTCCAATCTCTCGAACGAGTGTATTTGCATCGTAATCGTCACACCGAAAATATCTGCACACAAGGAAGGAAGATGGAAAAGCTACCAGGTTACAATGTCACAGACACACAACTCCCTCGAGATTCGGGTTTTAGCACGAGCTCGGAGTGTGGAGTAGAGTTGTGTGTGAGTGTGCTCCCCAAACATATCGCATCATAATTTGCACGAAGCACACCTGCAGCTCAATTTCTGTGTCACCCTCCCCTATCAAGGCATTTTTTTCTGAGCGGTGTCATAGCTAAGTGGGTTAATGTGCATGTTGTAGAGAACTGTGTGCAATTTGAAGATCATGGGTCCTGCGCTCACTAATGCAGCTCTCATTGTTAATGTGCTGTAACTTTCGTGAAAGTTGAGGTGTGTTCTCTAAAGGGAATGACCAAAAAAAGTGTAACTAGAAATCCTTTCTAAGATGCATGGCCTACGTAATATGGCTGTGGTTTAAAGCACGTGACCTGGCATGCATGAAGAAATTGAATGAACGCCACAAAACAGATTTATTTGTACCGTACTGCACAATTGGAACGAAACTAGTCGTTCCATGGTCAGCAGTTTAACCACTCTGATGCTGAGTGAGTAAGCACTCAGATTCTAATATTGCTAAACAAATTTCTTGAAGTTGATTTCAAATACATCTCTAGATAATGTACTATCCGTTGTTTTATTACAACATGAGTGTTCTGACACCAGGGCATCCTCGTAATAAGACCATTGAATCCAGCTCCACCGAGGCACCCATCATACAGCTCCACCAATGCACCCACCACACAGCTCCACCGAGGCACCCACCACCCAGCTCCAACGATGCACCCACCACACAGCTCCAATGATGCACCCACCACCCAGCTCCACCGATGCACCCACCACACAACTCCACCTACACAGCTCCACCGATGCACCCACCACACAGCTCCACCGAGGCACCCACCACACAGCTCCACCGAGGCACCCACCACACAGCTCCACAGATGCACCCACCACACAGCTCAACAGATGCACCCACCACACAGCTCCACCTACACAGCTCCACCGATGCACCCACCACCCAGCTCCACCGATGCAACCAGCACACAGCTCCAAGGACACAGCTCCACCGATGCACCCACCACACAGCTCCACTGATGCACCCACCACACAGCTCCACCGATGCACCCACCACACAGCTCCACCGATGCTTCAACTAAGCTCCAGCAATGCACCCACCACACAGCTCCACCAATGCACCCACTAAGCTCCACCAATGCATCCACCACACAGCTTCACAGATGCACCCACCACACAGCTCCACCTACACAGCTCCACCGATGCACCCACCACACAGCTCCACCAATGCACCCACCACACAGCTCCACCAATGCACCCACCACCCAGCTCCACCGATGCACCCAGCACACAGCTCCACAGATGCACCCACCACACAGCTCCACAGATGCACCCACCACACAGCTTCACCGAGGCACCCACCACACAGCTCCACAGATGAACCCACCACACAGCTCAACAGATGCACCCACCACACAGCTCCACCTACACAGCTCCACCGATGCACCCAGCACACAGCTCCAACGACACAGCTCCACCGATGCACCCACCACAGCGCTCCACTGATGCACCCACCACACAGCTCCACCGATGCACCCACCACAAAGCTCCACCGAGGCACCCACCACACAGCTCCACCGAACGACCCACCACACAGCTCCACCGAGGCACCTACCACACAGCTCCACAGATGCTCCCACCACACAGCTCAACAGATGCACCCACCACACAGCTCCACCTACACAGCTCCACTGATGCACCCAGCACACAGCTCCACAGATGCACCCAGCACACAGCTCCACAGATGCACCCAGCACACAGCTCCACAGATGCACCCACCACACAGCTCCACAGATGCACCCACCACACAGCTCCACTGATGCACCCACCATACAGCTCCACTGATGCACCCACCACACAGCTCCACCGATGCACCCACCACACAGCTCCACCGATGCTCCAACTAAGCTCCAGCAATGCACCCACCACACAGCTCCACCAATGCACCCACTAAGCTCCACCGATGCACCCACCACACAGCTTCACAGATGCACCCACCACACAGCTCCACCTACACAGCTCCACCGATGCACCCACCACACATCTCCACCAATGCACCCACCACCCAGCTCCACCGATGCACTCAGTTCCACAGATGCACCCACCACACAGCTCCACCGATGCACCCACCACACATGCCCCCACTACACATGCCCCCACCACACAGCTCCACAGATGCCCCCACCACACAGCTCCACCGATGCACCCACACACAGCTCCATCGATGCACCCACCACACAGCTCCACCGATGCACCCACCACACAGCTCCACCGATGCACCCACCACACAGCTCCACCGATGCACCCACCACACAGCTCCACCGATGCACCCACCACACAGCTCCAACGATGCACCCACCACAAAGCTCCACCGATGCACCCACCATACAGCTCCACCGTTGCACCCACCATAGAGCTCCACCGATGCACCCACCACACAGCCCCGCCGAGGCACCCACCACACAACTTCGCCGAGGCACCCACCACACAGCTCCGCCGAGGAACCCACCACACAGCTCCGCTGAGGCACCCACCACACAGCTCCGCCGATGCACCCACCACACAGCTCCGCCGATGCACCCACCACACAGCTCCACCGATGCACCCACCACACAGCTCCACGGATGCACCCACCTCCACAGATGCACCCACCACCCAGCTCCACAGATGCACCCACCACCCAGCTCCACAGATGCACCCACCACCCAGCTCCACAGATGCACCCACCACCCAGCTCCACAGATGCACCCACCACCCAGCTCCATCGATGCTCCAACTAAGCTCCACCAATGCACCCACCACACAGCTCCACCAATGCATCCACTTAGCTTCACCGATGCACCCACCACACAGCTCCACCGATGCACCCACCACACAGCTCCACCGATGCACCCACCACACAGCTCCACCGATGAATCCACCACACAGCTCTCCGATGCATCCACCACACAGCTCTCCGATGCATCCACCACACAGCTCCACCGATGCACCCACCACCCAACTCCACCGATGCACCCACCACACAGCTCCACCGACACAGCTCCACCGATGAATCCACCACACAGCTCTCCGATGCACCCACCACACAGCTCCACCGATGAATCCACCACACAGCTCTCCGATGCATCCACCACACAGCTCCACCGATGCACCCACCACCCAACTCCATCGATGCACCCACCACACAGCTCCACCGACACAGCTCCACCGACGCACCCACCACACAGCTCCACCGATGCACCCACCACACAGCTCCACTGATGCACCCACCACACAGCTCCACTGACACAGCTCCACCGATGCACCCACCACACAGCTCCACCGACACAGCTCCACCGATGCACCCACCACACAGCTCCACCGATGCACCCACCACACAGCTCCACCGATGCACCCACCACACAGCTCCACCTACACAGCTGCAGCGATGCACCCATCACACAGCTCCAGCGATGAAGCCACCACACAGCTCCACCGACACAGCTCCACCGATGCACCCACCACACAGCTCCACCGATGCACCCACCACACAGCTCCACCGATGCAGCCACCACACAGCTCCACCGATGCAGCCACCACACAGCTCCACCGATGCAGCCACCACACAGCTCCACCGATGCAGCCACCACACAGCTCCTCCGACACAGCTCCACCGATGCACCCACCACCCAACTCCACCGATGCACCCACCACACAGCTCCACCGACACAGCTCCACCGATGCACCCACCACACAGCTTCACCTACACAGCTCCACTGAGGCACCCACCACACAGCTCCACTGATGCACCCACCACACAGCTCCACCGACACAGCTCCACCGATGCACCCACCACACAGCTCCACCTACACAGCTTCACCGATGCACCCACCACCCAACTCCACCGATGCACCCACCACACAGCTCCACCGACACAGCTCCACCGATGCACCCACCACACAGATCTACCTACACAGCTCCACTGATGCAACCACCACACAGCTCCACCGATGCAACCACCCCACAGCTCCACCGATGCAACCGCCACACAGCTCCACCGATGCAACCACCACACAGCTCCACCGATGCAACCACCACACAGCTCCACCGAGGCACCCACCACACAGCTCCACCGAGGCACCCACCACACAGCTCTACCGAGGCACCCACCACACCGCTCCACAGCTGCACCCACCACACCGCTCCACAGCTGCACCCACCACACAGCTCCACCGATGCACCCACCACACAGCTCCACCGATGCACCCACCACACAGCTCCACCGATGCACCCACCACACAGCTCCACCGATGCACCCACCACACAGCTCCACCGATGCACCCACTAAGCTCCACCGATGCACCCACCACACAGCTTCACAGATGCACCCACCACACAGCTCCACCTACACAGCTCCACCGATGCACCCACCACACATCTCCACCAAAGCACCCACCACCCAGCTCCACCGATGCACCCAGTTCCATAGATGCACCCACCACACAGCTCCACCGATGCACCCACCACACATGCCCCCACTACACATGCCCCCACCACACAGCTCCACAGATGCCCCACCACACACCTCCACCGATGACCCACCTCCACCGATGCACCCACCACACATGCCCCCACCACACATGCCCCCACCACACAGCTCCACAGATGCCCCATCACACAGCTCCACCGATGCACCCACCACACAGCTCCACCAATGCACCCACCACACAGCTCCACCGATGCACCCACCACACAGCTCCACCGATGCACCCACCACACAGCTCCACCGATGCACCCACCACACAGCTCCCCCGATGCACCCACCACACAGCTCCACCGATGCACCCACCACACAGCTCCACCGATGCATCCACCACACAGCTCCACCGATGCACCCACCACCCAACTCCACTGATGCACCCACCACACAGCTCCACCGACGCACCCACCACACAGCTCCACCAACACAGCTCCACCGATGCACCCACCACACAGCTCCACCGATGCACCCACCACACAGCTCCACCGATGCACCCACCACACAGCTCCACCTACACAGCTCCACCGATGCACCCACCACACAGCTCCACCGATGCACCCACCATACAGCTCCAACTACACAGCTCCACCGATGCACCCACTACACAGCTCCACCGATGCACCCACCACACAGCTCCACCTACACAGCTCCAGCGATGCACCCTCCACCCAACTCCACCGATGCACCCACCACACAGCTCCTCCGACACATCTCCTGATGCACCCGCCACACAGCTCTACCTACACAGCTCCACCGATGCACCCACCACACAGCTCCACTGATGCACCCACCACACAGCTCCACCGACACAGCTCCACCGATACACCCACCACACAGCTCCACCTACACAGCTCCAGCGATGCACCCATCACACAGCTCCAGCGATGCAGCCACCACACAGCTCCACCGACACAGCTCCACCGATGCACCCACCACACAGCTCTGCCGATTCACCCACCACACAGCTCCGCCGATGCACCCACCACACAGCTCCGCCGAGGCACCCACCACACAGCTCCGCCGAGGCACCCACCACACAGCTCCGCCGAGGCACCCACCACACAGCTCTGCCGATGCTCCAACTAAGCTCCACCAATGCACCCACCACACAGATCCACCAATGCACCCACCACACAGCTCAGCCCTGGCACCCACCACACAGCTCCGCCGTGGCACCCACCATACAGCTCCACCGATGCTCCAACTAAGCTCCACCAATGCACCCACCAAACAGCTACATCGATGCACACACCACTCAGCGCAACCACAGCATCACTGGTTCAAATATGTTCTTTCAATTTTTCAAGCTTTCACGCTTTATTACAAATCACAAAAAGATGTTAATATTTCACTTCTGTTCTTGGATTTTCGTCACAATAAAAAACACTGAACATAATCTTCACAAATGTTATTTACAAAAGTTTAAGCTATTGCCATTACAAATTAAATAAATTATTTAAGTATTAATTATTTAAAAAAATTAAAAGCCATTGTTATTTGTAATATCAATACATCTAAGTCACGTAAATACAAAACATGTTGCATTGCAAATGCTATAGGTGTCACATTTGCGAAAGTTATAACTATTGGCATTGTAAATGATAAAGCTATTAATTTAGCTATTTTAAAAAAAAACACAAATAAAAATAATTCATTTATAACACCAATAGCTCAAACTTTCCTAATGCGAGCCCTATTGCATTTCCAATGCTTGTTAGTAACTGCTGAACAATCTGAGGTAGAACCATTTTTTTTGTTAAATTATGCAGCAGATGATTGATTATTTGGCAAATGCAGCAGATCCATAATTATGCCACACAATCGTATTCTTCCAGTAGCCCTAGTGGCAAGTAGGAACGACACATTCACAATTACAATCTATGTGTATTTTGTATTCCGTTTTTTTTATAGCAGATAAAACTAAAGTAAAGGAACCATTCGAGTGTCCTCACAATCTCTGGTTTAATAAAATAAAAAAATAAATTTTGACAACAAACACAGCTGCGCCCACTGGCTACTTAACTAACGGAGGAGGTTAAATGGCTCTGCCCTTCAAACAGATATTCGGTTTGCAGCAATCCGCCAGCATCTTTCAACATACGATCCTACCGTTGACATGCAGATGAGGCACTTAAGCTGCTGGGGTTCCCAGACAGCCGGACAAGCAACGGCTCCTCGCGCTACGACCGAACGTTCCACGTTACGTCAGAGCACGCGCCCCTGCCTATTAGGCTAATAACAATATTACAGCAGGATGCACGCTGCTCATCTCTTCCTACGTAACCGGTGGCTGCGTTAAATGGCCTCTCTTTCCTAAAATATTGCGAGCCTAGGCTCCAACGTGACTGCATTTTGCAGGAGTATAAACTGAAAGCGCATTCTACTTAATGCATTTGTTACAAGGTTTCCTTAGGGAAAGGACGCGTTAATGCGATTAAGTCTTGTGCTCTCAATAAAAACATTCCATGGAATTGCTCCGATTTCTTGGTGGTGGAGAACATTAATAGGAGTTAGTTGTGAAAAATAGAGGGGGAGGTGGTGAGTTCAAGCATGTGGTTGGTGTACATGATAAATGCTGTAAAGTACCTTCTACTGTCCATTATCGGATTTACAAGTCACAAGGTGTTCTGTGACCCTATAGAGGAATGAGGTCAAAGGGTGAGTTCCATTGTAATGTCATGGGACTCCTTTGTGACTTGCAATATCCTTTTAACCTAGAGGAGAGGGTATTTTATTCCTTTTAGTACATGGGCGCTCCATTAACCTTCCTCCAGGAAAGTAAAATCCTTGGTCTCTTTCTCTTAATTGCGAAAAAGCAAGAGAATTGCTACAGATATTTAAATGTTTATTTTACATTTTTATAAATAAAATAGCTTAAGTAGGATGGTATCAATGTGCTCCCCTGATAACCAAAAAGAAAAGACATAGAATAAATGAAAAACCTTTTGTGCACAACTAAACACAACGATATGCAGCCAGTAATGTCTTACAAGAACATATGGTAAGTAGCATAATCTAAGCCACTTTCCAAAGCGGCTACAATTCAAAATACGTAATACCACAGTCTTGGAAAGTGGCTTATTAGTAGGGGCAAATATATATCTGCCACTGGCAATAAGGCCACTGACACAATATAGGGCTCAGAATAGGTCTTAGAAAATGATCCCCATGCTCACCCCTTGGTAGCTTGGCTGCGAGCAGGCAGGCTTAACTTCAAAGACAGGTATGTAAAGTATTTAAAAACACCAATTCAGTAAATACTTAAATCCAACACCAATTTATGAAAATAGGAAATATTTTTAGCTTTAAATTGACACCAAAATGACAAAAATCCAATGAAGGGAACTGGAAATATGAAACACACCAAAGAGCAGAACAGGTCTGGAAATAATGTATGACCAAAAAGTGACTCTGAAACAGTAGGATGTGTGTGTGAACAACAGTTGTTGAGAGTTATAGGTAACCCAAAGCTAGAAGAATTCCCATCAGACCACCTTCACGATGGAGTTAACGTCACGTGGGAATTGCTGTACAATCCATACCTCATCCGACCAAGTAGTGCCGGCGTGGAGAGTGGATGTCAGAAATCTAGCCAGGGTATTTACCATGAAGTGGACTAGAGTATGTGCAGTGCTCAAATAGTGGTGATAATTAAAATTGACTACGCTGATTCTATGAGGGCATACGTGGAGGAATCAGTGTGTCAAGAGTAAAAACAAGCCAGTGTGGTGACTGCCCACTGGCGCTGTGTGGAACGGTCGACATGTTTCAGCCAACGGGGATTTGCCCCGGCTTTCTTCAGGACCTTAATTATCAGCTAGCTACTGCAACCATTACTACAGGTAATGTATGACCAAAAATTATTTATAAAAAATAATAATTAGTGAGTTTACTAATAGACAATAAATATCTACCAGGAACTCCAACGCTTTAAACGTCCACTGGCGTGGGAGAAGCTTGTCTTCTTCCTGTCAACAAAACTGGAAATATGACATTTCAAAGATTTAGCATTATCTAGCATGTAGAAACATGTAGCACCTTATCGGGACATCTGGTCGCGATGGAACGGGTCAAAGTTTTAGGACAACCGCGATGAAGCCCTGGGCGGCTACCCCTCGCAGTAGGTCTCAGTCAAAGTTTTTAGCTTCTGACTTAGAAACTTTTCTGGAGCTTTTTCTTGCGGGGTCCCCCAATGCTCTTCACCAGGCCTTATTCAGTGAGGGTTCGCAGGCCTCGGATTTTGTCTGCTCCCGATCAAATTCTAGAAGTAGGAGCTATCAAGTTTTTCAGCAGGACGAACCTGGATGGCAACGCGACTCGCGGACGAAGGCAGGTGATTGGCTGACCAGGTTCAGTTGGTCCACTAATGGAGCTTTTTTTCCAAAGTTGCTTCGAAGTTCTCCAAACTTCTGGAACTTCTTCTTGAAGTTCCCAAAGGGTCCCAAAGTGTCTCAAACTCACTTCAAGGGTCTGGAATCTCCAAAATGGTCCTTGAAAGTTGAGGACTTCAGTTCCCACAATCCACTTGGACAAAAACCTTACAAACCCACTGGAACTTCTCCAGGTTGAGCATTCTTCGTGGTGATGTTCCAGGTGAGCTCTTTTAACCTGTAGCTTGCAGAGAGTCCAATCTTTAGTCCTTTTACAGCAAGGTAGTCCACATTGCTGTAGTTCTAGATGGTGCAGAAGGTGCAGTCTTCAGAGTGCAGGCCTTTGGTAATGCACATCAAACTTCTCAGCATGGCCCGGCTTGCTTTCTTAAGTTTCAAGCAGCAGATCTGAGAGGCTTTGCCCCTCTCAGATACTTATTGCAAGTTCTCTGGGTCAGGCAGGAGGTCACTCCTGTCTAATGGGGTGTATGGTGCCCTCCAAGGTATGACCACTTCCTGCAGAGTGCTGGCTAAACACACCCCTAGGATGACTAATCTCCATAGTCTCTCCCCCTTGCATCTGCTCATTCCTAGCATCGGGCAGGGTTCAAAAGAGTAGAGTAGTAAATGACACTGGTGTCTTCCCCTTCCCTTGAAATCCATTGTTTAAGGCTCCTCCCCCTGCTCTGGCATTCCTGTGTAACCAGTGGCGTAGCTAGGGGGAGCTGGTGCGGACCGCCCCAGGCGGCACTAGTTTGGGGCGGCGGCCGTGCTGCGCTGGTGGCCGTTGCGGCGGCCTTTATAATTTATTTGAGGACACTCACTGTCTGACACTTTACAGTAGTGTCAGTCAGTGTCCCCAATTAAATTATAAGGGCCGCTTCAACGTGCGTGCGCGACCGGGTCACTGAAGTCAGAGGGGAAATACTCCTATCAGCTCTCTCAGCTCAGATTTCCACCAGCAGACGAGCATTCCCCTTCGTAGGCGTACATGTGAGCAGCAGTGCGTACTGTGCGTGCGCAGGCAATCGAAGTCGAACGGAGGCACGCAAGCGGCTGTATTTGTGGTAAGTACAGTCTAAAGGGTTTGAATTTTATTTCTGTGCAATGTGCCGCCGCCGCCTGCCACGTACCGCATTTGTGGTTGCTTGTGGGTCCATCGGAGTGTGGAAAACCGTCCAGGAAAAAATGCACAGCTAATATCTGAAAATATAAATGTGGGGGTGGTCGAGGCCGTCGAGGATGGATTTTTGTAAGGGGGGTGGCGTTCACTGCTTCGAGACACATAGCTGCCAAGGTTTCAAATTGCTGTGTGTGAGTGGAAGAGCCTGGGTGGCTCAGTACAGGCAGGACCCTTGCCGTCAGAAAATGTAAAGTTAATTAATTTGCAAACTTGTTCGCTACTCTGCTGTGTCCCACCTCAATTTTCCAGCTCATCCTTTGCCCAGTCTGTTGGCCTCTGCATTACTTTGCCACGATTCCACGTCAGCAGTAGATTGCAACCGGGTCGACCATATGTGCAATCCTCGTCCCCCCCGATTCTAATTTCACTGGGCATGCTGGGTAGTGTGTTTCTGCCTGGGCAGATCTCCGTCTTCCACGCTTTGTGGGACTAACGCAAGTTGCGCCCAGGTCTTTGCTTCAAACCCCAGCCCCAGAAGAAGTGTACGGTGCTCCTCCATCTGGTACCTATGCCATGGAGCGGGGCTGGCTGCCTGCAACAGGCTGCAGGAGAGTTGCATCCCCCCACCCACGGACTCTGACTCCAACCGACATATCCTAATCCTGGAGGTGTACTCTGTTCTGCACCGACTGTATCGGGCCCAATCTGGGGTTTCAGCTGCCTAACGGCTAATGTATTCGGCTCTGTGAGCTCGTCTGTTCTTTGTACCACCATGGGGAGTGTTATCATGCCATTGGGCCCCGGTACTACCATGGATTCTTTTGGATCTAGCCTAGGACCACACCCGGTGCCTTAGTGTGCCCCCCCCATTTATTGTTTTTAAAGCAATTTTAGCAACTCTTTGCAGTAGTCAGAAAATATTCCAGATTCCGCTCAAGCGCATGATGGGCATTGGATGTTTAACACCTCTCAGAAGCTGCTCTCTGCAAGGCATGACTCCATCACTAAAACCACCTACCTGAGACTGTGAATGTTTGGCATGAGCAACCAGTTATCTTGTTCTGCACGAAGTCCTGTACTTTGCGAGTGGGAATTTCTGAAACAGCAAATCATCCCCAGATGAGGGCTGGGTGGGTTATACCTCATCTCAGCCAAAATTGGGGAAACTTCAGAAACCACGCAAAGTGTAAAATGTATTGATCTATGTTTAAAATGTTTACAGATAGAGGCATGTCCCATAATAATTACAAGAAGGGTGTGCTGAAGAGTGGCTGGAATGTGGATACTAGATCAAATTCCAATTATGGCACAGAAATGGACCAGGTAGGGACCCTGCTCCAAGGCTCTGCTGGGGAGTAGTGCTCTGATGAACTGCGTAAGGACCCTTCTCTCAGCTGACCATTGACTTTCTTTATTGGTGGCATGTTGTCTTTAATTGGAAAAGGGTCTAACTTCTAGATAAATAGACACATTCATCTTATTCAGCTGGCTACTTGCCTACAACCCTCGGGTGGCACCCATTAGCCATCCAACTTTGCTTGGATTGGCACATAGAGTTCTACATAATACATGTAGGAAGCATGAGCGCCTGTCACCTGTTCTGTAACTGTACACCACAGACTCACTGGATAATTGAAAGGGGCTTATAGGCAGTGCTTAGTTTGTAAAAAAAAACAGAAGTGCCAGGGCCCTTCTCATGAATCTGTTTCACCCAGTGCCTCTGACGGCACTGCCAAAGTCAGCACCAACCCAACTCCTAACCATCAGACTTGTACAAGAGTAACAATTGAGGCTGTTACAGGCCCACAAAGCTATAAGAATGGATTGTTCAGTGGGTATGTCTATTGATTCAATATACTTTGAAAATGACTAACTGTGATTGTGCTCAGCCCTATATTAGACAAACAGTGCCACCATGTAGCAGACTTTCATAAGTGCTGGTGTTGACAGAAACCCCCTGCTCAAATTAAGCACTGCTACAGTGGGCTCTTACCTGTGACGGCTTTCAAGTGCTCGCCATCCTTTTTCCCCAGCACCATGGGGCAGCAATCTGAGGGATAGCCCCGGGCGCCACAAGCTCTAGCTACGCCTCTGTGTGTAACAGTGAAAAAAAGGCAATTTCCTTTGGACCCAACTGCAATCTCTAATAGTCAACCCTTCTGCATACTACATTCAACCTGGTTGATACTCACCATTAAATCACATGCACACTTGAGAGGCTAGTGCCATACATCTCCCAAGAAAAGTCGAAAACCACCAGATGTATAAAAATATATAAATCGATTTATATAGATATAGATATAGATGGTATAGATTAACTGATCATAAATCTGCCATACGAACACATAGAGAAAATGCACCATTGACAGCACACTTCATTCAACATAATCACAAATGTGAGGATTTTTGATGGTTTATTCTGGAAAAAATCAAACAAAATAGGCGAGGTGGCAATACTGATAAACTCAGAAAAATGAGGGAACAATGGTATATATGTAGATTAGACACCGTGAATAAGGGCCTTAACTCAGGAGAAGATTGGATGTCATTTATTATTTAAATAGACTTTGTATAGATAGGTTTTTTATTTCAACCAAATTCGTTCGAGTAGAGTTCTAGAGTTCTAGTTTGATGACAACTTCCAATATAATTTTGCTGGAAAAATATATTTTTATCTAAGAGAGTAAAATTTGTTTTGTCTTCAAAAAGATGGTGAAATAACACATCCATCGAAACGCGTTGACGTCCATTACAATACACAATCTGGGAGAAAGGCGGTGGTCAACAAGTATTTAATACCAATATCTACGCCTAAATCATTGTTGTAATACGGATGTGTAACAAGCAAAAGACATATTGAGTCTCTCTTTGCTAAATAATCTCTTTTGTTATTTAAATTGTGTTTTTTTAATTGTACATTAATATGTGATTGTTGTTTTTGAGCTTATGTGATTACTGTTGATTAGGAAAGATTATATATTGTGTCTACAAGGTATAGGGTTTCCCTTTTTTAATATTATATTAACAATATTTGTTTTTTATTAATACGTCGATTTATATATTTTTATACACCCGGTGGTTTTCGATTTTTCTTGGGAGATATATGGCACTAACCTCTCAAGTGTGCATGTGATTTAATGGTGAGTATATACCAGGTTGAATGTAGTATGCAGAATGGTTGACTATGAGAGATTGCAGTTGGGTCCAAAGGAAACTGCCTTTTTTCACTGTATAGTGCCCTATTCCTTTGGGGTTAAGGGGCTCCTCTTTGTCTTTTCTAATTCCTGTGTAACATAACACTGCCCTACCAGCAGAGCTGGTTAAACCCAGGAGTTCTTTATCACCTCTTTATCACTTCTTCAAAGGAGCCTGGCTAATCAACTTAACTCTGACCAATCAGGACAGACCACTGGAAGGCTGAATCTGGGGTTACAAACAAGAAAGTCCCATAACTTCTTGCCTGCACATTTTAGGAGAAATTCAACAATATCATATTGTTGGGTTTATTAATACCATTCTGGGAAGTCTTTGAATGATATTTTTAGCCTTCTTCTATCAAGAGTTAGTAGTTAATAACTTCTTGCCATGTTAACCTATGTGGCAGGGGATTTGCAATGGAAAAAATGACTAGGGGCATTTTTCCAGCACCAGGGCTTACAAAAACATATTTTATAAGTACTCTGCGTATATCTACAGAACCCCCACCCCTGGAATACCTAGGGGAGGCTTTAGAGGTCCTGAATATGTAAACATATTGCAGATCCTCCCTCCACAGTGCTCCTAGATTCAAAGTCGATTTTGTGCATCACTTTATCACAATGTGGGCAGTGAAATGTGCAATCTCACTCAACCCGGGGCATATAAAACTCATTTTATAAGGGTCCTACTTATAAATACCTGATCCCTAACCTCTGGGATACCTAGGAGAGACCCTGGGGGTACATAATATGCCCACACATTGTAGGTTATCCATTTTTAAATGCCCCAAACACCAGAGTAGAGTTTGGGCACAATTTAGTTTTTAAAAGCAGTCCTGCAACACAGGGCTACTTTTAAACTGACCTCAGGCTCAGCAGTGCACACATGCAAGTGCAGAAAGGGATGCTGGCTTCTAAACTGCCATGCCCTATTATGTACTAGGGACTGAAAGGTAGTTTCAATCCCCCTGCCCTATTATGTACTAAGGCCTTATAGGGTAGGTCATGCCAATCACAGGGCTACCCCAACCAATATTGTACCCTAGTATATGTAGGTGTTTTCACTGTATTCTAAGTGTGTCTCTTTCAGCATAGCACTGGCCCTGGTCCTGGTTAGGCAGAGCCCAGGGTCAGTCAGAGTCAGTTACCACCAGTACAAGTCAGAAAAATGTTGGCGGGTGCCCAGGGCACAGGATGACTTTTCAACATAGCCCCCCCCCCAAACAAAAGGTGATGGGTTACTAGCCTTCACCCTGGTAGTCCTCATCAGCTAAGTGGAAAAACCTGGAAAGTCCATCCGCATTGGCATATGCAACTCCAGGTCTGTGTTCCATTGTAAAGTCCATTCCCGGTAGGGAAATGGACCACCTTAACAGCTTGGGATTCTCCCCTCTCATCTACATGAGCCATCTGAGAGGCTTGTGGTCAGTTTGAACACAAAAGTGTCCCAAACAAATGGTCTCAACTTTTTTAGGGACTAAACCACGGCAAAAGGCTCTCTCTCAATGGCACTCCACCTCTGCTCTCTGGGAAGAAGTCTCCTACTAATAAAGGCAAGTGGCTGATCAAGGCTCTCTTCATTTAGTGTGACAACACTGCTCCAATCCCTTGCTCCAAAGCATATGTCTGCACCACAAATTCTTTTTTGTGGTTTGTTGCTAAACCCATAGAAGCTTTCACAGTGTCAAAAGACTTCTGACTCTCTGGGGTCCAATCCACCTTTTTGGGCCTCTTCTTAGAAGTGAGTTCTGTTAGGGGCCCCACAATGGTCCTATAATTTTGATCAAACCTTCTATAATACCCTGTCAGTCCAAGGAATGCCCTGACATGAGTCTGGGTTACAGGCGCTGTCCGATCCAAAATAGTTTAGCCCAGGTATACCACAGAACTCTGTCCTATTTGGCACTTACTTGCTTTATTAGTCAGGCCTACCTGCTGCAACTGAAACACTTCCCTCAAGTGGCTTAAGTGATCCCCTAGGTGGAACTGTATACAGCCATAGCGTCCAGGTAAGCTGCACTGAACTGTTACAAACCAGACAAAACCCTCTTCACCAACTTTGGAAGGTGGCAGGTGCATTCTTTAAGCCAAAGGCATTACCTTGCACTGATAATGTCCCTCTGATGTGGAGAATGCTGACTTCTCCTTTGCTCCATCAGTGAGGACAATCTGCCAGTAACCTGAAGTCAAATCAAAAGTACTCAGGTACTTGGCAACCCCTAACCTGTCAATGAACTCATCAGCTCTAGGTATAGGTTGAGCGTCATTCTTTGTGACTGCATTTAATTCTCTGTGGTCTACACAGAACCTTAACTCCTTGGGTCCCCCCTGTGGATTAGGTTTGGACACCAGCACCACTGGACTGGGCCATGGACTTTCAGACGATTCAGTTAGACAGCCTGTACAGTTTATTTTTGACAGGTTGTCACTCAGTGATGCCTGGGGTCAAAGAGAACAGGCCAGCAAACTGCTCCAGCACTTGCTTACATTCTCTGTGCTGCTGGTCTGTCAACTTGGGAGAGAGCAAAACTCCCTCCACTGACCCATCTTGCACATTAGTGGAGAGGAGGTCGGGAACTGGCTCAGTTTACTCCTCCACTGCCTCATCAGTGACCAGTAACATTGTCATATCTGCCCTGTCAAGGTCAAGCAAATAGGTAACCTCACCCTTCTTTTCTAAGATTGGATAGGGCCCACTCCACTTGTGATGGAGGGCCCTGGCAGCTACAGGCTCCTACACCCACACCAATTGTTCTGGAATATACTCAAGCATAGTAGCCTTCTGATCATACCAGTGCTTCATGAGCTCCTAGCTGGCCTCCAGGTTCCTGATTGCCTTGTACATGTACTCTGCCATTCTAGATCTCAGGTCTAGCACATAGTCAAGCACATTGTCCTTTGCTTCTTTAAGAGGCCTCTCTAAAGACTCGCACACAGGGTCAATGGCCCACTCACAGGGTGTCCAAACAACAGCTCAAAGGGACTGAGACCAACCCCTTTCTGTTGCACCTCCCTGTAGGCAAACAGTAGGCATGGGAGGAGAACATCCCATCTCCTCCTGAGTTTCTCTGACAACCCATTTATCATGCCCTTCAGGGTTTTGTTGAATCTCTCAACTAGACTATTTGCTTGTGGGTGCTAGGGAGTGGTGAACTTGGAGTTGACTCCACACTCATCCCACATAGTAGTCAGATAGCTGGACAGAAAGTTCGTGCCCCTATCTTACACCACCTCTTTCTGAAAACCTATTCTGGTAAACACACCAAGCAGTGATCTAGCTACTGCAGGAGTATTAACGGTTCTAAGAGGGATTGTTTCAGGGTTCCTAGTGGCAAGGTGAACTACCACTAAGATATACCAATTCCCTGATGCAGTAGGTGGGTCCAGGAGACCAACAATGTCCATCCCCACCCTTTCAAAAGGAACCCAACCAATGGTAGTGGTATTAGGGGAGCCTTTGTCTTCCCCTTTGCCTTGCTAGTGGCCTGACAGGTGTCACAGGAGCCACAAAACTCCTTTACCTTTTCAGACATAGGGGGCCAGTAGAAATGGTTCACCAACCAGTTCCATGTCTTTGTCTGTCCCAAATGTCCTGCCAGGGGGATATCATGACCCAAAGTCAGGATGAACTCACTGTACCTCTGGGGCATCACCAACCACCTGGCGGTCCCCTCCTCGTGGTTTCTGACCTCAGTATAAAGCAGTCCATCTTCCCAGTAGATTTTGTGAAACTCATTGTCAATCCCCTCCTCTTGCAAGGATGAGACAGTCCCTCTGACTCTTACTGAACTCCTCTCTGAAGTGGCCACCTGCTCCTGTCAGTTCTGCCAAATCTGAAAGATCTGGCAGAGATAGAGTCCCTCCCTCAGAGGCCAGATCCTCCCTGTCAGGGTTAGATTCTTCCTGCACCTCTGGAGTTCCCTGGCCTGGCTCACCAGGCCCAGTACCGTTGTCCTTGGATGCTTGGCCCTTTGTTCCAGGGCCCAAGTGCTCAGCCCCTCCCTTCTGGTTAGTCTGTGACCTAGTCACAACACATACCCACTCAGGGAGCTCCAATATTTTCATAAAGAGTCCTCTCTCCACCTCTAACTACTCAGAGGCTTCAAGATCATTTCCCAGTTAACACTGGACTGGGAGCACCTTAGACACAGTTACCTTCATAGGGCCTGCCACACCTCCCCATTCCAAATCAACCACAGCCATTGGATGGAGTTTGGTAGTGCTGTCTGCATAAGTGAAACTCATCAGGCAGCAACCTTCCTGGAGGCACCAGCTCATCCAGGACCATAGTTACACTAGCCCCTGTGTCTCTGATAGTCTTAACCTCAGTCCCATTCACTTTTGGCCTCTGCCTGTACTTGTCCATGTTTGGAGGTAGGGCAGCAAGGGTTGCAATATTCACCCCACCCAGGGACACTAAGGTTGCTTCCACCACCTGACTACCCCTCTCTGGGGCACCACTCTCCACCCCTACACTTACACCGGAAACCCTATGGATGGCCTTTAGGGGGGAGCTTCTTGGTACACAGCATCTCCCTTTTTGTGCCCTGGTTCGTTACAGTCAAAGCACTTACCCACCCTTGAGAGATCAAAGGACCTACCATTCTTTCCCTGATACCCCCTTCCTTTGAATTTGGGTTGGCTTGCCCCCCCTCCTTGTGCAGGTTTTTGTGGGTGTTTTTTTTTCTGGCTTTGACCTTCTTTTCCTTGAGCTTTCCCTTGGGGAGGGACCTTCCCTCCTTTCTTTTGGTCACCCCCTTGTTGCTAAATGGAAACCCGGGTTCTCATCCACTCATCAGCTGCTTCCCCAGCTCTCTGGGGTATGTCAACTTAGAGTCCACTAGATACTGGTGTAACTTCTCTTCTGCACAATAAGTCAAAATATGTTCCTTCAAAAACAAATTTCCAATCCCTCATATGTGTGAACTTGTTACCAACAATCCAGCCTTCCAGTGCTTTCACTGAAACGTCCACAAAGTCTTTGAACTCAATTTCTGGGTGCCTCTAAACTTCACCCTGTACTGCTCTGTTATCAGACCAAATCTCTTGACTAAGCATGCCTTGCTATTGCTAAACTCACATATATGAATTGATGTGTTCTCGTTTTTAATGTATTGTGCTTTTATGATTTAACATTTGTAAATCGAATAAAGTGTATTTTGATTTGATTTGATTTGACTAAGCATGCCTTCATCTGCTGGTATGATTCTGCATCCTCCCCCTCAGGGTCAGGAGCCTATCCCTGCCAGCTACTGGAATCAACTCCCACACGAGTGCAGCCCAATACGTAGGGGCATATTTACAATAACTGGCGCATCCCTGCAAATGAGCAGGGATGCGCCAATTATTGTGCGCCACAGCTCCGCCTTCATGGATGCGCCGCATTTACAATGCGGCGCACCATGGTGCAAAAACGGCACAGATGCATGACGAATCTGTGCCGTAAAAGTGATGCATTGCTGGAGTTGCGACACAGCTCCAGCAATGCTCTCGGGGCCCTATCTAGTTAATGCTGTGTCAATCCTTACACCTGCTTCAGGCAGGCGCAGGGTTTTGACGCAGCATGGGCCTAAAAGTGACTGAGTGAAATCTTGTAGATTTCACTCAGCCACTTTTAGGAGGCGTTCCTGCACCGGAACGCCCCCCCTGCACAGGAACGCCTACATGTGGCGCAGGGCGTCACGTTGTATGTACCCCCGCACCATGGAGCAGGATTTGCGCCGCCGCTGCGTCACAAAAGTGACGCAACTGCGGCGTAAATGAGGCGCAAGGGGCTTGTAAATCTGCCCCTTAGAGTGGACCCTACTGATTTTATGGGCCCTCTCAAAGGTTACTAGCCACTTGTCAATGTCATCCCCCTTGGGGTACTTGGGCACTATACTCTTGGGAAGTTTGTGATTAAGACCACCACCCCTGGACGTCTCAAAATCTTAATTATTTTCACTGCCACCATGTCTTTTAAACGCCTTCTCCGTCTCCCACCTCTTCTCAGCCAATTCCAGTTTCCTCTGCTCCAAAGCTAATTGAGCCTCAAGCTGTCTCTCTGCAAGGGACAGTGGTGTTTCCTGAGTAAGGGACCCTCCCCCTCCCATCATCTGGAATCATATGGCTAACACTAGCTAAAATGCAAGAGGCACCATCCTCACCCTCCTCTTGGGTGAGGTTGGGGGAAACACCCTCCACCCCCCCTTGAATCTCCTGTTACTCCAGCCCAGGCCTTTAGGGACTTAAGCAACCCTGCCTTCCTAAGCTTGTGGGCAGCAGGCAGCCCCCGCAGCCTACATTGTACCCTAAGATCATCCTTCCTGAACTGGGACAGTTTAGCCAGGTCCAGCTCCATGGTTCCCTAGTTTTGGGTCACAACCACTACACAGACTTAGAACAATTTAGAAAAATCAAAACAATAGATTAAAAACAGTTTTAGTCAAAATTCCAAATATCAAACTCAAATGTTTTGTTCTAAGGCAATTTAGAGGATTTTTAAAATCTTAATTCATTGTACTGAAAGGTGTACTTTTTAAACACAAGTCCTCATCCACACTGCAGACCACCAAATGTTGGAAAGTGGATTATTAGTAGGGGCAAATATATATCCGCCGCTGGCAATAAGGCCACTGACACAGTACAGGGCTCAGAATAGGTCTTAAAAAATGATCCCCATGCTCAACCCTTGGTAACTTGGCTGTGAGTGGGCAGGCTTAATTTCAAAGACAGGTATGTAAAGCAGTTAAAAATATCAATGCAGTAAATAATTAAGACGCAATGTACAATAAAAATCCAACACCAATTTATAAAAATAGGACATATTTTTATCTTTAAAATGACACCAAAACGACAAAAATCCAAAGTAGGGAACCGGATATATGAAGTTTCAAAGATTTAGCATTCTCTAGCACATAGAAACCTATATCAATCAATCAGGGAATTATTAAGCGCCCTACTCAACCGTGAGGGTTTCAAGGTGCTGGCGAAGGGGGAGAGCAGCTCTAGTCAGTGGAAGAGACAGGTCTTGAGGGTCTTCCTGACGATGTGCAGGGTGGGGGCGTGTCTGAAGTTGATCGGCAGCTCGTTCCAGGTCTTGGCCGCGATATGGGAGAAGGTTCTTCCTTCTGCTCTTACTCTGTGGATGCACAAGGGTCCGGCAAGAGTGAGGTTGGCAGTTCAGAGGTTCCTCTTGGGTACGTGGAAGGAGATTCTGTTGTTGCGATATTGAGGTCCGGTGTTGTGGAGGCATTTGCAGGCATGGGTGAGTATCTTGAAAGTTACTCTCTTCTCTACGGGGAGCCAGTGGAGGTTACACAGGAGTTGGGTGATGTGTTCTTGTCGAAGGATGCTGAGGACAAGTCTGGCTGCGGTGTTCTGTATGGTCTGGAGTTTGAGGAGCAGAGACTTGTTGATCCAGGCGTAGAGGGAGTTTCCGTAGTCCAGTCTGCTGGTTATGAGTGAGTGGGTGACGGTCTTCCTTGATTCGGGGGGATCCATTTGAAGGTCTGCGGAGGGAGTTGAGGCAGGTGGAGGCAAGGGCGTTGACCTGTTGGGCCATGGAGAGGAGGAGAGGAAGGAGTCGAGTACAATGCCGAGGTTTTGGGCGTGGTCTGTAGGGGTGAGAGACTGGTGAGGGTGGTGGGCCACCATGTGTTGTCCCATGCAGAGGGGGTGGGTCCGAGGACAAGGACCTCTGTTTTCTCCGAGTTGAGCTTCCAAGAGGAAGGGTGGCAGTCTGATTCTTTGGGGTCTGCCGGAGAGCAAGGACTGAAGCCAGTCGAGGACAGTTCCCTGTATGTCGGCATTGTGGAGCCTTTTGCTGAGTATGCGGTGGGAGACGCTGCAGTGAGGTCAAGTAGGATCAGGTCTGCGGTGTGTCCTTGGTCGAGGAGGGTGCGGATGTCATCTGTGGCGGCGAGTAGAGTGGTCTCGGTGCTCTGGTTGCTGTGGAATCCAGATTGGGAGGGGTCGAGGATGGAGTTTTTTTTGAAGAATTTTGTTAGTTGGGCGTTGACATTCTTCTCTGTGACTTTGGCAGCGAAGGGGAGGAGGGAGATGGGCCGGTAGTTTTTAAGGTCCGTGGTGTCTGCTATGGGATTCTTGAGTAGGGGGTCTGACCTCAGCACGTTTCCAATCATTGAGAAAGATGCCGGTTTCGAAGGTGGCATTGATGGTGCGTCGCTGTTGCAGAACGATGGCGGCGGCTCTGTGGAAGACGTGCGGGGGCAGGGGTCCGTGGGGGCTCCTGAGTGGATGCTTTTCATGGTCGATGCGGTGTGTTCGGTGGTGACTGGGGTCCAGTAGGAGATGGTGGACTGGCCGGCGTTGCTGGAGGAGGGAGTGATTTCGGAGTCAGCTGTCTGGTTGTTGAAGATGTTGTAAAAGCCGTTGATTTTCAGATGGAAGTAGGCGCCGAGCTTGTTGTAGAGGTCCTGGGAGGTGGTGATGTCCTTGGATTCACTGGGGGGTTTGGTGAATTCCTGGCTGACACTGAAGAGTTCTTTGGAATTGCTGCAGTTGGCGAGGATCTGTCATGGAGTTCTTTTTGGCGGTGCGATCATATGAGGTTTTGCTGTTTCTCCAGTTCTTCTCAAGATGTCTGCAGGTGCATCTGGATTCTTGGAGGTTGGCGGTGAACCAGGCGACCTTCCTGGGGCGCTGTTTGTCAGGGTTGCGTCGGGGTACGAGCTCGTCTGTGTAGTTGGTGGTCCATCTGTGGAGTTCTTTGGCTGCCAGGTTGGCGTCGGTAGAGGTGGTGGGGGTATCGTGGTTGAGGGCGGAGTTGAGTTGCTCCTCTGTGACTTTGCTCCAGTTTCTTCGTGGAGGGCAGGGTGCAAGTTTGGGCGGCGTGGGTTTGTTGATGTGGTAGTATACACAGTGGTGGTCTGTCCATGGTGGTTGTGTGGTGTGGCTGAAGCGGATGTTGTTCCCATCTGCGAAAATGGGGTTGAGGGTGTGTCCTGCTTGGTGGGTAGGGACAGTGACAAGCTGTTTCAGTCCGATGTTGGTGAAGGTTGGCCAGTAGGGCGGTGGAGTTTGGGTCGCTGGGTTTGTCGAGGTAGAAGTTTAGGTCTCCGATGAGCATGTAGTCGATGAAGGCGATGGCTTGGGGTGCGATGACAGGTCGGCGATGGTTGTGGTGAACGAAGTGCGAGGTCCTGGGGTTTGTATGTGAGGGTGCAGCGCAGCATGGTTCTAGGGCTGGTCTGGATGTGGAAGTGTAGGTGTTCTGTGGAGGAGGAGGGGTCGCTCGTGGTGGAGGTGGAGAGTTGGAGGGTGCTCTTGTGTGCAATGGCAAGTCCTCCCCCTGGTAGATCCTTCCTCTGGATCTTGTATCCAATTCAGGGATGGCAGTGGCGATGTCAGGGCCGGAAGAGGCATTGGTCCAGGTTTCTGTGAAGAAGGCGATGTCTGGCAAGAGGGTGTCGAGGAGGTCCCAGTTCTCTACAGCATGTTTGTGCAGGGAGCACAGATTGAAGAGGATGCACTTCAGGGCTTCGGTGGTGTTGGTTTCCGACATGGGGGCGGTGACCGTGGGGGTGCGGAAGGTGGTGAAGGTCTGGCGGCAGCGATGGCAGGAGACCTGGCCATGGGTGGTGTTCGGTGTGGACAGCTGGCAATTGTTGCTCCTTCTCCGGGGCTGAGTGCGAGGAGGGCAGCTCTGTCGTAGTGGTGGGAGGTCGGAGATCCAGCGTCCCTGTCACTGGTCGTGGTCGGGTCACAGTTGGGCGCAAACGGGCTTGCCTTTGGCGCGCCAGCGACCCGCCCACTACGCGCTGCCACCAGCGGCCGCCATTAATTACAGAAGGGGGAGGGAGGGAAGCGCAGCCAGGAGGCGGGAGCAGGAAAGCCGGCAGGGGAGAGGGGCTGCGGGGGCAGAAGCCTCAGGCGGGAAAACCAGGCACGGACGTCACAACAGGATAACCAGAAAGAACAAAAAAAGAAAAACAGGCAAAGAGGCACAATCAAAAAGCACATTAACAACACACCAGGGCACAGTAATGACAAGACATCGACAAGGATAGCAAACAATAGGCACAAGCCTAGAGGCAGGCAGATGCCTCAAACACCCACTGGCATAGGTGATGTGGGGTCAGCGGCGGCGGCTCAACAGCAGAGCTGCTGGGGGAGAGAGCAGGTTTGTGGCTAGGAGGTCAGGTGTCTTGCTTGCGCTCCCTTGCAGCGGGTGCCATTAAATAGGGAAGGGGGAGGGAGGGAAGCACAGCTGGGAGGTGGGAGCGGGAAAACCGGCAGGGGCAGTAGGAGTGGGCGGGAAAACCAGGCACGGAGGACACAACAGGATAACAGGAAAGAACAGAAAAAGAAAAACAGGCAAAAAGGCACAATCGAAAAGCACAATAACAACTCACCAGGGCACAGTAATGACAAGACACGGACAAGGATAGCACAAAATGGGCACAAGTAGAGAGGAAGGCAGAAGCCTCGAACACCCACTGGCAGAGGTGACGCGAGGTCAGCGGCAGCGGCTCAACAGCAGAGCTGTTGGAGGAGAGAGCAGGTCCCTGGTCAGGTGTTTTACTCGCGCTCCCTCGCAGTGGCCTCCATTAACTAGGAAAGGGGGAGGGAGGAAAGCGTAGCTGGGAGGCGGGAGCGGGAAAACCGGCAGGGGTAAGGGGCCGCGGGGGCAGCAGTGGTGGGCGGGAAAACCGTGCTCGGAGGACACAACGAGACACCAGGAAAGAACAGAAAAAGAAAAACATGCAGAGGCACAATCGAAAAGCACAATAACAAGACACCAGGGCACAGTAATGACAAGACAAGGGCAAGGATAGCACAAAATGGGCACAAGCAGAGAGGCAGGCAGAGGCCTCGAACACCCACTGGCAGAGGTGACGTGGGATCAATGGCGGCAGCTCAACTGCGGAGCTGCTGGGGGAGAAAGCAGGTCCCTGGCTAGCAGGTATGGAGCCTTATCGGGACATCTGGTAGCGATAGACCGGGTCAAAGTCAAAGTTTCAGGCCGATCGCAATGGAGCTCTGGGCAGCTACCCCTCGCAGTAGGTCTCGTTCAAAGTTTTTTCCTTCTGACTTAGAAACTTTTCTGGAGCTTTTTCTCGAGGGTCCCTCGATGCTCTTCGCCAGGCCGGATTCGGTGAGGGTTCACCCGCCTCGGATTTCCCCCACTCCTGGTCAAACTCTGGAAGTAGGACCTATGGAGCTTTTCAGCGGTACAAACCTGAACGGCAGGCCGACTTGCGGTTGAATGCAGGCGGCTTGGCCGACCAGGTTGAGTTGGTCCAATTATGGAGTTTTTTTCCAAAGTTGCTCCAAAGTTCTTCAAACTTCTGGAACTTCTTGAAGTTCCCCAAAGTGTCCCAAAGTGTCTCAAACTCACTTCAAGGGTCTGGAATCTCCAAGATGGTCCTTGAAAGTTGAGGCCTTCAGTTCCCACAATCCACTTGTGCAAAACCCTTACAAATCCACTGGTAGTTCTCCAGGTTGAGGATTCTTGGTGGTGATGTTCCAGGTGAGCTCTGTTAACCTGTAGTTTGCAGGGAGTCTACTCTTTAGTTCTTTTACAGCAAGGTAGTCCACATGGCTGTAGTTCTAGATGGTGCACAAGGTGCAATCAGCATGGCCCATCTTGATTTCTTAAATTTCAAGCAGCAGATCTGAGAGGCTCTGCCCCTTTCAGATACGTATTCGAAGTTCTCTGGGCCAGGCAGGAGGTCACTCTTGTCCAATGAGGTGTAGGGTACCGCTCCAAGGTATGACCACTTCCTGCAGAGTGTGGCACTATTTTGTCCCAGAGTGCACCAATTATTCCAAATTTGTAATGGCTGATTTTCCAGCAGGGATAGAGAAGAGCTGGCTAAACACACCCCTATAATGGCTATTCTCCAAAGCCTCTCACCCTTGCATCTGCTCATCCTATCCTTAAGCCTAGCATCTGGCTGGGCTCAAAAGAGTATAGTTGTAAATGACACTGGTGCCTTACCCTTCCCTTGAAGTCCATTGTTTATGACCCTCCCCCTGCTCTGGCATTCCTGTGTAACAAAACACTGCCATACCATCAGAGCTGTTTAACCCCAGGGGCTCTTTATCACCTCTTCAAAGGAGCCTGGCTAATCCACTTTACTATGACCAATCAAGACAGACCACTGGAAGGCTGAATCTGGGCTTACAAACAAGAACGTCTTATAACTTCTTGTCTGTACATTTTAGGAAACTTTCAACGATATCAAATTATTGGATTTAATAATACCATTCTGGGTAGTCTTTGAAAGGCATTTTTAGCCTTCTCCTGTCAATAGTTCGTAGTTAATAACATCCTGACATGTTAACCTATGTGGCAGGGGATTTGCAATGGGAAAAATTACTTGGGCCATTTTTCAAGCACCAGGGCTTATAAAAACAAATGTTATACATGCTCTGCAGATATCTTCAGGACCCCTACACTTGGAACACGTAGAGGAGACTTTAGGGGTTCTGAAAATGCAAATATATATTGCAGATCCTCCCTACACAGTGCTCCTAGCATCAAAGTCGATATTAGGCAGCACTTTATCACAATGTGGGCAATGAAATGTGCAATTTTACTTAAACCCAGGGCATATAAAACTCATGTTATAAGGGTCCTCCTTATAAATACCTGACTCCCTAGCCTTGGGACACCTAGGGGAGACCCTGGTGGTACCATATATGCCCAAACATTGTAGCTTATCCATTTTCAGTGCCCCAAATACGAAAGTCGAGTTTGGCCATAATTTACTTTTTTTAAAGCAGTCCTTCAATACAGGGCTACTTTTAACCTGACCTCAGGCCTGCAGTGCATACATGCAAGTGCAGAAAGGGCTTCTGGCCTCTAAACTGCCATGCCCTATTATATACTAGGGACTGGGAGGTAGTTTCATTCCCCCTGCCCTGTATGGATTAGGGTCTAATAGGGTAGGTCATGCCAATCACAGGGGTCCCTCAACCCATAGTGTACCCTAGTGTATGTAGGTGTTTTCACTGTATTCTAAGTGTGTCTCTGTCAGCATAGCACGGGCCCTGGGCCTGGTTAAGCAGCAGGGGCCAGGGTCAGTCAGAGTCAGTTACCACAGTACTAGTCTGCAAAATGTTGGGGGGTAACCGGGGCACAGGAAGACTTTCCAACACACAGATAAAGAATCCTGCTTTTGTGTAATGAACTCTAGCCTACAATGAATGTCTCTGATCTGCTAATGACTTCCTTTCAGGGAAACATAGTCCTGAATGTCTGAAGTCACCCCTTTCTTTGCTGAAAAGGTACTTACAATGACCCACCTTTAATATTGTCTGTAGACAGCCTTTACAACGCTGTCTTTACAATGACATACCTTTACTACACATGCCTTTACCATGAATTATGCCTTTACCATGCATGTATATTTTATGAGAGGTAAGCATATTAAAGGTATGTGTATATATACATACACACACACACACATACACACACCCACTGCAACTAGTGGCAACTGCCGCTAGGTAATATATATATATATATATATATATATATATATATATATATATATATATATTGTCAACGCCAGGTCCCACGATCCTTGGGACTCGTCTTCAAATAAAGAGCACTCAGAGCCAATATAGCGTGGTTTCGCCCAGTTATTTAATAACAGAAACTTCTTGCAGTTATAAAAGGTCACAAACGCGTTTCGGCGTTGCCGCCTTCCTCAGTGTAAACCTGCACTTTGTTTGTTTGTGATTTAAATAAAATTCATAATGACAACCTGTCACGTGTTCTAAAACAATAAACATAAAAAACGGCACAAAACTTGTAATTTCTGCATTACTCATGGCGGCCATCTTATAGTGGGTTCACAATCATTACTATCTCATTTGTTATCATGATATATGACAATTTCATGCACATAATTCATATGGTGTTGATAATTCATTCATTAAATCCAACAGATGTGTGTATATACATGTAGATTATATTGTCAGACATCTTTGTGCACGCCTATTTTCCCAGTGCCGTTCATTCGCAGAGCCCATGATGATCCCATCATCGGCCCTGTCGAATGGTTCACATTACTTTTTTTGGGGGAATATTGGGAACAATTGTATTTTTCCAATCGAGTATAATTAAGCCCTGAATGGGCAATTCATTATCGATCCTGTTACATATTCACAGGTTATATTATTTTCATTGTTCCTATTCCTTAAGGGTTTGGGCAGATTAAATTTTCTTTTTCGTTTTTATTTTGTGTACATATTTCCATCTTTGACCTCCATTTGTTCTCTCAGTTCATATAGTTTCATATGGGGACCTGGATGGGGATGTTTTAGATGTGTGTCCACATCTCTCCCTCATTGTTCATCCCACCGGGGGTCTTGGTTTGGAGCTGTATGATGAACCTTGATTCTAGGGTTCTCAACTTTTTTACCCAATTCCCCCCTCTCTCTGTTCTGACTAGTTGGTCCAATATGAAGTATGTCAGTAGGTTGCTATTGCTGCCATGCATTTGTTCAAAATGGCGAGCTACAGGATAGCTTGGGTCTTTCGAGGTGATAGCCCTCATGTGGGCTATCACCTCGAAAGAACCCTAGATTCAAGGTTCATCATACAGCTCCAAACCAAGAGGGTACAGAGTACAGTAAGCTTACAGTAAGCTTACCGTAAGCTTACTGTACTCTGTACGGTGCGCGTACCCTCGCGATTTTGTGGGGCCCCCTGAGCAGGCCTAGGGAGTCAATGTGCTTCTACTCTGCCCCCTTTGCGTGTTTTGCACCTTTGTTTCACTGCTTTCTTGTGCCTTGGTTCTACCGAGGCACAAGATGGCTGCCAACACTTCCTGGTTTGGAGTGTTGACAGACAGTGGCAGCCAATCAGCATGCATTTCACAGGAAAGCAGCATGCTCATTGGCTGTCAACACTTCTAACCAGGAAGTGTTGGCATTCATCTTGTGCTAGGCAGACCGAGACACAAAAGAAGCAGAGCTCACAGCCCACACAGCTCTCACAGCTCACACAGCTCTCACAGCCCACACAGCTCTCACAGCCCACACAGCTCTCACAGCCAACACAGCTCTCACAGCCCACACAGCTCTCACAGCCCTCACAGCCCTCACAGCCCACACAACCCTCACAGCCCTCACAGCCCACACAGCTCTCACAGCCCACACAGCTCTCACAGCTCAAACAGCCCACACAGTTCTCACAGTCCACACAGCTCTCACAGCCCACACAGCTCTCACAGCTCTCACAGCCCACACAGCCCACACAGCTCTCACAGCCCACACAGCTCTCACAGGCCACACAGCTCTCACAGCCCACACAGCCCTCTCAGCTCACACAGCCCTCACAGCCCACATAGCTCGCACAGCCCACACAGCTCTCACAGCCCTCACATCCCTCACAGCCCACACAGCTCACATCCCACACAGCTCTCACAGCTCTCACAGCCCATACAGCTCTCAGAGCCCACACAGCTCTCACAGCCCACGCAGCTCTCACAGCCCACACAGCTCTCACAGGCCTCACAGCCCTCACAGCCCACACTCTCACAGCCCACACAGCTCTCACAGCTCTCACCGCCCACACAGCCCACACTCCCACAGCACACACAGCTCTCACAGCCCACACAGCTCTCACAGCTCTCACAGCTCTCACAGCCCATACAGCTCTCACAGCTCTGAGGAAAATGAAATGTTGCCTGACCAAGATGCCCCCTACGTGTATCCTATGTTACATGTGTGTTACATATATGTGCATGTCACCCATGCTTATTTTCCCTTAAGTGGCCTGAATCACAAGGCCTCTGCAATCACGTCCTGCATTAAGGTGCCTGTCATCAAGTTTCCCAAACGTTAAGCTAACATAAAGGCCCATGTATTTGCATTGTGCACTTTTAAATAAATCACGACAAACCCTTTTTGTGGCTCAGTCTGAACCACTTTCTGAAATAAGGGTTTTTCATGACTCCTGACACACTGAAGGCTGCAGTTATGTATCTCTGACCTCGCATGCTTCTAGCTCAGCCGAAAGAAACCCAGCAAGGGTTGCCAAGATATTATTATGAATAACAGTTATCTGCCTGCTGTACAGAGTCACATTCCTGCCCAGTGAGGAGGGTAAACAGAACCCGTCTGTAAAGATAGGGCCTAGCTTTCCTGTCTCCGTTTAGATGAAATCACAGTGCTTGCATCCATAGAAAGCTCACAGCCCCAGGCAATGAACGAAGAAATATATGCTTTTTCTGATTCCTAGTGACGAGCAACCTTTACTTCAGATAATACATCCCCGACTCTAGATATCTCTAGATATCAGATAGTACAAGACGTGCTGGTCGCCCTGACACTGAAGGTTTCTCTACTAGACTTAAAGTCAGCTCTCCTCCCAGTTACACGTCAATTGCACTTCATGACCAAGTTGCACACAAGTAGGGCAAAGTTCCAGCTGGTCATGCAAACTCCTCCTCTGTGTACCACCCACCTATGACACCTACCTATCACCTACCTATGACTCATAAAGTGTACACCCACATGTACGCCCACATGCTCTTATCTGTTTCTTTCTCTGCTCTGCGTTCCTTCCTACGCCCTATGTACAAGACAAAATGTATATATGTTGTTCATTTGTTATTAAATGTTAGAAGACCCTTCCTGAACCTCAGTGGTGATGGAACAGATTCTCCCTTAACTCGAGTTATTGGAATAAAGCCCTTTTAACTTGGACACCACGGACTCTCTGCCTCTCATTTGATACATGCTAATTGTTAAGCCTAGAAATTATGCCAGGGTAATTATTTTATTTACCACATTAATTTGGCGCCCGAATAGGGACTATCCCTTTCCCCACGCGCCGGCGACGTAGGTCCAGCTTTTGCTCCCTTCTACAGCCGTGACGGACTCCGAAGTGCACGCAGCGGGATTTCCTGCTTACTCCCTCAGGCCCACGGAGGAGACGGACTGCGACCAGGCGTCCACACGAGGCGGTGAGGATCGCGGATCATCCCAACCAGAGCCCAATCCGTGAGAGAGCAAGGTCCGAGGTTTCCAGAGGTCCACCCGTTCCGAGGCGCATGCGTAGACGTGGACGTAGATGCGTAGAAGTCCGAGGCCTTCAAGTTTCAAGTCCTGCTTCCCGGTGAGTACCACTATGGGGAATGCATAAAGTTTCAAGACGGGTTCATTTTATATGAAAACGGTCAAGATGGGTCCACGTTATTCGTGGAAATGGTCAAGACGGATCCACGGTTAAACGTGGAAACGGTAAAGACGTGTCTCATTTTTTAGACCGATATGGTTGTACTGTATTCCAGTGCATAAAGTTTTTCAAGTACATGTTTAGCTCTCTGTATCAGTTTAGGTTGTAACTGTTTTAGTGTTTAATATTTGTTTGTGTGTGAATGATTGTTGATTGTTTCAGTCTATTTTGTGAATATTGGTTTCAACATGCCACTGTTTTCAAAATTGCGTCAGATAGGGACCAGAAAAGGCATACTAGAAGAGTCAGTTAACATCCCGCCTAGAGACACACCTGGTCATTATATGTATAATAAGCATGGACTAGACGCCATTTTTTTTTTTAGACTTATGGGTAGAGTACACCAAGGACCTGGAGGAAAAGTATAGATGGCCTATCTCAGGAACATGGGATTCAGAATGCATTATGAGAGTAGAGGAATCGCTATGGAAAAAGAAATCAAGACCCTCTCAGAAAGATGCCATTGAATTGTGGCGCAAAGAGTCACATAGGAGAATAGAGAAAGAATTTAATAAAGTAGAGAGAACTAAACAAGCAGCGGAAAAAGCGAAAGAAAAAGAACTAGCTAGAGTGACCTCCTCAGAAACACCCAGTAGGTCGCGAACGCCACCACCTGTACCCTTTAGAGTATGTAGAAAGAAGCTGACAGCATCAGAGTTCCTTGTAAATAGCTCCTTGTAAATATGGTTTATGAGGAGCATGTCATTATTATAACTTGTTGAGTTTCTTGTGAATATGGCTTGTGAATAGCGCCATGTGGTTATGGTTTGTGCAGAGCTTGTTATCATTACGTTAGGCAGGAGAGAGCTGGATCTCTTTCAAGTGCTTGGTGAAAACGTTTTGAAGATGTGCGTACGTGTTATGTGATAACGTGGAGAGATGAGTTCATGACTTTCCCATGTACTGCAGTCATTGGGGAAAGATTGTACTTCAGCTGCCAAAGAGTTGGTGTCTTGTATAGAGAGGGCAGTATTTGTTTTAACATGCTGTTTAACAAGGTGTTGAAGGATTTTGGCGTTTTTTGGTGTTGGGGGGGGCGTGTTTTTGAGCGGAAATTCGTACCCGTTCCAGTGGAGGGATTTGGTTGCTTTTTGGTGAGGATTTAGGGAATCGCTTGGACTACTGTGATGCCAAATTCGAAAAGGATCTGAGCTGTGAAAGTGGTAGAAAAAGCATGTTTTGTGCGGAGGTGCGATTTGCCATGTTATCCAATGGGCGTTTTTCTGAAAATTGAGAAATTATTTTGGGGGTGTTCCAGGTGCGCTAGGGGCCCGGGGGTTGGATCAGCGGTAGAGGAGGTGGATGGCCAGATGTGCTGAATTTTGGGGATTTTTGGCTTGGGCGAAAGGGTGTGTTTGGCTAATGTGTATTTTTGGAAAATGGAGCTGTTTTGATTTGTGCGTGCTTTTAGGCCGAGATTTCGTGGTGTGCTAAATAGTTCTTAACTGAGTCTGCGGGATCGGCTGAAACTTGGGAGTGTCTAGTTTTGCGGCAAAGTAGTTTGAAGGAAATTGGTGGAGGGAAAGGTGTCTTTTTGGCATAGTTTGGAAGTGCGTTTTGGCACGATTTCATGGCTGTGTAGCTCACATGCATGGTTATGTGAGCTGACACTAAAAGTCAGTGAGTATTTAGTTGATTGATGGTTTGATTTTTTTCTTTTTCATTGGTTGCTGGGTCTGCCTATGTGCTTTGTCAGTTTGCTGACTGAATGGTAACATCTTGCATGGAGAGTAAAACAGACCCATCATAGAATGTGCTTTTAATTAGTGTAATGCAACCGTGTGTTTTTTTTAAATTAAAATTTGTTCTACAAAATATACATTATTATTTTTTCCCAATGCAAGCTGCCCTTTAGTATAGCGTGTGACAGTTAATCCACTCAATTAGACAACATGTTTTTTTTAACATCAATTAGAAAACATGGTTCTTTGAAAAATAATGAATCTGGCCCTTTTAATAGGTAGAATAGAAGAGCTTGCACACTTAATTATGAAAATGTTGGTTCTGCAATGCAAAATTATGGACATGTTATTTTCAAAAAGTAAAATGTGACGTGTTTCCATGCCATGTTGTTCTGTTTCTTTTTTTCCTTTGCAGCTAGTAACAATATTTTATGATATAATTATTTTAAAATGCTAGCATGTGTCTAGGTTATGAAAAAAAAGAAATAAAATATGTCCTTATTAATTACTGATTTTAGGATGCCTGGGTACAGATATGTTTTGAATTACAGAGAATGTGTTTTTCGGCCTTGAAGTGGCTCAGACTGGTTCAGTGGCCTGACTCCCGGGGAAAGATATTTTGTGAAGGGAGGGCTTTTCCCTCTTGGAGCACCGAGCAGTGCCTGTCTTGTTATTATTGGCCATTCCCCAATTCTCTTCCGCGGACAGTTATTGGCAGTCCTCCAACTGACTCAGGCTTCCTTCGCATGCAGATAAAGAATGCTTGCAATTTGACTAAGGTCTCTCGTCAGTAACTTGGCAGCTGTTCTTAGCTCTCAGAGTTTTGAAAGGGTGGAGGAACCGCCCTGTGGGTGACATCATGGTGAAGGGGAAGGCAGTGTAGAGAAAAAACTTGATGAGCCGCAGAGAAATTGTTTATATAAAGGGGGGGTCAAGTTGCTCTTCCTTACAGCCAGCACTGAAAGCTTCATTGACTTCAGATAAAAGCATATTTCCCCTTCAAAGTTGAAATTCTGTGAAAAGCAAGTGGTGTACCTTGGACACTTACTTTCCATGGAGGGTATACAGCTAACACAAGCCTTTCATTCAGTTAATTTCTAGCCTTTCACAGCCCAAGACACAGAAAGCAGTACGGGCCTTCATTGGCCTCACTTCATACTATAGGCAATGGATTCCCCAGTATGCCTATCTAGCCAAACCACTCATACAATTGACAACACAGGACACAAGAACATACCTTGGCATTTGAGGAATTAATAAGAGCATTATGTCAAGCGCCAGTTTTAGCGACCACATGTTTTAGTGTACCACATGCAGTGGAAGTTCTCTTAAACAGGACACAGACACAACATTTGATATGAACTGACATTATTTCAACCACACATAGAGATCAGACGTTGTAATATTCTGAATCCTGCAACACTTTTGCCTTCAAGTACAGTAAATGCACCATCACATGACTGTGTGGAAGTAATGAATATAGTGACGAAACCAAGACAAGACCTGACAGATATTGCACTTCCAGACCCAGACTTAACGCTCTATGTAGACGGATCATGCATGAGAACAAGTGCAGGAGAATTAGTAGCAGCTTATGCTGTGACCACTGCTACTAAAGTCATAGAGACACAGAAAATAGACACACTATCGGCACAAGCAGCAGAGCTCATCGCTCTGACACAAGCCTGCATAAGAGCTAAGCACTTGAAAGTAAACATTTATACTGATTCACAATATGCCTTTGGCGTAGTTCATGATTTCGGGGTACTTTGGAGGGAAAGAGGTTTCTTGACCTCCCATGGGACCAAGATCCAGCACGGCCAGCTTATTCAAGCCTTGTTAGAAGCAATACATTTACCTACAGCCATTTCTATCCTGAAATGTAAAGCTCACACCAAAGTTACAGACACCATTTCCCAGGGTAATGACCTGGCAGACCGAACAGCTAAACTTACAGCCCAGACAGCCCAGACACCAACAGACACGACAAGGACAGAGGTACCATTACTGACAAAATGTATGACAGTCAGGGATCCCACTCAAGATGTACTCGACATACAGACACATGCCACTGCAGATGAGATAAAGAAATGGACTGAACAAGGAGGGGTCCAGACTGAACAAGGTTGGATGACTAAGGGAAAAGGTACATGGTTTCTTCCAGATTCTATGGTACAAGTAATCATAAACACAGCACATAGTCCAGCACACTTGGGAGAAAAGGCAATGATAGACAAGTATGATCTGTTGCCAGTTCAATCTAGGTAAAGGCATTCCGGTGGAACAAGGCGGATTTCATCCTCCTGACCACCCTTTTGAGGTCCTCCAGATGGATTACATCCAAATGGACAGATGTAGAGGTTACAAGTATGTCTTGGTAGTTGTGTGTGCACTATCTAGATGGACAGAAGCATATCCAGTTCCAGATTATACTGCTGTGACAACAGCCAGGCAATTAGTGTGCGAGTACTTCCCCAGGTATGGATTGCCTCGGGTCGTATATTCCGATAACGGTCAGCCATTCTCCTCTGAATTAATGAAACAAGTGTCTCTTCTGTTAGGATATACTTGGAAGTTCCATTGTGTAAGACACCCTGAAGCAGCAGGCCTTGTAGAAAGACATAATCAGATAATTAAAATAACTGATGTTGACAGTAACATGCTGACAGATTACCTGGCTTCCTTGATGTCTGCACTACTCTCTTGTCATTCACAGATTGCTGCCGCCTTCCCTGACAACACCCAGGTCAAGGAACACGCCATAGTCCCTGGGGACTTCGTTTGTGTCCAGAACTTTGATCGATCAAGCCCCCTTGAGCCACGTTGGAAGACGCCGAAGTTGGTGCTACTGACCACGAGGACCGCGCTGAAAGTCGAAGGACGCAAGGGAAACTTCACGCTCAACACTATAAAAGACACTTTGGACAATCTAATACAGATACTAAAAACATTACAAAAAATACAGACTTTGCGCCGCTTGCGCCGCTTTTACTAGAAAAGACTCCACAGCAGGAGTATAAATCTAAGTTAAGATCTAGTAGGTCAGACGTAGTTTAATCGTCTAAGTCCACTCGGTGGTGAATCGGTTAGACTAAGATTTATGACATGTATAAGATCACATACAAGAATAGTAAGAAAAGAAACATGAGAGAAAAATACTGCAAACTATTACGCAGTAGATGTATAGTTACTTTGATCATTCTTTTTATTCTGTGCATTGTTATAATCTGTGTCAGTTTAATACTACATGTTTTCTTTCCTCCTCTTGCCTCACATATACACTCTTCCAGTAACAGCACCATAGAGCATACGTTTAGTGACCTGCCACCTCATGAACTGTCATATCGACTTGCATTGCGTAACAATACTTTTATTCAAATGTTACACCATTCTCATCAGACCAGCAATGCGACTAATTGCTGGGTATGTGGCCAACTGCCACCTTATCAAAAGGCGAAGGGAGTTCTGCCCTTCTATCCTCTACCGTTCTCACACAATGGTTCATGTGGAGCATGGTTTGCCTTAATGACCTCAATAGATAGAAAGTACATAGCTTATCCAGGTGGCTGGATATATGGAAACCTGAATAAAGTAATGAATGAAGCATGTTTTCCAGACAAAGACGGATTTCCTCAAAGGAAGGGAACCGATGTAGAGAATGAAGAGTACGAGCAGGGAAATGCATCCGTTAATTTTATAATGTTAAATGTTCAGCCCAAGCAAAATACAGGTCCACCTTTTATTTCAGTTCTACCAGCAAAAGGTGATTTATGTGTTAATAAGAAAGGCTCAGTACATATGGGACACAGCGAGTGTAAAGTTGTAGTAGTGTTTAATGATGAAGGACTTTCTTCTTTCAAAACATCACGCCATACCTATTTCATTTGCGGTCAGACAGCCTATGTACATCTGCCCTTAGACTGGGGTGGGACTTGTTATATAGCATTCTTATTGCCACCTGTATTCTTGGCCCCATCCCATTATCATAGAGATTCACGACTAGAGCATGTTAGAGTAAGGAGAGAGACAGATGCCTCAGGGATTGATCAGACTGAAACAGCTTGGGAGCAATATTCAGATTTCAACAAAGGATTCTTCTTCTTCATAGGTCCCGTCCAAAACAGTAAACTGATACGCAAGTTAACAAGGACTCTTGAGGCAGTAGTGAATGTGACTGCATCTGCCCTGGCGAACTTGACCCAGGAGCAGTCTGCCATTAGACTTGTCGTTCTTCAAAATCGCCTCGTTCTAGACGTCATCTTGGCGGATAGGGGCGGAGCTTGTAGCGTGATCCGATCTAGTTGTTGCGTTTTCATCCCAAATAACGCGCCATCTGTGTATGCAGCGATAACAAGGCTCCACAAGATTGCTCATGACATACATCAAGACCCAGGCACATGGACTTGGTCCAGTTGGCTCTGGGGTGTGATATCTGCTTGGGGATGGAAAGTGTTGTCCTTCCTAGGAATGATCCTACTCATGATATTTGGTTGCTGTCTCTGTCTGCAGTGTGGCCCGACCATTTGCGGCCTGTGTGCAACTGCATGTGTTCCACATCCAAGTATACAAAGGGTTAAGGACGAACAAATGATGCTGTATGATCAACTATACGGTCTCATGAATATAGATGTATCCTGAAGGGTTACGTAGGGGACAAGGAGGGAATGAGGAAAATGAAATTTTGCCTGACCAAGATGCCCCCTACGTGTATCCTATGTTACATGTGTGTTACATATATGTGCATGTCACCCATGCTTATTTTCCCTTAAGTGGCCTGAATCACAAGGCCTCTGCAATCACGTCCTGCATTAAGGTGCCTGTCATCAAGTTTCCCAAACGTTAAGCTAACATAAAGGCCCATGTATTTGCATTGTGCACTTTTAAATAAATCACGACAAACCCTTTTTGTGGCTCAGTCTGAACCACTTTCTGAAATAAGGGTTTTTCATGACTCCTGACACACTGAAGGCTGCAGTTATGTATCTCTGACCTCGCATGCTTCTAGCTCAGCCGAAAGAAACCCAGCAAGGGTTGCCAAGATATTATTATGAATAACAGTTATCTGCCTGCTGTACAGAGTCACATTCCTGCCCAGTGAGGAGGGTAAACAGAACCCGTCTGTAAAGATAGGGCCTAGCTTTCCTGTCTCCGTTTAGATGAAATCACAGTGCTTGCATCCATAGAAAGCTCACAGCCCCAGGCAATGAACGAAGAAATATATGCTTTTTCTGATTCCTAGTGACGAGCAACCTTTACTTCAGATAATACATCCCCGACTCTAGATATCTCTAGATATCAGATAGTACAAGACGTGCTGGTCGCCCTGACACTGAAGGTTTCTCTACTAGACTTAAAGTCAGCTCTCCTCCCAGTTACACGTCAATTGCACGTCATGACCAAGTTGCACACAAGTAGGGCAAAGATCCAGCTGGTCATGCAAACTCCTCCTCTGTGTACCACCCACCTATGACACCTACCTATCACCTACCTATGACTCATAAAGTGTACACCCACATGTACGCCCACATGCTCTTATCTGTTTCTTTCTCTGCTCTGCGTTCCTTCCTACGCCCTATGTACAAGACAAAATGTATATATGTTGTTCATTTGTTATTAAATGTTAGAAGACCCTTCCTGAACCTCAGTGGTGATGGAACAGATTCTCCCTTAACTCGAGTTATTGGAATAAAGCCCTTTTAACTTGGACACCACGGACTCTCTGCCTCTCATTTGATACATGCTAATTGTTAAGCCTAGAAATTATGCCAGGGTAATTATTTTATTTACCACAGCTCTCACAGCTGTCACAGCCCATACAGCTCTCACAGCCCACACAGCTGTCACAGCCCACACAGCTCTCACAGCCCACACAGCTCCCACAGCCCACACAGGTCTCACAGCTCTCACAGCCCACACAGCCCACACTCTCACTGCCCGCACAGCTCTCACAGCCCGCACAGCTCTCACAGCCCACACAGCTCTCACAGCTCTCACAGCCCACACAGCCCACACAGCTCTCACAGCCCACACAGCTCTCACAGCTCACACAGCCCTCACATCCCACACAGCTCACATCCCACACAGCTCTCACAGCCCACACAACTCTCACAGCTCTCACAGCCCACACAGCCCACACAGCTCTCACAGCCCACACAGCTCTCACAGATCACACAGCCCTCACAGCCCACACAGCTCTCACAGCCCACACAGCCCACACAGCTCTCACAGCCCACACAGCTCTCACAGCCCACACAGCCCTCACAGCTCACACAGCCCTCACAGCCCACGCAGCTCACATCCCACAGAGCTCTCACAGCTCTCACAGCCCATACAGCTGTCACAGCCCATACAGCTCTCACAGCACACACAGCTCTCACAGCCCACACAGCTCTCACAGGCCTCACAGCCCTCACAGCCCACACAGCCCTCACAGCCCTCATAGCCCTCACAGCCCACACAGCTCTCACAGCCCACACAGCTCTCACAGCCCACACAGCCCACGCAGCTCACACAGCTCTCACAGCTCACACAGCCCTCACAGCCCTCACAGCTCACACCCCACACAGCTCTCACAGCCCATACAGCTCTCACAGCCCACACAACTCTCACAGCCGACACAGCTCTCACAGCCCACACAGCTCTCACAGGCCTCACAGCCCTCACAGCCCACACAGCTCTCACAGCCCACACAGCTCTCACAGCCCACACAGCTCTCACAGCCCACACAGCTCTCACAGCTCTCACAGCCCACACAGCTCTCACAGCCCACACAGCTCTCACAGCCCACACAGCTCTCACAGCTCTCACAGCTCTCACAGCCCACACAGCTCTCACAGCCCACACAGCTCTCACAGGCCTCACAGCCCTCACAACCCACACAGCCCTCACAGCCCTCACAGCCCACACAGCTCTCACAGCCCACACAGCTCTCACAGCCCACACAGCCCACACAGCTCTCACAGCCCACACAGCTCTCACGGCCCACACAGCTCTCACAGCTCTCACAGCCCACACAGCTCTCACAGCCCACACAGCTCTCACAGCTCTCACAGCTCACACAGCCCTCACAGCCCACACAGCTCACATCCCACACAGCTCTCACAGCTCTCACAGCCCACATAGCTCTCACATCCCACACAGCTCTCACAGCTCTCACAGCCCACATAGCTCTCACAGCCCACACAGCTCTCACAGCTCACACAGCTCTCACAGACCACACAGCTCTCACAGCCCACACAGCTCTCACAGCCCACACATCTCTCACAGCTCTCACTGCCCACACAGCCCACACTCTCACAGCCCACACAGCTCTCACAGCCTGCACAGCTCCCACAGCCCACACAGCTCTCACAGCCCACACAGCTCTCACAGCCCACACAACTCTCACAGCTCACACAGCCCTCACAGCCCACACAGCTCACATCCCACACAGCTCACATCCCACACAGCTCTCACAGCCTACACAGCTCTCACAGCCCACACAACTCTCACAGCCCACACAGCTCTCACAGCTCACACAGCTGTCACAGCCCACACAGCTCTCACAGGCCTCACAGCCCTAACAGCCCACACAGCTCTCACAGCCCACACAGACCCACACAGCTCTCACAGCCCACACAGCTCTCACAGCTCTCACAGCCCACACAGCTCTCACAGCCCACACAGCTCTCACAGCCCACACAGCTCTCACAGCTCACACAGCCCTCACAGCCCACACAGCTCACATCCCACACAGTTCTCACAGCTCTCACAGCCCATACAGCTCTCACAGCCCACACAGCTCTCACAGCCCACACAGCTCTCACAGCTCTCACAGCCCACACAGCCCACACAGCTCTCACAGCTCACACAGCTCTCACAGCTCACACAGCCCTCACAGCCCACACAGCTCACATCCCACACAGCTCTCACAGTCCACACTGCTCTCACAGCCCACACAGCTCTCACAGCCCACACAGCTCTCACAGGCCTCACAGGCCTCACAGCCCTCACAGCCCAAACAGCCCTCACAGCCCACACAGCTCTCACAGCCCACACAGTTCTCACAGCCCACACAGCTCTCACAGCCCACACAGCTCTCTCAGCTCTCACAGCCCACACAGCTCACACTCTCCCAGCCCATACAGCTCTCACAGCCCACACAGCTCTCACAGCCCACACAGCTCTCACAGCTCACACCGCTCTCACAGCCCACACAGCCCACACAGCTCTGGCAAAGATAATACCAGCAGCGAACAAGCACTGGCAAAGACAATAACGGCAGCAAACAAACACTGGCAAAGACAATAACGGCAGCAAAGAAAGACTGGCAAAGACAATAACGGCAGCAAAGAAACACAGGCAAAGGCAATACCAGCAGCAAACAAACACTGGCAAAGATAATACAATCAGGGGGGGCAGGGGCACGAAAAACGGCACAATCAGGGGACAGAAGGCCCGACAAACAGCACAATCAGGGGGCAGAAGGCAAGAAAAAACGGCACAATTAGTGGGCAGAAGGCAACAAATATGGCACAATCAGGGAGCAGAAGGCAAGAAATACGGCACAATCAGGGTGCAGAAGGCAAGAAATATGGTACAATCAGGGTGCAGAAGGCAAGAAATACGGCACAATCAGGGGGGCAGAAGCCAAAAAATATGGCACAATCAGGGGGTCAGAAGCAAGAAATACGGCACAATCAGGGGGGCAGAAGGCAAGAAATACGGCACAATCAGAGAGCATCTTGCTCCGGTCCAAAAATCGGATCCCTAGGGCTGCTCAGGTGGTCCCACGAGGATATTAACATATTTAAACGTTATCCGCTAATAGAATTAGCATTTTAAAAACCTTGCAAATTCACTGAAAAAAACATAGGTTTCAGGCCTTATTTAGTTAGGAATTAGCATTTAAAAAAACCTTACAAATTCACTGAAAAAACCATAGGTTTTAGGCCTTATTTAGTTAGGAATTAGCATTTAAAAAAACCTTACAAATTCACTGAAAAAACCATAGGTTTCAGGCCTTATATAGTTAGGAATTAGCATTTAAAAAAGCCTTTGAAATTCAGTGAAAAAAACCATAGGTTTCAGGCCTTATATAGTTAGGTATTGGCATTTACAAAACCTTGCAAATTCACTGAAAAAAACATAGGTTTCAGGCCTTATATAGTTAGGAATTAGCATTTAAAAAACCTTTGAAATTCACTGAAAAAACTATAGGTTTCAGTCCTTATATAGTTAGGAATTAGCATTTAAAAAACCTTGCAAATTCACTGAAAAAACCAAAGGTTTCAGGTCATACATAGTTAGGAATTAGCATTTAAAAAACCATTGAAATTGCTCCTATATAGTTAGTTGTACTAACTATATTTTGCACACCCGCAATCCACTGCTGCTGATGTCACATATTACATCATTCATGACATGGTCAGTGACATCACTGATGACATCACTGATGACATCTCAAATGACATCACTGATGACATCACTGATGACATCATCCAGTGACTGTGTGTTTCTCTAAAGTTTAAATATGTTTTACATATTGAAGAATGAGTGGATGTATAAGTGTCTGGATGAAAGATTTAGTAGGTACATGACTGAATGTATGAGTGAGTGATTAAATGTGTCTTACTGAATGCATGGGTTAGTCACTAACCTGTCTGAATGTGTGCATCAGTACGTCTGTTGTTGTGTAAGCAACTGCATGTGTTGATCAGTAGTTATATGAGTGGCTATATGTGTTATTGATTGTTTGCCCAAGTATTTGTATGGGAGACTGAGTGTGTGTGTGTGGGTAGATGGCATATATAAATGACTATACATAAGAGCCACTGATTGTGCGAGTGGCTGTATGGATCACTGTGTACTTGTATCAGTAATTGTATAACAAAGTAAGTATGTGTTAGTATATGTTTGAATAAGTAAGGTGTTGTGTGTATAACTGTATAGTTAAGGAAATGAAAGTGTGATTGATTCTTTGCATGACTGACTAGATGTGTGAGTAACTCCATGGATGAGTGGCAGAGTGTGAGTGTCTGTATATGTGTTTGAGTGCAGATGATAGTGTTGTATTGATGAGTGACTGTATGTATGAGTGATTCTATGGGTAAATGATTGGATGTGTGTATAGACCTAGCAATCAGTGTGTGCGTATGTAGTAACTGGTATTGGTGTGTCAATGGTTTCAAGAATGGTAGTCTGTGTTTAACACTGGGTGTATCAAAGGTTATATTAGAGTGTGAAGAAGTGCATCATATTATCACATAAATGATATCATCAGTGATGTGATCAGTGATGTCAATTGAGATGTCATCAGTGATGTCATCAGTGATGTCATTTGAGATGTCATCAGTGATGTCATCAGTGATGTCACTGACCATGTCATGAATGATGTAATATGTGACATCATCAGCAGTGGATTGCGGGTGCGCGAAATATAGTTAGTACAACTAACTATATAGGAGCAATTTCAATGGTTTTTTAAATGCTAATTCCTAACTATGTATGACCTGAAACCTATGGTTTTTTCAGTGAATATATATATATATATATATATATATATATATATATATATATATATATTCACAACGCCAAACCCCACAATCCTCGGGATTTTTTCAATAAAGAGCACTCAAAGCCAATACAGCGTGGTTTTGCCAAGTGATTTAATTGCAGAAACTTTTCGCAGTTTAGTCAAGCTTACAAACGTGTTTCGGCGTTGCCGCCTTCGTCAGTGTAAACTGGCACTGGTTTGTTAAGTGATTTAAATAAAACCATGGTGACAACCTGTCACATGTTCTAAAAGATAAACATAAAAAATGGCACATAGCTTGTAATTACATCATTACTCGTGGCGGCCATCTTATAATGGGTTGAATACAATTTTACATTGATCATTTTCATAACATTTGATACCATCATGTTATTCATTCAACATAATTCTTTACGTGATATATGTAGCGATAAAAATCTGTTTCATGATTCAATCATTCAAGTGTTCGTGGTAACTTATGTTTAGTATTTATATTTTGAGGCGCCTATTCAGACAGTGCCATTGATTCGCAAAGCCCGCTACGATCCCGTTTTGGGCTTTGACGAATAGTTCACATTTTTGCAGTGTATGGAACAATTCTCTATTTCGAGTTCAGTGCAATCAAGCCCTGAATGGGCAATTTAATTTTAGTCATGTTGTGTGCTTACACAATAATCATTTAGGATTGTTCCTATATCTTTCCATAGTAAAATATTGTTTCGTTTTTAGGGGTTGGGCAGACAACTTTTGCATTATTGTTTGCATGTCATTTCTGTGTTTACTCTCTCAGGGTTCACATAATCTCACAAGGGCCAGGATGGTAGTATTTTTAGATGTGAGTCCACATCTCCTCTTCATTGTTCATCCCGCCCGGGGTCTTAGTCTGAAGCTGGATAATGAATCTTGATTCTAAGGTTCTTAGCTTTTTAATCCAGTTCCCCCCTCTCTCTGTTCTGACTAGTTGGTCCAGTATGAAGTAAGTCAATAGATTGCTGTTGCTATTGTGTACTTGCTCAAAATGGCGAGCTACTGGATAACTTGGATCCTTTGAGGTGATAGCCCTCATGTGTTCAAGGACCCTGAGTTTGGTAGGTTTCACTGTGCTCCCTATATACTTCTTCCCACATGGGCATATCAAGCAGTACACAGTGTGGTCAGAATTACAGTTGAGCAGCTTTGATATCTTTGTTTTGTTTTTCCTCCCTGGAATTTGATATTCTTTGACCTTATTTGAGTTTTTGCATGCCTTACACTTCATACATGGGAAAAAACCTAAAACAGTTGGCTTTTTCTTTTTTCTATTCTCATAGTGGCTGTTGACTAAATGGTCCTTGAAGGAGTTTCCCTTTCTGTATGAAATAAGAGGATAGTTGGATAGGGATTTTCCTATTACAGAGTCTGTCTTCAAAATGTTCCAGTTTTTTCGCATGATATTGAAAACTTCTGGTGACTTCTCTGAATAGTCAGTGATCATTCTGATTTTTGATTCAGCAGATTTGGGTTTGTCTATTAGTAGGTCTTTTCTCCCCACTAAGTTGCTTCTAATCTCAGCTTGATCCAGGATCCCTTTCCCATATCCTCCTTGTAAAAATCTCTTTTTAGATTGCTCCTTCGCTTTGTCAAACTCCTGTTTAGTCGAGCAGTTGCGTTTCATCCGCAAAAACTCTCCCAGGGGGATGTTATTGATTACGCTACGGGGGTGATAGCTGTGTGAGTGCAGAATTGTGTTACCCGCCGTCGGTTTTCTATAGACTGCAGTTTGAATTAAATCATCCTCCACATAGACCCGAAGGTCCAAGTAGAAGACCTCACTCCTGCTGATGTTGCTAGTGAAGCTGAGGTTTAGATTATTGTTGTTTAATTCAGCAATGTATTCCTCAGCCTCATTCTGTGAACCCCGCCACACCAAAAACAAGTCATCGATGTAGCGGGTCCACAGGAAGATGTTATTCATCCACCGATCATTGCCCCCCGCCCAGGCCACGTGCTTCTCCCACCAGCCCACGAATAGGTTCGCGTAGCTGGGGGCGAAGCACGTGCCCATCGCGGTCCCCTGGAGTTGTAGGTACAGTTTCCCTGCAAATAAAAAGATATTATTTCTTAAACAGAAGTCTGTCAATTCCAACAGCATTGCATTGTGGCTTCGATATTTAAGAGATCTATTGTCTAGGAAGCTTTTCATTGCCAGCAGGCCATCTTCATGCCTAATTGAAGTGTATAAACTGGCAATGTCCAATGTTATTAGGATCATATCCTCTTCCCACTTGACATCCTGTATGATTCTCAAAAAGTCCTTTGTATCTTTCAGGTACGAGCTGAGATCTTTGACAAATGGAGAAATGAAGCTATCAATGTAACTTGAAGTTTTCTCGAGTAGGCTGTCTTTTGCAGACACAATTGGTCTACCTGGAGGCCATACTTTACTCTTATGTACCTTGGGTAGGTGATAGAACGTGGCAATCTGGGGGAACTCACATTTCAAGTTGTTCCAGTCTTTAAAATCCAAAAACCCCGAATCCTTCCACTTAGCAATCAGGTTATTGAAGGCTCTAGTACTTTCTAAATGTTTTTCCCTTTTCACTTCCATATAGTGTTCTTTATTGTTCAATTGGGAAAGTGCCTCGTCCTCATATTGGCTGCGTTTTAGGATGACGATATTTCCGCCTTTATCACTGGGTTTGATAATGATGTCCTCATCCTCTTTTAGATTTTTGATTACAGCCCATTCTTCCTTTTTTAAATTTCTCCTTTTCCAATTGAATTTCTCTTGTAGTCCTTTTAGTTCTTCAATGACCACTTCCTGAAATGTGTCGATTCCATCATGTGGCGTTCTCGGATTAATTTTGGATTTAATTATCATTTTACTCTTACAGCCTTGTTGTGTGATCCCACATTCCTCCAACATCTGTGTGGGTTGTATCTCCCAGTCCTGGGAGTCACTCATTCCAATCATAGTTTGTGCCATAGCAATGGCATGTAGATCTTTCCCAGTTATTGCTGCCAGTGGATCAGTCTCTTCCATTCCAGTTCCATCATCAATCTTGGGGTTTAGAGTATGTATCTTCTGTAATTTGATCTTCCTGATAAATCTAAACAGATCTATCCGTGTCTGCGTGTAATCAAATGCCGGAGTTGGACAGAAAGTTAGTCCAAGTTGTTGAATGATTGAATCATGAAACAGATTTTTATCGCTACATATATCACGTAAAGAATTATGTTGAATGAATAACATGATGGTATCAAATGTTATGAAAATGATCAATGTAAAATTGTATTCAACCCATTATAAGATGGCCGCCACGAGTAATGATGTAATTACAAGCTATGTGCCGTTTTTTATGTTTATCTTTTAGAACATGTGACAGGTTGTCACCATGGTTTTATTTAAATCACTTAACAAACCAGTGCCAGTTTACACTGACGAAGGCGGCAACGCCGAAACGCGTTTGTAAGCTTGACTAAACTGCGAAAAGTTTCTGCAATTAAATCACTTGGCGAAACCACGCTGTATTGGCTTTGAGTGCTCTTTATTGAAAAAATCCCGAGGATTGTGGGGTTTGGCGTTGTGAATACATTACGCACACCACCGTGCGGTAAGAGGCACCCGTGGACGAAGTGGAGCGGTGGTGGGTGGAACCTGTGTGCCGAAAATATATATATATATATACATCATGTTATCAAGGCCGTCTCAGGCCGAAACACATCAGGGTGGTTGTGGTGATGGAGCAACAATAAATAATTCAAGCACATAAATTGGGTTTGGCTCCGACTTTTCCCAGGAGAAGGGAAGTTGCAGAGAACGGTGAAAAGCAATACATATATATATTTTTTTTTTCTCACCTTCTGTGAATCCACATACAGTGGATCTCGACACCATAGATACCAAGCTTTGCAGATTAAATGTGTGTTTATTTAATTTTTCTTCATTTTAATTAAATCTATTACAAGAATCAGTGTGACATCTTCCTCTCAGGCCAACGCGTTTTCAGCTTACACCTTCTACTGGGCCTCCATTTACACTTCCCCAGTTGTCCTCCGTCCTATTTATTCTGTCCTTCCACTCTTTCATGCCCAGTTGCCCTATATATATATATATATATATATATATATATATATATATATATATATATATATATATATATATATTCACTGAAAAAACCATAGGTTTCAGGCACGTTATAGTTAGGTATTAGCATTTAAAAAACCTTAAAAATTCACAGAAAAAACCATAGGTTTCAGGGGCGTTATAGTTAGCTGGACATTTCACTCGTACAAAACCATTGAAATTCCGCTGTTATAGTTAGTTCAGTAAACTATAACTCGTGCGTCCGCAATGCACTGCTGATGACGTCACATATTACATCACTCATGACATGGTCAGTGAAATCACTCATGACATCACTGATGACATCTCAAATGACGTTACTGATGACATCATCCATTCAATGCGTGTCTTTCTAAAAATTAAATATTTTTTATATATTTATATCTCAAAGTCGATGGAAGAGTAAATGGGTAAATAGGTGTCTAAATGATGGTTTTTTGTTGTAAAATTGATTGTATTACTGACTGATTAAGTGTATCTTAGTGAATAAATGGGTTAGCGAGTAATGTTTAAATATGTACATATCTGTATCAGGCTCTCACTTTGTGTACAAGTGGCTGCATGGGTTGGTGAGTAGCTACATGAGTGTCTATATGTGCTATTGGTTGGTTTTTTGAGTATCAGTATGAGTGTCTGAGTGTCTGTATGGTTCGGTGGAGGGTATTACTTAGCGCATAGATGCATGAACAAGTGACTCTCTGTTTGTATGTGTTTTGAAGACAGCATGTGTGCAGCACTCTATGGGTATATGGGTGTGTGTATGGGTGTGTTAGTCAGTGAATGACTGTCTCAATAGTGTCTTTATGAGTAACTACATATGATTAAAACTATTATATGTGAGTATTGGTGTATATATGTGAGTATATGTGAGAGTGAGAGATTGGAAGAGTTCCTGTATAAATAAGTATGTGTTTCTATAAGTAATTGTTTAAGAGAGTAAGTATGTGTATTTTTCTGTAGTAGTAAGTGTAGTGGTGTGTGTATAACTGTATATGCAAAGCAAATGGATGTTTTATTCTTTATTAGCATGAGTGACTATGTGTGTGAGTAAGTCTATGAATGAGTGGCGGTGTGTAACAGGATGTATAGGTGTATGAGTACATATGATGAGTGAGTACATGTATGAGTGACTATATAGGACTGTTGGTGAATGAGTGGATGTGTATGTAGATCTTGGAATTACTGAATAGGTTGTTGTAACTGGTATTGGTATGTCCATTTTTTTTAAATTTTAGTTTCTATTTTTGAGTGTGTGTATCAAAGGTTATATTAGGCTGAGAGGCTGCCACTCTATCACAAGGATGATGTCATTAGTGATGTCATTAGTGATGTCATTTGAGATGTCATGAGTGATGTCATGAGTGATGTCACTGATCATGTCATGAGTAATGTAATATGTGACGTCATCAGCAGTGCATTGTGGGCGCGCACGTTATAGTTAGCTGAACTAACTATAACAGGGAAATTTCAATGGTTTTGTACGAGTGAAATGTCCAGCTAACTGTAATGCCCCTGAAACCTATGTTTTTTTCTGTGAATTTCTAAGGTTTTTTAAATGCTAATTCCTAACTATAACGTGCCTGAAACCTATAGTTTTTTCAGTGAATTTGAAAGGTTTTTTAAATGCTAATTTATAACTTTATCGTAACTGAAACCTATGGTTTTTTAAGTGAATTCCAAAACTTTTTAAATGTTAGTTTCTAACTATGCCTACAGAGGTAGGATATGTGAAGAATGAAGAAAAAACACACAGATAGAAGAAAAAGAAATGAAGAAAGAAGCAACAAAAGTCCTCAAAGACTAAGACAAGTGCAGGAAGAAGGAAGACGTGCAGAAAGAACAAACGAAGGAACAGAAAGAGGCCTTGTTGCAAAATCATCCTGTACCCTCAACTTTTTCAGATGGGTACTGGTGGTAACTGACTCTGACTAACCAGTCCTAGAGCCAGTGCTATGCTAAAAAACACTTAGAATACAGTTAAAACACCTACATACACTAGGAAACACTGTGCGTTGGGGTACCCCTGTTATTAGCATGACCTCCTCTGTAAGCCCCTAGTATATAATAGGTCAGGGGGATTAAAACTACCTCTTAAAATGCGCCACAGGGTGCATTTGCACACTGGTGAAGGGAGGGGGTGGCTGAGCTGATGTGTGCAAACACACCATGTGGCCATTTTCATTTGGGGGATAAAGTCCCCTTGAATCCTGAGTGTCACTTGGGTACAACTAGCCCATCAAGTATCTCTAGTTAGCACCACAGAGCTGCGTTGCAGAGAACATGGGCATGGCCTGGACCACTTCTCTGCAACGCAGCGCAGTGGCGCTTACTGGAAGCACCTGGTGGACTAGTTAGCCCCCATGGGCCCTCAGGATTGAAGGGGAATTATTTCCCCAACTTAAAACGCGCCATAGGGCGTATTTGCACACGTCACCTCAGGCCCCGTCCCCTCCCGTCCCCACTGTGTAAACACGCCCTATGGCCATTTTAAGTTGGGAGATTGACTCCCCTTGAATCCTGAGGGTCCCTAGGTGCAAATTAGCCCACTAGGTACGTCCAGTAAGCACCATTGCAGAGAGGTGTAAAAAGGGGCACAGCCTGCACCACCTCTCTGCAACGCAGCGCAGTGGCGCTTCCTGGAAGCACCTGGTGGGCTAGTTGGCCCCCAGGGTCCCTCAGGATTGAAGGGGAATCATTCCCCCAACTTAAAATGCGCCATAGGGCATGTTTGCATAGGTCGCCACAGGCCCCGCACGCTCCCTTCACCACTGTGTAAATGCACCCTGTGGCCGTTTTAGGTTGTCAGATTAAGTCCCCTTGAATCCTGAGGGTCCCTAGGGTCCAACTAGCCGCTACCTCCAGTAAGTGCCAATTTGGGAGGGGGATGCATGGCCCCCTTCCCGAGGCCATTCATGGCCCCGGAAACCCCATCCCCCGGGGCCGGCCTTTCCATTTAAAAAATATATATATATATAATTTGGGAGGGGGCCGCATGGCCCCCCTCCTTGGCCACTTATGGCCCCGGGGACCCCATCCCCCGAGGCCGGCCCTATCCATTAGGGACCATGGGGGGTCCCCAATCCCCGACGGTCCCGCTGGTTCCCCGCCCCCTGCGGGAGCCGGCAATGCTTTTCCACATGGGGAACTGCTAAGTTGCAGCTCCCTGTGTGGAAAAGCAATCGTCTTTGGTTTTTGGAAGAGAGAGCAGGAATCCCTGCTCTCTCTTCCAAAAGCCAAAGCAGTTTGCTATGACAGGGCGGGAGCCGCGAGGCTCCCACCCTGCCATAGCAAACAGCAGTGCCCCAGCAGGGCACCCCGGGACACTGCAGGAGCCGGGTCTGGGGGGTGGCGGTCCCTAGGGCCATGACAGGGCTCCAGGAGGGGGCCATGCAGCCCCCCTCCCAATGTGTGCAAAGCCCCAGGGAGATGGTGGTCCCCGGTGGTCCGTGATGGACCCCCCAATTTGCCTACTTAGTGCCCCGGGGAGGTGGCGGTCCCCGGGGTGTGTGGGGGGGCTCAAGCCCCCCCCAAACAGGTTAGTTCTTTTAAAAAATAAAACACAAGCCCAGGGGGTGGCGGTCCCTGGGGCTGCAGGGGGGCCATGAGTCCCCCGCAAATATTTTCAAAAAGCCCCGGGGGTGGTGGCTTGGGGGGCCTTTGAGCCCCCCATTTATTTTAGAAGCCCGGGGGGTGGCTGTTCCCGGGGCTGCTAGGGGCCGTTAGCCCCTGCCAATATTTTTGCAAAGCCCCGGGGATGGCAGTCCCTGGGGCTGAGGGGCCCCTCTGGGCCCCCCATTACAATATAAAAATTTCCCCTGGGACTTGGCCCACTTGGCTAAATTGTAACAAAGCGTGGGAGTCCGCGCTTTGTTTTTTTTTTTCACGGCCGGATCCGCGGATCCGTCGTGCATTTTGCCGATTTAAAAAAGAAAAGGGGGGGCCTTGGGGGTCCTTGTGGGACCCCCTGAGCAGGCCTATATTTTTGTGCTTTGCGTGTTTGTTTTCCTGATTTCTCGTGATCCTGAGGGTGCGCGGATCCTCCACGGCCATAGATATCGAAACTTTTTTAATTTTGATTTTCTCAGCAACTACTGAATGGATTTACACCATTTAACAAAAAGGGATCTTTCTGAACCAAGAGCTACATTTTTGCCAAATTTGGTGTAATTCCGTTCAGCAGTTCGGATTGTTTGCGTGTCTAAAGTTTCCTATGGGAAATTGCATGGGGAAAAAACGTTTTGGGACCCCCCTTTTTTCTCGGTCCCCCTTGACAAATCACCCCAAAACTTTCCAGATAGAAGCGGACTGGAGCGGGCCACAAGTTTTGAAAATTTTGCAAAGATTCGTCAATTGGCGCTAAAGTTATTGGGAATAGAATGTTGCGATTTTCCTATGGGAACTAGGTCCTAACTATAACTACCTACTGGCGACCACCAGTAGGTAATATATGTATATATATATATATATATATATATATTACCTACTGGCGGTCGCCAGTAGGTATATATAGTTAGGATTTTTTCTCTATGGGATTTTTGAAAATTCTATGTCTAATAACTTTGGCGTTTGTGGACGGAATTGGCTGAAATTTTCAGGAAAATGGAACATTTTGTTTCTGAGCAGCCCCTGAAAATTTGGGGGGGTTTTGTCAAGGGGGGGGCGAGAAAAAAGGGGGGTCCCAAAACGTGTTTTTCCCATTCATTTTTCCATAGGGCGGTTGGACTCACTTTAAGCTCGAACGGCTGAATGGATTTCCACGAAACTTGGCAAAATTGTAGATATTGTTTGCCCGATGTGCCTTTGCTAGGTCTCAAGATATGTGCTCCTGTGAATTTTGAGTAAATTAGGTTTCAAAAAAGATATATATCTAGAGCCGCGCCCCGGTGCGCGTACCGGGGAGCGCTCCGGGCGCGCCACGCGACTTGCGCACGGCAAGCTGATTGGTTCTCGGGTGTCTGTAAACATTCGAAACAGTCCGCAGCGGCCGCCATCTTGTGTCTCGGTAGGATTGAGACACAAGAGGTGGCAAAAATCAAAGGGGGATATGAGCAAAAGGGGGCAGGGTACACCCCCCTGACCCCCTAGTTTTGATGTGGGGGCCATAAAAGGGTCCCGCGGGTAAAAAAAAAAAAAATTTTAAATTCGATTTTCGCGCGGGGAGCGCCTGGTACGCGCACCGGGGAGCGTACGGGGGAGCGTACCATGGAGATAAAAAATGACAGACTTTTTTTTTTTTTTTAAATAGCATTTTTTTATAAATTGGAGGTAGTTCTGAAAAGAACTTTTTTTGTTTTTGTTGTTTTATATTTTTTTAGACTTTTTAAAACGATTTTATATTTTTTTGGGATTGTTGTCAGGGGAAAAACAAAAACAGGGATTCCAAAACTGCTCAACAGGAGCAAAAAAATTTGAAAATTTAGGGACTGGCAGGGCAGCGGTGTTGCTGTTTCTTTATGGCAATGAGTTCAAAACTCTGCTCCCCATAGCAGAGCAGTTCGTCATACTCCGTGCACAGAAATTTGATGCCTGCAAACACCGGCTGTATATTAGGGACCATTCTTCCACGGGGTGGTCCCGAAGGTGTTGCTCCACCAGTGGAGGTGCTGCCGCCATCTGAGGGTAAATTCCGTGCCAGCTCTCTGACACTCTCCCTGGCAAAGTTGTTTGGGTGTCTTCTTTTGACATGCCTGATTAAATTGGCATTTCCAAAACTATATTTTTTCAGAGGATTGCCTCTGGATAAAGTACTACCACATATTTTGCAGGTTACTTTTGGAGCATTGACTTTTTTTTGTCCTTCAGGGATGTCATAGAATTTCCAGATGAAATGGTCTTTTTTCTTCTGCTGAGGAGGGTCCTCATCTAAAAATCCGTCGGAATCACTGCTGGATGACTCTCTTGCAGCCATTGCTGTAGATCAGGAAAGTAGGAGATGAAGACAGTACACAGAACAGCTCTTGCTCTCTCCAAGTACAAAGCAATAGTGAGAGAAATGGGTGGGTTTCACACAATTTGGAAAAAAAAAGTTCTGAACCAATGAAAAGTGTTATTTTAAAGTCACATGGTTTGACGCGCTTACGCTACGCGCCCCGGGGCGCGTCCCGGGGCGTGTTTCATAAGCGCATCGGGGCGTTTACGTTGCGCGATCGTATGGGCTTCCGGGTGCGCTTACGCGGTGCGTCATAAGACGCATCTCGCGGCTACGCGATACGTGTCTTATGACGCAAGGCGTGGCGGCTACGCAATACGTCACGATGTTGTTTTCGTTCGCGGCAATAGCGCTATCGGGACGCTCACCGGTACGCGCCCCGGGGCGCGCCGCAAGATTGCGCTTACCCGTGCGTTCACCGGTCCGCGCCCCGGGAGCGCCCCGAGGTGGAAAAAAATGTTTTTTTTTTTAAATGACATAATTATACAATATAAAATTCGCTTTAAAATTTATTATTTTTTAAAACTATAAAGATTTGCTATTAAAAAACCTATGAAATTCACTGAAAAAACCATAGGTTATAGACCATATATAGTTAGGAATTAGCATTTACAAAACCTTGAAAATTCAGTGAAAAAACCATAGGTTATAGACCATATATAGTTAGGAATTAGCATTTACAAAACCTTATTTTACTCACACAAAACCATTGAAATTCCATATATAGTTAGTTGCACTAACTATATATCGCGCACCCGCAATCCACTGCTGATGATGTCACATATTACATCATTCATGACATGGTCAGTGACATCACTGATGACATCACTGATGACATCTCAAATGACATCACTGATGACATCACTGATGACAACATCCAGTGACTGTATGTTTCTGTAAAGTTAAAATATGTCTTACATATTGAAGAATGAGTGGATGTATAAGTGTCTGGATGAAGGATTTAGTAGGTGCATGACTGACTGTATGAGTGAGTGATTAAATGTGTCTCACTGAGTGCATGGGTTAGTGACTAAACTGTTTTAATTTGTGCATCATTGTGTCTGTTGTTCTGTAATCTGATGCATGTGTTGATCATTAGCTATATGACTAACTATATGGGTTATTGATTGGTTGCCCAAGTATTTGTATGGCAGACTGAGTGTGTGTGTGGGTGTCTGGGAGGTGTATGACTCTGTGCATAGATGTGTGAGCAGTTGATTCACTAGATGTATGGGTTCAAAAGTGCATGTGGAAACAGCTGTATGGGCGGTTGACTGTGTGCATGAGTGTATTGGTGAGTGAATGGATATCTCAGTGCTACATGTCAAAGTAAGTACATATGTAAAACACAGTACATGTGAGAGTTGACATATATAAATAACTGTGCATAAGAGCCAGTGAATGTGTGAGTGGCTGTATGGATCATTGTGAACTTGTATCAGGGATTGTATAAGAGAGTAAATATGTGTTAGTATATGTTTCAATAAGTAAGGTGTGTATAACTATATAGTTGAGGAAATGGAGGTGTGATTGATTCTTTGCAAGACTGACTAGGTGTGTGAGTAACTCCATGGATGAGTGACAGTCTGTGAGTGTCTGTTTACACTGAGTGTATCTAAGGTTATATTAGAGTCTGAAGAGGTTCATCGTATCATCACATGAATGATGTCATCAGTGATGTGATCAGTAATGTCAAATGAGATGTCATCAGTGATGTCATCAGTGATGTCATTTGAGATGTCCTCAGTGATGTCATCAGTGATGTCACTGACCATGTCATGAATGATGTAATATGTGACATCATCAGCAGTGGATTGCGGGTGCGCGATATATAGTTAGTGCAACTAACTATATATGGAATTTCAATGGTTTTGTGTGAGTAAAATAAGGTTTTGTAAATGCTAATTCCTAACTATATATGGTCTATAACCTCTGGTTTTTTCACTGAATTTTCAAGGTTTTGTAAATGCTAATTCCTAACTATATATGGTCTATAACCTATGGTTTTTTCAGTGAATATATATATATATATATATATATATATATATATATATATATATACACTGAAAAAACCATAGGTTTCAGGTCATATATAGTTAGGTATTAGCATTTAAAAAACCATTGAAATTCACTCAAAAAACTATACGTTTTAGTGGTGTTATAGTTAGCTGGACATTTTACTCATACAAAACCATTGAAATTGCTCCTATATAGTTAGTTGGACTAACTATATTTCGTGCACCCGCAATCCACTGCTGATGATATCACATATTACATCATTCATGACATGGTCAGTGACATCACTGATGACATCTCAAATGACATCACTGATGACATCATCCAGTGACTGTGTGTTTCTGTAAAGTTTAAATATGTTTTACATATTGAAGAATGAGTAGATGTATAAGTGTCTGGATGAAGGATTTAGTAGGTGCGTGACTGACTATATGAGTGAGTGAGTGATTAAATGTGTCTTACTGAATGCATGGGTTAGTGACTAAACTGTCTGAATGTGTGCATCAGTATGTCTGCTGTTGTGTAAGATGCTGTATGTGTTGATCAGTAGCTATATGAGTGGCTATATGGGTCATTGATTGGTTGCCCAAGTATTTGTATATGAGACTGTGTCTGTGTGTGGGTGACTGGGAGGTGTGGAAACAGCTGTATGGGCGGTTTACTGTGTGCATTGGTGTGTTGGTGAGTGAATGTATATCTCAGTGCTACATGTCCAAGTAAGTACATATGTAAAACACAGTGCATGTGAGAGTTGGTATATATAAATGCCTATACATGAGAGTAAGTGATTATGCAAGTGGCTGTATGGATCAATGTGTACTTGTATCAGTGATTGTTTAAGAGAGTAAGTATGTGTTAGTATATGTTTGAATAAGTAAGGTGGTGTGTGTATAACTGTATAGATGAGGAAATGGGAGTGTGATTGATTCTTTGCATGACTGACCAGGTGTGTGAGAAACTCCATGGATGAGTGAAAGTGTGTGAGTGTCTCTATAGGTGTATAAGTGCATATGATAGTATTGTATTGATGAGTGACTGTATGTATGAGTGATTGTATGGGTGAATGAGTGGATGTGTGTGTAGACCTAGGTTATATTAAGGTTATATTAGAGTGTGAGGAGGTGCATCGTATTATCACATGAATGGTATCATCAGTGATATGATCAGTGATGTCAAATGAGATGTCATCAGTGATGTCATCAGTGATGTCATTTGAGATGTCATCAGTGATGTCACTGACCATGTCATGAATGATGTAATATGTGACATCATCAGCAGTGGATTGCGGGTGCGCGAAATATAGTTAGTCCAACTAACTATATAGGAGCAATTTCAATGGTTTTGTATAAGTAAAATGTCCAGCTAACTATAACACCACTAAAACTTATAGTTTTTTGAGTGAATTTCAATGGTTTTTTAAATGCTAATACCTAACTATATATGACCTGAAACCTATGGTTTTTTCAGTGAATTTCCAAGGTTTTTTTAAATGCTAATACCTAACTATATATGACCTGAAACCTATGGTTTTTTCAGTGAATTTGCAAGGTTTTTAAAATGCTAATTCATAACTATATATGGCCTGAAACCTATGGTTTTTTCAGTGAATTTGCAAGGTTTTTTAAATGCTAATTCCTAACTATATAAGGCCTGAAACCTATGGTTTTTTCAGTGAATTTCAAAGGTTTTTTAAATGCTAATTCCTAACTATATAAGGCCTGAAACCTATGGTTTTTTCAGTGAATATATATATTACCTACTGGCGGTCGCCAGTAGGTATATATAGTTAGGATTTTTTCTCTATGGGTTTTTTGAAAATTCTATGTCTAATAACTTTGGCGTTTGTGGACGGAATTGGCTGAAATTTTCAGGAAAATGGCACATTTTGTTTCTGAGCAGCCCCTGAAAATTTTGGGGGGGTTCGTCAAGGGGGGGCCGAGAAAAAAGGGGGGTCCCAAAACGCGTTTTTCCCATGTTAATTTCCATAGGGCGGTTGGCCTCACTTTTAGCCCGAACGGCTGAATGGATTTGCACGAAACTTGGCAAAATTGTAGGGACTGGTAGCCCGATGTGCCTTTTGTAGGTCTCAATATATGTGCTCCAGTGGATTTTGAGAAATTAACGTTTAAAAAAAGATATATATCTGTAACAGCGGACCGGGCAGCGGCCCAGGACGCGTACTTGTCGCGCAACGGAGCTTTGTGAAGCGAAGCTGATTGGTTCTCCGGCGTCTGTCAACATTCCAAACAGTCCGTAGCGGCCGCCATCTTGTCTCTCGGTAGGATCGAGAGACAAGAGGAGGCCGAAGCGAAGGGGCAAATGACCATAAGGGGGAATAGTACATTGTCGCTCACCCCCTAGGTTTGATGTGGAGGTTTTAAAAGGGCCCCGCGGGGCAAAAAAAAATAAAAATAATAATAATCGAACAGCTGAATGGATTTGCACGAAAGTTGGCAAAATTGTAGGGACTGGTAGCCCGATGTGCCTTTGCTAGATCTCAATATATGTGCTCCAGTGGATTTTGAGAAATTAACGTTCAAAAAAAGATATATATCTGTAACAGCGCACCGCTTCGCGTACTTTTCGCGTTACGGAGCTTTGCGAAGCGAAGCTGATTGGCTCTCCGGCGTCTGTAAACATTCCAAACAGTCCGTAGCGGCCGCCATCTTGTCTCTCGGTAGGATCAAGAGACAAGAGGAGGCCAAAGCGAAGGGGCAAATGACCATAAGGGGGAATAGTAGATCGTCGGTGACCCCCTACGTTTGATGTGGAGGTTTTAAAAGTGCCCCGCGGGGCAAAAAAAATAATAATAATAATAATCGAACGGCTGAATGGATTTGCACGAAACTTGGCAAAATTGTAGGGACTGGTAGCCCGATGTGCCTTTGCTAGGTCTCAATATATGTGCTCTAGTGGATTTTGAGAAATTAACGTTCAAAAAAAGATATATATCTGTAACAGCGCTCCGCTTCTCGTACTTTTCGCGTTACGGAGGTTTGCGAAGCTGATTGGTTTTTCGGCGTCTGTAAACATTGCAAACAGTCCGTAGCGGCCGCCATCTTGTCTCTCGGTAGGATCGAGAGACAAGAGGAGGCCAAAGCGAAGGGGCAAATGACCATAAGGGGGCATAGTAGATCCTCCCTGACCCCCTAGGTTTGATGTGGAGGCTTTGAAAGGGTCTCGCAGGGCAAAAAAAAAATATACCGTTTTTTTAGTTTTTTTGCGTGGAGTGCGCCCGGTTCGCGAACCGGGAAGCGGTCTGGGGAGCGTACTTTCTTGAAAATTAGTGAAAAAAGTTAGAGTAAAATAATAATTGTGAGTGATCAGATGTAGGGTAGCTCTGAGAAGAGCTTTTGGGTTTATGGTACATTTAGGTACTTATAAGTAGGTACCAATGCACAGTCTTAAATTCAGAGTGAAAACTCTGTTGCCCTCATCTGAGAAGTGAACTCCATCTGCTCTGTAGATATCTTGCATGTAGTAACGCAAGTTATTGTTGTACAGGGAGCCCATTCCATGGTCTCTCATGTAAGCTGAAACAGATTTGTTTACATGCTTCCTCGATTTCTCAATTTGTGGACAAAATTGGTTCGACCACCTCCATTTCTGTCTTTGGCATATATTTGAATATACCAAGGCAGTCTGAGGAAAAAGTGCCATCAATTGCTCAAAGGTGTCCTTTAAAAGCATTTCCAGACCTACCCCAGTCAAAGTGCCCAAATCATTACCTCCACAGTGCCCAATTAACAGGTCAGGTTTTGGCAAATGCATAAAGGTTTTCACCAATGGTATCAATTGGTGACATTTTAATCCTCTGTGGCCAAACCACTTAATTTCCACATCTTGTAAATTGAGGTTAGGTAAATTCCTGTTTTCAGCGTACCTTTGAGCCCAATAGATGTAGCTATGTCCAACAATCCAGACAGAAAACATGGCGAGAGAAGGTTCTCCTGCAGTCAGATGAAGTGTGGCAATGAAATGGCAGTTGAAAAAATGAGAGTGTAAAATGAAAAAAACTGAGGAGTTTCTGTGTTAATGAAGCAGTAAGAGTGATTGGTGGATTTTGATTGCTGAAAACAGAAAGTTAGTGTGCATGGATGAGTTCGTTGAAAGATGTATTTTGAGTGGCGAAGAAAAAATCATTAAATGAAAGAATGCTCTGGATATGCAGGTGCACTGAGAGTTCAGAGTTCAATTGCAACATTGTTGTGTGAGAGGTCTTGCAAGAGGTGGTTGCTATGCAGAAAAAGCAGAGAGGGGGCAGAGGGGGGAAGGGTTTTGCTTTGAAAAAAAGTGAGGGAAGAGTTTTGATTGGGTGACATGAGAGATCTGTGTGAGGAATTACAGCATTTCTGTGCTTTTGATAGCTGCAGACTCTGGAGTGCATACCTTTTGCTCTGCTGAAGACAAATTGGTGTGTTTCTGAGACTGTTTTGAAACTCAAAGTATTTGCTAAGGTGAGAAAACATTTCTTTAATTTAGATAGAAAATAGTGTGCTTTAAGGAGAAAATTATGAAGAAAGTTGTGTTTTTCAAATGTTGCTTTGTCTCAAGTGTTTCACAAATAGATTTTGTTTCTTTGAGAAATTGTAATTGGAGAAAATGTGAAGTATTAGTACTGACAGGGCTTTTATGTGCATAGGAGCTGTGGAGTGTTTTCAAATTATGACTTGTAAATCGTTTTTGAGAAAAAGCAATGGTTTTAATATTGATGAGAAGGACATAATGGTGTCTGCTTCTTTATAAGGTAATTGAGAGTCTCTGATGTTATTTTTCCCATTTCAATGTAAGAAGTTTGTCTGTGGAGCAAATTGCTTGTAAATATGCTCCCACCTGTGCATGGCAAATTTAGATTTTGAATGTTTCCGTTACATAGGCATGTTAAAGGTGACTGAAACATGCTGCAAAGGCAATCAAAAAATGCTTTTATGTGTCTTAAGGACATTTTAAGTCATTTCCCCATGTGCAGTGTTTTCAAATTATGAGTTGAAAATCGTTTTTGAGGTAAAGGAATGTTTTCAAAATTTATGTGCGCCATATGACCCCAAATTTTTTTTTCAGGGGTGCAGCAGGGTGTTCTTGAGACACCCCTGCACCGTCGGAAAAATTCGTAATTTGCGATGAGGTAATTGCTAATCGCAAATTGCACCTTCATTCCTATGGGCCTCCTGCTGCATGGAAATGAATGGGTAATCTTGCTGAAATGCAAAGTCGAATCTGTATTTAAAAGGGTCTGCACCTCTGTACGGGTGTTCGCTATGTGAAGCACGAAAGTTTCACGGGCCGAACTCAAGGCCACCTCTCTCTGAGACAAAAGAGCTCTTATTCTTGCCATGCCGTTGAAATGTGCTCCCAAGGTTGGTATTTGTGGCCAGATTGAAAACTCCCTATGTTCATGTGTGGGAGGAAATAGAACATTTCTGCAGCAAATAACCCGTTCATTTACTGTTACGATAAAATGAATACTTTTAATTAACCCAGAACAATCTTCATTATTGAGCATCAAATAACTACCATTTTCCAAGAACTTGAACGTGGGGATGATAGCAGGAACTGGCGTGCCTTGCAACACGCAAGCCATATTTGGTCGGTGTTTGTTGCATGAACCGTGTAACTGTATGTGCCTACACATTAGTGAATGATCTGGCGTCTCAGTGCATTCCTCTCCATTCAGATAAAGGTCTTGATCATCTTTGAAAATCTGTATGTGTATGGAAGCGACCAGACCTCATGAAGAAAACCACTACCTAAAGGTTAATAACGACCTATTGGTATATATTTCATACAATTTGAAAACTTATATAAAGCAAAAGGCGGCGTTATTAAACCGTGGATAAGGCACGTTGCCAAAGCAGTGAACCTTTTGGATTTATACTGGAAATGTTAAAGGAAGAATTACGGAGTAGGGCCTGTAAATCTTTAATGGACAACGAGTAAAATTACTCCAACCATCATATTCCTCTAACTCCGGGATAGTAGGGGTGTTTAATTTTTTAGAAGTAGCCAATCCAAAGCATTTGGTCTGGGAAATTGTTTCATTCACAAACAACATATGATTTGGGATGAGACATGCACGGTGGAAAGCCTCAGTGCCTTGTACCTGCCAGGTTCGTGAACCCCAAACTGATGTAGATCCTGGATATTTTTACACTGTGTTACGTTAGCATGGGCTCATTACTGGTTTAAACGCCATTTTTCCTTTTTTGTAACTTCTGCACACGATACTTAGTTGTTGCTTTAGCTTTCAGCCTACCTGCGTCAAGATCTATGCCTGCTTCAAGCAGGCGCAGGGTTTTGATGTAGCTTTGTCCTATCTGATTGTAAATGCGGCACACCGTGGGTGGCAGAGCAGCGGTGCACGTTAACTGGTGCATCCCTGGGGATGTGCTAGTTAATATAAATCTGCCCCTTTACATTTAATTATGTGCAGGGGACACAGAGTAGGTGAGGTTTATCCAAGGTTAACAAGAGATGAGTCCTGTTCAGTGAAAAATTGGAGATAGGCTTCAGTATATTATATACTTAAGTAGTGTGTTAAGTTTTTGATGACTGTTATTAATTTACTGTTGGGTAATAGTGGTTAATAACATTTTTTATTATATTTTACCACAGATTCAACTGCAGATTATTTCAAGATTTTAGGATGCCTAGCAAAGAAAGAGTAAGAAAGGCTGCAAAACGTCAAAGACAGCAGGACCATGGAAGAATGCAGCAGTCCTCTAACAAAAAGATTTGTCAAGTCACCAAGAAAGCACCGGGTAAGAGTCGAAAAACAGTCATAAGAAATATGTGTAGTAAAAAAAATATTACTACAGAAAATGTTTCAGTCCAGAAAAGGAGACAGAATTCAAATGGTAAGGAAAGGCCAATGAGAAATGTTACTGCTAGAGTAAGAGATAACTCTATGCATGAAAGTAGAAGGAAACAAGAGTTTAGGGATATTCGTAAACGAATGTTCCGCAACAGGATAATTGGGAATTTGTTAAAAAATATTAAGAAAGGTCAGCAGAAAGTGGTTTTTTATAAGAGAAAAAAAATTGTTGAGAAAGTTATTGATCAGGCATTTGAAATTAAACGTAAGTTATTTATTTTGACAATCAATAGAATTCGGAAGCTAAACAAGGTAATTTATGATTTCAAAAGAAATAGTAGATGGAAGAGAATAGTTAATCGTAGTATTTTTTGTGAAGTTTTTTCTGGAGAATGGATGCATAGTTCAAGCTCTGAGGCATTTTTTAATGAGGAGAGTTATTTCCAGGATAATGATTTGGTGCATGCAGTTGACACCAGTGGTCGAGCTTATGAAGTGAAAGATGGTTGTCCAGTTGAAAAAGAAAAACTTGTGACAACAGAGATAGAAGAGGTGTTAGGTAATGAGGTTTTAGGGAGACGTCCTAAGGGTCCTGTGTACACCTGGAAGTGTAGTAGTATTTGCAGTGTACGACAGGATTCCATCAATTTGCTTTGTGATTTTATACGGTCATTTAGTAAGAACAGTTTGAAGCAGAAAATGAAGTTGTTGCAAGAATTAGATCCTTGCAGAGTGAGAGAAGTGATAGGTTTGCATGGTCATTCACTGGCTTGTCTTTCCAGGAGAGTATGCCAGAGTGTTTTTCATCATTTCAGGATGCTAGCAGTGCATCATAATAAAGTGAGGAAATTAGTTAGAATGTTGTATTATGCTAAGAGTCCAGCAATTATGCTTAAACAATTATGCGCTGCTCTTTTGCATGGTTCTGAAATAGATGTGAAGAATATATGTGAAGAAATTGAGTTTTGTTACTTTGGAAGTAAAGAGGAGAATGTTGAAATTGACCAAGAAGAAGAGAGTAATGTGGAAGATAGTGTACAGGTTTCCAGTACAGATAATTTCCAGAGGGAAATTGCGACGTTTGAGGTGAAATCAAGTGAGAGGCCAAATTTCACTTGTGTGTGTTGTCGACGCACTTATTATAAGAATCAGACTAAGTTAGTGGATTTATATGGAAAAAATGAAAGGGAAAATAATAGTGAATGGAAGGATTTTACAACATACTTGATGGTAGAAAATTGTTTTGATTTGGGATTGGATCAACGTGTGTGTACTTATTGTTGTAACAAATTAAATCAAAACCAGATGCCTGCTAGAGCAGTTCATAATAATCTGGAATTGGTTGAGATTCCTTCTGAATTGAAGGATTTAAATACTTATGAATCTATTTTGATTCAAAGTATCCATCCCTTTCAGGCTATTGTAAGAATGGAGCCAAAGACAGGGAAATTGCCTCCATCAGATTTACAGAGAGGATTAAAGGGAAGAGTTGTTTATTTGCCTCTAGATTTGAAGAAAAACATTAACACAATTGGAGTAGAAAAAGTGGAAGAGGAACCTCTTGTTATCTTAGTTAATGGGGTTCCGACAAAGAATAAGAAAATATGGCAAGATTTAGTAGATGTTAGGAAAGTCAAAAGGGCAACATTGTATTTGAAAAAATATAATAAGTACTATAAAAATGTATATGTTGCAGAAGAGGAAGTAAGTGAGGAAGAGGATAACGATTTGTGTGCTGGTCAAATTGAGAAAGTAGAACCCTGTACTAGTGAAGAAATATATGAACATTATAGTGTTCATCCTTTGCATTCCAAGGAAGTCATGGGGAATGCTATTGAGTTGTTTCAAATGAAACAAGCGAAAGGGAGTCCCATTAGTGTTTGGGAGGAAAGTTTGGAAGCTCGGTGTTTCCCACAGCTTTTTCCAACAGGTCAGGGAGGAAGATATGATGAGCGACCTCATCAAATTCCTGCTTCTGAATACCGGACTTTGCGATTGTATGCAGGAGATCCTAGGTTTCGACAATGCATTCCTTATTTGTTTCATCTCCTGTTTGAAAGCGATCTGTCTGGACTGTCATATGCAGTGAACCACATCTTGAAAAGTGGTATACACATGCAAAACATCTCGGCAAGTGACTTTATGGATAAAGTCAATGTCCAAGACAGTATTTTGGATTCTCACCTGATTAATCTCATGGCGTGTCAGCGTGGTACTAATGAGTACTGGTACCGTCGTCATGGTGATTTAAAATGTATGCTAAGGAACTTAGGAACTCCCACATGGTTCCTCACTATGAGCTGTGCTGAGTATGGCTGGGAAGACTTACTTGAATTTCTACGAGAGGCAAATGCTAACGTAGAAAACATCGAATTCAAGACACCCGGAGAACTGTGCTCTTTGGATCCAGTCAATGTATGTAGGTACTTCAATCATAGATTTGAAGGTATGATGTCTTTCATCATGAATAAGAAGAATCCACCTCTTGGAGAGGTGTTGGATTTCTTCTGGAGGAAGGAGTACCAAGCAAGAGGTGCTCCTCATATACATATGTTGCTGTGGATCAAGGATGCACCTAAATTTGGAACGGATGCAGAAGACTCAGTGATGAGTTTCATAGAACAGTATTCTACGTGTGCTGTTCCAAACGCAAAGGAGAAAAAAAGCCTACGAGAAAAAGTTCTACGTTTCCAAAGCCATCGATGTGGAAAGTACTGTCGTCGTAAATTCCGGAACAAAGACAAGTTCTACACCAAATGTCGTTTCGGCTTTCCACGACCGGTGATTTCTAAAGGAAGAGTGAACAGTTTGATGTCTTCGCTGCGACATAATGTGATGAAGAAATCACCTAAAAACACATACAATTTGAAGAGGAACGAAGAGTCTAAGTACATTAACGACTACAACCCGGTGATTTTGTCCATGTGGAATGCTAACATGGATATACAGTTTGTGGCTGATAACTGTATGGCTGTGGCTCGGTATGTGACATCTTACATCACCAAAAAAGAGAAGACAGAATTGAAGGATATGTGGGAGGACATTTCCCATGAAAAGAGCCTCAGCAAGAAGTTGTACAGTTTCAGTCTGAAGATGTTGTCGCATCGAGAAATCGGAGCTTACGAATGTTCTGACCGGTTGTCTTCAGCAAGTCTCTATGCCAAGTCCAGGAGTATCGTTTGGGCGAGTGTTGGTCTTGCTGCAACGCGTAATCGAGTTCTGAAACCTGTGCGGGAAATTGAGTATTTGGCGGAAAAGGAGCCAAACAGTACCGACATTTTGAAGAGCAACATGTTGGATACATATTATCCAAATCGAAGCAGTCACCTCGAGAATGTTTGTCTGTATGAGGTTCTGCAAAATTACATATTCAAGAGGAACATCAAAGAAGATACTGAGAAAGGAGTGTATGCTGTAATAGGAAGTGAGGGATGTCTGGTCAAGCAAAGAAAATGCCACTTGATAAACCATCGAAAATTGAGTGGCGAATCTCCTGAAAAAAAGGAGTTTTTCTATTTAGCACTTTTGCAACTTTTTAAGCCTTGGCGTGCAGAAGAGGAACTGCTTGGAGATTTCCTTTGTTACGAAGACTCATTCAATGCTGCCAAGGAGACCATAGAATGTCCTGCTTTTCCCAAATATGTAGAAATGTTGAATGTGGAAATTGAGCAGGAAGCAACGATTGCAGCCGAGATTGCCAGAGACAGTTCTCAGGACAGTCAGAGTTCTGCTTCATTGAGTCAGGATCCACTAGGAGGACCTCTTATCGAAAATGAAGCTGCCACTGCTATGAATGAAGTGGAAAGAGCCATGGCACATGCTCAGGAGGATGCGGTTAACTTAGAAGAGTTGGAAAGACAACTCAACGTTGAGCAGAGGAAAATATATGACGAACTTACCATGCAAATTGATCATGGATTAAGTCATGACAAGAAAGAGTGCTCATGTACGTCGTTGAAGCCTGTCCGACTGTACGTGAGTGGAGAAGTGGGAACTGGAAAAAGTTTCCTTATTAAAGCAATTTCATGTTATTTGCAGGAAAGGACAGAGTCATCGCTGTCTTGTGTTGTCACCGCTCCAACTGGACTGGCAGCACATAACATTAAAGGGATTACTTTACATCGTTTACTGATGCTGCCAGTGGAGCATGACAACAAATTAGAATATCACAAGCTATCTGGAGATGCTTGTTTTGAAGTTTCAAGAGTCTTGAGGAAAATGAAACTTCTTATCATTGACGAAGTAAGCATGGTTTCCAATGTCATGCTTGCCTTTGTGCATTTGAGAATGCAAGAAGTTCTCAAAACAGAGTATGATGTGTTATTTGGTGGCAAACACATCATTGTTTTCGGAGATCTTCTGCAGCTGACACCAGTGAAAGGGCAACCTGTGTTCAAAATGCTCACGCATGAAGATACCAGGAAGTGCTTAGGGAGTATTGGCAACGTCAATATATGGTTAAACTTCAATTATGCTGAACTGCATGAAAATATGCGTCAGGCAAAGGATGAAGTTTACAAGACTATTCTACAAGATGTTAGAATTGGAAAAGTGACCGAGCATGGGAAAGAAGCTTTACATGCACGATTACTGACAAATTTATATCCAGACGAAGATGTTGTGCCTGAGAATATTTTTCAGAAAGTTACTGAGAAAAAATCTGGAATATGTTTGATGCCAACTCTTGCAGAATGTGCCAAATTCAACAACAAAATGTTGCATTTAGAAAAGCAAGAGATTGTGAAATTGGAAGCTATTGACAGAGTAGAGCATATGGGATCAACAATTATTTTGTCTGAGAATCTGAAAACAAAATTGTATTCATTAGAGAAGAGTATATCTAAAACTGCGGGTTTTGAAAAGACTCTGAATGTGTGCTTGAACTGCCGTATAATTTTAAGAAGGAATTTACATGTTGAAAGAGGTCTGGTAAATGGATCAATGGGTAATGTTGTTGATTTTGTGAAATACAGAAATAGAGATGGAATTGAATTTTTAAAAATTAAATTTGATGGCATTGAGGAAGTACAGCTAATTGCTCGTTGTTCTGCTAGATTTTTGCTTGTAAAAGACTTATATGTTCGTCGTAAGCAGTTTCCTGTTTGCTTGGCATATGCGGTGACAATCCATAAATCGCAAGGTTTAAGTGTAGACTGTGCATTGGTGAATATTGGCAGTTCTGTGTTCAAGGAGGGTATGGCATATGTGGCATTGTCACGAGTTAGGACTTTATCGGGATTGTACTTGATTGAGTGTGATGTCACAAACATTTGTGCGGATCTAGATTGTGTTAAGGAATACAATAGGTTGAGAAGAGAGTATGCGCCACATTTGCCTCAGTATCCTTTGTTTGAGAAACGTGTGGTAGGCCGGAAACGAAGAAATGTGACCAATACTGGGGAGGTTGTAGCAAAAAGACGAAAAGTCGATGAACCTGAAATTATAAGCAGAAACAAAAAGGATTCTGTTGAAGATGTTGTTGGTTTTCAATTTGAAAACAGTTCTGGTGTCAACTGCTATGCTAATGTAGTGATTAATGTTTTGTTTTCTCTACAAAATGTAAAAGAAGAGATTGTGGTCAATTCTGATCAAAGATTTTGCAGTTTGTTAAATTCTGTGTTAGAGAAATGTAGCACTGATAGAACAAACATAGAAAGTGTGTCTGAAATTCGAAATCTGTTAGACAGATGTTCAGGCCAAACACAATTCTCTCAAAATAGTCAGCAAGATTGTCAGGAGTTTTTAATGTATATGCTTGATGTATTGTATGCTGAAGGTGTAGATGTAGATCATCTGTTTGGGCTTTCTTATCAATGGCAGCATGACTGCGAGAACTGTAGGGTATCAAGTAGTACTAGTGTAGACTCAGAAAGATTTATATATTTAACTTTGCCAGACAGTAAATCAGTCTCTTTTAATAAGCTAGTAAAAGCAGCTGATCACAATATGGAGTGTAGGCAATGTAAATCTGAAATGATGTCCACATTATTTATACGAACATATGGCCAGTATGTCATTTTAATGTTCCAACGATGTAGGCCTGATGGAACAAAATTGACAACTTTAATTAAAAATTTTGTGGCTTCACAGTTGTCAATATCAGGAAGGACTTTTGTAACTGTAGCAATTATATATCATGATGGTTCTTCAATAACATCAGGACATTATACAGCTTATTTAAAGTGTAGAAATGGCTGGTCATTCTGCAATGATTCTGTTTTAATTTTCAAAAAAAATTGCCATATGACCTTAAAAACTCTTACCTGGTGTTTTTAAAACCAAAATTTTAGGGAAAGAATCTCGGGATGTGCTCTGAGGAATTTCAAGAAGTTCTCATGGCTCCTACACTATTTGGCCTTGAAGATAAGTGTAGTACAGAGACATAACTTTTTACCATAACACTGGACGTTATTGAGAAATATGTGCACTTTGAATGAGTTCAGAAAAACTATTTCTTTTTATAAGCTAATTGAAGCAGCGAATCAAAACATGGAGTAGAGGGAATGTAAGTCTGCAATGCTGTCTACTGTTTTACATTGCTTTGTGATTAAAAGTGATGTAGAGAATTAAATAATTGTACTAGTCATAAAGGTAGTGTAAGTCTGCTTCATAGTAAGCAGTATCAGTGTGATAGGAAATGTAGAACATGATTGAGCAAGAAGGGGAAGATATTACTAGTCCAGGATTGTGTAAATGATCTTCAACATTTTAATTCTGAAAGTTGTGGAAATGCGAAAAGACGGGATTGGCTAACAAGAAATCCAAGAGTTATACATGGCTCTGACAAGATTTGGCCTTGTGGAATCTTGTGGTAGAGAGCAAGAAGTCATTTATTGTATGTAACATGTTTTTGAAAACGATGGAGGTTTTCTTTCAGAAAGTGGCGGGTTGAAAGTAATAACAGCACAACAGAGTGTAAGCTGTTCATAGGACATCCTTGGCCGTCATGGAAAGTAAGTTAACTTTAAGGAGTTCTGAATTCTGATTTCTAATGTTGTATGGGTTTTTTAAACACAATCATTTTGATTGTGGTTTTTTTCCCCCGCTGTTATATGATGAATACCTTCAAGTCACTGTTTTAGTGAAATTTGATACATTCTGAGAACAGCAAAAATAAACCATTTAACATGTATAATTAATTCTGTTCTGTTTGCATTTATGATGTACATGTAGAACTGTGTAGGAGGCATGGAGAAGGTGAGGCTTCTGTAAGTGTCAAAGTTGTTGCATACAGTGCTCATATTCTACGTAGTCTTTTATATTTCATTACTTTCACTGTTTCTGACTGATCTAAAATTTTTTTTTTAAAAAGAACAGTAAGTATAAGGGAAGGAAACAGACAGTTATGTTAAAAGAAACACAGCTATAGGGAATAAACTAGGGATACTGTTACCCGCAATCCTCTGCTGATGATGTCACTGAGCATGTCATGAATGATGTAATATGTGACATCATCAGCAGTGGATTACGGGTAATAGTATCTCTAGTTTACTCCCTTATAGCTGTCTTTCTTTTAACATAAGTGTCTGTTTCCTTCCCTTATACTTACTGTTCTTTTTAAAAAAAAAAAATTTTGGGTTCGCTTCCGGTTCGCGTACCGGGGAGCGAACTGGGAAGCGAACTAAGAGAAATAGAGGTTGGCACAGTTGCAAATATTGTACCAATTTTTTAATAACGGGGAGGTAGTTCTGAAAAGAACTTTTTTTTAAATTGTTTTTGTTGTTTTATATTTTTTTATTATTTTTCTGAACATTTTTTTACTTTTTTTGAATTTTTCTGAACAGTTTTATATTTTTTTTGTTTTTTTTTCGGAGGGGGCAACGAAAACGATTCATTGTAAAGGGCTCAACAGGAGCAAGAAAACAAAAAAAAAGAATGTATTGTTTGGGGAGTTTCGGACAAACATGAGCATGATTGTCAATAGCTCTGTTGATCAGAGTGATGCTACTTTCTGCGTAGCAAATGAATCCACTGCAATGTACGCAGACTTGTTTTACTTCACGAAATCTCGTTTGTATATTTGGCACCATCTCCCTGCCCTCTGGTCCCGTTACTTCCGGTACAACAGATCTTCTGGCCATAATAGGGAGATTATCTAGGTCGTCCTGTTCCTCTTCTTCCTCTTCTTGCTGAATTATAACTTTAGCAGGTGGTCCACTCTTCCTTGGATGTGGTGGAGGTGGTGGGGAAGCACCAGCTGAAGCTAGTAAAGAAGCCATTGCTCACTGGTAACAAAGGGTCTTTCTCTCACAATGATGAAAGTCAGAGTGAGGAAAGAAGGAGGGATTTTCACCATTTGGGAAAGAAAATAGTTCTCAACCAATGAAAAGTGTTCATTTTAGATCATATGACCTAGTCTTACATCATTAGGAAACCGAAAGTGAAATGAACCAATGAAAAGTGTTATTACCAAGTCACATGACCTGCTGTGTGTATGTTACGCGCTTTGCAGGGCCTCCCGGTTTGCTTCCAGAAACCTGTGCTTTGCGACTCGGTAAGCGTACAAGTTCGCTAACGTAGCACGTCATATGACGTATCACGCGACAACGCGAAACGTCATGCGGACGGGAGGCGTCACGATGTTGTTTTCTAACGCGGCAGTTGCGGTAAAGAAACGTTTACCGGCTCGCGGTCTATTTCGCGGCATCAAGGTCAGCTAACGGGAAGCTTCCCGATTCGCGAAGCGGGAACGAAGAAAAAAAAATATTAAAAAAAAAAGTTATTAATAAACATATAAAATATATTTTTGGATTTAAAGAAGAATACATTTTACAGCTACAGATATTAGCTGTTAAAAAACCAATGAAATTCACTGAAAAAACCATAGGTTATAGACCATATATAGTTAGGAATTAGCATTTACAAAACCTTGAAAATTCACTGAAAAAACCATAGGTTATAGACCATATATAGTTAGGAATTAGCATTTAAAAAACCTTATTTTACTCACACAAAACCATTGAAATTCCATATATAGTTAGTTGCACTAACTATATATCGCGCACCCGCAATCCACTGCTGATGATGTCACATATTACATCATTCATGACATGGTCAGTGACATCACTGATGACATCACTGATGACAACATCCAGTGATTATGTGTTTCTGTAAAGTTTAAATATGTTTTACATATTGAAGAATGAGTGGATGTATAAGTGTCTGAATGAAGGTTTTAGTAGGTGCGTGATTGACTGTATGAGTGAGTGATTAAATGCGTCTTACTGAATGCACGGGTTAGTGACTAAACTGTCTGAAAGTGTGCATCAGTATGTCTGTTGTTGTGCAAGCTGCTGCATGTGTTGATCAGTAGCTATATACGTAGCTATATGGGTTATTGATTGGTTGCACAAGTATTTGTATGGGAGACTGAGTGTGTGTATGGCTGGCTGGGAGGTGTGTGACTCTGTGCAGATCAATGTGTACTTGTATCAGTGATTCTATAAGAGAGTAACTATGTGTTAGTATATGTTTCAAAAATGTAAGGTGTTCTGTGTTTAACTGTATAGATGAGAAAATGGAAGTGTGATTGATTCTTTTCAGGACTGACTAGGTGTGTGAGTAACTCCATGGATGAGTGGCAGAGTGTGAGTGTCTGTATAGGTGTATGAGTGCATATGATAGTGTTGTAAAGATGAGTGATTGTATGTATGAATGATTGTATGAGTGAATGTGTGTGTAGACATAGGAATCAGTGAGTGCGTATGTAGTAACTAGTATTGGTGTGTCAATGGTTTCAAAAATGATACTCTCTATTTAACACTGGGTGTAACGGAGGTTATATTACAGTGTGAGGAGATGCATTGTATTATCACATGAATGATATCATCAGTGATGTGATCATTGATGTCAAGTGAGATGTCATCAGTGATGTCATTTGAGATGTCATCAGTGATGTCATCAGTGATGTCATTTTAGATGTCATCAGTGATGTCATCAGTGATGTCACTGACCATGTCATGAATGATGTAATATGTGACATCATCAGCAGTGGTTTGCGGGTGCGCGATATATAGTTAGTGCAACTAACTATATATGGAATTTCAATGGTTTTGTGTGAGTAAAATAAGGTTTTTTAAATGCTAATTCCTAACTATATATGGTCTATAACCTATGGTTTTTTCAGTGAATATATATATATATATATATATATATATATATATATATATATATATATATATTTATACATATATATATATATATATATATATTACCTACTGGCGATAGCCAGTAGGTATATATAGTTAGGATTGATTTCCATAGGGAAATCGCAACATTCTATTGGGAATAACTTTGGCGCCGGTTGAGGAATCTGCCTGTTTCAGCAACTTTGCCTCGCGGCGCTCCGGTCCTTCCCTGAAAGTTTGGGGGTAATCCGTCAAGCGTGGGCCGAGATAAAAGGGGGGTCCCAAAACGTGTTTTCCCCATGTTAATTTCCATAGGGCGGTCGGTCGCACTTTTAGCTCGAACGGCTGAATGGATTTTCACCAAACTTGGCAAAATTGTAGGGACTGGTAGCCCGATGTGCCTTTGCTATGTCTCAAGATATGTGCTCCAGTGGATTTTGAGTAATTTAGGTTCAAAAAAATTTATATATCTATAGCAGCTTACGTGTAAGCTTACTGTAAGCTTACTGTAAGCTTACCTTTTGAGCTCAAGATGCATTCTGATTGGCTGCCAATGTCTGTCAACACTTCAAAACAGAAACTGTTGGCAGCCATCTTGTGCCTCGGTAGACTGAGGCACAGGAAAGCAGAAAAACAAACGTGTAGAACTCAAAAAAGGGGCAGGGTAGAAGCACCCCGACCCCCTAGACCTGCTCAGGGGGTCCCACAAGGACCCCCAAGGCAAAAAAAAACCATTTTTTTTTTAATCGCGGGATACGCGCACCCCGACATTTACAAAAAAAAATGTTTTTGTTTTTTTTTGCCTTTGGGGTCTTTGTGGGACCCCCTGAGCAGGCCTAGGGGGTCGGGGTGATTCGCAAGGTTTTTTTAAATGCTAATTCCTAACTATATAAGGCCTGAAACCTATGGTTTTTTCAGTGAATTTCAAAGGTTTTTTAAATGCTAATTCCTAACTATATAAGGCCTGAAACCTATGGTTTTTTCAGTGAATTCGCAAGGTTTTTTAAATGCTAATTCCTAACTATATAAGGCCTGAAACCTTTGGTTTTTTAATTGAATTCGCAAGGTTTTTTTAAATGCTAATTCTATTAGTGCCTGAAGACCTTTCTTAGTTTGAGAGATAAGGATAGTGTCATCTGCGAATAATAATGAAGTTACCTTTTCTCCATTCAATTTCGGTGAATCATTTTTACATCCCTCTAGATGTGTAGGGATTTCGTTCACAAAAAGGGAGAAAAGTGTGGGGGCCAATACGCAGCCTTGGCGCACGCCACGCTCGATAGGTATTTTTTGGGTTAGTTCCCCATTTGGACCCCACCACACTTTTGCAAAGTTCCCAGCATGCAGTTCCATTATCTGTACCAGCAAACTGCTGGGAACCCCTGTTTCACTCAATGTTCTCCATAGAAGGTCTCGTGGCACTAGATCGAACGCTGCTCTCAAATCAACGAAAGCAACGTATAAGTGGCCCTTCTTAATGTGTACATATTTCCAGTATATACAGCAAAATCTGAATACTTGGTCAATTGTGCTCACTTTACATCGAAAACCGGCTTGATATTTCGTTATAATAGCATTCTCTTCCAACCAATCATTAACACGAGTTAGGATGTGTCTCGACTAGGATTTTAGATTAACCTGGATTAAATTCTGAAGACAAAATCCTGGACCTTTGACATTCCATATCGACTGGAAGATGGAAAAAATCTCCCTTGAGGTCAAAGAGTGACCTCCCTGTTCAAACAGGCACCTAAGAGCATCTTGCCGGTCTGCATTTGCGAGGCTCCTGCCGGATCCCGAAGAATCTGCAACATAGGACATAGACTTCCAGACATCTCTGAAGCCGACACGAGATCCCAGCAAAGCCGAGACCCGCAGCCAACACGAGAGACGTGGGACCAGAACTCCTGGACATCCTGCAAGTTTGCAACTGCACCTACTTCCTGAAGTTTCCCGAAGTTGTGCATTGGGCTATTTATTGCCCTTACCCCGAGCACCTTTTACACTGAAGCTGAGAGGCCTATACTCCACGAGTGTCCCGTGGGCCCATTTTCTTCACTGCAGCTTGAGGCTGCTTCGCAATCTCTAGTCCTTTGGCTAGTTGGTCCCCACAAAGGAAAATCCTTTGTTTCTTGAGTTTTCTTGGTTGCTCCAGACGTGCTCTGACTCCCCTCCAAAGGGTGAGTCCCTCAGACCTTGCTGGTCTGCATTGAAGCCAATCTTTGCATCTTGCATGGGTTGCTGTTGCTAAGGCTTGTTGGGTCCAATTTGGATTCTGACACTGCAGCACTCAACATCATTTGTGAGACATGTCTAATCCAGCTCCTGGTCATCATTGATGCATCCTGGTCCTTGTGGCTAAAGAGTCAAGCTTCACCTACTTCACCTTAAAGCACCCGACATCGGCTGGCATCTTCTTGTCGCCATCCTGGTCACTGGCTAATGACCCAGACTCTGTCCCCTCTGCTTTCAGGTTCTTCAGATGTCTGATACACCCTTGGATCCACCCGGACACTTTTCCTCTGGTCGCCTGCAGCACTTCTTCGTAGCTCTCCATTGGAATCGATGATGAAACCCAGCACGAAAAGACACCTATGCACCTGGCTTCCCTGGGTGAGATAACACGAGTACTCCGGTGCTCCCGAGGGTCTTGACTCTCAAAGTGTCCTAGTCTAAAGGGGTTTCACTGCAGCCAACTCCTAAGTGTCCTTAAACTTTAAAATTGTAACTTAAACTTTCCTCATAGAAGTCTATGGCGATTCGTGGCTGTTTTTAGACACTGCACGCGACCCCCGTGAGTCCTCTTAGGTGGTTCCTGGTTGCCCCAGTGGTTCTACAGGCCCTAGGCCTCACTACTATCCCTCACGTGGTTCTTATACCACTATTTTATATGGTTTGTGAGGCCCCTAGGGCAAAACGTATACTGTGCTAATTACTGTGTGCTATTTAAAGTTCTTGTATTGTACTTTTGCCTCTAGCCTCAGAAAGAGACTAGAGGGGTTGTGTTTAGAATAAATACATATATATTTGATATATACCTTGTGTGGTGCTCTTCCATTTGATAATTCAAGAGATTATAGACTGGTAAAACAAGCTGCTTTACATTCCTTCAAGACTTAGCCTGAAGGCTGCTCTCCACAGCTATCACTAGGATAGCTTTCTATAAGGTTGTCTTAAATCTACCATCAATAAGGGTTTGGACTGGTTCAAGGTGCCCACTAGAAAAGTGGACATCATATGCCAGGCCAACTTCTCACAGATAGGCAAGAAAAAGGGGGGGTTTGGCCCAGAGGGATAGAGGGGGGTAGGGCCTTAATAGCAAGAAGAAAAATTCACCCACACCTCCAATAGTTTAGATCCGATTCCCGATCGAAAGAGATAAACAAAAATTACTATGCTTATCTTGGCAACAACTTTTGCCTCTTTATTTTTTAATTTTGTAGAAAGGGATACTTTTTAACCAACATAAGAACACATTATCTACTACACAAAGTGTCACAAGTGTCAAACATAATTCCAAAGACACGAACTTACTTTGACAGTTTACAGGTACAAAATCTTGTATTTACTTAATGACAAATTTAGCTGTGAGGGTTTTCCGGGAAGCGTTTTATTAAAAAGACTTTCCATTTTTTGTTTTTTGTCATAAACAGTTTCCAAAGACTAACCCAGCCCTGATGAGAGTTTGGCAAACCATAGAGCCATAACTCGAAACGCGTCGGCTAAGTGGGATCAAATTCTTCGTAAAATCTTTGAAACACCTAGAGTTCTTGAATTAATTGCTCTCTGGGTGTAGAAATTGTTGTAGAGTTATTTGATTCCATCTACAATTCCAGATTGAGGACATGGACATACACTGTTTATAACTTCATGATATTGAGTATATGTACATATAAACTGTTTTTTTGACATGTTGAATGTTATGTAATATATTTTATGTATTGAACCTCACCGTATGTGTGAAATGTATTGTAAATATGTGTTGAGTGTCATGTACAGCACAATATAATTTGGTTATCATTAATTTTTTTGTATCAATGTGACACTTTGTGTAGTAGATAATGTGTTCTTATGTTGGTTAAAAAGTATCCCTTTCTACAAAATTAAAAAATAAAGAGGCAAAAGTTGTTGCCAAGATAAGCATAGTAATTTTTGTTTATCTCTTTCGATCGGGAATCAGATCTAAACTATTGGAGGTGTGGGTGAATTTTTCTTCTTGAACTTCTCACAGATGGCATTTATCAGTGTCTGCTATTAATGCCTATTAATTTGGAACGAGTTGTGAATAGAGTTAAGGCTCTTCCCACGCATACCCTACTATGCACACCTGTCATCTGAGAGAGTGGTCTGACAGGAGTGGTCTGTCGCTCCTCATACACCCTACTAAGAACACCTATCACCTGAGAGAGGGGTCTGAAAGGAGAGGCCAGTCTATCCACACACCCTACTACATGCATCTGTCTGCTGAGAGGAAGGTCTAAAAGGAGAGGCCAGTCCATCCACACACCATACTACGCACACCCATCATCTGAGATAGAGGTTGAAAGAAAAGGCAAGTCTAACACCCATCACCTGGGAGAGAGGGCTGACAGAAGAACACGTGCGTAACAAAAAAGAAAGTGTCCTTGTGTAACGTAACTGGTGCTCATGTAAAGTGCTCTGATACCTTTGGGTCAAGTTTGCACAATATAAAACTCTTGGGAAAAAACTCGGTCCATTTTCACACGCTTCAATGCACATCCATCATCTAATAGAGAGGTCTGAAAGGAGTGACCAGTCCATCCAGATACCCTACTACACACACCTGTCATCTGAGAGAGAGGTCGGAAAGGAGAGGCCAGTCCATCCACATACAATACTTCGCATACCCGTCATCTGAGAGAGAGGTCTGAAAGGAGAGGCCAGCCCTTCCACACACCGTATTATGCACACCTGTCATCTGAGAGAGAGGTCTGAAAGGAGAGGCCTGTAAGTCCCCACACACTACTAAGCACACCCGTCTTTTGAGACAGAATTCTGATAGGAGAGAATAGTTCCTCCCCATTCACTACTACACCCATCCGTCATCTGACAAAGAGGACTGAAATGAAAGGCCTGTTACTCCCCACACCCTATTACACACATTTATCATTTAAGAGAGAGGTCTGAAATGAGAGAGCAGTCGCTCCCATACACCCTTCTTAGGATGTATGACATTACAACGCATGCTTTTACAACGCATGCCATTACGACGCACCTTTTACAACGCAAGTCGTTATAACAACTTGCGTTGGGGGGCGCAGGAAAGTGAATAGTTTAATTTACTATTCCAACTCCAGTCCCCGTGGATAGTAGGGAAGGTGTTGGATAGTAATTAAACTATTCCCTATCCTAGAGCGCCCTCCAGCGCAAGTCGTTGTAATGACTTGCGTTGTAATAGTTGCGTTGTAATGGTAGTGCGTTGTAAAAGTTGCGTTGAAAAGGATGTTTCCCCCTTCTTACACCCTAGTGTGGACACCCATTATCCAAGAGAGGTTGTCAGTAAAAAGACTAGTCCCTTCCATTTATTACTAAATCTCTAGAATTGTATTGTAATACCGCAAGAGTGTTGTGAGATAGAGTACAAGCTTCAGGGAGTGACGTTTGCTGCAGGAGGCTCGTTCAATCCTGCGTGCATATTGTGTGACCCACATGAAAAATTACTGGGCCTTCCACAAGGTGTTTTGCGATCCTACGAGAGTCCTGCGAGATCGTATAGGGAGTAAGTAGAAAACAAGTTGACATTCTTTTTATATGGTTGAGGAAATGCTGTTATGTGATTGGGTACAGAACTAGAGGTAGCTCAGATTGTCCTTTGTGCTTTGGAGAACAAGGAATTCTCTGTGAATCATGCTTAGCAGATGTGACTTAATTTGGAACTGAAAGGCACTGGTGTCTTCACCTGCATTTAAGAAAGAGCTCCAAGTTCAGGAATTTAATAGTATACTTTATGAAGTTTGTTGAGAAATGTCAGTAAGAGCACTAATGTTGGTAAACTTAGTCTACACAAAGTTTACTGAGCAAAAAGCTAAAGCTGTTTGTAGAAAAATAGATTTCTCAATATAGTTTCTCAGAGGTAGATATCAGAATGCAGAGCGATATCAGCAAGTATTGTAGACTGTGTTAACAAATGAAGTGTTCAAACTGTACGTAGCTGTAAGTAAACGAAGCAGTATTTCTCAAACTATAAAACAAAGAATGTGGAATGTGTAAATGCAAGCCCTAGTGTTTTTATGAACCTCACTGAACATATACTTTAGCCCTGTGATGTGTTTGAGTGGTGATATTTCTAAAGTGAAACATTGCGGTCAGTGTTAGAAAAAGTGTCGCAAGAGGAAAGTGTTACTTTATAAACTTATATGAAATCAGGTTTGATGGCATGTTCTAATTTATTTGTGACAATTTTTTATTGGATGATGGTGTGGAATTTTTCAGGAGAAAGGAATAACAAGTTAGTGGTACACTATATATCAATATGTGATTGTGGGTGAAATATGTAGAAAAGTTTAAAGAATATAGTGAAAAATGGCTGTTATCATCTATTTACTACTGTGTAACTTTTAAATGTTTTGGTAATTTTCTTTTTTTTGTAGGAGGAAAATGGAAAAAAGAAGTTGTGAGCAAGAAATTACAAATGTGACAAGATATTTGGTGGAAAAAAAACGTGTTCACTTCTGAAAAAAACAGGAAACAACTCTGTGGATAGTGAGAAACAAAATGAATATTTGGAGAAATGTTAATGTTAGTGTTACATAGGGGGACCTTTGTGATCTTGCACTATGTCTACTTGACTCTGAGGAAATAATTATCTGCTTACAAAAACGAGCCTTGTTAATATAGGTAGGATTATTGTCTTGTTCAGGAGTAAGTAACTGAGCAGGCACAGGGTATCCAGGTTGAAACGTTGTGGGCGCACATGAACAGCTCTGCATTTTAGCAGCGCAAGCTAACTCTGTCTGAGCTAGTCTTTGTGAAGTTTTTTGTAAAAACTACATGTATGAGCAATTTACAGAGACTTTTTTGCTACCTAGCCTCAAAACCAAAAACTGCTGTACCAAAGACTATTTGCCAGGCTGAGTTGATGTAACTACACCAGGCCGCTCATCATAAAGTCATGAAGACATTATAAATTAGTCAAATTGGTTGTTTTGTTTGTTTTATAGTTGTTGATATACTTTGTTAATGTAGTTGTTCTTGTAGTTTTGTAATGTTGTAAAATATTTTTTGTAATAAAAAGGTTTAAAAATACTACTGATTTGTTTGCTTAATAGTAATAGATTTGAATATTATTACAGTATTGTAATTTTGACTAATGTATATATTCCGCTCTAGTTTGTCACCCCAGTTCCTGCACTCAAGAGCGGGTGATTTTCACACGAGGGCGAAGTCGCGTACTAACATTAACGCTTCAAGGTAACAGAATCACCAGATTTTAATGGGATACAAGTATGCACAGACGCGTTTCGGCAACTGCCTTTCTCAATGATGACGGGTGACGTAAGACCACATCTATAAGTATCATACAATTCATTGGTTGTTTGCACAGTTCATCAACATCAACGAAAGAGCCAATGAATTACTTATCCACTGGATTATTGTGTTGTGGCCATCTTGTAGCATGCATTTAAATCGCATTGTATCATCATTCCTATAATATTGTATATACTATGATCAATCATTATGATGCCCTGAATGGGCCATCTTGCACAACTACATCAAAGCCATTATTACACCCTGTATGGGCATAACATGTGTTTGCACGATACCATATGGGTGTGCTACTAATTAGCAAACACTGTGTGATACTAAATTTGCGATAACCTATACTGCCAGCATATTGGTCCTTCCCATTTTATATGGTGTTGCTCAAACTACACGATCTTGATACTGCAGTGCCTAAAAATGTTGTTGCACATTCTTCAATTATAAGTGTACACATTCAATTTGTCTAAAGGCATGCTTGTCATCCTGATGAAATTCGCTTGGAGCGACCGGGAACGTGCATTACAGGAAATCAGCATTCTGGAAAGTGAAATTGGCGAACATGAGGGCAAAAACAAACAGGAAGAATTCAAAACAGCAATGAGAAAAGTCTATTGAACTACGAACAGAAGATTAAACACAGAAAACAGGAGAAATTTGAGCATGACGCAAGGGACTATGAACAAGGAAGGGTCCTTACGTTCTCAAAGAAATAGATGCACCCGCCGGCAGTTGATGAGTAATAAGAACTGCACAACCGTGGAACAAAGGGAGATATCTGAATCAGATGTCACTGACATGGATCAGTCAAGTGAGGAGAGCGGAGTGCAAGCGGCAACCAATGAGCCATCGACCCCTTTCCACAAGGAGTTTCATCTGAAAAGACAGGCGTGGACTCGGGAAGGAAGAGGGAAACCGCCATCAATTACATATCAGTAGAATCGTTAGGGACACACGAAGTATAACCTCCTAAAAGGTAGGACCTTAACATTATATGAAGAACAATGGAGAACCATCATCTATTTTATAGAAATAACAAGACAAAAAAGAAAAAAGAAGAAAAGAAATGAAAAAAGGGGAAAACTAGAAGGCAGAAATGCTGTAAGGACCCATATCGCAAGTAGGGGGCTAAAGGGACTTCCGGGGTACAGATGGCAGGCCCGTTGATTCAGGTGAGCCGTTTCGGAGATTCCCGTTTCTGACCCCTAGAAAAAGGCTTCAGGGAGTCTTCAAACAGCAGCAAGGCCCATAATCTTGGGGGAACCAACTGCAAGTGTCTAATCATAGTGAAATAGTGTATAAGTGGCTTCCGAATGCATCACATCGTGCATCTGTGTGGTTGATGCGGGCTGTAAGCAATTCTAGGGCTAAGACATCCCACGATCGAAGGAACCAGGTGGCTATGGGGGTGGGGGCGGTCTCTTCCAATATAAGGCAATTGACTGCCTAGCGGCTCCTAATAAATGGAGGATCAGGTGCCAGTCTGTGTGTGTCATGGCTTTTAGCGTTGAGGGTTTAATGCCCAAAACCATGACTAGCGGATAGGAAGGAATGGGGTTACCCACTACGTCTTTGATGTGACTAAGGACCTCCTTCCAGAACATTCTGAGACTGGGGCACGACCACCAAATGTGAATAAAGTCCCTTCTATCCCTTTGACACCTCCAACAAGTCGGGGATAGTTTGGGAACATCTGATGCAGGCGGGTTGGTGTATAGTACCACCGTGTCATCAATTTGTATGCTGACTTGCGTTGTGGTGTGCTCCGGTATACCCTTGGGATATCCTTCCACAATCGAGCCCATCCCTCCGGAGGTATATCCTCGTCCAAGTCTATGGCCCACCGTGTCTGGTATCCATGAGGCGCATGATGCTGGGAATGTTGTAAGACGGAGTAGGTTTTAGAAATCAGACCCTTCGAACCCTAAAACTTGTGGACCAGGGATTCAAAGGCATTAAGCTGTCTGGTGGCTTCCTGAGTGTAAGTCTGGGAACTAATCCAGTGCTGTAGCTATTAATATTGCATATGTGATCCCTCTGGGAGATGAAAGGTTTGCTTACAATGCTCGAACGTACGGAATTCGTTACCATGAAAAAGATCTTGAATAACCTGGCATTCTCCCTCCGTCCATGCGCCAAATGCCTGAGGTGGCAAGGCAGGGGGAAACATGGGGTTACGCGCTATGGGAGTGTTAGGGGAGGGAAACGTTGTTAAGCCCCGTGGTACCGCCAACTTATCCCAGATTTCTAATACCGTTCTCGTAGGAGTAGCTATGTAAGCACTATGAGGACGGGCTCCTCGCGACAGCCAAGGAAGGTCCCACAGAGGTCTACAAGATACCGCCCGGTCTAAATGGAACCAGTGCTTTTCATTTTCGCGAACCACCCATTCCGATAGAAACCGAAGGTGACAAGCCCAATAGTATTCCAGAAGGTTGGGGCATGCGAGCCCACCCCGATCCCTGGGCAACATTAAGATCTTGTTAGAGAAGCGAGGACAGGAATTCCCCCAAATAAATTTCAAAAAGTCCCGCTGTAGGGCAAGAATATCAGCTTGTGGTATTGGGGTAGGGAGGGTTTGAAAAAGATATATGACTTTAGGAAAAAGAGACATTTTAATGGTATTTATGCGTCCCAGCCATGCAAGAGGAAGGCCCTTCCATCTGTGCAGTTCCTCGTGGATGGCTTTTCTATACCTAGGCCAATTGTACAAAGACCAGGACGAGAGCATGGGGGTCAAGTCAAGGCCCAAGTACCGAATTGACACGTCAGTCCACTGCACCGGGATAAGATCTAGCAATTCCTGCACTTCCGAGGCCTGAAGAGTAAGATTAGGAGTTTGAGATTTAGAGAGATTAATCTGATATCCCGATGTGTCTTAGGACCTGAGGAGCATCGCCATGGCTGGGAGAGAGCTAGATGGAGAGGACAGGAATAGAAGGAGGTCATCAGCAAAGAGGGAGGATTTATGTTCATAACTGCCCATGGATATACCCCTTATATCCTGTTCTCGATGAATGGCAAAGGCCGGGGGTACCACCACTAGGGTAAATAGCAGAGGGGATAATGGCCACCCCTGTCTGGTACCGCGATAAATAGGAATAGGGCTGTGAGACGTCCATTAAAACGAATGTGGGCCGTGGGTTTTGAATAGAGTGCCATCAATTTGGAGATCAACCCCGGTCCCATCCCCACCTTCAGTAGGACTTCTTTGAGAAAACCCCAGTCCACTTGATCAAATGCTTTCTCTGCGTCAAGGGACACCAGACAGGCAGTAATATTTCTGTAACACGCTTTTTCCACAAGGTGGGCTATCTGTCTCATGTTGTATGCTCCCTGATGATGGCGGATTAATCCCACTTGATCGGGGTTACTGAGACCCGGAAGGTGAGGTTCCAAGTGGTTTGCCAAGATTTTCGTGTAAATCTTGGCGTCGGTATTAAACAAGGCAATGGGGCAAAATGACGCAGGGATGGTATGGTCTTATCCTGGCTTAGGAATCAGCACTACTTCTGCCTCATTCATTGTTGGAGTGAGGCTCGAGCTATCCGTGAAACTATTAAAAATATGGAGCATGTGGTCACGAAGTTGCGGGTTAAAAAGACTTTAAAAAGTAACCGGAAAACCGGCAGGACCTGGCGTTTTACCGATCGGGAGTTGCTTCAGCGCTTTGGGAATTTCATCTTGAGTAATGGGTTCATCCAACAGTTTCATAAAATGAGAGTCGATAGAGTCCCAAGTGCAGGAGTTAAGAAAAGCAGAGACAGCTTTGTGAGGACAAGGGGCGTTAGCTTAAGGATCCCTATAGAAATTCTCCAGCTCCAGGCTTTTTTCTGCCTCCTAGATGGCCCAGGTACCATCCGGGTGCTTGAGCTTAGCAATGTGGGCTCACGCAGTCTGCGCTCGAAGTCGTCGTGTCGGACATGCCCCAACCTTGTCCCACCGGTGTAAAATTTCTGCTTGAGGGTGAGTAGGAGTCGCTCTGCTTTGTTAATGCGATGTAAGTGCAACTGACCGCACAGTTCAGCGACGGGACGGTTGCAAGTGGTCTTTACGTTCTAAGATTTTAAAATCTCTAGAAGGGGTAGATTAGATCAGCCGAGCCACACGGCTCCTGGCGATCAATATAGACGTGATGACCCCATGGATAGTAGCTTTGAATGCATCCCATCTAATGTCCTCAGAGGTATCAGAGAGGGTGTTAGCAAGAAAGAAGTCCTTGATCGCCTTTCGGATATCGGCCACATTCACAGGGTCTCGAAGGACCTGAAATGTAGCCTCCATCTAGGGAAGAATTCCCTATGAGAATTAGGGGGCTGGAGTGAGAGCAGGACATGTGCATGGTCCGATAAGGATATATCAGAGATCTCAGCACCACTCAACGCATATATCAGAGGGAGGGAAAGGAAAAAGTAGTCTATACGAGATAATTATCGATGCGCATGAGAGAAGGAGTAATCTTTAGAGTCCGGGTGTAAGTGTCTCCAGGCATCAACAAAACCGAGGTCAATCATGGCATTCCACACTGTTGCCGACATTGCCCCAGCATTTTGGTGTGCTTGCACAGGGCAATCCCATTCTGGATTCCAGACTAAATTAAAATCCCCCCCAAGGACAATAGGGGTGTGACTGCCTGCAGGAGGTCTCTGAGATGTAAACGAAGAAAAACATCCTGATTTTGATTAGGAGCGTATATGTTAACAAAGGTGAAGGATCCATGACCCCAGGTCATGTGCCCTTTAATAAACCTACCACCTTCATCTGTCGTGATTTTGGGAGTCACCGCTCGCCAGCCTGGTTTGAAAAAGATAGCAACTCCCTCCGTTTTAGAGGGGGAGCAGGCCAAGTATTGAGTCACTTATTAGGGGAGTTCAACCCTTTTATATTAAGGGAAAGAAACTTAATAGGGTTAGTCATAGTACCTCAGAGAAAAATGTGTGTCCCCCGTAACCCGTAACATAGCATGGTAAGCCCTCAGTTCCATCCCCAAGTTCACCCACCCGAGTAGAGGGTCCAGAAAGCCATCACAAGACTCCGAACTGACAGAGTATGTTCGAGGGGCTCCCAGTGAAGCACCTGTGATTATTTGAAACCCCCAGGCCTTAAAATCAGCCCACCCGTGGGAGAAAAAAAAAATGATAAGAAAGATGAGAAAAGAAAAATAAAGAATGCAATAACAGATGGCCAACTGGGCCAAACAGTATCAGAGTCTAGAAGGAACAGCCCGAAATCACTCAGGCGGGCCATTCCGGAAAAGCCACTCTTCTATACGGACTCTGAGGGGGGGGAGTAGGGGCAGACACACAAAAGTTCGGGGGCCCCACCACCTGTGTCCCGTGGCAATGTGAGATAAAGCAATGGTTGCTCCGACCGCCGGACTACCCAAGGAAATCCGCTAAGATACTGAAGCTGACTCCCTCTGCAGGCGCAGGGAATTCGACCAAGAAGACCTAGAGTTACCCTCTGATGCAAGCGGTGGACCAACATATAGACAATGTTCATCCAAAGCCAGGCCCCATATCAGATAACTATATGAGCCCACAGTCTGGACTGGATGCAATGGACCTCAAGGCTGTGTCGGGGGCTGACATATCTAGTGTAGTGTTATTCCCCACGATTTGGCGATTGCACTGAAGAGGGAGAGCCACTTAGAGAGCGAATGTGACTAATAATGTCTTGTTTAGTTTGTGAGGATTCAACTTCCTGTGTGCGACGTTTGGATCTAGTTGGCATAACAGTGGGCCACAGCGGGCGAAGAGGCCTGTCTCGACGTTCCCGCGAAGAAGGAAGGTCTGTGCCCTCAGGCTCCACAGGGAGCTGCAAAAGCTGTTTTGAATCCGACAGCGACCGGAGGACCCGCCGCTTGCCCTCCCAGGTGAACATCAGAGCAAAAGGGTGGCCCCACTGGTATTTGATATTGAGATCTCTCAAATTATCTCAGACAGGCTTGAAATCTTTCCTCCGTCGAAGTGTGGCAAGCGTCAAGTCCTGAAAAATTGGTATTGAGAGGACATTGTATTAAACCGCCTTGATCCCTTGCACTTTTTTTAGAATGGCCTCCTTGTCTGCAAAGTAGGGGACTCTAGTAAGAATGTCTGGACTAAAGTCAGACTGATTAAGTGGGCCGAAGACCCAGTGAGCCCTGTCCAGCATAGGAGGTGAGGCTTCCTCATTCTCCTGTATGGCTTGTAGGAGTTCTGCTGTGTTTGCCAGAATGTCCTTTCCTTCCGCTCCCAATGGAAACCCCGGATATGGAGGTTGTTTCGCCTACTGCAATTTTCCAAGTCTTCTTGTTTCCATTGTAGAGTGATATTCTGCTTCTCAATTTCTGTCATTCTTTTCTAAAGGCTTTGGTGATCCCCTGCCCTAGTGTCCATAGTGCGTTCAAGGTCGTCTACCCTCCCGCCAATTTCTGTGACCTCTCTACGTATATACTGGAATCTGGCCTGGAATTCTTGACGAAGAGATCCAATTTCTTCTTTAATTTCTTGCAGAAAAGAGGCCATGAACGCCTGGGTGATAGGCGCTTCTGAGCTGGACTGCCAGGATGCGCAGTGAAAGAGTTAGGGTCCTCTTGCATTTGAGAGTTAGTTTTAGACCAGAGAGATGTGACTGGGTTATCACAGGAAGTAGCAGACTCAGTGTCCTTATTTTCCTTATTTTTAGAAAGCATGATGGCGTATACAGGGAGGACTGTAGGGCCAGTGATGAGGATATGTCAGTCCTGAAAAATGAAACGGTGGGGTCGCGGGGAGGGAGGGCTCGGTGTCGTTTACTGTAGGTGCGCAAAGCAGTTTGGGGTCAGACAGAAAGGCTCACAATAGTTCATCAGAGCAGAGGCAAAGAGGGAGAGTGTGATAGTCACTTCAGCGGAGGTGCAGAGCAGACTAGGTCTTGGGTCACAATAGTTCATCAGAGCAGAGGCAAAGAGGGTGAGTGCGATAGTCACTTCAGCGAAGGTGCAGAGCAGTCTAGGTCTTGGCCAGAGAGGTGAAAGAGTATGAACCGGGCGTCTCGCTTCCTCCTACTAAACGAGTGGTCCACACTAAGGAGGCTCTGTCTAGTGCCACTTTATGTTTTCACCAGTTCTACAGGTGAATAGGTGAACGAGGAGATCACCCCTGATGCAGTCCACCACGCAGGGTGCAACAAAATATGTAAGAGGGAGAGCACTCACCATGTGCATGTAGCACTCAGGCCGGATTCAGCTCTCTTCCTAGTGGACCATAGGGTAGAGCAGAGGACTTCTCCTGTTGTCTTCACTCAGCATGGGGATGGTCAGAATAAATGTGCCTCTAGCCACTGCCCTTCTCCAGGGCCACAATCCCAGCTTGTGGCCTGCCTGGTGGTCAATGCGCAATGTATAAAGTCTCAGACAGTGAGGAGGGATTGAGACCATACATATAACCTAATCTAGAGTTACTAGGGCTCACTCAAAGAGTTAAAGGCCCAACACACTTGGACGGTCACTCCCTGGATCTAATCTTCTCCAACATAGACCAGTTGTTCTGTAAACCCCCACTCCCTCTAAAGTGGACGAATCATTCTATAATCACTTTCACTATCCAACCCCCGCATCCTTTGGTGAACAAAGGACGATGACAGCAAGCCCGCAGTCCTTGGCATAAACTCACTTTTGAATCCTTCAGTGACGCCTTCCACCCCAAGTTAACAGATAGCAATCCTGAAGTAATGATTCAACTTAGCCTTAACAATGGCTCTAGATGTAACAATTCCTTTTAAAAGTCACGGCCCCTTACAGCGGTGACTGTCAGCCCCATGGTATACGTCAGGCTTAAAAGTAGAAAAAATCAAATATAAAACTCTAGAGAGACTCTGGCATAGAAGGAGAGACCCTCGAGACAGGGAGCTTTATAAACAGGCTCTGCCCCAATACCACCGGAACATCAAAATTACCAGGCAAACTTTTATTATTAATCAGATAGAACAAGCCAGTAACACATCAAAAGCCGTTTTCAGCATAGTACAGGACTTTATCTCCCCGCAAGTGTGCAGTCAATCTTCAGAGGATTCATTGGCTGCCTACTTTCAGGAAAAGATATTCAATATCTACGCAAAATCCCCGGCTGCTCCTCTGCAGGACTCAGAGACCATCACTAGGACAGGAGAGCGTGAAAAAATAACCTGCAGTACTTTAGACTGTTTTTAGCTGCTACTCTAGAGGAAGTATATAACTCCCTGGCCACAGCTAAATCTGGTTCAACTCGAGATCCATGCTCTCCCGAGATGATGGCTCTTCTAGCCAACTGTTGCACACCCTTGATTCAAAAACATTTCAACTGCTCAATACAAATGGGAATTATCCCTATAGCATGGAGGGAAGCGTATGTACGGCCCATATTGAAAAAAGCCACATTGTACCCTCAGAATGTGTTGGCAGCCATATTATGACTCAGTTGAACCGAGTCACAAGAAAAAAGGCCGAAACACGTTATAAATCTAGAAAAGGGGTCAGGGTAGAAACAACCTGATCCCATAGGCCTGCTCAGGGCCAAAAAAGCATTAAAAAAAAATTCATTGGGATTAGCGCTGGATCCACGAATCCAGGGAAAATAAATTCAAATCATGAAGCACAGGCTCCCGCGCTTCATTTTCTTCAAGCCTCCAGGTCGGCCTGGTACCGGGGACAAAAATAATGATGCAGGGCCTGCACGGGCCCCTGCAGCCCCGGGGACTGCCACCTCCCCGGGGCTTATACATCCAGTGCAGGGGGGTATGAGGCCCCCGCCAGCCCTGGGGACCGCATCCTCTCCGGGGCTATATTTAGCAAAAATGCGTGGGGGGACTCTTGCCCCCCTATGCAGTACTGGGGACTGCTACCTCCCTGGGGCTTTGTATGTGTAATCTGTTCTGCTGATATTCCATCTTTCCATCTAAATAATAATATAGAACGTTGTTTTAAGTAAGAATGGCACTTTTTGAATGAGATGTATAATGGCACCTTAACTATGGCACTTTAACATAGGAATTTAAAAAGTAATGTAGCATCGAAGATTTTATTAATACATAAAGAAGCATTGTTTTAATAAAGAAAGATAAATTAATTGAAATATAAAATGAGGAATGAAAGGTAACCTTAGGGATGGATAGCAGTGACAGCTATGTTATGTTACCCCCATCATTATGATAAAATTAGAAATGTATTGCCCTGCTTTTGTTGACTGAAGAAAACACAATTGTTGAATTAAGTTTATATATTTTTTTTTTTTACAAATGAATGTACTTCAAATATTTCTTGAGTGTAATGATTTATATTAATCAACAATAAAGATTCTTATCTTATTGTGTAATGCGGGGGCCACGGGTCCCCGCATCACGGGGAATAGCCACCTCCCTGCGGCTATGTATGTATAATGTGGGGGCCCACAGGGCTCCTCTGCAGCCCCGGGGACCGCCACCTTCTTCGGGCTATGTACAGCAGCCCTGGGGACCACCACCTCCCTGATGCTATGTTAAAAAAGAATGTGTGGGGGCTCCAGCCCCCCCCCCACATAGCCCCGGGGAACATTACCTCCCCGGGGCTATGTTCAAGATAGGACTGGGGCCGCGTGGCCCCCCCTCCTGAAGCAGTAAATGGCCCTGGGGACCACCACCCCCCAGGGCCGGCTCTAGCAATATCCTGGGGTGCCCAACCTGGGACACTGCAGTTTGCTATTGCTTGGCAGGAGCGCTGCTCCTAGCAAACTCTGCTTCGCTTCATAGAAGCAAGAGTAGGAAAATGCTTTTGCTTCCGTGAAGCGAAGCAGAATTCTATTGGGCAGAGGGAGCTGCTAGTTTGCAGCTAGCTCTGTCCAAAGCAATCCTGGCTTCCGCAGGAGGGATGGGGTCCCCAGGGCCACAACTTGCCTCGGGCCAAGAGTCAAGAGTGAAGGGGATTTCATACCCCAATTGTAGTGCACCAGGAGATGCGTTTGTAGAGTGGTGTAGAAAGGGGGCATAGTCTGCTGTCAGAACTCAGAAGTTCTGCTGTGTGGAACTTACTGTAAGTAATAGGAGGGGTAGTTGGCCCCCAAAGACATCCTTAGGGGCCAACTACTCCTCTTGTTACCTCCAGTAGGTCCCACATAGCAGGATTGCTGAGAAGTTGTCAAAGGCCACACCCCCTTTTCCCATCACTCTGCAAATGTGCCTCCCGGTGCACTGCTAGTTGGGGGTTAAAGTCCACTTGACTCCAGAGGGACCTTGGGGGCCAAGAAGTCCTCCTGGTTCCTCCTGTAATTCCTATGCAGTAGATTTCCTAAGAGCTGGTTGGAGGCCCAACCCCCTTTCTCTACCACTCTAGATATGTGACTGCCAGTTAAAAAACCTTTAAAAGGTTACAGGGATGTTATAAGTAGGAAAGAGAATTTAAAAAACCTTAGAAATTCACTAAAAAGCACAAAGGTTACAGGGACGTTATAGTTAGGAATAAGCATTTTAAAAACCTTAGAATTCACTGAAAAAGCCAAAGGTTAGAGAGACGTTATAGTTAGGCTGACATTTCACTTGTACAAAACCAGAGAATTTCAGCCGTTATAGTTAGGTGAGCTAACTATAACTCACGCCCCTGCAATACACTGCTGATGACGTCACATACTACATCACTCATGACGTGGTCAGTGACATCACTGATGACATCATCCACAGTATCTCTGATACACCTACTCACACCACAATATAAACTTTCATACACCCACTCATTCATAGGTCTACACACATATCCACTCACTCACCTGTACAGCTACTCTACATCCAGTCACTCACCAATACAGCCACTGATATATCCACTCACACACCCATACAGACACTAACATACCGTCAGTCACCCATAGAGCTACTCACACACCTAGTCACTCACCTAAAGAGTCAATCACACTGCCACTTACTTACCTATAGTTCTATATACACATCTCAATTTTTGTCATATAGATACTAAAACATCACCTATACAGCCACTGACACAAGCACACACTCACCCATACAGCCACTCTTGACAATCACTCACTCACATATACATTCACTTATATGCTCCAACACTCACATATAGTGCCTTTCACATTGGCAGTTACTCACCCATATACAACTGAGACATCAATTCACACATTGACATAGCCATACTCACACTCACTCACCCATGCAGCCCTTCACAGACACACTCAGGAACCCATACAGCTCAGCTAACTATAATGGCAGAATTTTTCTGGTATTATATGAGTGAAATGTCAGCCTAACTATAACGTCTCTGTAACCTTTGTTTTTTTCCATGAATTTCAAAAGTTTTTTAAATGCTAATTCCTAACTATAATGTCTCTGAAACCTGTGTTTTTTTTCAGTGAATTAAAATTTTTGGAGGAGGGCCTTGTGGCCCCCCTCGTGAGGTCATTATAGCCTGGATACCCCATCACCTGGGGCATGGCCACTTTGTTTCTTTTAAAAAAATGGGTAGGGGCACTTGCGCGGACCCACTACCCCGGCCAGTTTTTGCCCCCATGGACCCCATCCCCAGGGGGATGGCCGCATCCTTGTGGACCGCAGAGGTAGCCTCAAGGCCCTCAGGGTCCCTGCCATCTCCCCGCCTCCTGCAGGAGCCGGCATTGCTTTTGGGCAGAGGCAGCTGCAAACATGCAGATTCCTCTGCCCAAAAGCAATTCTGCGTCGTGTAATGGAAGCAAGAGCATTTTTCTGCTCTTGCTTCCATGAAGCAAAGCAGAGTTTGCTATGGCATGGTGGGAGCACCGCTCCTGCCTTGCCATAGCAAACTGCAATGCCCCGGGGGAGGGCACCCCGGGATGTTGCTGGAGCCGGCCTTGGGGAGTCATGCAGGGCTCTTGGGGGGGCCAGGCGGCACCCCACCCATCTTTGAAATAGCCACAGGGAAGTGGAGGCCCCCGGGGCTGTGTGGGGGTGCCGCATGGCCCCCTGCATTGAAGGTAATTAGACCTGGGGAGGTGGCGGCGTGGGGGGTGCAGGAGCGTTTCTACCCTGCACCCTTTTCTTAATGTTTAACATTTTTTTACCTTTTTCCTTGTGACGCGGTTCAACCGAGTCACAAGATGGCTGCCAACACTTCCTGATTTGAAGTGTTGCAGCCAGTCAGATCTCAGGCACGAGATCGGGAGGGTTCGCAGATCCTTCTCAACCATATTTGTATATTTGCAAAATGTTTACATTTCTCAGGAACTTCTCAGGATTTACACCATTTAACAAAAAGAGTGCTTTCTGAACTAAGAGCTACCTTTTTTGATAAATTTGGTGTAATTCCGTTCAGCAGTTCGGGCTGTAGCCATGTCTAAAGTTTCCTATTGAAATTAACATGGAGAAAAGGCAACTTTGGGACCCCCTTTTTCTTGGCCCCTGCGCGACAAATCACCCAGAATTTTTCAACACAGCAGATGAAGTAAGTGGGCCATTAGTTTTGAAAATTTCCCGAAGATTTGTCAAACGGTGAAAAAAATATTGGCAAAAGAAAAAACACTTTTTGTAAAGTTTTCCTAACTATAACTACCTCCTGGCGACCGCAAGTATGTCATATATAAAGTAGGTCATATATATATATATATATATATATATATATATATATATATCACCAGAACCTCCGAAAAGAAAGGCAGAGGCCACAACGGGGAACATCTTGAAGGCTTCTGTATTTCAAAAGGATGGCACATCGGGCGTATGCATTTCGGCTGTCGTGTAGCCTCCTCAGCGCCCAGCGTAATAGAAAAAGAAAGTCTAGTGCCGCTAATTGGTTTGAAAGTTCACCTGTTTAAATGCTGCTCGATCACTCCGCCCTCTTTGTTAATGGCCATACACAGCATCCCAGTAGTTCGATGCACTGCATGTCCCAGCATGCAACAGTCTGTCGGGAAAGGGCGGCCAAGTGGATGCGTGATCTGCAAAGTGGCACTAGTCCCAGTGTCTCATAGATGCCGTGTCCCCAGAAGCTAGTTGCCTCCTCGAGTCCCCAACTGCACCACCTTTGCTTGCAGGAAATTTCTTCACGGGGGTAAGTCCGCAGTGCGTCTCACCCAATGCAGGGTTAAGTAACTCCGACACCGTTTATATCTTCTGTTTGCTTGAGGTGGGTCTGACCCAATTCAATTACTTGAAGGAGAAGAAGTAGCTTTTCGCCGAGGCAAAAGGCCGAGTAGCCAGTGTAGATCAGACCAAACTTGCGTGCAGGGGCCTCTGTACTTGCCGCTGGCAGTTCAGCAAGGTAAATATCACCAGAACCCTCCGAAAAGAAAGGCAGAGGCTACAACGGGGAACATCTTGAAGGCTTCTTTATTTCAAAAGGATGGCACATCGCGCGTATGCATTTCGGCTGTCGTGTAGCCTCCTCAGCGCCCAGCGTAGTAGAAAAGGAAAGTCTAGTGCCGCTAATTGGTTTGAAAGTTCACCTGTTGAAATGCGGCTCGATCACTCCGCCCTCTTTGTTAATGGCCATACACAGCATCCCAGTAGTTCGATGCACTGCATGTCCCAGCATGCAACAGTCTGCCGGGAAAGGGCGGCCAAGTGGATGCGTGATCTGCAAAGTGGCACTAGTCCCAGTGTCTCATAGATGCCGTGTCCCCAGAAGCTAGTTGCCTCCTCGAGTCCCCAACTGCACCACCTATGCTTGCAGGAAATTTCTTCACGGGGGTAAGTCCGCAGTGCGTTTCACCCAATGCGGGGTTAAGTAACTCCGACACCGTTTATATCTTCGGTTTGCTTGAGGTGGGTCTGATCCAATTCAATTACTTGAAGGAGAAGAAGTAGCTTTTTTCAGAGGCAAAAGGCCGAGTAGCCAGTGTAGATCAGACCAAACTTGCGTGCAGGGGCCTCTGTACTTGCCGCTGGCAGTTCAGCAAGGTAAATATCACCAGAACCCTCCGAAAAGAAAGGCAGAGGCCACAACGGGGAACATCTTGAAGGCTTCTTTATTTCAAAAGGATGGCACATCGGGCGTATGCATTTCGGCTGTCGTGTAGCCTCCTCAGCGCCCAGCGTAGTAGAAAAGGAAAGTCTAGTGCCACTAATTGGTTTGAAAGTTCACCTGTTGAAATGCTGCTCGATCACTTCGCCCTCTTTGTTAATGGCCATACACAGTATCCCAGTAGTTTGATGCACTGCATGTCCCAGCATGCAACAGTCTACCGCTCCTGGTGCTGCAACCCACCATACAGAGAAAAACGGACACTTCGTAATTCAATTCACTCACTGTTGGCTACAGTGACTCTTTATTCTTCTGGGATTATAATCGATATGGTTGTCTTGATGGGCTCGAAGGAGTCGACTGACTACCCAATGTCCCCCCTCTACCCAACGAGACTATCCTTACCGATAGCGGAGTCACTGAGGAATATCAAACCCTACCAGCAATGAGAGATAAAATAACCCGCAATATACCTGTTTGGACCCCCCCAACTCATGATAAATCAAACGAGTCCAACTTTTCACCACCCGTTAAGGTTATTGATGATAAAGGTTGTACCATGATCTCTCCCATAGAAGAGCTATCTTCCCTTAGTGATCAAGGGTATTCTATGGTGAGCTGGAACATAGCTGGCTGGCGTCAGAAAGCTTCAGCTTTAGGGTGGAGGGAACTAATTCTTGGGTTTGATATTTTATGTTTACAGGAAACATGGTCCACTACAGAAATTTTTGTCGATGGTTTTGTTTCATACAATTGTGTTGCCCAGGAATCTGTTATGGGGAGGGCAAAAGGGGGCTTGCTTGTTTTGATATCAGTTGATTTCCCGATAACTGTTGGTACATATGCAACTGTGGGCACACATTCACAAATTCTGGAACTAAAAACTAAAAAGGGCAGGAACATCTTATTGATCAACCACTACAATAATACATTTGACTCTAACATTAGTGTGGTTGTGGATGAACTGGAAGCCTTTTTAAATAAAATCTGTAACAAACCCCACTCATTTTATGACATCATATGGGGAGGGGACTTCAACATTAGAACATGCCCGCACTCTCTAACCCCAGTTTGTGGGTTTGATGGGGAATCGGGGGAGAACCTAGCACATTTCCAACACTCCCTATATGGGACCGCCCTTAATGGTCTTCTGTTAAATTTTGATTTAGTTATTCACCAACCAGCTCTCGACATTATGGGCAATATCGTTCCAACATTTAGAGGGAGGGACGCTGAGTCGGTCATTGACCATTTGCTGATCTCAACCCTTTTGGTGCCATTTTGTACAGTGCCAATTATCAAGGATTTTTGTTTGAGCGACCACAATGCCCTAACTATGTATATTCTTATGTGGGGCCCGAAAATTATGCCCAAAGGCAGGGTTGTCGACAATATCGTCCCAAGTAGGCCTAATGGAACCAGGATAAAGTGGTGTACCGAAAAATCTGAAAAATTACATAGCACAGTTGTGGTAGGCGGCTCCAAACAGATACTTCGCTGTCTGGAAGTCAATGCCCCTCTTACGGGCATTATAACGGACTTTGAGGATCTTGGTATTATAATTAATGGAATCTTTACTAATAATAAGATTACATCTAAACGGGGTAAGGTTGGCTGGTTTGACCGCGCTTGTACCACAGCGCTAAAAACTCTTAAGCAAGCACTGTCAAATCTCCCTAGAGATAGGGAAATGGTTAAAACCTTAAGGTCAACCTATAACACAGAACTCAAACGTAGGAAAAACGAACTCCGGGAACAAGCCTGGGATAACTTGGATTGTGCCGCAGCCCTCCGGGACTGTAAATTGTTCTGGAGTACTATTAATGCCCCATTCCTCCAGAATGATGATTTCCCAGTACTTACCGCATTAGTAAGTGAAGAGTGCTGGGTCAAATATTTTTCAGGAATCTTCGATCCTCCAGAGGAGACTTATGATAAAACCCATATGAACCCCCAGCTGCGTCCGCAGCCTCTGGGAATCACCATCCGAGAAGTGGACATGGCAATCAAATCTAGTAAAGGTGGGAAAGCCCCAGGACCCGACGGGGTCCCGGTAGATATATACAAACACGATTTGGCCCTCTGGAGCCCCCTATTGACCCAGGTCTTCAATGCTGCCACTGAACTCTCCACCCCGGCAACTTGGAGCCAATCCATTATCATCCCGATTTACAAGAAGGGAGATAGAGGGGAGGCCAAAAACTATCGCCCCATTTCCCTCCTAGACTCCTCCCTTAAAATTATGAGCCGAGTATTATTGTTACGCTTGGAGGAGTGGGCGTCTGATAACAATATCCTGGCACAATCACAATATGGTTTTAGAAAGGGCTTGGGGACCATTGACCAATGTATTAACCTTAATCTTTTAATAGGTAAATATACTATGGCCAAATCTGGCTCCCTATTCCTTTGTTTTGCGGACCTCTCTAGCGCCTTCGATCTGGTGAATCATTCCCTGTTGTGGACAACCCTTCTTGATATGGGGGCACCCCCGGCTATTATCCATTTCCTAGCTAGGTTATACTCCAATTTGTCCACACAGATTCGATATGGTCCAGCTGGAGAGTGTACGAGCAAGATTAAGGTAAAATCAGGCATTAGGCAGGGGTGCGTACTGGCCCCCCTGCTTTTCTCTCTTTTTATTAACTCCATGGAACATGAATTAAAACAGGTCCAGGCTGATGCACCACAAGCAGGGGGCCAACCAATTCCAGTGTTGTTATACGCGGACGACACTGTTTTATTATCCAGAACTCCAATTGGCCTGCAGCGGCTAATGAATTGTTTTTATGACTTCATTCAGGGTAAAAAACTTAAAATTAATAACACCAAAACATTTACAATGGTCTGTGGCAAAAAGGCGAATTACCATAAGTCTTTCTATTTTAAAAATAACAGAATCGAGGCCGTAGATAATTTTTGTTATCTGGGCATTACTTTTAATAGCCAGGGCTCATGGGTACCTGAACACACTAACATAAAAGCCAGGATGGGGAAGGCTTCTTTAGGCGTCTTTCGCTTTGCCAATAAATTGGGCAGCCGCAGGATTCCTGCAATGTTAAATATTTATAGACACCGATGTTTATCTATAGCGCTCTATGGATCGGGGGTATGGGGGTACGGATCTAACAAAGACTTGCAAATATTGGAAAATTTGTTTCTGAAACGGCTACTTTGTCTACCCCCTACGGCATCCAACTATCTGGCCCACGAGGAACTAAGGTTGGACCATATAGCCGATCTAATTGAATTGAGACCCCTCCTGGTTTGGAGGTCTATTTGGCTGAAGGATGAAACAAGTTTCACAAAGTGCATTATCAAAGATAGTTTGGTTCTGGATAAATTTGCGAATATACCATGGATAAAGTATGTGATTAGTACTTTTAAGGAACTCTTACATTTGGATGTACGTAAAGATCCCGAGATTGCAACTTCTTTATCTAAAAAGGGGTTGAAAGAAGAATTCATGAGGGTAAAACTCGGTAAACGGAAAGCAGAAACACGTAACTATTCAACCCATGCTTTCTATTTTTCCAATGTAAATGATGGTCTTGGTTTGCCGACCTACCTTAAAATAATCTATAGACAATCCCACCAATTCGTACTATCCAGACTTAGACTTGGTATTGTCCACAATCTTGTGGCCTTCCCAAAGGTGAAAAATTATCCAACCTCTGCTTGTCCATGTGATGGACTGACCAAACAAAGTACCCTTCATTTCATGTTAATTTGCCCCCTCTATAAAGCCCTACGAATTGTTTACCTGAAACCGTTGTTTAAAAAATACTCTGTGTTCTCTACTTCAAATGCCATGAAACTGTTATTTTCGCTTGCTAGCCCGGATTTGTGTTTTTTTACGGCAACCTTTATCCTGAAATCTGTTGCTCTAAGGAAGAGTATGGTTTTTTAGTTGTTCTATTGTGTTCCCCATTTACTGACCTTTGTATGTCCTTGAAACATCATATGATGATACGTACTGTTCTTGCATTATGATATTTGATATTTGTACGATTTTATCTTGTGTACTTTTATGACGTTTTTTTAAAACTGTCGAATAAAGTTTATAAACTGAAACTGACTCTTTATTCAACCATCAGCGTAAAATCAGACAAGATGACGCGTTTCGGCCAGCGGAGTGGCCTTGCTATATATTTGTATATATATATATATATAGCGATACTTAGCAGGCAAATGGAAGTTTGCTAAAAATGTAAGAGGCACACGCGGAGTCTGGTTTTCAAAGCAAGGATGCTTTATTCGGTGCTCAAGTGTCCTCTCCCCTCCAGTTCGACAGACGCGTTTCGCCTTCGCGGCTTTTTCAATGTCGATTAACCCACAGTGTGTCAATGGTTATAAACCCACCCTTCAATTTCATGGTCATGGAAACAAATGACGTACATATATTCAACCTACTTTACATCTGCAAAGCGGTGGCCATGTTACAGTGGGTGAAAGAATACTGTTGTTTCGTTATAAGTTTACACAAATAATGTAAAAGTGCAAGTGCATAAACAATAATGATATAATATCAAGTTAAAAAGGAGTCAAAATCCACTCCTACCATTAATTCATAATGAACAGGTCTATTAATGAAAATTATACAATTTATGTATTTCACTTAATTAAATGACCTGTGTTCTTTACGAGATCTTAGTAGATACCATGACTGTGAGAAAGGGGGAAAAAAAGTTCCAAAATTCATGGGAACATAAATGACCCTCACACAATCATGTATAACTATCTACTCAGTTATCAAAATTGAGCCCTGTATGGGCATGAGGCTCCCAGTATGCTTATAATTATGTCCAAATATTCATCCAGTTATTCTGGGGTGACCCTTGTATCCCAGATTTTTTAGGGAAATTAACTTTGAGGAAAAAGACAATTGAAACGCTAGGTGTACATGTCAGTTCATGCTGGACCAAATTCCTATATGTATCGTACTGATTATGTAGACCAACATTTCAAAATCCACAATTTCATGCTAGATGGATACTAATACAAGTCAGGTTAACAAAATACATTTTACGAAAGTCCACTAGTCAAGGTGTGCCCAAAGCTCTTCATCATTGTTGAGTCCAGCCGGGCTCATGCTTTGGAGTTCTATAATGTAACGGGACTCTTTGGCTCTGAGTTTTTTCAATCTGTCTCCCCCTCTCTCATGTTTGTCCACCCCGTCAATGCAATAAAACTGCAATAGATCCCTATTGCTCTGATGATATAATTCAAAGTGTCTTGCAACGGGGTAGGTGGGGTCTTTATTAGAGATGGCCCGCATGTGTTCTAATATGCGTTTCTTGGTAGGATTTTTGGTGCTACCAATGTATCTCTTTTTACAAGGACAGATGAGACAATAAACCGTGTATTCGGAATTACAATTGTAACTTTCTTACAAAATTTACAAGCCTTGCATTTCTTGCAAGGAAAAAAGCCATTTATTCCCAGTTTGTTTTTGGTGGCTGAGGGTTTAGTAAAATGACTATGTATAAGATTGTCGCCAATTGATAAACATCTTTTACAGGTGATAGGTGGGCGATCTGGTATATGCTTCTTCAGGACAGAATCAGTCTGAAGAATGTACCAGTTCTTTCTAAAGATTTGGACAATTTGCGCAGATTTCTCATTGTATGTAGTGATCATACGTACAGTATTGTCCTCCTGTTTGGTTTTATTTTTACTTACTGAGGACAGTAAAGTTCTTCTTTCAATTTGTTGTACTTTGAGTTCTGCACTTTGCAAATGTCCTCTCTTGTAACCCCTGTTTGTGAAACGTTGCATAGCCTGTTTTTTTGCCGTATCATAACTTTCATTGGTAGAGCAATTGCGCTTAAGGCGCAAAAGCTCACCGTACGGTATGCTCTTAATGAGGCTACTTGGGTGGTGGCTATCGGCGTGTAGTACTGCATTCCCCGCCGTGGGTTTCCTGAAGAGGCGAGTGGCTAGGACGTTATCTTCAATATATACCTGGAGATCTAAGTAATTGACTGTAGTGTCACTGATGTTTCCTGTGAACCTTAGATTGAGGTCATTATTATTCAGAGTGGCAACGTACTCCTCAGCCGAGGAGCGGTCGCCTCTCCAAATAATAAAAAGATCATCAATGTATCTTGTCCAAAGTACTATGTTCTCTAGCCAATGGTCGTTATGATCTTCCCAGGCCACGTGCATCTCCCACCAGCCTACGAAAAGATTCGCGTAGTATATATGGTACTATGCACATGTTTTATGCAACAGAGACTTGTTAATGGAGAAGACAATTATTCCAATACCCAACTATGGTGACTTGTCATGCAACAGTGAGATCTCTAGACAGATCAGTCCTTGTCCACACTGTGGTTTACAGACCTCTCAAACAAGAGAGATGTTTTGGAACAGAGGCCATTGCATTCTCAGACTCTACTATGCACTGCTATCTGATGGAGATGTGGTGGTGGAAAGGGCAGTTCTTTTACATATGCTACTTTATATGCTTGTTACTCTGGAGAGAAGTTTAGGAGGAGAGATCTGTCCCTGTTCACACCCTACTATGCATGTCTGTCTCCATGTGGAAAGCTCTGAGGGAGAGGTGAGTGTGTCCCCACATTCAACTTTCCACACCAATCAACCAAGACAGATCTCAGCAGAGAAGATACTCCATTTGCACCCTACTATGCACATTCATCACCAAAAAGAGAGTTAGGAGCAGAGAGAGCAGTCTCTATCCACAGTGTACTACAAACATGTGTTACTCTGTGGAGAGGTTTGATCTGACAGATCACCATCTCTCCATAGCCTCGTCTCTATGCTTTTCATCCAAGACAGACTTCTCAGCATAGAGGTAATTTCCTCTCCATGCCCAAGTTGTACATCTGTCACCCTGGGGAGAGGTGTGAGCAGACAGGTAATCCCCTCTTCACAACCTGCTATGCACACCCATCATTCAAGAGAGAGGTCTCAGCATAGGGGTCAGTTCCTCCACACACCCTCCTACACGTATCCATCGTCCAAGACAGAGGTGTCAGTAGAGAGGCCAGTTCATCCACACACCCTACTATGCATACACATCCCTGTAGAGAGAGATCTCAGCAAAGATTTCAGTGTAGAGGCTAATCACTCCCCACATTCTGACATTCAAGGGAGGGGGTCTCAGCAGAGTGGCCAGCCCTTCCATAAACTGTTCTATGCTCAACTGTCATCTGAGACAGAGGTCTCAGAGCAAAGGCAAGTATCTCCACATACTCTACTATGCACAATTGTCATCCCAGGGAGAGGTCTTAGTGGAGAGGAGGCTAGTCCCTCTCCCCACCCTACTACGCACTCCTGTCAGCCCAGAGTGAGGTTTCAGCAGAGAGGGTTGTCTCTCTCCTCACCTTATTATGCACACCCATCATTACAGAGAGGTCTTAGCAAAGAATCATACCCTTCACGCACCCTATTATGCACAGTTGAAATGTAACAGTGGGCAGTTCATTAACACATACTACTATATAGACCTATCATCTAAGTGAGGGGCCTCAGCAGAGAAGGCAGTCCCTTCACACACCCTACTATGGTCACTGATCATCTGAGAGAGGAGTCTCAAAACAGAGGCCAGTCATCCCATACCATATTATGCGTACTGGGAGAGGAGTCAGCACAGAAACCAATCTCTCTTACACCCTACTCAGAACATTGGTCACCTAGGGAGAGGTATAAAGTGAAGAGTCCAGTCACTCTACACACCCTACTATACACAGTTGTTGCTCTTTGAGAGGTGTCAGTGAAGAGCCGAGTCTCTCCCACATCCTACTATGCTCTCCTGTCTTACAGTGAAACAGTGTCATTGAAGAGGCTACTTTCTTTAAGTGGGACCTATAAGGTTTAAGTTCTGTAATGAAGGAAAGTATAAAATCCACCCTCAAACAAATCTCATCATCTCGCAAGACTCTTATGGGATTGTAAATAAAAAATTAAAAAACAAGTAGGGGTTATGAAAATTCTTTCTCGAGAAAGAGATTTCATTGCAGAGGCTTGTGTGTTTGTACAGTCTAATACACACATCCTATAATACAGAGTTAATATTCGTGAATTATGGGTTAAATGTTTGGGCTTGCAAGCATCTAGTGGGAGTCAGACAAATACACGAATAGGAGTAGGTGTTTGAGTGCTCCCGCTCTCCTGGGACTCTTATTGGAGTCAGTATACAAAAAAAGAGAGTAATAGCATGAAAGAATCCCATAATGTTGCAGTATGGGGGGCTCTAACAAGAGCCTTTGTGTTTATAGTGTGTAATGTTGAATTACACAGAAGATCCAACCTTTTCTGTAGTGAGAGCTACTTATATTCAATGAAAATCATTCTGAGTTACTAATAGGATTAGAGTTTTAATACTGACTACATCAAGTTTACATTAGGTGCCCTTATATGCAAGATTAGCAGCAATGTGATTGCATCAGGCATGGTTCCCAGCACTAATATAAAACATTATTTGTCAATGTGAAATGATTCTACATGGATAAATCACAACAGCCCTAACAGAAATGCCCCTGGAACCAAATTACTATTAGAAATAAGTCTCTCCAAACATCAGTGCATTAGTTATAAATATACACAAGTTTTCGTCTTGAATACACGCTTTTCTATTTTGATTCACATATATTCAACTGAGAAAAAGCTTTTAATTTAGTAGGCTATGATGCACAGAGGAGAGCTACTTATGAATAGCTGGAGAGCTACCAGTAGCTCACAAGCTACTTGTTAGAGAACCCTAAACAAGATGCATTCCTTGATGTTATTAAGGACAACCCTGTTCCCTTCTTCAGTGTAGTGAACTCCATCTTGCCTATAGACACCTGGCATATCAAAACAGATGTTGCGATTACATATAGAGCCCATGCCATGGTCATGAAGAAATGCAGAAATTGTTTTATTAACATGCTTCCAGGACTTGTCAATCTTAGAACAAAAGTCTTTGGCAGTGTGAGGAAACAGAGACATCAATTGTGAAAAGGTCTCCTTCGTTTGGATTTCATGTGCAACCCCTGTGAATGTGCCTAGGTCATTGTCACCACAGTGCACTATTATCAGGTCTGGGTGCTCACAATCCAAAATGCTCTCAACTATTGGTAACAATTGATACCACTTCATACCTCTATGGCCAAGCCAAGTAATGTCCAAGTTTGGAAATCCAGTATTCTTGTCAATATCACAATTAATGGCATATTCTCTAGCCCAGTGGGTGAAGCTGTGTCCCATAATCCATAGGCGAATCATGGTGAAGTATGGAGATGTCAGTCACAGGAGGAGTGCTCAGCAGAATGGGTATGCTTTAGAAGGAATATGGACTTACAAGAGAAGAGAAAAAATGGGAGAAAGGCAGAAATATAAATGTAATTGGTCGATTTTTGGCAGTTAGAAAAGTAGATAAGTTAGTGACCAATTGCTGTTTGTATGGTGCTACTTCTTAAACAAGAGGAGTTTTTATATTGGGTGATGTTCAAATTCTTGTGAGATTCATTGACAAGCTTCTGCAGGCTTGGGAGGGCCGTCGATTATGCTGGGCTTTACTGGCTCTTGCAAAAGTCTTGGTTGAGATTTTGAGAAAGGAGAAAAAGGGAAATAGCACACAACATAGATCATGAAACTAAAGGGTAGCTCTGAAAAGAGCTGTTTTTGTTCACAGTTTGTAACAACTATAAAAAACAAATTGTGTTTTCTAAAATTTTTTTATTTTTTATTTTAAAACTTTTTTAGTAGGGTAGGACAAAAACATACAACTTGAAGTGTGAAACCAACAATATCTCCTTAAAAAAAAGGAGAAAAAGTTGAAAAAACTGTTAAAAATCCTACTGCATACGGGGTATTTGTGATCTTGGACAAGCTTCTCCAGGGCGCACGTGCTTGTCTCTGATTAAAAAAATGATCGGTTTACACAAGCAGCAAAATAGTGCTTTTTTCAGGTAAGAAGGAATATTGTATGCTACTGCACTTACTACCTGCGCAAGCACAGTGTCTCTCGTAGCAAATGATGTGGAAGCCCCTAAAGAGTTGTCTAGTTCTGCAGCATTTGTGGATCCATAGATCTGAGGTGCCTCCACATGCCTGTGATACTCATACTATATTGTGTATTTCTACTCCCCTGGCAGAACTCCTTCTTGCAAAGTTAAACAGATGAGGTATTTTGCAGAAAGGTTCTTGTCACCTGGCCTCATTTCAAAGAGCTGACACACCAAGGGAATCTGAAGTGGCTGAGCTGGTGAAGCTGCCCCTGGCTGCTCATCAGAATCTGATGGCTACATATTTGTGTTGGTAGGGAAACAGGAAAGGAGAACAATACAGATAGGTCTAGCCTCACCAAAATCCAATAGTGAAATAAAGCAAAAAAGATGGAATCTTCTTTTCTAAATATAGACATCCATATGAATCAATAACAATTCTTCTTTAGGATGTGGTTACTCCCCGGAGTTCTCGTCAGATACTCGCGAGCATCTTGCAAGATCGCAAAAATATTATTGCTTTATATATTTCACAGAGCAATTAATATTCAATCTTGTTAAGCTAATCACCATCTCTGATGTCTTAATCTGTTCAGAATTTCAAAGAAAACACAGAGATTGACCTAATGCCAAATGCGTGATTTCGATGGGTAGATCGCGAGAGCCGAATAGGAAGTACATCCCCCTTGGAGTGCATCCAGGGGATTGTGTGTTCAAGTCCTACGAGCATCTCACAAGATTGTAAAAATATCATTGTTTTATATATTCAATGGAATGAATCATAATCAATTTTCGAAATATAATCAACATCTCTAATCTGTTACTTTGTTCACAATTACAGGAAACACTGGGCCTGATTCACAGAACTAACTTAAGACAAAATCCTAAACTTACTACTTTTGGTATTCACAGAAGTTAGGATTTTGTCTTAAGTTTGTCTTAAGACAGACTTAAGTTAGGATTTTGTCTTAAGTCTGTCTTAAGACAAACTTAAGACAAAATCCTAACTTCTGTGAATACCAAAAGTAGTAAGTTTAGGATTTTGTCGTAAGTTAGTTATGTGAATCGGGCCCACTGTTCTTAACTTAATCTCGCGAGAGAGTTGCAAGAATCAACCAGACAGTACATCCCCCTTGGAGTCCATGCAGGGGATTGTGTGTTTGATTTACGCTAGCATTTCGCAAGAGTCACTACCTTTTTTTTTTTACTATATTACAGCCATGTTTTAATGACTCTCTTATTACAGATTAACATTAAATAAAAACTGAACATATGAAAAAAACTTTAAACAGTAGATTAAAACAAAATATAGAACTCTAGTGAGTAATCACACACTTAAAAATAGATTTATATAATGAAAGTTTTTCCAAATGAGGTCGCACACTGCTTGTCCCATCAGCGTGTGACCCCGGAGCATGATGGTCGATGTAGGAGGTATCAGCGGGTGCGCTTCTACCCGAGTCTTGAATCTTTAGGGTGTTCACTGATGTGCTTGCCATCCCTGGACACGTGTTTCGCGTTCATTAACGCTCGTCAGCAGGGATTAGGCGTGTGCACGGGGTTGCTGCGTGGGCTTCCGAAAATATTCGAAGGTCCAGATACCTCTTATGGCACGCAGGTGCGGAATCTCGAGGTCGTCACCTCTACCGGCTCAAGGGAGCCTGTATAAATAGTATTTCCAAATGAGGTCGCACACTGCTCGTCCCATCAGCGTGTGACCCAGGAGCATGATGGTCGATGTAGTAGGTATCAGCGGGTATGCTTCTACCCGAGTCTTGAATCTTTAGGGTGTTCACTGATGTGCTTGCCATTCCTGGACACGTGTTTCGCTTTCATTAACGCTCGTCAGCAGGGATTAGGCGTATGCACGGGGTTGCTGCGTGAGCTGCCGAAAATATTCGTAGGTCCAGATACCTCTTATGACGCGCAGGTGCGGAATCTCGAGGTCGTCATCTCCACCGGCTCAAGGGAGCCTGTATAAATAGTATTTCCAAATGAGGTCGCACACTGCTCGTCCCATCAGCGTGTGACCCCGGAGCATGATGGTCGATGTAGTAGGTATCAGCGGGTGCTCTTCTACCCGAGTCTTGAATCTTTAGGGTGTTCACTGATGTGCTTGCCATCCCTGGACACGTGTTTCGCGTTCATTAACACTCGTCAGCAGGGATTAGGCATGAGCACGGGGTTGCTGCGTGGGCTGCCGAAAATATTCGTAGGTCCAGATACCTCTTATGGCGCGCAGGTGCGGAATCTCGAGGTCGTCACCTCCACCGGCTCAAGGGAGCCTGTATAAATAGTATTTCCAAATGAGGTCGCACAATGCTCGTCCCATCAGCGTGTGACCCCGGAGCATGATGGTCGATGTAGTAGGTATCAGCGGGTGGGCTTCTACCTGCGTCTTGAATCTTTAGGGTGTTCACTGATGTGCTTGCCATCCCTGGACACGTGTTTCGCGTTCATTAACGCTCATCAGCAGGGATTAGGCGTGTGCACGGGGTTGCTGCGTGGGCTGCCGAAAATATTTGTAGGTCCAGATACCTCTTATGGCGCGCAGGTGCGGAATCTCGAGGTCGTCACCTCCACCGGCTCAAGGGAGCCTGTATAAATAGTATTTCCAAATGAGGTCGCACTCTGCTCGTCCCATCAGCGTGTGACCCCTGAGCATGATGGTCGATGTAGTAGGTATCAGTGGGTGCGCTTCTACCCGAGTCTTGAATCTTTAGGGTGTTCACTGATGTGCTTGCCATCCCTGGACATGTGTTTCGCGTTCATTAACGCTCGTCAGCAGGGATTAGGCGTGTGCACGGGGTTGCTGCGTGGGCTGCCGAAAATATTCGTAGGTCCAGATACCTCTTATGGCGCGCAGGTGCGGAATCGTGAGGTCGTCACCTCCACCGGCTCAAGGGAGCCTGTATAAATAGTATTTCCAAATGAGGTCGCACACTGCTCGTCCCATCAGCGTGTGACCCCGGAGCATGATGGTCGATGTAGTAGGCATTCAGCGGGTGCGCTTCTACCCGAGTCTTGAATCTTTAGGGTGTTCACTGATGTGCTTGCCATCCCTGGACACGTGTTTCACGTTCATTAACGCTTGTCAGCAGGGATTAGGCGTGTGCACGGGGTTGCGGCGTGGGCTGCCGAAAATATTCGTAGGTCCAGATACCTCTTATGGCGCGCAGGTGCGGAATCTCGAGGTCGTCACCTTCACCGGCTCAAGGGAGCCTGTATAAATAGTATTTCCAAATGAGGTCGCACACTGCTTGTCCCATCAGCGTGTGACCCCGGAGCATGATGGTCGATGTAGTAGGTATCACTGGGTGCGCTTCTACCCAAGTCTTGAATCTTTAGGGTGTTCACTGATGTGCTTGCCATCCCTGGACACGTGTTTCATGTTCATTAACGCTCGTCAGCAGGGATTAGGCGTGTGCACGGGGTTGCTGCGTGGGCTACTGAAAATATTCGTAGGTCCAGATACCTCTTATGGCGCGCAGGCGCGGAATCTCGAGGTCGTCACCTCCACCGGCTCAAGGGAGCCTGTATAAATAGTATTTCCAAATGAGGTCGCACACTGCTCGTCCTATCAGCGTGTGACCCCGGAGCATGATGGTCGATGTAGTAGGTATCAGCTCCCTTGAGCTTTGAGCCGACGGGCTCCTGGATGACGCACCTGCGTGCCGGTTCGGGCATCGAGGCCATTGACGGTTGTTTGGCGGCCTTCGCTTCCACCCCTAACTATTTTCTCTACTGATGACGGAAGTTATCCCGAAACCCGAGCCATGTCTCGGGCGATATCCAAAAACCCGGGACATGTAGCGGGTCTAGAGATCATCAGTTCAACAAGTACCTACTTGCACCCACATGGGTGAACCACTCAAGAACTCCATGTACCAGTGTCCCTGTGGGCGATCCGGAGGAGGGGCTAGCGGTGTGCGGTCCATTGCGATGGTTTCTATATAATGAAAGTTAATACTATAAAATATTTTAAAAAACAAAATATTCCCTTTCTGATTCATAGTTACGACATCAATGTAAAAACACATACAAAGGCTATGAAAAGTATGCCATTACAATTTTAATGAATTTGCTGGGAAAATAAGATGGTACAAAGAAAGACATTCCCTTTTAGAATAATATCATAAGCAGTGCATGGCGGGGGCGCAAGATATAGTCAGCGCTGCTAAATATAACTGCTGAATTTCTGTATTTTTTTGTTAAAAGCGTTAATGCTGTCACTGAGAAATTGACCTGGTTATGTTACTTTAGCCTTTGTCTTTCCCGTGTGTGTGTGCATGTGTGTGTGTGTGTGTGTGAATATATATTTATATATATACATATATTTATATGCAAAAAGAGAAGCAGAGAACTCCGGGTAGTTCTCAAGTTTAGGTGGAAAGTAGCTCCCGTATAGAGCACCCTCAACACCAGTGGCACTCTAGATCTGCTCACCTCAAATGTTTGCTTTTCTATCAAAGTCTTTAAGCATATGATTAACACAGTGCCATCCACTCCGAGATAGAAAGGGACAAAGTCTTTCACCATTCCTACAGCAAAGTCTTTAAGCATAGCACTAGTACAGTGCTGTCCATGCCTAGCTGTAAAATGACAAAAGCCATTAATCACTCCAGGCAGAGTATTACAGGTTTGAATTGGTAAAATACCAACAAAGCCAACCTGAAATTAGTAAAAGCAACCCCTGACACAGTGTTTCGCTCTACTTGGAGCTCTTCAAATAGGTACTGCTTTGTCCAGACACAAGGGAGCACCCAGTATAAGTCAAAACAATCATCGTTCAGGCATAGAGTGACGCATAAATTATGTAAAAAACTAAGCAGGGAACTCTGAGTGGGAGCCCATGTCATTCTTCAGCAATCCAATGACCTGTAGAAAAGGACCTTAATGATCCCCCTCCAGATAACGACATGGATGGAAGCTGTATTTGCACAGGTCGGGAGGGTGTGCAAGGGAGGATTCAAGAGATGGCCAGAGCTGGTCAACCAAAAGAATGAATTGGTGATGTCTGCTAGGAAGGAACCAAGCACTGAAAAGCGGGACAGGTGCATAATATTAACCAACTAGAGAAAAGGAATTTTAAAAAGCAGTCCAACTAACCAACCAAAAGTGGTGGGCGTGTCCAAAGTCCCCGATAGAGACTGAAAAGGCACCCCCTGAAAATATCTACTTTGAAGGTCTGGGTGAAGAGGTGAAAAAAGACGAAAATTTACAAAGCAAACTCCCTCATGACCTATATTACTTTTCTGCTGGCTCTCACAAGCTCTGAGATGGGGCAGCAGAAATGTTAATCTCCACACAACAACCTTGATTAATATTTTTTCATATTTTCTTTTTCTTTTTTCATATGTATCAAAAATTGACATTTCAAGATTTCATTTTTTTTCAACATTCTATCAATACATTGATATAATTCAATTTTTATCTAAAAATGAATACAATTAATGCATTATATCTACCTTCAATATGTAAACAATGTTATAATAATTAAAATTGAACATTGAGACAAATAAACAATCCACCACACTAACACCTCATTCATATAACCCACAACCCTATCACTAGCATACTACACACTATCATACCACGTCCAAGACCAACACTGCATGCACAGATGGATCAAAAACGGGGTGATAACATGAACCCTCAATTGCTGTGCTGATATCTGGGGTGTCACACTCTCTGGCCAACGTACGTTTCAATGGACAATATCAATAGTCTCCATCTTCATCAGGACCTGTTATTTACATTATTTATAACGGGTGAAAAATAGGGGAATCTGTAGGAGCTATGCATGTAGTTCTGTCAAAAAGCACTCCAGCCGGAGTGTTTCGAAATGAATGGGGCCGCCAATTGTTCTATCTCTTCGGTCGAGCACCGAGCTCCTTAAATCTGGAGCCTTCACTCATCCTGGATAAAAATCTTAATACGTTTCCATGGTAGTCTTCAATTGGTGCTACTATTTATCTCTTTCTGGAGCAAGTACTTTGTACAGGATAACTCAATGTTCTGTCAATATTAACCCAAATGGTACTCTTTATGGGGCAGAATCTCACGGCTTAGAAAGGCCCTCTGTTCCTGGAGTAATGGCCACCAGGTTGATCTTTATAATTATTTTTGATTACCATTGACAGAATTTCATCCGTGTTCGTTTGGACGGACACGCTGGCCAAACAGTTACTGCTACTCCTTCATTTTAATATGAGGGAGGGAGTTTGCTTTGTAAATCAAAGTCCCCGATAGCCCATATACCCAATACAGCATGCCTTGCAGAGCAGCGTGTGGGCTGTCCAGGCTCCACCTAACAAGCGCGGGAGACCGTGCTTGTTTTTAAAAAAAAATAGTTTGCCATGAATTTGCGGATCCACCCACAATTGAACAGCAAAACTGAAAATAAATATTTTTAAGACCTAGTACAAACCAGTGAAATTCATCAGTTTAAGTTAGCTGAGCTAAATACAACTCACGCCCACGCAATGCACTGCTTATGAACTCACATATTATATCACTCATGACATAGTCAGTGACATCACTTATGACATCTCAAATGACATCACTAATGACAGCATCCAGTGACTGTGAATGTTTTTCAAAAGTTTATGTGTGTTAAATATTTATGCCACGGTCTATTGGTGAATCAGTGGGTGTATGAGCGTCTGTTTGGATTATTCAGAGGGTGCATGACTGACTGTATAAGTGAGTGAGTAGGTGTCGCAGTGAGTGTATAGGTGAGTAACTGGTTGTGTGAATGTCTGTCAGTTGGTGTCTAAGTGGCTGCATGGGTGTGTGAGTGGGTACAAGACTAGCTGTATGGGTGAGTGATTGGTTGACTGTGTACCTATATGGTTGTCTGAGTGTCTGTGTGGGTGGGTGAGGGTGTGTGTGACTGCCTGTATGGATGAGTGAGTGGGTAAGTCAGTGCCTGTATGTGTTAGTGAGTCTGTGTATGAGGGGCTGTATGGGTGAGTGAGGGTGGGTATGTTGTGTCGGTGAGTGAGTGCATGTGTCAAGTGGTGTATGGGTGAGAACCTGGGTATGTTAAAAGCAGTATAGGTCTGTGATAGGGTATATGAGTGACTGTATGGGTGAGTGAGTGAATGTGGGAGTGGCTGTATGGGTGAGTGTGTGCTTGTGTCAGTGATAGTATAGGTGAGTGAGTACATGTTAGTATCTGTAGGAGTAAGTGAGTGAGTGTGTGTAACTGTATGGGCAAGTAAGTCTGCAATTAACTGTATGGGTGAGTGAGTAGGTGTGTGAGTAGCTCTATGAGTGACTGACTCAGTGTGTGAGAAGCTGTATGGGTGTATGAGTGGATATGTAAGTGGCTGTATTAGTGAGTGAGTGGGTGTATGAGTGGCTTTATAGGTGAATGAGTGGATATGTGTGTTGATTTATGAATCAGTGAGTGCAAGTACTGGTATGGGTGTATGAATGGTAGTGTGAAAGTTGTAATGAGTGTATGAAAGAAAATATTTATTTTTATAATAAACAAATTGGGGTTTTGACCGGTCTCCCCAACTACACAAAATGTAATATATAAATTTATATATACATGACAATTATCCCTGACACGTTTCTGACCTCCTGGTCCTTGTTCACAGGCAATGAGTAGACTTTGCACCATCATTTAGGCAGCGCTTCTTGTCTGCACGCTAATTGTTTTCATTGCCCTCTGGTGGGCCTCACTGGTGAGTCATTCATACATGCTGGGATTCGTAGTGCAGCAATCCATTCAACCTTTCAGTGGGTGTTGCGCTCTCTTCCTCCATATATTTTAAATGATTCAAAAGCCCTCCAGTGGGCCTCTCAACGTTATTGCCTAGTTTAAATTACATTTTTCTCTACTTATCTGCTTCTCCGCTATCAGGCTCAATAATTCAAACCTTTGCTGCCCCGCATTATTAGTCAGTGGTGGTGCAGTCTTCACAGCAGGGAATGCCCTCATATTCTGTTTCCAATTTGCCCTTCAGAATGAAGACTCACTCCCTGCAGATTAACCTTAAAAGTTCTTTATTTTTGTAAGCTGGAAACCGAAATAACATCAAGCTATATATATAGATATATACATACATATATATTCACTGAAAAAAACCATAGGTTTCAGGGGTGTTATAGTTAGCTGGACATTTCACTTGTACAAAACCATAGAAATTCCACCATTATAGTTAGTTCAGCTAACTATAACTTGCGCCCCCGCAATGCACTGCTCATGATGTCACATATTACATCATTCATGGCATGGTCAGTGACATCACTGATGACATCTCAAATGACATCACTGATGACATCATCCAAGTGATAATATGATGCTCCTCCTCACACCCTAATATAAACTTTAATACACCCATTCTAAACTACAGACTACCATTTTCGAAACCATAGACACACCAATACCAGTTACTACATACCCACTCACTGATTCTTAGGTCTACACACACATCCACTCATTCACCCATACAATTACTTTTACATTCAGTCACTCATCAATACAACACTATCATATACATTCATACACCTATTCAGACACTCATATACCACCACTCATCCATGGATTTACTAGATAGTCATGTAAATAATCAATCACACTCCCATTTGCTCACCTATACAGTTATACACACACCACCTCACTAATTCATACAGATAGTAGTGCATACTTACTCTCTTATATAATCACTGATACAAGTACAGACTCATTCATACAGCCACTTTTATAATCACTTACTGTCACATATAGTTATTTATATACACTATCACTCACATAAACTGCCTTTTACATATGTAGCTACTTCCAAGTACCACTAAGACCTCCATTCACTCATGAACACACCTATACACACTCTCACCCAGTCATAGAGCTGTTTCCACATGCACTCTTGAACCCATACACCCAGTGAATCAACCAGTCACACATCTATGCAGAGTCACACACCTCCAACCCACCCGCACACACACTCAGGCACCGCTACAAATACTCAGGCAAACAATCAATAACCCATATAAACTGTCATGTAGCTACTGACCAACCCATGTACCAGCTTACACAACAACAGACACACTGATACAATCATTCGCACAGTTTAGTCATTAACGCATGCATTCAGTAAGACAAGTTTAATCAATCACTTATATAATCAGTCACACACCTCGTAAATCCTTCATCCAGACACTTATACACCCACTGATTCTTCAATACACCTTGGCATATATATAAAACATATTTAAACTTTGCGGAAACACCGTCACTGGATGATGTAATCATGGATGTCATCAGTGATATCATTTGAGATGTCATCAGTGATGTTATCAGTGATGTCACTGGCCATGCCATGAATGATGTAATATGTGACTCATGAGCAGTGCATTACAGGGGCGCGAGTTATAGTTAGCTGAACTAACTATAACGGTGGAATTTCTATAGTTTTGTACGAGTGAAATGTCCTGCTAACTATAACGCCCCTGAAACCTATGTTTTTTCTGTGAATTTCTAAGGTTTTTTAAATGAAAATTTCTAACTATAACTTCTGTAAAACCTATGTTTTTTCAGTGAATTTCAAAGGTTTTTTAGATGCTAATTTCTAACTACAATCTCCTTAAAACCTATAATGCTTTTTAAGTAAATTTTAAAAAGACGTGTATACTTTTTGTAGTGAAAAACTTAACAGTAGTCTTTAATAACTTATAATTATGGCTCCCGGTTTTATGGTATCTTTTTTGGGCATTTCCTTCTGTATTTATCCATATTTTTTTTCATAATTATATCTGTATTTACCCATATATATTTTGGGTTTTGTGAAAAAATTAGTCTGAAATAAGTATATTTCTACATTTATTTGTCTGATAAATATGCACTCATGCCTCAAGGACCGACCATTTTCAGTCATATAAAAACACTCAGAAGACAAAATATGCACAACCTTGATATTAAAATGTGCATGTTTTCTTATACGAGCATATCTATTGCTGTTTAAGGCTCTTTACTAAAATTCTTTTATTGTTTTAACCCTCTTACTTTTAGAAAGACAGAGCTATTGGCCTGGTAGGCATGATTGACAGCATTTAGAATCGCTCAAAAAATAACCCAATTTACGTTTTTATCCACATTTTAAAATAAATACAGAGAGGAAAATAAATAGTTTTCTGTCTGTATTTATATGTAAAAATCAGTAAAAACGCAAAACAGGGAGCCCTACTTATAATTTAACAATGTTTACAACTTAATTAGCAGTAATTAACAGATAAGTATAGAAAAATGTGACGCAGCACCTATGATACCTGACTTCAAACAACAACGTTCACAGTTCGATTCCCGGCTCCAGCGGCATGTCAGCCCACCACTATGTCACTGTGGGCAACACCTTGCTTAATCTTCCCGACACCCACAAGTGCCGGCACACCTTTCCGGGGGTAGCTGTACGCTTTGCAAATGCAGGCATTTTTTAAATTTAACAGCATAGTGATGACAAATATTAGCACATATTCTTCTATTGTGAAGGACATTTTTTTTATGTCTTCTATTTAGATGTTTTTAATCATGAGAATGGAAATGACGCGGTTTGCCAGGTAACAGTTTTTAGTCTCTCCAACGTATGTACATATTAAGGACCTTTAACGTGTTACGATGGAAATCGAAACCTTTACAGCTTCACATTTTGTAACTTTTCCCAACACATGCACAAGTTGAACCGTTAAAATGTGAGCACGTGTAAACTGTAAAACATGACATTTAAATGGGTGGAGCCGCATCTTCCTTCCATAGACTACTCAAAATCCCAAAAGTATATACACTACACCCGTTGTTCGATTCGTTTCGTTTTCGCAAGTTATTTACCCGTGTCCATTCTGTGGTGCAGGTTCCCTTTTCTAGCATCAGATTCTTGTTTTGCGGCAACAAAACATTTTCCGTAGTTGTAAGTTGTTTGATTATGGCATAGTAGATATTTCTAATACGTAGCTATTTGTCAATATTTAAACATTTATATTTAGAAAAAAGTGTTATTGCTTGTTTTTGCCTTTTTCTGTAATGTTAGCAGCTTGTTTTTAGAAACAGACAGATTACAGCAAACATTGCTCCTTTTCTGGCTCCTTTGAGCTTATTTATTGTGTCTATGTATATTATAATATTGACACTGCACTTCACTTCAGAGGTGTTGGTGACCCCTCGGCACAAACCCTAAAGCTTTATAATTAACGTCACCAGCTTCCGGTTGTTAGTCTGTTCCCCCTTGGGATCATATACTGTCAATATGTATATATTATAATTTTCACAGCCATTATGATCTCAGAGGAGTTTATGACACGTCGCCCCGAAAATTATTAGCTGCGAAGATGAAAAATTTCGAAGTCCCAGAAAAAAGAAACTCTGAACATCTTCACAGCTGGAAAGTATTTCGTCATTGATCTTCTGTTGCATTCATAACTTTATTTTCCCTTTCTTTTTACTGTAACAAGCGAGTCACTCTTTATATTGTAATAGTGTTATATTGTTACGGAATAGGAATTGGAGATTTGTCAGCGCCATCCGAAATACAGCTTACTAACCTTTATAACTTACTTGATCAGATATTTTTTCAGTGAGCATATTTTACGAAATTGCTGTCTAAAAAAATATGGCTTTCATACATACTTTCTTACTTTAAACATTTGATAAACCCTACATTCCTGAATGTTATTTTCTAATTTCTATTTTTCTCAGTTGCGGTTCCAATACACCTTCTCCCTATCACATATATATTACCAGTACTGTACATTATAATAGTACTGTGCTATATATTCTTTAAAGAGTAAGTGATTTGTTAGCGGAACGGTGTGCGACCTTTAAGCACTACGACAGAACGTTCCCAAATTCTACAGAATACAAATTTCAAAAAAAGATCATGCGTACATTTCTATTTAATATGAAGTAATTTGTGTTTAACTGTTTTTTACTTCTGACCTCAGATGATATAGTGCGGGAGTGTTTCTTGTAGCACTTCTTTTCTACTTTATCTAAAAGTAACACATGCCCTCTTATATTATCAAGAAATAGAAATGGGGCAACACTTTTACAAACTATAGCAGAAAAAAGGAGGGTGTGGCCACGCTTAAGTGATATTTTATGAAATTCCATTTTTATTTGTCACCCATTTGATATATGTACAGCATCAGTTTCCGAAGAAAGTTTATTTATAATTGCTAAATAAAAACTGTCTGAAACCTGGAGTGAAATTTTTGCTCCGCAACCACACCTCCCCGTCAGAAAAATAAGCACCACATTATAAGTAAATAGTGCTCCTGGGAAGTATCCCACCCTCAAACTTGATAAAAAGAAGACCACTTATCACTCTGTTATTTTTCCGCTGTGATTTGTACACCCCACTGCAATGATATAAATGGTCCTTAAAATATATAAAAAACAATTTTTACCTTCACAATCCCTGTCCACCACCTTGTGACCACTGTAAAGAGTTAATAGTGTTCCTACCTTCCCCTCTACTACTTTTTTCTCCGTACTCCTTTGAAGTGCGTCACCAAATGGCTGACAACAGTGAACCGTTCCCACCCAATAAGGAGCAAACTTGTACTCGGAACACTTTAGCCAATAAAAAGTCGATGTTGTTCCGCAGAGGAGGAGGGAATAGCTGCCAACACTTCTACTTTTAATGCTTCACAGTCAATGAACATTAAGCTTGGGAAGGTCCCGCTTGGAACACGTTACCCAATGAGATGTCCCTAATACTCAGAGGAGAGGGAAGGAATCGCTGACAACACTTCTACTTTCAATGGTTTACACCCAATCAACATTAAGCTTGGGAAAGTCCTCCTTGGAACACGTCAGCCAATTAGATGTCCCTCCTACTCCGCGGAGGGGAAGTGAATGGCTGGCAACACTTCTACTTTCAATAGTTCGCAACCAATCAACATTAAGCTCTAGAAGCTCCTCCTTAGAACACGTCAGCCAATCAGATGTCCCTTCTACTTCGCGGAGGAGAAGGGAATAGCTAGCAACAGTTCTACTTTCAATGGTTCACAACCAATGAACATTAAGCTCTAGAAGGTCCTCCTTAGAACATGTGAGACAATTAGATGTCCTTGCTACTGTGCGGAGGGGAAGTGAATGGCTGGAAACACTTCTACTTTCAATGGTTCGCAGCCAATGAACATTTAGCTTGTTGTTAGAACACCTCAGCCAATTAAACGTTAATTTGATTCTGCGCACAGATACAGAACACGCCCTCCCACATATTAATACATTTACTGTAACAAAATGACTCTATCCGTGATAAAAGTGAACACTGTATATTAAGTAATCATTATTCCACATTATATTAACCCCTTGCGTGCGCATGACGGAACCATGCCATCATGAGCCACGGGTGGCGTGTGCTCATGACGGCGTGGTTCCGTCATGCTGCGGCCGCTCCGCCCACGTGGCATTAATTCCTTGCCGCCATGAGCACAGGCCGCCCGCAACTCATGAAGGCGTGGTTCCATCACGAGCATGGAAGCGCCGCGCTCACCCCGCACTTTCCCGCGCTGTGGTGAAATTCATGCCGCGGCAAAGGGGTTAAGGTAAGGCCGCAATACGGTGCATTGTTGTTTGACCAATTTAATTTCCACAGCCTACTGAACCCCCGTCCCAACATGAGTGAAGCCCCGGGGCTGTTGAGGCCCCAGCGGGCCCCTACTAATATTTTTTAAGAAATGCCCCTGGGATAGAGAACACGCCTTCCCACATATTGATAAATTTCCTGTAACAAAGTGACTCTATCCGTGATAAAAGTGAACACTGCATAATAAGTAAACATTATTCCGCATTATATTAAAGGAAGGCCGCAATACGGCGCATTGTTGTTTTCCCAATATAATTTCCACAGTCTACTGAACCTCCCTCCCAACATGAGTGAAGCCCCGGGGCTGCAGGGGCCCCAGCGGGCCCTCGCTATTATTTTTTAAGAAATGTCCCCGGGACCTAGACCACCCAGGGGCCTCATTAAAATAAAACGCTGGAACCAGCGTCCCCAGCGCGAATTGCGTCAAATATAATTCTTTTTTGGCCCTGGGGTTCCTTCTGAGGCCCCTGAGCAGGCCTAGGGGGTCAGGGTGTTTCTACCCTGCCCCCTTCTCTTGTTTTATATCTTAGTTTCTCAGTTTTCTGGTGACTCACTTCTACCGAGTCACAAGATGGCTGCCAACACTTCCTGGTTTGGAGTTTTGGCACCCAATCACAGTGAAGCTCGTGCTCGGGGCTTAGGCTCCGCCCAGATATCAAAACTTTTATTTTTCTAATTTCTCAGCAACTACTGAACGAATTTACACAATTTTAAAAAATGTCGCTTTATGATCCAAGCACTACCTCTTTGCCAAATTTGGGGTAATTTTGTTCAGTAGTTTTGGCTGTAGCCTTGCCCAAAGTTTCCTATCAGAAATTGAATTTTTGACTCTTATTTTTTGATTTTCTCAAAAACTACTGAACGGATTTACACCATTTTTAAAAAAAAGTTGCTTTCTGAACCAAGCTCTACATTTTTGTCAAATTTGGGGTAATTCTGTTCAGCAGTTCGGGCTGTAGCTGGTTGCAAAATTTCCTATGGAAATGAACATGAGGAAAACGCGTTTTGGGACCCCTCTTTTTTCTCAGCCCCCGCTTGACGAATCACCCCCAAACTTTCAGGATAGGAGCTGACCTGGACTTTTTTGGGGAAAAATTTCACAAAGATTCGTCAAAGGACGCCAAAGTTTTTAGCAAATCAAAAAATGCTTACCTTATAGCATATGGCAGGACTATTTTATTTCTTATCGTAGAGAGCTGGCAGTCTTTATAGTGGAAACAAACAAAACAACAAGAGAGTGAGGGAGAAAGGCACTCTTAGTCTCCCGAGGAAATATGCAAAAACCAACAGAAGAGTGGCTACTAGGAAAAAATGGGGAGTGGAAAGGGAAAATGAATGAGTATAAGGACTCACTGGCCCAGTCCAAGGCACAGAAATTTCAAAAAGACCTAGCTAAATGGTCCTTTGATAAAGTCTACCCCTATGCTAGTACAACATTCAGCCCCCCGGCAAGGAAGGCATGGGGAAGCGATAGCTCGGATAACGACTCCACAACAAGTGGGTCCAGTGGCGATAGCTCTAAGTCCCGCCAAAGAGGAACAGGTAGGAACAGGAGGCAACCCAATTACCAACAAAATTGGCCACCCTTCCAGCAACCCGGCGTGGGTGGCTATTGGGTATGTTCCATCCTCCCCAGTACCAGCAGTTGATGGGATGGAATCCCCCATTCCCACCACCAATGTTCCAACAGAATATGTACCGCCCGCCTTTTTTAGAGATGGGCCGGAGAGGTCATGGCAGAAGAAGAGGCAATAACCAGGTACATTGGGAAGCAGAGGAAGCATTGGGGGACACTACCAGAAGCAAGATGCAGGAACGTCGAGCGGGCCCGAGCAACCAGTAAGCCTAATCACCAATCTGTCATCAGTCGCCCTGACTGAAGCAGAGAAGGATGTCTTGGAGAAGGGCCTGGGCTTTATACCAACAGCCCGTCTTGATCGGTTCAAGCTCCACTGTGAACTAGCAGAGTTTTTCGTAAGCTGAAATTAAAATGTTTCTCCGAAAAACAAGATTCAGAAGGGACACAGACCACTCAAGGTGACACCGCGTTCAGACTGAAGTCGACTGTCACCCCTCCACCCCATTGCGTACCCCCAGAGATCACTGCTTTCGAGCAAGCGGTATTTAACAATATCGAATCCTTTGAAGAGGAGACTCCATTTAAGAACTTAAAGGCCTGTGAGTTACAGGCCCTGCGCTCTTTACAGGATAACATCAACATTGTGATCAAAGCAGCAGATAAAGGCGGGGGGATAGTGATACAAGACACAGTAGCCTATGACAAGGAGTACAGATGCCTTCTGTCTGATGAAGCAAGCTACACCCGCCTTTCGCACGATCCCACACCATCATTACGGGCCACCATCGAAGGACTAGTGGCTGAGGCCGAAGCTTCAGGACATATCACCAAACATGAGGCAGACTTCCTTACCACCACCAAGGATACCATCCCCTATTTCTATACGTTGCCCAAAACACATAAGAATCGCACACCCCCACCTGGCAGGCCGATTGTATTGGGGATTGGGTCACTCCTGGAGCCCCTGTCTCGTTACTGCCATTTCTTTTTGAAACTACTCATTCAAGCAACTAGCACATACCTCAAGGACACTAAGAGTCTTCTGGCACTACTACAAGAGATGGAACTAGAGGAAGAACCTATCTACCTCGTAACACTTGACATAGAGAGCCTCTACACGTGCGTACCCCAAGACGACACCATCAAAGTGATAGAGGCCACCCTGGATGAGAACGCTTGGGAATATGATTCGATCTCTAATTTCCAATCTATTCTATCTTTCATCAGGGACTGGATGAATTTCAACCACCTGAAACTCAATCCCGATAAAACGGAACTTGTGGTGACGGGTGGTTGCTCCAGTCCCTGGAATTCTCTCTTTTGGCCCCCCTCCTTTGGTTCTCCTCCCACCCCTGCTTCCTCTGTTAAGACTCTTGGCATCAAGCTAAATGATAAACTCACCTTGCACTCCCAGATTGGTTCGGTGGTTTCTTCTTGCTTTCTTACTCTTCGTACTATCCGCTCCATCTCTCACTTCTTTTCTTTCTCTGCACTCAAACTAATTATGTCCGCACTGGTCCTGTCCCGACTGGACTACGGGAACATCTTGTTCAATGGCATCCCTCAGTACAGCCTGCGTAAACTGCAACTAGTGCAGAACCAGGCTGCCCGCCTGGCCTTTGGTCTTCCCAAATTCCACCATACCTCCCCCCTCCTGAAAACCCTCCACTGGCTCCCTGTGCGGGAACGCGCCTTGTTCAAATTAGGCTGCATGGCGTTCCAGGCCAGGACTGGCCTGGCCCCCTTTTTCATATCCTCTGCCATCAAGGCCTATGTCCCGGGCAGAGACCTCCGCTCCTCGGCACAACTTCTTTTAGCAGTACCCCGCTACCGGAAAAAAAAACAGGGTGGCTCGAAATTTTCCACTCTCGTCCCAATTTTCTGGAATTCTCTCCCCTTCCATCTTAGGTCCCTCACCCAGTATTCCAGTTTCCGCAAAGCTCTGAAGACCTATTTTCTCAGGCTCTTCTCTCGTAAGCCCTGTCTGCCTCTCCAGTCGACGTCTTAGCGACTGTTCTTGCTCAGTTGGCTGCCTGCTACATTAGCGCCAAGAAACCGTCCAGGTGTACGTTGCGCTTGATAAATATTTTAAACTTAAACATATGTCACCCCAAAGGAATTTGTCATCTCCTGCACCACCCTCGCCCTGAAGAAAAAATTCTTTGAGTACAACGGTGACCTCTACTTAAAATCTAGGGGGACCTCGATGGGAAGTACCTTTGCCCCTAGTGTGGCTGGTTTGTATGTCTTCAATTTTGAGAAGAAACACATTCTTACAAACCAGAACCCGTACCTCCCCTATCTAAATTTTTGGAGGAGATGTATAGACGACGTGATTGTCATTTGGAATGGCCCAGAGAGCAAGTTACTCAAATTCTTCAACTGGATCAACTCTTGTGACCCCCACTTGAAATTCTCCCATACCTACCATCGGGAGGAGATGGTGTTCCTGGATGTGGTGATCTCCAAGGTTGGAAATTCACTACAGACTCACACTCACCACAAACCAACGGCTAAAAACAATCTATTGCATTTCACGAGCTACCATCCGCGCCCCCTTCGGGAAAATCTTCCCTTCGGGCAGTATTTGAGGCTCCGACTAAACTGCAGTGAAGTCGCGGTTTTCAAGAGACAGGCAAACGAGCTGACAGATAAACTCAAGAAACGGGGCTATGGGGATAGGATCCTCAAGAAAAGCTGCAAGAGGGCACGCAATCAGAACAGGGAAGCTCTATTAGAAGACACCGAAAAGACCCCTGGAGACATCCCGTTAACCTGTGTGACTACTTACAACAATGCTTCGCATGCAGTAAACAAGTCGATCCGAAAACACTGAAAATCCTGGAAAGCAACAACCATCACTGCGAACTACCCCTGTTTTCTTACAAAAGAGCTAGGATTCTCAGAGATTCCCTGGTACACACCCGCCCCAGGATGCAAGACCATACAACTACACAAACTATAACTAATGCGTGGGATCTACCACCAGTGACCGGTCACTTCCCATGCGGGGCGTGCAGTGTGTGTCATCTGACAACAGCGACCAAACAACTCAACCTGGAACCAGGCAAAATCTGGCGACAAACATCTCACACCAACTGCAACTCCGCCAATGTGGTCTACCTGATCACCTGCCCTTGCAAATTAAGGTACGTGGGCATGACCACTACAAAAATCAAGCAGCGAGTGTGTGAACACCGGAGTAACATCAGGTGCCACAAGGCAAGCACTAAGCTCACTGACCATTTTTTGGCCCTGAACCATACCACCAACGATTTGACGTGGACAATCATTGAGCAGATCAAACCAGGTCCGAATACCCAGCAGACTCTCTTCGAAAAAGAACAACGATGGATATATCGCCTTTCTACCCACCGTTTAGGGATGAATGATAATATCCCGTGGGGATCTGTCCTGAGATAATCCCCATGCCTAGTTAGGTGGTTCTGCCTAGTCATGTCTCGCGCTCCTCTGAATTACTGTTAATCAGTGTATGAGCCATGAGTCAGCATGACCTCCTGGTAGCAAAGAAGTCCACAATTTGGACACTCTCTGGATATGGTCGCCCTACTCTCGCCCCACAGGTGAGACCTGATCATTCGGGGTTAATCCGCTAATGAGGGTACCCCGGTTTTTTTTTCCTGCCACATTGTTGCTGTACCAGCCCCATTCAGCAGTTCCTTTTGCCTCCAGGCGTGCTCTGCTATTAAAAAGGTCTGTAGAGCACCCAGCCCATTACTTGCCTACATACCACAAAAGGCATAATAACTGCACCTGCCCGTGTCACGGACACTTTATCCCTATATGCAGCACACATAGCCTGCCATTAGAACTCCACATCATAACAGGCAATAAAGTTGCATTGATTCAACATTAGGACCCCACAACAGCGCTCTAGTCTTTTTCGCGAACGTTCTGACGTCACGTGTTCCCCAGCGCGGTGCGTCTCACGTGACCCGAAAAGGATACTTCCGTGGTGCCAATGCCAAACACACCAACATTCGGGCCAAGGTGCACACGTCTAGGTGTACGGTGGGATCCTGCATGAATAGAAGTAAGTGCTTAGCGTCTGACGGGGGGAAGGGGGGCCCCACTTCCCTGCTCGTTTCTTTTAATAACGTAAAGCTAATGTCCCCTTTTTCCGTTTACCTCACCAGAGTCTCCCTGGCAGCTCTCCACCTCTGGACCCGTGATGCAATTCACATTTTTTTTTCTCTAGTAAGCCGTCTTCTACACGCCACAGCTGTTTTTAACTTAAACTTTGACATCTACTCTTGTCCCGCGTTATCCGTGGTAATCAGGTCATGAGCACAGCTACCCCAGAGCCGTGGCCACCCGGGTGGGTGGACACAGTGTTCAAGTTTATGAGTACACGCCATTAAGATAACACCCGTTTTGTGATCGGCACTCGGGTTACACAATGTGAATACTACCTTAGAGTTGGGTAGACTGCACGGGTTGCCTAAAAATATACGGGCACCCTTGATTGGATGTTTAGTCATAGACTATTGATTCATTTACGCCACCGTTAATAAGCATGCTGTGGATATGTTGGGATACCTGTTTTCTCTGGAGTTTCAAGCACTTTCTTCCTTTGCCACTCCTGTACCAAGGGCACACGCCACCTGTTGGCTAACTACCAATATGGATAAACGCAAACACAGGATGGTTAAAATGTATTTACTTGGTTTGTTGTTATTTGTCTTACAGGCTATGACTGATCTAGGAAACCCCTGGAGAGCCTCTTGGTAAAACCGTGAGTTTTGCCACTACACCAGACCAGAGGTTAGGATACGCCTTAGCGTGCGTATACCGCCATGGTCTTCTTCTAGGTCCTTATGAAAGCTTTGCAAAAAGTGCACATTCAAGCAGAAACATGACGACCATTATTCACGTCCTTATTTAAATCGGATCCTCCTGGCTACACTTAAGGGCCAGCAAAGATCCCTCACCCGTTTTTAATAGTAACCAAATCACCTCGAATAAATCATTCTATAGGTACTTTTGGCGACTTTTTAACTTGCACTAAATCCCCTCACAAAAAACCTGCTCTGCTGCAGCCGCAGGCGTCGTAGCACACCAGGGAGGCACTCTGCTTCCTTGGTGGTGACCCCATGATGAAGCATGTCACCAACATGTCACCAACCAGGTTGGTGAGTGAGGGTCCTTTTAACAACCTTTTGTGTGCCCCTTTTTCCCTTCCCCCGCAGTCTTTATAGTGGATCAAAAAGAGGTACACTGTGTAAAAGGTCCAGGCAACCCCAATTGGTTTACAGAGCCACAAATGATATCCCAGGGGGTGCGTTAAGGAGCCCGGAGCAAGATGGCCGCACTTTGGTGCAGCTCTGCTGGTCGGGACATCTATCTGCCTAAAATCCGCTAAATCCTGCGCCATCCACGGCTGAACCAGATAAGAAATCGCTCCTGGGACACAGAAACGTGGCAGACTTCTAACCGGACATTTGCCACCTCTACCAGCCTAAACTCTGCCAAGCCCTGCTTGACTCAAGATGGCGGCCCAGGTGGAGGCGGGCTGCTGATCTCCATTTCCTGGTGCTGTGTCTGCTCTGCGGGGAGCCTGCCCGGTGTCGCTGCCCTCCCTGCCAGATATCCATCCCTTGGCGAGGGGCGGGAAGGCTCTAAACTGCACCCTGCTATCCCTGCAGCGTGCTGGGTTGCCGACATTTTGTGCCCTGGACTGTGGAGGTGAGGCGATCGTTGTGCGGCCCCCACCTGTTGCGGCAGCATTGGTGACTTGCGCTGACTGTCTGGGGCGGTGACCCTGTGGGTAATACACCTCTACGCCAAACAGGAGCTGCTGACATCAGGAGGCCCATAGCGCTCCGCTGCTTTGCCTGTGACCCCCGATCTCCTGTGTGTGGCAGGTCCTGCATTGAGGTCCGGGCGCTGGCGGCTGCCGCGGCCCAGAGCCACGACGAGGTCTCCCCCGGCGTAGCTGACTGCATGCGGCCCACAGATTGTTTACTGATAGGCGGACTCCTTCAGTATTGTACGAGCGAGTGTGTGACTCCAATATTACTGCTGAGGCCTTCAGCATCAATTGCACGCCGTCCTGTATTTTTGCAATGCATTACCATATCCTATACAGAGCTTGCTGCTGGTCTAAGGGTGCCGCTGGTTGGACTTCCATGGTCACAAATGCAAGTGCCTGCACTGTGTTGTTGGACGGTGGTGAGCGCTTTTAAAACCACCTCATGATGCTTTTTTCTGGTCCGAGCGATAGCACCTGGTAACATTATTCTTTTTTAGCTCCCGCCGCGGGCAGGCCTAGCACGCGGCTAACTGGGGCGGCCCGCGTTTTGCCCCTCCATTAAATAGCGCTGGGTCGAGACTGTATACGCGGTCACAGAACTGCCTCGCAACGGGCCTTTTCATTGTGCTCTGTTTTTCCGAGCGGCACCCCAGTCAACTACTCCTGGCTAATTACGAGCTTCTCATTATGGGGAGGACGGATAAACAGCAGAGTAAGTTACACTTTGAAACCAAGAAGCACACAAAATCGCAAACCCTGAATGCCTCAGGCACAGATCCTGACCCTGACTCTGGTACGACTACAAAACTGGAACGCATGATTCTAACCATGCAACAAAGCTTGCACTCCATCAACGCCAAAATCGATCACCTCAACTTATGTATGGACAGCATGACCACTAAGATCGGCAAACATGACTCACAGATCGCGGAGGCGGAGCAGTGCATCTCAACTGCTGAGGATCGTTTAGAGGGTGTCAGTACATCGTGTACCACCATGGAGAAGCTTTTGGAGGTAATCAGGGCTAAAAATGAGGATATCGAAGCTCGCTCCCGCTGAAACAACCTCCGTATAACTGGCATGCGGAGACCACCAACACCGGGCCCATGGAGACTTGTGTTGAAATGCTGCTCACATCCCTGCTGGGAGTGGAACACTTCTCCAAGGTGTTTATAGTTGAAAGGGCTCACCTCTCTTTAGCTGCTCGACCCGTCCCTGGTGTCCCCCCTTGTCCCATAATTGCCAGGCTTTTAAAGTACCGTGACCGTGACGCAGCACTCCGCCTAGCTAGAGAAAAGGGAAAGCTTGATTATCAGAGAATGAAGGTGGAGCTTTTCCCTGACTTCACTGTCGCAGTACAACAGGCTTGCCCTGAATTCCAAGCAGTCAAGAAGAAATTGCAGGCCCTACACATCCAGTATGCCATGCTTTACCCTGCCCGCCTGCGGATTCAACATGCTGGGAAAGCACGTATCTTCACGACGCCTAAGGAAGCGCTTCAGTATACCCGGCGGATTGAGCGACAGGAGTCATTGCGAGAGAGGGGTGTGAACTCCGACTCAGAGGGATGAACGTGTGAGACTTTATTGATTTTTATGACTGATGTAATGTCATCCCTACCCACGGGGCTACTGCGTGTATTTGGTTTGAACTTCCTCTGACTGAGGGGTAGCTCCTGGACTAATATAGACTTCGGTAGAATGTTCCAGTTTGGTGAGACACTTGCCATCTCCTTTTTCTCCTTTTTTTTCTATATTTTTTACAGAATGTCTGTGTGTAACATATGTTCCTGGTTGGTACACAAACTTGTGGATGGATTTTGGGGTAATGAATGTTCTTTGTTATGTGCTCCATCAGCTCACATTAGGCCGTGGTCTGGTTAGCCTAATTTTACTCATCCTGACCTGCCCTGGTGCAAGGGGGGCCATGGGCTACTAGCGTTCCACAGTATGAGAATTCCACAAAATGTTGTGCTACTCAGTTGGTTCCTGGTTGGTGCCCCTGTAGAGTTCCTTTCTTCCTTTTTTCTTTTTCTTTTCATGATATGTGACTCAGGGATGCTACTGTCTATTTACTGTTTTGTTCTATGAGGGGGTATTCACAGCATGCCTTTTATGCTGTAGTGGGTGGGGGGATTAGTTGGGGAATTATGTTCTATTGTGATAGCTTTGGTAATGGCAGACTGGCAGGTGCTAGACTGTATGACTCACATTTCCAACATGATAATGCAGACTGTATCGTCCAAATCTACAGACATGACTGACACAAACCGGCCCACCTTATCCTGGATCAGTTGGAATGTAAGGGGGCTTAATAATGCTAGAAAAGTATGGCAGGTCATCTCTTATCTTGACCGGCACCATATTCAAATTGCCCTGTTGCAGGAGACACATCGGACCAAACAGGCAGTCTCACACGAAGCCACTAGATGGGTGGGAGTGCAGCTAGCAGCCTCCTACTCCTCGTATGCATGGGGGGTTATGATTTTTTAAAAGAAAGGTATCCCCTTTGTCCCATTACATGCTGATGAGGATGTAGATGGGCGGTATATTATAGTGTAGGGAATGCTCTACAACATACAGCTAGCTATTGTGAACCTGTATGAACCTAATGTGGACGACCCTGCATTTTCGGACACATTATGATGTAAACTCTGCAAATTATCCTCCTCAGCTCTTATTTGTGGAGGCGATTTTAATGTGGTATTAGATCCTACAATGGATCGGGTAACTATGGCAGATCTCCCTCCCCGGAAGGCTTCTCTGTCCATGTGTGATGGAATGTGGACGTTAGACCTCACGGATATCTGGAGTTTGAGACACCCAAACACCAGAGAAGGTACATGTCACTCATATACACGACAGTCTTGGTAACGCATAGACTACAGGCTGGGCACACAGGATGTTTGCACATGGACTACACAGGTTAAACGCTTACCTCGAACACTGTCAGATCATTCTCCGCTAGTTCTTAACATGTCTCTGCCCTCGCATACTCCTCCCCCTTTTTCAGTGGCAACTGCAATCATCCTCGTTACTGGACCAGGTCTTTAAGGAAGGGATCTGAGAGGCCAAGTCTAATTATTTTTCATTAAATACTGGGTCTGTCCAAACTATGGAGACACTTTGGGAAGCCTTCAATGTAACAATTTGTGGGGCATGTATAGGTTTACAAGCTGGGGTTTTTAAATCTCTGCGTCGCACCTTGACTACACTTGAGCACAAGTTGTGTAACCTGGAACGCAAATACGACGAACAGGCTGACCCCAATACTCTGGCGCTTATCAAAAATAAAACGAAATAGCTGATCAAGAGGTTAACCATCTATTGCGTCGGTACAAAGCACGTTACTATGGTGAGGGAGGCCGGCCGGGTAGAACATTAGTTAGCCACATCTCGGAACCTTAAACTCAAGCACAAATGGTTCAGGCAATTGTTGCTGATGAGGGCATACACTATGATTACTATGCTGGGATGTACGCTCATCGGCCCACTTCTGACGAGGCTGAACTTGAGCAGTATCTTGATGACGTTGGTTTAGTGTGGTTATCACATGGACAGCAGGAGTTCTTGATGCATCCACTCACGTTAGGCGAGGTCTGAGACACTATTGCTGCTTTGCCTAAGGGGAAATCGGCGGGCACCGATGGGTTGTCGGCCGAATTTTACAAAGAATACGTTGACCAATTGGCTCCATGCCTCCTTCAATTATATGAAGAAGCATATGAGACTCAATGTCTGTCTCAAACCTTGCACGAAGCACTGGTTGTCACACTTTTGAAACCTGAAAAGCCGCCTGACAGGTGCGACTCATATCGGCCCCTATCACTAATTAACACAGATGTTAAAATATTAGCGAAAGTATTAGCCACCAGGCTGCAACTACTTCTGCCTGTTATGGTACTTCCTGACCAGTCAGGGTTTATCCCCGCCCGCTCAACATCACATAATTTGCGTACGCTCTTTGCAACAATGCATGTGTTGGAACCCATTCTGCCGGCGGTGGCAGTGTTTCTTGATGCCACCAAAGCTTTTGACTCAATCTCCTGGTCATGTATGCTTACCGTTTTACATCGCATGGGTGTCCCATTAATTTTTACTAATTGGATAAAATTACTATACACCAACCCAGTAGCACGGGTTAGAGTTAACGGGTAGATATCGGAAATAATTCATATACAGCGTGGCAGGCGGCAAGGGTGTCCGCTATCACCCCTATTATTCGCGCTCGTACTCGACCCCCTAGCTTGTATTTTAAGGCAGCGCCATGTCCAGACCGCGTTCCGATTTTTACAACATCCTCTCGCGGTCTCTATGTACGCGAATGACATGGTGCTGTATGTCCGCGAACCGGTAAACCATCTCGCACAACTTATACGTGAGTACGTCCGATTTGAGTACTTCTCGGGACTGGCCATCAACTGGTCTAAATCAATTGTATTACCCCTCACGGACTGTACACATCAGTTTGACATGGAATACTCTCTAACATGGTGCACAGACACTGTAAAGTACTTGGGGATATGGATCCATAGAGATCCGCAGGCTGTGATACAGTCCAATCATGGCACTGCCATCACGCGCATCGAGGGACAAGTGAGTCGGTGGATCAAGCTGCCTCTGTCATTTGTGGATCGCATAGCGCTGATGAAAATTATCATCCTTCCGCGCTTCTTGTATCTGCGCACTAAACGCAGCATTTTTTGATAGGCTTCGCTCCCTTCTGGTCACACTAGCATGGGGAGGTAAAAAGCCCCGGCTCAAGTGGGAGATTATCGCCCTTCCTGTTATGATCAGGGGGGGTTGCAGCGCCTGACTTCAATCTTTATTATCTCTGCGCGCAGGTGCATTACACCTACTACTGGCAGCCCGACCCAGCATACATATAGCATTTGGCAGTGGAGGCGGGTGCTCTGCACCCCATACCGCTTAAAGCCATGATCGTCAATAGGCACACGGCATTTGAAAAGAGGGAGTTGACACTGTGCAAACCACATCTAGGGCCTGGCATGAGCTGGGCAAACGAGCGCAAAAATTGCCGCTGTACACGCCTAGCATGCCTCTTCTGCGTCACTCAGATCTTTCGGTCTCTATGGAGACTGGCACGCTGCGGACACTTCAAGATATGGGGATGTCGATAATGGAGAAATGTATTGCCTGGAGGTCAATTTATAACTCCAGCTAACATAACCGCCTGTGACACTGTCACCGCTATGCACCTCTTTGTCTACACTAGATTGCGCTCTGCTATGCGTGCACTTTATCCGACATTTCCTACTGTACGACCGCCACTTGAAGGGTTACAACTTATATATAAACCACCACTTCCAAAGCCAAGCTAGTCACCAGACTCTACCAGGCATCACATAGAGATGTAACTGCCGGGGGTGCATCTGTGGTGGCTAAGTGGAATTCCATGCTCCCTGATCTGTTATCTGAAGATGACTGGTTTACCAGTTGCCACTTGACGGGTCAGCTGATAGCGAATGGCAACTTATGATTAGTGCATTTTAAATATTTTCATCAGCTGTACTACACCCCAGCTCAGCTTCATAGATATGGGTTGCGAGAGGTTGAGAATTGTAAACGCTGTGGTGCGCCTGGTGCCAACTTCTACCATTTCGCTTGGGAGTGCCCAAAAGTGTATGAATATTGGAGATCAGTAACACATACACTGCCTGATGGTTGAGCAATCTATTGAATGCTGCCCACAAGTGTGCCTATTGGGCGTCATCTCTAAAATTAAGGCGTACAATAAGAAGTTTGTAGCCATAGCACTATTATTGGCTAAACGCAGGGTCTCCATATGTTGGGGGGGGCAGGTCTGTTCTGAGCACTAAACTGTGGTTGCAAGATCTGACTTACTATCGAGACCAGCTCACGAGCTATGTCGAGGAACTACCTGCTACATCTAAGCCACGGGACATCTGGGGGCCCCTTACGTCTTACCTGCTGTCGCTACCTGACATCTGATGCCCGTTATGTTTTTGTAAGATTGCATCACAGGATACTGCCGTACACTGCACTGTTAAGTACTGCACTGTCTGTATGACCCTATGCTATTGAACTGTGAAATATTGTGATCTGTTTAATGCGATGTTATGCCATGCCAATGCTCTGATCTGGATCCTTGTATGTTGTTCATTACCTTTTGAAAATGCTTAAATAAAATGTTTTAAAATATTTTTTTTAATGATATTCCAAATGCACTCCTCTGTGGTACTGTGGATGAGCAGTTAGGCATATCAGAGAGTAGTGCTAAAAAAAAATTCCTTTCGGAGAGGCAATAATTGTGACACACACTCAAGAATAAATCTGAGACAAATTTCGATAAATAAGTCATAGTATATTATATATTTTGATACCAAGAACTTCGTTATCAAGTAAGTACTTTTTCAAATATTGATTTTAGTAAGTAAGTAAAAAAGTTCACTTAATGCGTCTTTACGCAGCAAGGCTTCCTTAAGGGAGAAAATGCATATGTTGCATACTGCTATTTGTGATTGGTTTCTGGGGGTCTCCTTTGAGACTTAGGGTCTTGGGGGCCTAAGTTCAAATTACCACCAACAGTTGTTCATTACCTGCCCTGGGGCTTCCAGGTGCATAGGTGCTGGTCAGGTTGGTAAATGTGCATGGCTGCCGTTTTTTGTCTATGAATGGAATAAAATAGAGTGACCTGATACATCAACCTCTTTAGATCATTTATTGGAAATTCGCCGCGGTAACTTCAAAATCTGGTTTTGTTCTTCACTGAAATACTGATTGTGGATAAAAGTGACAGTGTTTTGGTGTGCTTTGGTGTATATGTTGGACAGCGGTGCATGGTATGCCGGTAGAAAGATGAGGGGCCACCTGGAAGCAGGCCGCAATGGGGAACTTGGGGACAAGTCTAGAAGTTCCCCAATGGGGTGCTTGGACCACAAGGGTTTTGGAGACAAGGGGGCACCGCCAGTTGATTGGTACCAATGATGGGGTGCTCAGTTGTAGGGTAGAAAGGTCTGCTGGGCTCTGTGCGTCCTAGAGCCTTGCGGCCGTCGGTCTCCCCCGGTTGAGTGTGAAAAATCAGGACAGTTGGACTACTATGGAAGTGGGTCTCTGCAGTGCTGATGTCCCTCAATAGCTGCCTTTTTATTGGAGTCAATCGAGTCCGAACTAGACTCTCATGGTCTTGCTTGCTGCAAAGGAAATGGAACCCCGGACATTGGTCCTGTGCAGCTCCAGTTGGTACTGGTGTCCACTTACTTGGTGGGGGGACACATTTTACATTCAGGAGCACAAGTACTCCTTCATGGGGGATTGCTGTATCAGGCTGGCTGGGTAACTGCAACTTGGTGGAACAGACTTTTTGTTTCAGTGCCTGCGGACTGCAGGGAAGTTGTTCCTCCACTCCAAGGGAGATTTCCTGGCAATTTGCAAAGTGCTTGCAACCCACTAGGGTTCTTGGCAAGAGTTTAGCTGCAGAACGAGTCACTGTGTCGCGATTATCGAGGTGTAGTGCGGCGGGCAGAGTTAGGGGCCAGAAGTCCACAGCATCCTTCAGTTCTCGCTTTTCTTGCAGCTCTTGGTGTCCTCTTCTTCTTGATCTATTGAATCTAAGTTCCTGGTGTCTGGGTGCCACCTATATACACACTTTAGGGGCGTTACGGGGAGTGACAGGTCGTGGCTAATAGGCTACTTACCTTTAGGGTGCCTACACCCTCTATATGACCACTTCCTGTGGGAAGTGGGCATAACCCTGACCCAGTGAGCTTAATTCCACCAAAAATATTATTGTGGAATTCTAAAAGTCATGTACACATCAGGTATCCCACTGAGATGGTACTAGCGTGAGAGAGAAACACGCCTCCTGACTAACTCATTTTCCCACCTGTCCAAATGCCAAATGAGCCAGGGCAGGGGGTGGCATTTACCCTGTCTGGGGAAGCCTTGGGTCAAATATCAAAGGCGGCAGCAGCCTTTGATGGCTCCTGCCTTGATATGCTGATCGCTTAATCATCCTGCTTGGAGGAGGTCACAACGACTACGGCCAGAGCAGGCATTGTTTCTGCTCTCATAGAGCCTAGCTCTCTCCTGAAGGGGGTCGGAAGCCTGTCTATTGTGGCAGACTGGTCTACACCAGTCTACAAGTTGATAGATCTAAGGTGCCCTCTGGGTGCATATATTAATAAATCCATCACTGGAATCATTGTGCATGTTTTAATACCAGATATTTGATACCAAACATCTCTACTTTCAGTGAAGCCATCATGTAGCTGGGGAACACGTAAGCATCAATGTTCAGTACATGTTCTCATAATGGCTTCCCTGTCCATTTTTAATATCCAAGCATTGACTTAGATATCACAGGGTAAATCTGCTCATGCAGATATGTCCACACGTGTAGTATAGTGCACCCTGCCTTATGGCTGTTAGGCCTGCTTTATGGGTGACTTACCTATACTGCATGCAGTGTCTGCAGGCATGGCACACATGAGGATTGCCATGTTGTGTCTTCACTTTTCTATGCATCATTGCACACAGACTGAGAGGCCATGCTGCAGTCCTTATGAACACTCTTTAGCCTCCTTGGTACCATGGGTACCATTTACTAGGGACTTACAGGGGATGCTAAAGGTATTGACAATTGGGGGAACAATTGTACAGTTTTAGGGAAAACAATCTGGCACTGGGGACTTGGATAGCAGGAACCCAGTGCACTACTGTCAGAATTACATCAGATAACAACATAAATTGGGTGTGATCATGGCAAAAAGGGGCACTTTCCTACACTTATAATACATAATCACACCATCATCCTTCTCAAAACACAATAAAATCATTGGCACCTTTCTCTTTCAGATTTAAGATGGATTGTGGTTGCAGACATGAACGATAAAAGCTGAAGTTGTAGTGCAAAATTAAACCCATCAAAAGTAGTCAGCAATTTGTTGCAAAAAGATATGAGTATGAGTTTAACATGTCAGATTAAAACATGTTGGGGATCAGCATGTGTATAAACATGCAGAGATGTTATCTATACTATAAAGACCTACAAACAATTAACATGTTGCCATAAATATCTTCTTGCTGTTGATCAGGTAGAAAAATAGATCAGAAGAATTAAAACCTTGGCTGCTGGCTCTAGCAGTGGCATTATAGCATCACAACGCAACTGTAATAAATTGTTACGGTTGAGCAGCTACTTCATTTTCTTATTACATTTGACTAGATAGGTTGAAGTGTATTGCATAATTCTGTATTAAAAACCAATACAATACCTAGAGTAGTGAAACAACCTAATGATTTTCAATAACATTAAAAATAAAATATTATCAATCGTTAACCACCAGTTAAAATTCATATTCAAATTATTACGATCAAGGTACCCAAAGTGGATTATTTAAACTGGGCCTTCAGCCACAGCTTCACCAGTGAAACAAATTTAGTTGAACACCCAATGGATTTGTTAGCATTCCTGGAAAAAACAGAATTGCGTAGCGTCTTTAAGTGTCCTTGTATTCACTAGTTGAAAGAGTGGTCCTGTACACAAGGACATAGACAAAGAATATGTTCTGCAGTTTCAGGAAAACGCTACAGGTGACTAAAGATGTCACAACTCGACTAATAATGAAATGAAAGGCAGGTATTCATACAGGCATTGCAAGCTCCCATGTATTATAAGCAGAATAATGTATGTTGAATTGCACTTTGCATACATTATAAACATTTTGAAGGTCACTAAGGAGTTCTGCTCTATTGAAATCACAAGACCCTAGACCTTAAAAAGTACTTAATGGAAGTACTTTTTCTATATAATAACAACATAATGATAGGTATTATTTTTTGAGGTGCTCAATGATTTGCATGCCAATGATCACCATTTTGGAAGCCAAATCCTTCCATTAATGCTGAGGTGACAAATTAGTGTTTGGAAGCGAGAGTATAAATCTCCCTATTTTGGAAAATTAGCAGATTCTTCTTTCCTTCCTTCTGAGGGTTAGTAAACTGAGTAATATTAAATTGGGTAATAGTAGTACCAGTTATTGTCTGTGCTTACAGATTGCAGAAGTGCAGTATCAAGGCTATACATTATTGTTATTATTAATATTGTTATTATTGTTGTTGTTATTGTTATAGTAAAATGATGCCTTAGAGAGTTAAAAGGAATTAATTCTGCTAGGATTTTTTAATTTCAATAACAAAGATTGCCATTTTAAAATCATCTTTTTTTGTGTAGTTGATGTTTTTTCCACTGGCATTTTATGTTGCAGAAAAGCATACTTTCGCCATGGAAATCTTTTGAAGAGTACACAGTGACAAGGATAATTCGCCTTCTAGTGGCAAGTCACTGCTAGTGACACTGATGTGGACATATGTGGAGGGCAGTGTGGAGGGATTTGTGATCAGCCCCATTGCTGATGCTTCTTTTTTTAACAAATCATGAGAAGAGTGAACTATCTCGGTCTTGATACCAGAGTCTCACGAGTGTTGTCTCGAAAACCCTCAACCACAAATTGCCATCAGCAGTATAAATAATCTCCACTAGGGTGACATAGTGGGGAGTGTCATCATCGGGTTCCAAAACTGGGTATTTGTTTCTCTCGGTGAGTCACATCTCTATTAGGAAGGTGAGTATCTGGAAGGAGACACTGGTGGTATCTATGCAGAAAGAGTAAAATTACTATACATGTAAAAAGTGGTGTTAATGTGAGAAGTGGGATAGGGGTAAGATTAAAAATGAATAAGGTGATGTTGTTTGGACGTATTAACAATCCTTAGCATCAAATAAACTGGTCAACATGTTTTGGCCATATATTCCCCTTTAGCCTTCATTGGGACCTTATAGATCAGATCCCTGTTAGTTGTGATTAATCGACGCTGTGCTCAGGTAAGTACACAAACTTATGGGTCTTTGTTATTTTTGCATAATGGATTTTTTTGTTACAAGCATGGTTGTTGCTTGTAACCTTTTGTCAGGTTAGCTACTGCCTCATAGATTGTGGGTGGAGGCAAAGGGTCTCGTCATGACCTATTGCTTGCCCGAGATCCATGGGCATGTGTGCCTACAATGTCCTCTAAGACCTGAATTCTTTTATGAATATTTGCCTGATTATATGAGTCTGAGTTGAGTTAAAAATGTTAATATATTTTTCAACTGTACTTCACTATCTCCATTCAAAGGTAATACTCATTTTAATTCAAATCAACTAATACAAATCTCCCTCCTTATGCTTCAAAATCTCCCTCTTGGTTGTGCCAGCATGTTGGCATGTACTGTGTGCAGTAGGCATTTTAAAGTTGGTGTGTGGAATGGTTGCCTTATTAACTTGCAACTGGCTATAGTGAGCTTTTGTCCATCTACCAAGCATGTGCTTGTGTCACAACGACCTGTTTATAAAAGTTTGATGGCGACGTCACAACTTCTGGTTGATATTTCAAATATTGTACCCACTATAATGTATAAAGACATTCAGCCCTATTCATAAAAGAAAGTTCACGTATACAAATCTCCTCATGTGCAGATAGAGACATACTCCTAGGTGTAGATCACCTCATGCTTGGAATTTATTGTAACTGTATTTTGCCTTATCATCATGTCAACCGGACCCAAATTACTTGTTTTACCTTGAGAAAGTCCTATAGCACTATATACTGAAGCGAAACATGTGTCAGATTTGGCTCCATTAGGAGGAAACTGGATCCTATTATGGATATAATGTTGAAATGAAAACATTGATTAACAAAGCAAATTGTGGATTAATTGACTGAGTCCAAGAAATACTATCTAAGAGAGTGCTATGCCCTCATCGTATTGCTCAAGAATCACTAGGTAACTTGGTCACTCCCAATAGGGTTACATACACTTATTAAAACAAGCAACTATTGAGTAGCAATGCGCTTGGCAGTTCCATTCTGACCTTGGACTACAGACCAAACTCTGCACAGACAGAGGGAGGTATGCAGGATTGTTGTGGAAATAGCAAAAAAATATATGGGGTAACAGTGCCACATTCATTACCAAAGGAGTGTCTGACCAAGATCTAAGAGGCAAAGAAATGTTATGCTGACCGCTGCACTCCAAAGTAAACGGTGTGAGCCAAAAGTCAAGTATTAGCAATTAATAGGTGCTCCGGGAGATCACCTTCTGTTTCAAAAGGTGCAAAATAGTATCAAAACGTAGAAAGCCTTACAAGGGGTAAGGACTATCCCTGGGCACTCTTGATGCACAACAGTGCGTAAATAAGTAAATGTTCAAGTGTACTCATTTATTGGCGAATGTAGTTTTTAATTGGTATAATCCAAATGGTAATCAAAACAGTCTCATCTTTACATATTTCATCATATGTTAATGGCGTTTTGATGTAGACGATATGATTGAAGAATTTAAATCAATGACTACTCCAATGTACAATTCCATAATAGAATAAAGCCCCGTTGCATTTTGTGCTAGTTAGCACTTCTTCAGGGGGAATATGTCTAGGAATAAGAAAAAGAAAAAGAAAAAGAAACGCTATAGAAAGCTGATATCTAGGAGCTGCATTAAGTCAAAAGACTGGGTGAGGAGAGTACTCATAGTAATATGTTAGCAGGTGCCCGTGAACTTACGGGTAATCATAAAAGTAAAAATAAAAATGAGAATAATGTACACCCGTAGCTTTGGGAAAGCATAAAGAACATGGAGTTGTATACAAAATAGAAATGAAACCGTGTAAAGATGCATGCAACGCCATGCTGGGATCATAACATCCAAAGGTACCCGAACTTAAAAGATAGTAGAGTGAAAACGGTGGAGAAAGTGGTTATAAAAGTAAGGTTACGGGGTGAGAGACTCTATTTATGTGCCGACAGGGTGCGGAATCTGATGAGAAGATGAAAGATAAAGTGAAAAGTGCCAACATGCAGTTTTATCGGTGCCGGTCCGAAAATTAGAAAACCAACCACGGTGTAATACCGCTTACCAGGCACGAGAGTAGATCAGTTACGGTGGAAAAGGTGGATAGGTCCGGTCTGACCAAACGGCAAACCGGAAGACGCCGAGCATGCGCACATGCTCCTGATTATAAAGTAAAACCGTAAACATAAAGGTAGGACTACGCGGTGAAACTTGGATCGGAAAGTAACTCGAAGTGATGTGTGTTCAGCCCGAATGCACACCAAGGAAGGATCGTATTAAAAGAAACAAAAATAGGCGTGGATGGAAATACAGACCTGTATATATGTGATAAATGAGTATTGTGTTTGCAAAGGGTGCAAACGATCGAGGTGAATAAGAGAAAGAAAAGAGAGAAAAAAGGAAAGAAAAGAGGAGAAAAAAAGAAAAAGACGAGAACATTAAAAAGATTGAAACAAGAATAATGAGTCAATAAATTGAAAAGTCAATAAATTAAATTAAAATGCGCAAAGGGTATACATTTAAAAAGACACAGGTCAATGGAGATTGACAGGCAAGAGAGATCAAGTAAATCTTTACAAACAGAATACTCAGACATTAATCATAAATTACAACTAAGTTCTAATCTGTCATTGAGTCCTTTCGGATGTAGAGCATGAAGAAGGTGTATCCAATATAGTTCACATTGTAGTAGATGTTTGTTGTTGTCTTTGTGAGGTAATTTATTAACCACTTCCAAAATTAAAAAGCGAATTTGACTGGGATTATGTGATTGTGCAACAAAGTGTGCGGCAATGCAGGACTTCAGGTTCTTCGTGTGGATATTACTACGATGTTCCGGCAGTCTGGTTTTGATTTTCCGTTCCGTTTTTCCCACATATGGGAGGCCACACGGGCACTTTAACATGTATACAACATTGGTTGTATCACAAGTGGTGTTCACATGAAGATGAATCGGAGTGCCTTTTGTAGGCTGAGAAAGAATGTTGCAAGGTATAATACTGTTGCAATGTCCGCAGTTGTGACACGGTATAGTTCCTCTGAAAACAGTCTTAGTAGACAGTGTTGGTTGTTTTAAAAGAGATTGTATATTTTTGGAACGTTGGTAGGCAAAAATTGGTGGTTTCTCAAAAATCTTATTAAAGTCAGTTTCCAATTGCAACATTGGCCAGTGTTTGCAAATCGACTCTTTTATTTTAGATGATTGAGTAGAAAATGTGGATACAAATACAAGGCGTTTGTCATCCTCCTGGGGAGTATTTTGTACGTTTCAATAGATCTTTCCTAGTTCGAGCCAATGCTCGTTGTTCTGCAGTTTCGGTGAGATTCGTGGGGTAACCCCGTTGATGAAATTTGGTGATGATTTTCTGGCTGTCTTGAGCATATAGTTCAGCAGTTGATGCAATCCTTTTAGCACGCAAGAGTTGTGAATACGGTAAGTGACGTTTCAGGCTTGGTTGGTGGAAACTTTGGTAATGAAGGTAGTTATTGCGGTCTGTTTGTTTGGTATGTATAGATGTGACAAATTGATTGTTAATCAGTTTGATTTGTACATCCAAAAAGGATATTTCGGATCTGCAGGCAGTGTAAGTGAATTGGATGCGATCATTTATTGAGTTGAGGGTCTTGATAGCATTGGTCAACTGGATTTCATTGCCCTTCCATACTAGGAAAATGTCGTCAATGTACCGATGGTACGAACAAAGAAATGGTTCCCAGTCTTGATGTTTCAAAATGTGTTGATTTTCAAAATAATACATGAACAAATTCGCATATGCTGGAGCAGCGCAGTTGCCCATGGCTACTCCAGATAACTGTAGATAGTGTTGATTGTTTGAAGATTTAAAGTAGCTGTGGTGGAGGGTGAATTGCATAAGTTCCAGAATAAAAATCTGTAAATCAGTGGGTTTCTGGGTTTGTACCAAGGCAGATTTCAAAGCTTCAAGGCCCAGGTTGTGTGGGATTGAAGTGTATAATGAACTGACGTCAATGGTGCTTAAGATAGTGGGTTGGTCCGGTGGAATCATGATATTTTCAAGTTTAGTGAGAAAGTCTGTGGTGTCTTGAATGTATGTAGACATGGCTCTGACACTGGCTTGTAGATGTGTATCTTTATACAGTCCGGTAGGTTCGTGGATGGAGTCACAAGTGCTGATGATGGGTATTCTACCTGGCAACATTCTTTCTCACCCTACAAAAGGCACTCCGATTCATCTTCATGTGAACGTCACTTGTGATACAACCAATGTTGTATACATGTTAAAGTGCCCGTGTGGCCTCCCATATGTGGGAAAAACGGAACGGAAAATCAAAACGAGACTGACGGAACATCGTAGTAATATCCGCACGAAGAACCTGAAGTCCTGCATTGCCGCACACTTTGTTGCACAATCACATAATCCCAGTCAAATTCGCTTTTTAATTTTGGAAGTGGTTAATAAATTACCTCACAAAGACAACAACAAACATCTACTACAACGTGAACTATATTGGATACACCTTCTTCATGCGCTACATCCGAAAGGACTCAATGACAGATTAGAACTTAGTTGTCATTTATGATTAATGTCTGAGTATTCTGTTTGTAAAGATTTACTTGATCTCTCTTGCCTGTCAATCTCCATTGACCTGTGTCTTTTTAAATGTATACCCTTTGCGCATTTTAATTTAATTTATTGACTTTTCAATTTATTGACTCATTATTCTTGTATTCTTTTTTCAATCTTTTTAATTTTCTCGTCTTTATCTTTTTTCTCCTCTTTTCTTTCCTTTTTTCTCTCTTTTCTTTCTCTTATTCACCTCGATCGTTTGCACCCTTTGTATACACGATACTCATTTATCACATATATACAGGTCTGTATTTCCATCCACGCCTATTTTTGTTTCTTTTAATACGATCCTTCCTTGGTGTGCATTCGGGCTGAACACACATCACTTCCAGTTACTTTCCGATCCAAGTTTCACCGCGTAGTCCTACCTTTATGTTTACGGTTTTACTTTCTAATCAGGAGCATGTGAGCATGCTTGGCGTCTTCCGGTTTGCCGTTTGTTCGGACCGGACCTATCCACCTTTTCCACTGTAACTGATCTACTCTCGTGCCTGGTAAGCGGAATTACACCGTGGTTGGTTTTCTAATTTTCGGACCGGCACCGATAAAACTGCATGTTGGCACTTTTCACTTTATCTTTCATCTTCTCATCAGATCCCACACCCTGTCGGCACATAAATAGAGTCTCTCACCCCGTAACCTTACTTTTATAACCACTTTCTCCACCGTTTTCACTCCACTATCTTTTAAGTTCGGGTACCTTTGGATGTTATGATCACAGCATGGCGTTGCATGCATCTTTACACGGTTTCATTTCTATTTTGTATACAACTCCATGTTCTTTATGCTTTCCCAAAGCTACGGGTGTACATTATTCTCATTTTTATTTTTACTTTTATGATTACCCGTAAGTTCATGGGCACCTGCTAACATATTACTATGAGTACTCTCCTCACCCAGTCTTTTGACTTATGCAGCTCCTAGATATCAGCTTTCTATAGCGTTTCTTTTTCTTTTTCTTATTCCTAGACATATTCCCCCTAAAGAAGTGCTAACTAGCACAAAATGCATCGGGGCTTTATTCTATTATGGAATTGTACATTGGAGTAGTCATTGATTTAAATTCTTCAATCATATCGTCTACATCAAAACGCCATTAACATATGATGAAATATGTAAAGATGAGATTGTTTTGATTACCATTTGGATTATACCAATTAAAAACTACATTCGCCAATATATGAAGTACACTTGAACATTTACTTATTTCCGCACTGTTGTGCATCAAGAGTGCCCAGGGATAGTCCTTACCCCTTGTAAGGCTTTCTACGTTTTGATACTATTTCGCACCTTTTGAACCAGAAGGTGATCTCCCGGAGCACCTATCAATTGCTAATACTTGACTTTTGGCTCACACCGTTTACTTTGGAGTGCAGCGTTCAGCATAACATTTCTTTGCATCTTCCTCTGGCTCATCACCGCTTGGCACCCACTCACCATGTCCTATGCTGACATTGCCAGTTTAACTGGCAACAAAGCAGATACTTTTGAATTTAACACTGATGACACCGATCGCATTTATTCGCTGATACAGGAGCCAGAATATATTCAATCGAGTACTGGTTCTGCTCAAGCTAACATCCGACAATTTTTATTTACAGCCAAAAGAGAGATCAATCAAAGGCTACATGCTTCAACATTAATCAAATACCATCGTGTCCAACGCATTCCCCGTGGTTTGCGAATCCCCTTGAAATCCACCTTGTGTAAGAACAATCCTTGTTTCACCGAGAAATGGTATGGAATATTAAATAAATGTTCCCTAGACTTAATACTACTAATTTTAGAAGAACTGTCAAAACTCTTGGAAGAATTGGAAAGTGAAGTCAAGCAACTCAAACATGAATTAAGCACCAAACTTACACCTGAAGAACTTTCTACGTCTTTGGAAGAAGTCAATAACCAATTGGATAAATACGTTAAAGAAATAAATGAACGAAAATTAAGAACATTTAAACGCGACACAGTCCATTATAAACTGGGCGTAGTGTATAATTGGGCCGGAATATATGCTGCGAGAAGACAAAACCGCACCCAGACAAATAGATCAACAGAAGGTGACTCGACATCGTCGGAGGAACCATCGCGCACAGGCCCATTCAAAGGTAGACCTAGACAACAAAGTTTCCAATCAGGTGCTAAAACATCGGATCAACCATCAACGTCCAGAGTGAGTAGTGAACTAAGAAACATTTCCAACACCGTCACAGACACAGAATCTTTTTTAGAGGTAGGCCAAGCACCTACCGTAGACCCAGGAGGTCCCGAAGGAAACACCACTTCGCTACCACCAGCCAAATCGACCAGGAGCCACAGAATTTGATTATAAATATTTCTCAAACTCCTTTAACAAAGACTCAACAAAAAGTTCTTCAAAAAGGCATGAATTGTGTACCCACATATCACACCAATGAGTTGAACACAACCATATCTTTTTTCAAATTCATGAGAACCTTACGGCTAAGACACTTCTTCACCAACATTTGTGCACCTAACACCAGCCAAGAAGAAAGCACGCTCATGGGCTTACGACCAAAGAGCACTTTTACTCCGCCTACAAGCCACAAAGTTTTAGATACTTTTGAAACAGTTGTTCAACAAGAGTTACATAGAATTTTCTCAATATCCAAACCACATCGGTCTAATTTGTCTATCAACGAACGTCAAGCTTTGAGACAACTTGCTACTAATACAGATTTAAAAATCTGTAAAGCTGATAAAGGAGGCGCTATAGTAGCCTTAGACACCAGCTACTACACTGAAAATTTGGATGCTCACCTCAATAACCAAGACCTCTACATGGCATTGAATTCGGATCCCACCAACGACTTTAAAGAAATCCTGGTTACCATAGTCAACAATGCTGTTCTTGCTAAAACCATCACAGAAAGAGACAAAAGATTCCTAATCAAGGAATATCCACAGATATCGTATATTTATCTAGTGCCAAAAATCCACAAACATCCCACAAAACCACCGTTCAGACCCATCGTCAGCACTTGTGACTCCATCCACGAACCTACCGGACTGTATATAGATAAACATCTACAAGCCAGTGTCAGAGCCATGTCTACATACATTCAAGACACCACAGGCTTTCTCACTAAACTTGAAAATATCATGATTCCACCGAACCAACCCATTATCTTAAGCACCATTGACGTCAGTTCATTATACACTTCAATCCCACACAACCTGGGCCTTAAAGCTTTGGAATCTGCCTTGGTACAAACCCAGAAACCCACTGATTTACATATTTTTATTCTGGAACTTATGCAATTCACCCTCCACCACAGCTACTTTAAATCTTCAAACAATCAACACTATCTACAATTATCTGGAGTAGCCATGGGCAACTGCGCTGCTCCAGCATATGCGAATTTGTTCATGTATTATTTTGAAAAACAACACATTTTGAAACATCAAGACTGGGAACCATTTCTTTGTTCGTACCATCGGTACATTGACGACATTTTCCTAGTATGGAAGGGCAATGAAATCCAGTTGACCAATGCTATCAAGACCCTCAACTCAATAAATGATCGCATCCAATTCACTTACACTGCAGCAGATCCGAAATATCCTTTTTGGATGTACAAATCAAACTGATTAGCAATCAATTTGTCACATCTATACATACCAAACAAACAGACCGCAATAACTACCTTCATTACCAAAGTTTCCAACAACCAAGCCTGAAACGTCACTTACCGTATTCACAACTCTTGCGTGCTAAAAGGATTGCATCAACTGCTGAACTATATGCTCAAGACAGCCAGAAAATCATCACCAAATTTCATCAACGGGGTTACCCCACGAATCTCACCGAAACTGCAGAACAACGAGCATTGGCTCGAACTAGGAAAGATCTATTGAAACGTAAAAATACTCCCCAGGAGGATGACAAACGCCTTGTATTAGTATCCAAATTTTCTACTCAATCAACTAAAATGAAAGAGTCGATTCGCAAACACTGGCCAATGTTGCAATTGGAAACTGACTTTAATAAGATTTTTGAGAAACCACCAATTTTTGCCTACCAACGTTCCAAAAATATACAATCTCTTTTAAAACAACCAACACTGTCTACTAAGACTGTTTTCAGAGGAACTATACCGTGTCACAACTGCGGACATTGCAGCAGTATTATACCTGGCTACATTCTTTCTCCCCCTACAAAAGGCACTCCGATTCATCTTCATGTGAACGCCACTTGTGATACAACTAATGTTGTATACATGTTAACCCCTTCCATGATCATGACGAGCTCAGCTCGTCATGCAGTACACTGCTTGTGTGCTGATGACGAGCTGAGCTCGTCATGAACAATGGTAAATATGCATCTGCAGCACAGAGCATGAATTGCTGTAGCATTCCTGTGGTTAAAGTGCCCGTGTGGCCTCCCATATGTGGGAAAAACGGAACGGAAAATCAAAACGAGACTGACGGAACAACGTAGTAATATCCGCACGAAGAACCTGAAGTCCTGCATTGCCGCACACTTTGTTGCACAATCACATAATCCCAGTCAAATTTGCTTTTTAATTTTGGAAGTGGTTGATAAATTACCTCACAAAGACAACAACAAACATCTACCACAACGTGAACTATATTGGATACCCCTTCTTCATGCGCTACATCCGAAAGGACTCAATGACTGATTAGAACTTAGTTGTCATTTATGATTAATGTCTGAGTATTCTGTTTGTAAAGATTTACTTGATCTCTCTTGCCTGTCAATCTCCATTGACCTGTGTCTTTTTAAATGTATACCCTTTGCACATTTTAATTTAATTTATTGACTTTTCAATTTATTGACTCATTATTCTTGTATTCTTTTTTCAATCTTTTTAATTTTCTCGTCTTTTTCTTTTTTTCTCCTTTTTTCTTTCCTTTTTTTCTCTCTTTTCTTTCTCTTATTCACCTCGATCGTTTGCACCCTTTGTATACACGATACTCATTTATCACATATATACAGGTCTGTATTTCCATCCACGCCTATTTTTGTTTCTTTTAATACGATCCTTCCTTGGCGTGCATTCGGGCTGAACACACATCACTTCCAGTTACTTTCCGATCCAAGTTTCACCGCGTAGTCCTACCTTTATGTTTACGGTTTTACTTTCTAATCAGGAGCATGTGCGCATGCTCGGCGTCTTCCGGTTTGCTGTTTGGTCGGACCGGACATATCCACCTTTTCCACCGTAACTGATCTACTCTCGTGCCTGGTAAGCGGTATTACACCGTGGTTGGTTTTCTAATTTTCGGACCGGCACCGATAAAACTGCATGTTGGCACTTTTCACTTTATCTTTCATCTTCTCATCAGATCCTGCACCCTGTCGGCACATAAATAGAGTCTCTCGCCCCGTAACCTTACTTTTATAACCACTTTCTCCACCGTTTTCACTCTACTATCTTTTAAGTTAGGGTACCTTTGGATGTTATGATCACAGAATGGCATGCATCTTTACACGGTTTCATTTCTATTTTGTATACAACTCCATGTTCTTTATGCTTTCCCAAAGCTACGGGTGTACATTATTCTCATTTTTATTTTTACTTGTATGATTACCTGTAAGTTCACGGGCACCTGCTAACATATTACTATGAGTACTCTCCTCACCCAGTCTTTTGACTTAATGCAGCTCCTAGATATCAGCTTTCTATAGCGTTTCTTTTTCTTTTTCTTATTCCTAGACATATTCCCCCTGAAGAAGTGCTAACTAGCACGAAATGCATCGGGGCTTTATTCTATTATGGAATTGTACATTGGAGCAGTCATTGATTTAAATTCTTCAATCATATCGTCTACATCAAAACGCCATTAACATATGATGAAATATGTAAAGATGAGACTGTTTTGATTACCATTTGGATTATACCAATTAAAAACTACATTCCCCAATATATGAAGTACACTTGAACATTTACTTATTTACGCACTGTTGTGCATCAAGAGTGCCCAGGGATAGTCCTTACCCCTTGTAAGGCTTTCTACGTCAAGATCTAAGAGGACCAGATACATGCAAGATTTTCCAGATAACCACTGACTATACAAATTACCCTATTCAGATTCACAGAATGTAAATGTATTTTATATAGGTATCCTGAGACTCTAGCATGGATCCAGCCCTCTTGGACAGTCAAGGTACACCCTTGCCTTACAGCAATAATCTGTTTTTCCAGTAGACTTCTCCCACCACAACTATTTTATATGCAGTAATATGGCATGTTCGGTTTCTGAAATATGTTTCATCTAAGCTGGCATGATGCAGATCTGCCAACTTCTGAACATTTTTCACCGTGTGTGGAGGGAGCGCCTTGAAGTGGGCAGGGGCTTTGTGCTGTGCAAAGTCTTAGGCACTTTACCTCAATGATGTCCTGGGGAGGTTTCACATGCTGGACTGGGCACCGGCTACACAGCACAGCCAAATAATTAACGTGAAATGCAATCCTTGCATGGGTTTAAATTAAAAGGTGTGCACACCGAGGTATATAGGGCCAGATGTAGGTAGCCAAATACCGGTCGGTAACGGCCGAATTCGGCCGTTACCGACCGGTATTTGGCTTTTGAGATGTAGGTGCCTGAAAACAGGCCATTTCGGTAATTTTACCGAATCTGTAAATATACCGGTCGGTTAATTTACCGACCGGTATTTTTACAGAATCGGTAAAATCGAGATGTAGGTGGGACTCTTCTGAGTCCCACAAGCCCTAAAAAATCGGTATTTTACCATCAAATACAAGTTGATGGTAAAATACCGATTCAGGTGTGCATGCACATGTGTGCATGCACACCTGTGCCATATGACAGGCAGACCTGCCCTTAGGGCAGGTCTGCCTGCCACATGGCACCTGAACCCGTTTTGGGGGTGCTAGAGGGTGTCAAAGTGACACCCCCTGCACCCTTGTGAAATTCGGTATTTACCGATTCGGTAAATACCGACCGGTAAATGCCCAATCATTCCTATGGGCTTCAAAGCCCATAGGAATGAATGGGCATTTACCGGTCGGTATTTACCGAATCGGTAAATACCGAATTTTACCGATTCGGTAAATGCACATCTGTATTTACCTACATCTCGGTACTTATATTTTACCACTTCTTAAATACCGAATCGGTATGATTCGGTATTTAAGAGGTGGTACAATAATGTTACCTACATCTGGCCCATAGTCTCCTCACCGAGTGACTATGTGAAGGGAGGCGATAAAATGTGACACACGGTGGGCCATGGGAGTGGGATGGTCATAAAATGGGTCCTGGATTGAGAGACTGCTGGGCTAGCATGTCTTTACATCTAGAGACATGCTTACCTCAACTTCTAGCCCAGTGATACTCAAATTGTGGCATCAGGCCGCATACATCCCCCTGCCGTTTGCATGTGCCCCCCCCCCCCCCCCCGATCAAAAGCAGCACTGGGTTGCTGTTAACTCGACTCAGCACTAACATTAAAAAGATGTTAAATATACGGGTAAGCATTTATGTAAAGGTTAATCAAAGTTAAAGAAAGGAAGTAGGTGGGGTGTTCTGCACCACTTAACTCTAGGAACACCTTAATTTTCAAAGTCATCTTGCAGCAAACGTGTAAAAATATGATAAGGTCTTTTCAAAATTCAAAAAGTGTATTTCAATAACATGCGGAACCATTTCAGATTAGTTTATCAGATTAAATCAGTGCATTGAGAGGCATTTTTTAAAGAGATATTTTTCATATATGAATTTAGAAACAATTAGTTGTTATGTGCACCCGCTGGGTGGCCGAGGTTGCTATTATGCACGAACAACATTATAGCTTATTAAATCAAACACAGGAGAAGGTTTTGTACAGCACACATCCTGAAGTCATGTATTTCAAGCAGTAGCGGTCGGTGATGGGAGTAGCTGCCAGGCGGTGACGTGGGGAGGGGGGGGGCAGGGTGGAAGGGTAGTAATCTATAGATTACAGAGGATTACAGGTAAGTAAACATATAAATAAATAAAAATTAATTTTGTTGTGTGCACTGCACCACATTTGGGGATGCAGTGCGCGCAACAAAATTTGTTTTATTTATTTATATGTTTACTTACCTGTAATCCTCCGTAATCCATAGATTACTACGCCCCACCCTGCCCCTCCCCCTCCCCACGTCACCGCCCGGCAGCTACTCCCACCACCGACCGCTACTGATTTCAAGGTCCTCTTATATGTGATAATAAAAGCAAAAGCATGGAAAGTGAAATAAAACAATTGCCTAGGATCACACAATTTGGTAAAGTTGGGAAACTGGTATTGATCCCAGGTTTTCTGTTTTGAAATTATGGAATTCAGCCACTAGATGTACATGCTTCGCTTCCTCTACACCCACCTTACTGCCCGCCCCCCCGCCCCACCTCCCCTGGATCCCCACCTTGCTGGCACTGATGCGACCCTTGGTCACATCCCAGACCAACTTTTGCAGCCCTTGGGAAAATGTTTGCGAGTTCCCATGGTCTCGACCCTTGTAAGCAGAGTACTGAGACCTTTGAAGATGAGTAAAATGTAGTCCTACAGAAATACGAAGTGCACTACTCACAACTCTCAAACATTCTTCTTGTCTCTGTAACCATTAACAAGGAAGCAAGGATTAGGTTTAAGACTTCTGCATCGTCCACAAGAATTATTAGGCCAAGTTTCACACTATCTGCATGAAGTAGGCCCCCATTACACACCAAAGGAGTCTCCACTCAGCTCACTTTACAGAACAGGTGTATTTGTAAAGCACATGTTCACCCTAGACATCTTGGCACTGAATAACAGATGTTTATTGTTACCCAACTCAATGGTACACATTTTATCGACCTCAGATGGATGAAAGGCTGACCGGACCCGCCAGGATTTGAACATGTGACCATGATGTCGAACACAGCCTATACAGTGGACACATTAGTCCACTGAGCCACTAGACCCGGCTTTACCACCCAGCGACCCTTTAATTAGCTTAACCATGGAGGTTCCTATTTGGGAGTTTAAAGTCCAAAACTACGGAATGCCATGGACTCAAAACTATGAGCCGAATCAAACCACTAATGTCATTTAATGTTGTCTCCACCCTACAACCACACTCGGTCCACCCTTCCCTGGACCCCTTTCCCCTTAATCCACCACACAAATGTAGCCCTATGTGTTTTTAAGTATATGCCCTTAAACCGGGGCAGAATAGCGGCAGACTTGGATGCTCTGATCAGTCCCTGTGATGAGTGGGAGGTTGGAGTTGCAGCAGAAATTGTGTCATACACATCACAGTTTTAAAACACATTTGTGCCTAATTTATGAGGTTTTGCCACATGGCAGCGCTGCAGGCCTTCCTGCGGCACTGCCCTACGGCAAAAGAAAAGACAAGTATGCTCCGTAATCCGCTGTATCTATCAGATACTGCGCATTCCTGTCCTTTTCCCCTGCGCCTGCGCACATGGGCATGGGCACATGCAGAATGCAGCACACATAGAAAAAGGAAAAGCGAGAAGAAATAAAGATATTCCTCCTCGTTGTGCCTCCCTTAGGCCTCCCATGGGGAATCGTACGTTTTTAGAGCTGCTGCAGATTTATGATTTCTCGTAAATCTGGTGCATTGTCAAAAAGCCATGGATGTTTCTGGGAACGCACTCAAGCAACACTCATTGCACACACCCTTAACGTAGAAAACTGCCTTAAAGGGGATGATATTTACGAGGCAACATTAAGCCAAAAGAAGTGGCTCAGTGCTGCCTCGTAAATATGGAGCAGGCTCCTGCGCCACGGAACGTCACAAAAAGTGATGCACCGGCAACGTAAGGGGCTTATAAATGAGGCCCATATAACTGTAGTGATGCTGATGAGGAGGCTCAGGTGTGTATTTGAGCTGGTGGTTGCAGGGGGTGGGGCATCTGCACTAACAGAGCTTACTTTTCATCATCAGATTTTAACCCAGAGAAGCACAGGCAGAAAATGGAGAGAGAAAGAGAGAGAGGGAGAGAGGGAGAGGGAGAAGGAGAGGGAGAGGGAGAGAGAGAGAGAGAGAAGAGAAACAGATCCTGTGCACACGCTAATGAAATAAGTGGTCCTGACGTCAGGACTCGACAATTAGGAGCAAAAAATCCCTTGACGTTGAAAAGAAGGTCAAACACAAAGGTTTATGAAGATGAAGAAGATTTATAAGTCAATGTTGGTCAGTACAAATAATAATAGCCAGCCGACACGTGTTTCGTCACACTGTGAAGGAGATGTGACTCATCAGGGCTGATAATGCTTGAAAGTATTCAATAGCGTGGTGGCGGTTCGAAATAAATTGCCAGCCACGTGTGCACATTGAAAGGAATAAGTCAATGTGTACCCTGCTCCAGGCTGCGGGATCGGTGAATAAGGACGGGTGCGTCCAAATTTCAAAAACAGGGACCTAGGAAAGGAGAAAGCGCACTAATCACTAATCAGTGCGTGCGGGAAGCGTTCATAGTCCAGGTAGTGGGATTTTTTGCTCCTATTTGTCGAGTCCTGACGTCAGGACCACTTATTTCATTAGTGTGTGCACAGGATCTGTTTCTCTTCTGTTTGGTATAGGCCTTCCTACACCAGTGCAGGGGTTGTTTGCCTACTGGGTTTGTTTTCCCCTGACCTGTTCTGCACTGCGTGTTTATTACACAAACAGACCTACTCAGTGATCATACAGCCTTGAGCGCCACTTCTTCCTGTTCTTTCTATTCAAACCCAATCTCTTTTTCCAAACGGAGAGAGAGACTGGAAACTATTGACAAAGGAGGGCAGGTGAGATGAAATGCAACCTGCAAGAGAGACAAGGAGACGGGAAGAGTAGGGTGGCAGAATATAGAGGCATACGTTGAGTCGACACTAGGCAGCTGTGGTATTCGACTACAACTGCATTCGGCAGTGGTGGTTGTGGGCTCTGAAGAACTTTGGGCCCTGGACATATTTTGTCCAAAGTAGGCACTGGGTGGAATGTGAACACCTGCAGAGTGACTGGTCCTAGATCTGCATCAGTCTGACCCCAGATACCTTACTGCAGCGGGACAATAAGGCTGGTTGTATATTAATATATCAAAGTTATTATGCTCGAACTACATGCAGAACGATTCCACGGTATTCACTACCACCATATTTTCAAGGGAAGTATATAAAGGGAAGTATAGATTTGCTATTCTAAATTCCACATTCTCTTATCTTGGTGATATATTGGATACCAATGTATAAGAGCAGGTCGATATTAAAAAAGCTTGATATTTTGGTAGAACGAGATCTGGCATTATCCCTACTGAGTTAATAACCAGTCGGCCCATGATCAGTGTCACTGGAATTATGCAATTTTGCTGTGCTGCATTTGCTGCATAATTATACATTTCCCGCATCTGCCACATAATTCATTGTCTGATGCATAAACTGCAGATTTTACCCCCCCCCCCAAAAAAAATGTTTCGAGCTCAAATGGATCAGAAGTTTCTAAAAACGCAGCAACGCACATTGTGACGCAGTAGTAAATCAATCTCAACCGTTACCAATATGTTTCTTATTGCTGTATGTGTGTGCTAAGCTGGTACTAATGAGATGTGTGTGCTAAGCTGGTACTAATGAGCTAATGAGATGAAACTTTCGACCAGAGTGTCAACATGTGTAAAAATGACAAAATATTGAAATAATACTATCACATTACGCCGCATAATTTACCTTTTGTTGCTGCGTAATTTGGTTAAATCTGCAGCATAATGTGGTACTCACCCGCCGCATAATTTCAGAGGTCCTTCCAGTGATGTAAATCCCCTTGCGTGTTGTCGCATGACCAACAAATAACTCACAGTGTAGAGTTCTGCTATGTTCTGCCCTCACAATCTGTCTGCACTGCATAAATACCACCAACACAATAAATACACTACACTTTGAAATAATAGTATAAAACGTTTCAATCAAAAAAGTTATATTTGGGTTCACAGTAGATTCCTTTTTTAAAATAAAAAATAAAAAAGCTTCTCAAGTCTTGATGCATACAGTGTGAACATGGATTCAAATATTTGGAGCGCATGACGAGGACGGGTCGGCGGAGGTGACAATCTTCCAGCTATTTTGGTTGCTTTTCCAGATTTCTTTGGTTGCATTTTGATGCATATATGCTGTATAGAATAAACAAGTCAGGTATGTCCTTGAGTCAAAACATGAGAAAGTCTCCGGGGCATCGAGTCTTTGAAAATGAAAAGAAAATTCTTTGGGGGCAGCCACAGCCCTTTGAGGGCAGTTGGTGGGGGTAACCATAGCCCTTTTGGGGGCAGACTTTGAGAGATGCCACAGCCCCTTGTGGCAGTCTTTGTGGGGCAGCCACGGCCCGTCGGGGGCAGTCTTTGGGGCAGCCACATGGGACACAGTGAACAGTTTACAGGTTAGCAGGCACTTGAAGAAGTGTTGGCATGATGTCTATACATCCTGCTGGCCCGCTTCTCCGGGGTCCTGTCTGCGGAGGAAGACAGCTTCTCTCCCAGTCATAATAAAGCATTTGGGACTCAATTAATTGCCTTGAAATGACAGAAAAAAACATTCCGTAAGCCGGCCAGTCCACAATCAGTTCCGTTTGCGATATGTACAGATCTCTTGCAGTTTTCATTATAGCCTCCGATTTCCCAGAGTGCACCGGGAGCGGCTGTCGCCCCCTTTGGGTCACACGCTAAATGTCCTGTGCAACTGTTTTTTATTCAGTCAGTTCGGGCAGCGGGGGGTGCAGGATGGGGGACAATAAACTTTAAAAAAAAAAGAACTTACAGAGGTGTTGTGCTTTGGAGGGGACACCAGGGGGCGCTGCAAGTCATACATTCTGCGGAATTGCGGGGCCGTAGTCCAATTGCAAAACATAAAATGCCCCTATTTTCACTGAAGGACTTAGCTTGAAATGGAAAGGCAGAAACTGGGGACACTGTCCGTGGGTCTGCGGGGACTGCGCCCCCTCATTGTTCCAAGCACAGTGGGCATAAATGTATAGGTGTGATTAAAAAGGTCGGTACCTCAGGTGGCAATAGTACCTGCCTATGCATGGGTTATGGGCTGGGTGATGTATGGCTAACAAGGGGCACTGGGGCTGCGAAGAAATCGAGACCTTTCTACAAGGAATGGAAACGTGGCTTTCTCTTAGACATGTCCTCAGAGGTGAGTGTGATATTTTAATAGAAAACGGTGGCAATCATTTTCCAGGGTCTGGACTAAAGTGCAAAAAACATACAGGTCAAAATTGGTGTATGTGGTGCTTTCATGCAAATATGATTTAAAAAGTGTATCTTCAGAGTATGTGACCCCCAGTGCAGCCCGTATTATGACACCCATTCTAACTCTTCCGCTTCAGTGATTGGTCCGTATATAGTGTGAAGGGGCTGTGATTGGAGGGTGGGGTAGGATAGTTGTCACTGATGGGTGGAAGGGAGGAGACAGGAGGTACTTGAGGTTGATGGTGGGTGACTGGAAGATGCACTTTCAGTTGCGTAACGCAAACTAATTCCCCCCACCCGCAAAATGTGAAGGGGGCCATCAGTCGTCCATATGTCACAAACATTCATTAACTTTGGGCTGAATGTGGTCCCCGAAGCGTTGGAACACTGCGCTGTAGGGGCCCGCCCTACGCCTGTGAGCATTTGTGGTTCGTTGGAAGGGGGCACGGGGGCAGGTGAGGAGTTCCGGTGTGGTGGGGGTGGCGAAAAGGCAAAAGGACGCTGCAAGACGCAGCAACTGGGCTTTCTGTTGCCAGTGGCTAGCAGTCAGGCAAGAGGCTGGCGTGCAGGCGTATATATTCCAAGCAGAAAAGAAGGTTAAAATGTGTGCGGAAAAATCTGCACGTGGCGGTTTAGTGGGCACAATCTGCACGTGGCCGTTTAGAGGACACAATCTGCACGTGGTCGTTCATTTGACAATCGTCTGATCCGAGGCCCAGACGCACAGCAGCCTCGGTCCAGTTATGTGTGAAGTCCATGGAGCCACATTGAGTGGCGGAGACATCCCTGGGAGCTTCCGGCTGCCGATGCTGGCAGCAGGTGTAACTCTTCAAGTGCACCCCTCATTTTCACCCGAGGCCTCATGCACCCCCGGGAGTCACATCTGGTCCACTGTGCTCACTCGGGCCCACTCACTCTCCTCTGGCCGGGGACCACTGCTTGTGCGCCTGCCTCCTGCACGAGACGTCGGCCACCTCCTGCGCACTTGGGCCCAGAGCTCTGCCGGGGCCATGGCCACAGAACTGCTGCCCTTCCCTCTCCTCAGCAGCACGGGCCCCCTTCTGTTCCCCTCTCCCGGGGCCATGGCGCTTGACTGGAGTGCAGCACCTCCCTCTCCTCAGCAGCACGGGCCCCCTTTTGTCCTCGTCTCCATGGGCCATGGCCAAATTCGGGTTTAGCTGCCGGCTTCTGCGCCATTGAGGCCCCCTCCTGGCTTCCAGCTCCTCTGGGGCCCCGGCCCCCTCCTGCTCCTGGTTTCCAGCTCTCTTGGGGCCCCTCCTGGCTTTCAGCACACCTGGGGATCCTGCCCCCTTGAGTTCTTGGCTTCCAGCTCAGCTGGGCCCCACTCCTGGCTTCCAGCTCACCTGTGGCCCCTCCAGGCTTCCAGCTCACCTGGGGCCCGGGCCCCCTCCAGCTCCCGCACCGGCAGGGCCGGGATGGCGGACACGGGCAGCACGATGACCGGGCTGTGGCCGCCCATGCTCTCCTCGTAGGTGGGCAGGTACTTGACCTCCTCGTAGCTGGGCAGCTGCAAGAAGACGGGAGAGATGATGTGCAGCTCGTGCTCGGGCGGCGGCAGCAGCCGCCCGCTGTCCAGCAGCGAGTCCTGCGAGCCCTCGCGGGTGTCCGGGTTCAGGGCGGCCGGGCCCTCCGGGTCGGTGCGGGCCGGCCGCTGGCTGCGCCCCCCGGGCGGCCTGCGCGGGCTGGGGCAGATGATGCGCTGCAGGAAGTATCCGATGGCGAACAGCACCAGCAGGATGAGCAGCCCGGAGAGCTTGCGCACGAACCAGCCCACGTTGTCCAGGAAAGTGTGGAAGGGCAGCTGGCAGCACTTGATCTCCGTGTACGTGGAGTTGCCAAAGACGCAGCAGCCCTCCTTCTCCGCGCAGCTCAGCTCCCCGCAGCTCCAGCTGCCCCGGCACAGCCTCAGCAGGCCGCAGAGCACCAGGGTGGCCAAGGCACGGGCGGCGGGCATGGGGGCGGCACGGCCCGCGGGGGCATGTGCTCCTCCCCGGTAGAGGGGCACCAGCGGCAGCCTGGAGGTGATGGCACTACATGCAGGACCCACCCCTGAAGGCTTACTCCCCTGCAATGTGTCACTCTCTGGAGCCTGGCACCCCTGCAGCGTCCCAATGTCTCGCCTACTGATGCCTACAGCACCCTACAGCCTGGAAACCTCTGCACTCGTGCAGTTTTACACCCTGCTTCAGTGTGGGCCCTTTGCTCCCTGGCACCCCTGTGGCGCCCCAGCCTCTAGCAGCCTCACAACCCTTGAAATCCCGCAATGTCTCACCTACTGTGTGCCCGCAGCACTCTACAGCTCGGAAACCCGTGCAGCTTCACACCCTACTTCAATGTGGACCCTCTGCTCCCTGGCACCCCTGCGGGGCCCCAGCCTCTTGCAGCCTCACCACCCAGGTACCTGTCACACTGAGGATCCGGCAGCGTCTCACCTACTGTATGCCTACAACACCATACAGCCTGGAAACCTCTGCCCCCAGCACCTGTGCAGCTTCACACCCTGCTACGCCGGGCGCCCTCCTGCTCTGGCACCCCTCTGCATCCCCAGTTAGTTTTTCACTACCCCCCTCAGTTTGAACCGAGTGCACCTTACCCCTGCTTTCTTCCTGGACTCTTTCAGCCTCACACCCTCGTGCAACCTGCCTCTCCTACCGCCTCAATCCTCCCTTCACTCTGGCACCCCACGCATCCTTTACTTCCCTGCAGTGTGGCACCCCCCGAATGAGTGAATGACCAACTGATATAGCGCGAAGAAATCCCCGAAGGCGTCAAGGCGCTGTGACGCCTCGCTCTGCTGCAGCAGTCAGCTCACCCTCCTGCAGTCTGGGGGCCCCTCTGTCCCATGCTCTTCTGCAGCCTGACACCCCTGCCACCGCACACCTCCTCGAACCTCAGATCCCCGGCAGCTTCACTCCCAGGCATCCACCTGCAGCCCCCACCGCTTTACCCCCTCCTGCTCAGGGGTCTTGGAAGTCATCGGCCCGCTGTGCACGAGCCCCGCCGCCCTGCCCGCCTGGTGCCCCCGCCGCAGCAAAGTCCACTCGCGCCGGTGAAGTCGTATGTAAATCTCTGCCCCCTGGCTGGCAAGTGGCAACGCTGCGGCACTCGTCCGGCCGCACTACCTGCAGCCTGGCACCCTCCGGAGGGCACAGACCCGGCTGCTGGGCAGGTCAGGAGTTCTCCCAGTGCTGCTGCCGCTGTCACTCCCGAGCACCGGCCACCTCTCAGCCCCGAAGCGACCCTCACCGGCTCTGCATCCTGCCCAGCCTCAAAGAGCATCTGTGACAGGCAGCCCGGCCGCCGCTGGCTCATGGGAAACGAGCGCGGGCTCCCAGCTGCCCCGCGCGGGCACGCAGGGGTTAATGCTCCAATCTCGACGCATCCCAGTATTGGCTACCGCAGCACTACACAGCCACGGGGCAACTGCCCCATCCAGAGCCAGGAAACAGGAGCCTCGGCTGACGCGTAGGGAGGGGGAGGTCTGGGACAGACCAGTCGAAGTTTCACCCACTCGCCCGTTCCTCTCGCGGTTTTATCGATTAACCTTCTCAAAGTGTTCATTTACCGACTTAACACTCTATTTCTTCCACCCTTTCACTTTTCTCCTCTTTATTTTTACAGATAACTTTTCTAAAATTATCCGAAAGGATACTTTATAACTGTGAAATAATGCAGATGCAAAACACAGGCAGCTTCTTACAGTCACAGCTGCCAAGTGGTCCCATGTCACAAGTGATGCTTTGGCCAGTTCCCGATCCCTAGGCATAAGAGCATTGCATTTTGGGATTTGTAGTTTCGCTTTTAACTTTGTAAGTCAGAGCTAAGAGATCTCAGCAAGCAAAGCGATGTTAGTTGAAACGCCAGTGTATCTGAATTCACAGACAATGAGGCTTCAGTATTTCTTTCAAGGAATGGGACCCATTGCATTCTGGTGCCTTGAGGCTTTCTCTTTACGTTGGTTACATTACAGAAGGTCACTTTAATTTGTAGGTCGGAGCCTTTCAGGCATCTCCGAGACATTTGGAAAGCTTCCCTGTGAATGCATTATGCGTCTTGCTTATAATTGGCTTTGGTGTTAGTAACTCACAGTTGCTTGCTTTCTGTTTTCTGGCTTTCTTTGTTTTAGGCTGCCCAGCTTGAGGTTACGCCTTCTGTCGAGCATAACCTGTTTACAAGGGCCCTTGTGTTCTTACACCAGTGCACCTTTCTGTAAACAGGCCTTTAAATCTTGTTTTTATCTTGTCACACTTGCTGTGCATACAGAGACAGAGGCCCCATGCCAGGCTCTGTCTTCTAAGGGAGCTTGGTGTTTCTTTTTTTTCTCTGACTTCAAAGGGAGAGGATTTATGTGACAATCATGCTGTGACCTGGGGGTGTGCTGTAGGAAGGCTGTACAATGCTACTTTTTTCTAACACACAACACATTTTATATGTCTGTAAATGAACCATGGAGATATTGCAGTATATTTCCGAATGAGGAAACCACAAATGAAGCACATTTTCGTGGTAATTCTGTAAGCCGGTGGAACAAATATTTTAAAATGATCAAAACAAATCAATAGACTAGGTGATGGTATTTCCATACATTATTGTGTGTGTGCTGGATAGTTTTATCAGTATGTCTGTGAAAAGGTAATGGTCATTTCAGTTGAACATGTGTTGTGTGTAAGGGTAGTTCTGTAAGGGTACCACACCATGCATATTCCACTTTACTCCACCCCACTCTACACCACTCCACTCTACCCTACTACACTCTACTCCGCACCACTCCACTCTATGCCTCTCCACTCAGCATCACTGCACTCTACTCTGCACCACTCCACTCAACTCTATGCCACTCTGAAACACTTCACTCTATGCCATTGCACTCTCTGCCAATGCACTCTACTCTGTACCACTCTATGCCAATGCCCTCTATGTCAATCCACTCTACTCCACTCTAATCTACTCTGCACAACTACACTCTGTCACTGCACTCTACGCCACTTTACGGGACTCTACTCTAGGCCCCTTCACTTTGTGCCACTCTACTCAACTGCCTTCTACCCTACACCACTTCACTCTACCCTGAACCACTCCACTCTACATCACTATACTCTACTCTGAAACAAGCTACTCCATGCCCCTGCACTCTACGTAACTGCACTCTACACCACTTTACTGCACTCTGCACCACTCCACTCTATGTCACTCTACTATACTACACCACCGCACTCTATGCCACTGTAATCTATGGTGCACCACTCCAACCGTACGCCACTCTTCTCTGCTCTGCACCAGTCTACACCACTGCACTCTACTCCATTCCATTCTAACCACTGCACTGTATGCCACTGCACTCTACGCCAATGCACTCTACACCACTTTACTCAAAATCAATGCACTCTATGCCACTGCACACTATGCCAATTTATTTCATTCTGCACCACCAGGGCCGGACTGGCTACCGGGCGGTTGTGTGTGCTGCTGAGCTGGGGGCTGATTTCGTTGATGGGGACCTACGTGTGCTGAACAAAATTCGTTTTGCTTTTTTTATTTCAAAACACACGCAGGTCCCCATCAACGAAATCAGCCCCCACTGCAGAGAGATTAGCCCCCAGCTCGGCAGCACACCAAAACGCCCAGTAGCCAGTCCAGCCCTGTGCACCACTGTACTCTATGCCATTTCTCTCTATGCCACTCCAGTCTAGTCTGAAGCACTCTACTCTATGCCACTCTTCTCTACACCAATGCACTCTACGCCACTCTACTCTACAGCACTCAGCTCTACAGCACTGTACTTGCAACACTGCACTCTCCACCACTGAACTCTAGGCTACTCTGCATCTACTCTGCACCACTCTATTTTAAGCCTCTTTACTGCACTTTGCACCAATACATTGTATGCCAGTGCACTCTACACCTCTCCGCTCTGCTATGCCACTACACTCTACACTACTGTACTCTAGGCCAACCCACTGTAAAACAGTCTAATCTTCTCTGCAGCACTGCATCCTATGACACTGTACTCTACACCACTCTACGCCACTGCAATATATGCCACTCTACTCTATACCAGTGCACCCTACCCTGCACCACTCCACTTTATCCCCCACTTCACTCCACTCTGAAACAATCTACTCTACGCCACTACACTCTTCAACACTGCACTTTATGCCACCCTACTCCACTCTGAGCCACTCCACTTTACCCCACTGCAATCTATGCTGTGCCACTCCCCTCTATGCCACTCGACTATGCACCACTCTACTCAATGTCACTCTTCTCTAAACTACTGCACTCTACGCCAATATACTCTGCACCACTTTACTCAAAACCAATGCACTCTTCGTCACTGCACTCTATGTCAATCAACTCTGCATCACTGCACTCTACACCACTATGCTCTAATCTGCAACACTTTACTCTACTACACCGCACTCTTCTACACTCTATGCCAGTCTACACACCCTTGCACTCTATGTCACTGCACTCTATGCCAATCTATTCTACTCTGCACGACTGTACTCTACGCCACTGCTCTTTATACCATTCTACTCTACACCACTGCACTCTAAGATATCTAACACTCTACTCTGTAATATTGTACTCTCCGTCACTGAACTCTACACCACTCTACTCTGCACGACTGCACTCTATGCCACTTCATCGCCACTGCACTCTACTCTGCACCACTCTACGCCAATGCACTTTATGCCATTACACTCTACGCCACTCTACTCTGCATTACTCCATTCTACTCCACTGCACCCTACACCATTGCACTGTATGCCACTCTAATGTATGCCGCGCCACTGCACTCTATAACACTCTACGCCACTGCACTCTACCCTTCACCACTCCACTCTACTCCGAAACAATCTATTCTACACCATTGCACTCTATGCCACTCTATTCTACTCTGCACCCCTGCACTCTACACTACTGCTCCCTACACCACTCTACTCTACGCTAATGTACTCAACGCTAATGCACTCTATGCCACTCTACTTTACATGACTGCACTCTATGCCACTCTACTCTGCAACACAACTCTCTCTGCCACTGAACTCTGCTCTACTTTACTCTGCACCACTGCACACTACTCTGCACCACTCTACTCTACTCTACTGTATTCTACAGCAATGCACTCCTCACCACTACACTTTACACCAATGAACTGTGCGCCAATCCACTCTACACTACTATAATCTACACTGCATACTGGACTCTATGCCACTCTACTCTACACCACTGCACTCTACACTACTGCACTCTACCCTGCACCACTCCACTCTACCCTGCATCAGTCCACACCACTTCACTCTACCCTGAAACAATCTACTCTAAGCCACTGCACTCTACTCTACTCTGCACCACTCCACTCCACTCTACGCCACTGTAATCTACACTACTCCTCGCCACTCTACTCTACTCTGCACCACTCTACTGTATGCTGCTGCCTTCTATGCCACTCCACTCTGTGCCACTGCACTCTACGCCAATGCTCTCTACATCACTTTACTCAAAATCAATGCACTCTATGCGGCTGCACTCTACGTCACTCTACTGTGCACCACTGCACCCAATGCAACTTCAATTCAGGCTACTCTCCTCCACTCTACTCTATTCCACTATACAATAGTCCACACCTCGATACCCCACTCTGGCATTCCACTCCATTAAACCCTACTCAACTCTATGCCCCTCCACTCTATGCCCCCACTCTGTGCCCCACTCCACTGTACGCCACTCCACTCTATATCACTCTACTTTAGTACACTCTTTTCTTCTTAATGAACGCCACTCCAATCTACTCCACTCCACTCCATTCTGACACTTTCCTCCACTCTATGTCTCTCTACGACACCTTAAGCCACTCTATGCCCCTCCACTATAAGCCACTCTACTTTACAACACTCTACTCTACTATATGCCTCTCTATGTTACTCTACTCCATGCTAAGCCACTCTATACAACTCCCTTCAGGCCACTCAATGCCCCTCTACTCCACTCCACTCTATGCCACTTCACTCTACGATGCCCTACTCCACTCTAAAACACTACAGTTCTATATAACTCACGGGTACTCATAGTACGGCCTGCGGGCCGGCAGCGGCCCGGCAGGCATTCCCTGGCAGCCAGCGGACCTTGGAGACAATTTACCCATGTTTTAAAAAAAAACAAAATTAAAGTGTCCTGCACGCGCGACTTTGAGACTCCGCTGCTCTGTGGGGGCATTCCAGTGATAGTCAGAGTGCAGCTGCAGGGGCCTAATAGGTGAAATACAGTAGCCAAAGAAAGAAAGAGGGAGTGACCCACCGACCAAGGGGCTGGGTTCTGATTATAATCAACAAAGGAAGGGCCCCTTGAGAAAGAAAATTTACGTAATGATAATATGTTAAATGCAAACACACTTCATTCACTAAAGTGTCAAAAATCAGAATACTCCTAAACCAAACATAGCATAAATGGTGTGAATATAACAAATATTAACTAATGTTGAGTTTGTTGGTAAATTTATTATACAGTTATAACAGCATATATTTTTAAAAAAAGGCGCATAAATATCACAAATTCATAATGTTAAAAACAAAATCTCCTTAAAGATTATACATAATGTAATAACATTTATACATAAGAGACAGAAAAAAAGGGAAAGTGAATCAATTGAAAACCACCATAAAGTATTAATCCGATTAGAATCAAATTCGGTGCAACTTGTATCAACTGATAACACCCTCAGTAGTTCCTCGGATTTAATGGTGGAATATGTGCGTCGACCCGTTTCGGTGTTGTAGCTCAATATTGCACCACCTTTATCAAGATGAAACTATATAATTTGTCCCTTATTCAAATAGTAACCACTCATCAAGTGTCTCATCTGAACCCCCTCGAATCAACTTATTCAGGGGAATATAACCTCCTGTGTGGATTTGGGTTCTTAGAAGCTTCTTGATTAACGACTTAGTCGTGTTTAACCATAGTGTTCCAAAGATGAATATCTTTTGAATTTCACCTTTGTTGAGCACCAAACTATACCCAATTACGGGGAACCTGATAAGGTGCTAAACTCTTCAAGCAGCAACTGAATTCAAAACAGTATATGCGTTCCTTTTAAAAAACGAGCACTCCGCCAATTCTGACTTTAAAAGATAGTCCCCAGTTACGGCGAACCTGATATTGTGATTTACTCGTCGTGTAGCGTTCTCGCGTTGTTGAATTCCAAACCATATATGAGTTCTTTTTTATAATAACAAACACTCCGCCAGTCGCGAATTTTAAATTCTAAAAGGTCCCCAGTTGCGGTGAACCTGATGGCGTGCTCTTATCGTAGTGTGGCGGTCTAACGTGAATCAGTTTTCGTCAGGAAATACAGAAGCCTCATTAACATACAAATGGTCTTTTAAAGACCTGTGAAGTGCTCGGGTGCGGCTGTGTGTGCCCGGAAGCTGTCTTAGCCTGGGCACACACAGGCAGGGTGAGATGAAGAGGGTGAGGTAGAGGGAGGGAGAGCGAGGGAGGGAGGGAAAGGGACGCAGACAGAGGAAGAGCGAGAGAGGTAAAGGGAGGGAGAGCGGGGGAGAGCGAGGGAGGGAGGGAAAGGGAGGCAGACAGAGGGAGAGCGAGGGAGGGAAAGGGAGGCAGACAAAGGGAGAGGGAGGGAGGGAGGGAAAGGGAGGGAGAGCGAGGGATGATGGGAAAGGGAGGCAGACAGAGGGAGAGCGAGGGAGGGAAAGGGAGGGAGAGGGTGGGAGAGCGAGGTAGGTAGGGGGGAAAGGGAGGCAGACAGAGGGGGAGGGAGGGAGGGAGGGAAAGGGAGGCACACACAGACAGAGGGAGAGCAAGGGAGGAAGAGGGAGGGAGGGAAGGAAAGGGAGGCAGACAGAGGGGGAGTGAGGGAAAGGGAGGGAAAGGGAGGGAGAGGGAGGGAGAGCGAGGGAGGGAGGTAAAGGAAGGCAGACAGGGAGAGCGAGGGAGGGAGGGAAAGGGAGTGGGAAGGAGAGCGAGGGAGGGAAAGGGAGGGAGAGGGAGAGCAAGGGAGAGAGGGAAAGGGAGGCAGACAGAGGGAGAGCGAGGGAGGGACAGGGAGGCAGACACAGACAGAGGGAGAGCGAGGTAGGAAGGGAGAGGGAGGGAGAGCGAGGGAGGGAGGGAAAGGAGGGAGGGAAAGGGAGGCAGACAGAGGGAGAGCAAGAGAGGGAAGGAAAGGAGGGAGGGAAAGGGAGACAGAGGGAGAGCGAGGGAGGGAGGGAAAGGGAGGCAGAGAGAGGGAGACAGAGAAAGGGAGACAGAAAGAGGGAGACAAAGAGAGGGAGAGGGAGACAGACAGAGGGAGACAGACAGAGGGAGACAGACAGAGGGAGACAAAGAGAGGGAGAGGGAGGCAAACAGAGGGAGACAGACAGAGGGAGACAAAGAGAGGGAGAGGGAGGGAGACAGAAAGGGAGAGGGAGGGAGACAGAGAAAGGGAGAGGGAGGGTGACAGAGGGTGACAGACAGATGGAGGGAGGAGGGAGGAGGGAGGGGGGAGGGTGACAGACAGAGGGAGGAGGGTGACAGACAGAGGGAGGGAGGAGGGAGGGAGGAGGGTGACAGACAGTGGGAGGAGAGTGACAGATAGAGGGAGGGAGGAGGGAGGGTGGAGGGTGACAGACAGAGGGAGGGAGGAGGGAGGGAGGAGGGTGACAGAAAGAGGGAGGGAGGATGGAGGAGGGAGTGGGGAGGGCGACAGAGTGAGAAGGGCGACAGAGTGAGGAGGGCGACAGAGTGAGGAGGGAAGGATAGAGAGGGAGACAGAGAGAGAGGGAGGGAAAGGGAGGCAGAGAGAGGGAGACAGAGAAAGGGAGACAGAAAGAGGGAGACAAAGAGAGGGAGACAGAGGGAGACAGACAGAGGGAGACAGACAGAGGGAGACAAAGAGAGGGAGAGGGAGGGAGACAGAGGAAGAGAGAGGGAGGGAGACAGAGAAAGGGAGAGGGAGGGTGACAGAGGGCGACAGACAGATGGAGGGAGGAGGGAGGAGGGTGATAGACAGAGGGAGGAGGGTGACAGACAGAGGGAGGGAGGAGGGTGACAGACAGAGGGAGGAGAGTGACAGATAGAGGGAGGGAGGGTGGAGGGTGACAGACAGAGGGAGGGAGGAGGGAGAGAGGAGGGTGACAGACAGAGGGAGGGTGACAGAAAGAGGGAGGGAGGAGGGAGTGGGGAGGGCGACAGAGTGAGGAGGGAAGGAGAGAGAGGGAGACAGAGAGGGATAGGGAAGGAGAGAGAGGGAGACAGAGAGAGAGGGATACAGAGAGAGAGGGAGACAGAGAGAGAGGGAGAGACAGAGAGAGAGAGAGGGAGTGAGACAGTCAGTGAGTGAGACAGAGGGAGTCAGGGAGAGAGATAGAGGGAGTGAGAGGGAGTGAGATAGTCTGAGTGAGACAGAGGGAGAGAGGGAGGGAGAGAGGGAGAGAGAGAGAGAGGGAGAGAGAGGGAGAGAGAGAGAGATGTGTGTATGCCGGGTCTGGTGGCTCAGTGGACGAAGGCGTCCGCTGCAGGGACCTGTGTTCAACCTCACAGTTTTTTTTGTTTCTCTAGCCCCGCCCCCTCCCCCACTTACCCCGCCCCCACCGGTGCGGCCCTCGGACACAAACCACACTGTAAATTTGGCCCAGAGAGAAAGTTTGTGAGTACCCATGATATAACTGTTACTGTGTTGTGCATGTTAGCATGTGGGTTGGACTGCATGTGATGTCTGGTTTCTACGAATTATGGTTGTTTGAGAAGTGGGCTATTACGAAGATGGAAGTTAGATAACCTATCTAACTCATCATTTAAGAAATTGCTCAATGCCTTGAAACAGTGATACATATTTGCCTCATGCTTGACTTTTTCCTGCAGACCTACCAAATGTAGGACTTAGTGGTGATTGCCTGTGCAAACACTGGAGTGAGCACAATTACTATGTATTTAAAAATATGTAGTGCGTATTCACAAAGACATTTTGGAGTACGCGAATAGCACTTGTGTAACACTGTTTTTGGTACTCTGATGTACCTTTGTGATTAGTCCCCAAAACAACTAAAATGGAATAACATGGAAATATTCAAGGAATATTCATATACATTTGGTATATATTGCGAGGAATATACCTTCTTGGCACCTTTACTAATAGAGAGTTGGACATTTCTGAGCTGATTAACAAAGGCATGTCCAAGTTAATAAAATAGTTTTTTTGTAGCATTATTTCACATTCCACTTAATGCTTTTTGTGAACTGGCCCTACGGTGTTAAAGCATACCAAAATACAAAGGTACTGACATTAATCCTAACAAATAGGTCTAAATTACCAGAAGGATGTTTTTATACCACATCCTAGAGGAATGCTGACATTACTTTACTAAGTTCTTGTACAACTTTACAATATATTTTAGAATTTCCAACTAATAGATAATGTTAGTGGACCCACAGATAATGTCCATTTGACCCCCTTGGAACTAACAGTTTTGATTCTAGAAGTCAACCCACAAATAGTGCCCTAGTCCTGGCTTATAGAGCTTTTTATGGCACTGGCCCCCACTATCTTTTTTTGCGACTATGGTACTACCCACCGATTAGAATTCTTCATTCGTCAGATGTAAGTCTACTACAGCTCCCTAGGATCAAATTCAAGAAGTGGGGTAGGTCGCAACTCTCTTACCTTGCAGCCCAAGCTTGGAACCAGCTCCAACTACATTGTCACAGGATTAGCGCTCCAAGAACCTATCAGAAAATCGGTGAAGACCTGGCCATTTGATCTGGCTTTCTAAGTAGGGCATCTCTATGGTTGGGTGAGGTGTTGCAGTTTTTCAGGGCTGGGATAGTCTTCAAGAGTAGCTGTCTTGCTTTATATATTGTTTCATTCATTAATTGATTGAAATAGAAACTTATATCTGGGAGAAACCCAGAGTTGGAGTAATAGAACTGTGAGTTCAGTTGAGCATCAAGGTATGAAGCCTGACTGTTTTGCATGTACCAGGGATGTACCTAACTAGATCAACCTGTGTACCAGTATTTTAGCCGTTAAGGTGTAAAATAGGATGGGAGGACATGTTTTCCCAGGACAGCTTACAGTCACTGTATGACAGTTATAAAGGCGTGCCGAAGATAGTTCAGCAACCGTTCTAGCCGCCTTGTCTCTGTAAACATGTTCAGCCCATGCGTTCGCACCATGTACTATAAACAGTTGCACAGATCACCATTTGCTATATACCTGTGGTGACCATCTCATCGCTTCAGGGAAGGTTACCAAAAGTAATTTCATAAAAAGCTTTATTTGCATCAAATTCCTCCGCACAAGTGGTTAAATGATAGTCATTGCAGCAAGTATCCTTTGGGAACAAGGAAATAACATCAGCAATACGTCTATATGCCCCACCAATGAATCATGAACTATCATTTAAATATCTTAAAGTATATTCTGAGAATGCAAGCATTTTGTCTCCAAGCATGAGCTTAGCAGGTCCTGAAAATATGCACTTTTAGCTATCAAATACAAGTTTTTCGTTTTTTGGTAATTAAGTTGTAGTCCGCCAAATATAAGTTTGTCACTTTCTGAAAAAAACACAATTTTTACCTTGAAAAAAATACCAATTTTATTTTTTTGGCAATAAGTATTTGATTCCCAAACATTGGTATGCTATTTTCATCAAGTTCTCAGCTATAGAATTAACTCACGTGGACACGTTTAATCTCAAGTGCCTAAGGATAACATCACAAGTCATGGGTGGCCGCAATAACGCCAACGATGCACACAAGATGCCATGGATGGCCATCAATTGTACCATCGCTTCTCTGCATAATTCCAAGGATGTCCACAATATACTAAGAATTGCCATCATTGTTCCTGGAATGCTTCATCATAGGGTTCCTTCCGTTCCACTACGGGACAGGGCGTGCTATTACCTGCAAATTACGTCGGAGCACTGAATGGTATGCTCTAGATGGCGATAGAATAGGAGTAGGAGGATGGATTAAAGCATTGCTCTCCTACAAGGCAGGTATTTTTTAATGTTCACCTATAAAGCCCTCCTACTCTTATTGTATCATCATCCGGTTCAGACGCGCCCCTGGAACGTCGTTTTGCAGAAGGAGCGTATACGCTTCGATCTTTTCTTGCCATTTGAGGCGATATTTGATTAACTACCTCTTCACTGCGAGGATTCGTTGTGCCTTATTTAAGGTTCGCAGCAGTCAGGGTATACTGAATAATCAGGCATAGCTTGTTTTTATACAAATTTGACCAGCAGATCGGAAGTACAACCGGCGGAGAGGACTGAGATACATGTTCGAAAGAGCCTTACAGCCCTGAAGAAGTCACAGGGTTCGCCCCGAACGACGAAACACGTGTTAGCTGGGCATCCGTTGGATTAAAGAAAATACAAAAAAGAACACAAGAACTTGTATCTGTTATTTATGATATCACCTGTACTCGGTGTTAATTAAACTATACTTGCTCATGTGCAGGGGGTAAGATTCAGATTGTGTTTGGTCTTAGGGACCAATAAATTGAGGGTAATAATAATAATATTAATAATAATAATCCACATTTGTAAAGCGCACAATCACCCGTAAGGGTCTCTAGGCGCTGGGGGCCGTCGGGAAGATTAAGCAAGCTATTGCCCAGAGTCACATGGTGCTGGGCTAACCTGCCGCCGGAGCCGGGGATCGAACCGTGGTCTCCAGATTCCAGCGTCAGTCGCCCTGGCCGCGGCGCCACACCTCTCCCCAGGGTGTTTGCCCTCACCTTGTTGCACCGCAAAAATCATATCATCTGAAAGTGATGCTGAACCTATAGGCGCCATTTCTCCTTCCAAATAAACACCCCTATGGTTATATTATAAGGTATTTTCTAATTTTCACCCATAAAAGCCTACTACTCCTATTCTATCACCATCTAGAGCATACCATTCAGTGGTCCAGCGTAATTTGCTGGTAGTAGCACGCCCATTCCGTAGCGGAACGGAAGGAACCCTATGATGAAGCATGCCACCAAAGGGCAACCCGGGTGGATGAGGGTTATATAAAATATGCCTTGTGCTTTTTCCACCCTGCAGGAGGTTAGAACACACTACAAAGATGGTCTTTTTTTATCTTGAGATACATGATTAGGCCAACAGTGCCTAAAAGTTGAAGGAGGATCCCAATTATGCCAGGGCCACTATTAAATTAGTATTGATCATGGCTAGGGTTAGCCTGTCCACATGTTGGAAAGAATGAGAACCATTAAGGCATGAGTATGCACCTAAGCCAGGGGTGGCAAGATGCCCAAAATGTAAAAAAAGAATCCCCATGTTATGTTATTTTGTATTTATTTCTAAGGTGCATGTTCGCATAGCTACTTGGCGCTGATTAACTAATCCCGACTCAGTTAAGGAAATTCTAAAAGGTGGACAGGAAAAAAGGGGATAAGTGTAAGGCAAAATAAGACAGTACCAGGAAAAATAAGGACATTTTTTGTTTTTGTGAGGTTCAGTTTAAGAATATTGGTGGGAATCCACTACCATATGACGTACAGTTGCCAGGGCTGGAGAGTTCTGGAGATGGTGACTTTTACAATTCTAACCTGATTTGGCAAATGTGAAATAAAATCTATCTTTTAGCAGGGTCCGTGTAAAATATGGTCCCTGCCTGATGGAGTAAGGTAGCAAGGAGACACAATCAATCAATCAATCAATCACAGCATTTATATAGCGCGCTACTCACCCGGAGGGTCTCAAGGCGCTTGGGGGGGTCCCAAGGAGGGGGGGGTGAACAAGGAGAAGAGAATCCACCCCTGAGGGACACCAAAGGCCAAGGTTTGGGCTGCAGATGAGAGAGGGGGTAAAGAAACTGTTTGGGCTGTTCCTTCTAGGAAATCATTAATGCACTTCAGGATCAAGCTATTGATCCCTGCTCCTTTTAGGAAAATCTAATGGCTAATAGAGGAAACAAGAGTTGCCAAATGTATGTAGAGTCTCTGCCGTCCAACCTGAAGGGCTAATAGCCAAATGGGCTTGCATCGCTCCAGTCGTCACTGCATCACTTTAATCTTTATTAATTCATCTGTCGTCCATTTTTCTTACCAACAAGAAAGGGCTGCTTCGTAGGTTTCCACACTTAAGTGATTGCATTTCTCAGTGACTGTTATTTAAATATTAGTGGGATTCTCTTACATATTTCTGGTTTCATTTCTGATTAAAAATGCATGCTCACCCTTTAGTGATGTTAATGGTCTTAATGCAACTTCCATCCCAGTGGGGATTTTGCAGACAGAGATTAGCTACTTTCCAAAGACGTTTGGCTATGTTCCCGAACACTTATTTTTTTTAATATGTGCTGGTCGTTGTTGGTACTGTACATCAGTACACTCTTTTTTATCGACATCCAATACGCCTATGTCTTTTTGCCTATTGCTATGCCACTGTACAGAAATCTAAATCATTATATTTGTGATCGCTCTGCGACCACCTGACTGCCGAATCATTTTATTAAAAGTATTTTATTCCAATTTCTCAATACAACTTAAATCCTAATTACATCTCACCCACTTCACATACTTTTTTAAATACATTTTTATTGATCTTTCCTTTTATTTCCAATAAACAGGTAGAGATGTAAAAATATGGCAAAACAACTTCCCACCCATTTGCTTGCAATGAATACATACAATCTTCCATCAGTCATTTATTGATCCATGTGCACCAGTTATGCCCCATTACCGAATGCACCACCTGAAAGAAGGACGCCCATGTATTATGTACTATTTCCACATGTATAATACAGTTGAGTCATGTGACCGATAATATTTCAAGTATTTTGACACCATCATGAAACCTATTCCAGGATCCCCAAATTATTTGAATTTACAATGGTAGCCTCTTCTATTATCGATGATTGTTTTAACCCCCCCATGTATCAATCCGTATTACACACATTTTAACAACTTCCTTTTTTATGCCACTTACTTAACTTTATCTCCCTGTAGTTTACCTCAAGCCAATTCTTTTTATTTCCTCCCCGATTCTCTTAATTTTCCTCAGTAATGTCCTTGCAACATGACAGTTTGCATCTTGTTGCAAGCTGCCTTTTTTATATAAACTTCCTGTCACTGTTGCGTTGAGTTGAATGGTTAGTAGTTCGTAGTGAAAGCACATCCCTTCCAACTCATCGAGGTCTAGCCAACTGCACTGTAAATCCAGTTTGGTTCCATGGCAAGGCAGTACTGGAAGGCTGTCCTGGAAGCAATAACTCAAGCTGGGTCGCCAGTTGACCAATTGACTAACCCCAGGTAGGAGAGAAAATATCTACATTTCCCCAAATTAGAGAATCAAAATCCTGGATCCTGTGTTGTAACTGTTTGTCTTTCCTTTTTTCTCTAGAAGTAGCCAATTTTAAATCCTTCCCATTAAAAGTGGAGGAGAGACAGAAAAATGGATTCTGTATAGAATATCTAGGTCATAAATAATGACCTACAAAAATACTTTATGTAGCATGTCGACTGCAAGAAATTGGTTTACTTGTTGAGGGGAGTGAGAACCCACCACAAATAATAATCACAAACCTTGTCAGAAGGAACCTCAAAAGTCACTAAATAAACCCATACTTAATCCTCTGGTAATGTAGCACAAATCAGTCAGGCTTAATTTAGAGATGAGTTAAGTATTTTTGCAGCACTCAAACTGTAATAAAGTGAAAACACAAAGCAATTAAAATCCAAAACCAATTTAGATATATAGAGTAAATATTGACAAATAAACTGACACCAAAAACAAGAAAAATCCAATAAGTAGAAGCAGCGATATGAATTTCTAAAGTCATCAATCAGATGGTGAGCAGTCAAAATATCAAAAATTAAATATTGACCTACACTAATATTGAGGTGACAATATCGAAGGGACAGAATATCGATGTTAAGAATATCGATGGACAGAATATCGATCCTAAGGTAAGTAATATCGATTTTTTATACCGATGTAAGTAATATCGAAGTTAGTAATATCGATATCAAATATATCGATGTTACTAATATCGATGTTACTAATATCGATATACATATTAGTGCTATGTAATTTATTATGTACTAGCTTACCCGTCGCGCGTTGCTGCGATCTCCGAAGAAAGGAAATTCAAGGAAACTCGTTATGATAACATTCAATTTACATTGTGTCATTTTAATTGAAACATATTCATTTTAATATGGAAAACCTTTCAAAGTGTCGTTTTAATTCTATTTATTTATTCGAGTGCTTGTGGATACACGATTTTTTTCCGTCTTGTGCGTACATCAGTTTACGAAAGATTATAAGGGCCCTGGGGGGCCGATATTTAAAAAAAATTATGCCAGAAACCTTCACGGGAGTGTACTCAACGACTTCCCAAAGTTTCCTGGCGATCGGATGAATGCTGTTTTAATTCTATTTATTTATTTGGGTGCTTGTGGATACACAATTTTTTGTTTTTCCATCTTGTGCGTACATCAGTATTCGAAAGATTATGAGGGCCCTGGGGGGGCCGATATTAAAAAACAAAATTTATGCCAGAAACCTTCACGGGAGTGTACTCAACAAATTCCCAAAGTTTCAAGGCGATCGGATGAATGGTGTAGTAATGCATAAACGACAAACAGACAGACAGACATACATTGGTTTTTATATCTATAGATTTAATATGTATGTGTTATATGTGTTTTGTTAAGTGTTCTACTTGTTTTAAAATCTATATATACCATTTTTATATGTTAATAATTTTTTTTTCAAGTTGTTTTTGTTTTTTAGTACCATAGCAGATTGTGGGTTTATAGGGGAATAGGGTGGGAAGTAATTTAATTATACTAAATTAATTATACATTTTTAGGAATTATAAATTAATGTAAATTATTTTTTGTGTTTATATTCTGGAGCGGGTTGTGGGTTTATAGAGGAATAGGGTTGGAAGTAATTTAATTGTAATTAAGTAATAACTTATTTTAAATAATTGGTATTGATAATTATATTATTGTTAATTAATTATTATTTGGTAATTAATTTTTATTAATTGGAAATTAATTTCTATGAATTGATTAATTGATAATTATGTTAAGTGTATTATTTTATTATTGGAGTGTGTTGTGCGTTTTTAGGGGCATAGTGTTGGAAGTAATTTAAATCTAATTAAATAATTATTAAATTTATTGTTGGGTATTGATAATTAATTTATTGACCATTAGTTATTAATTGGTAATTATTTTAAATCATATTGTTTTGGTTATGAAAATTAATTTATTGCTATTGCATTAATTGGTAATGAAATATTATTACATATTATTTATTCATACATTTTATTAATATATTAATGGGTGAATATTAATTGGTAATTAATGTTTAATGATTAAATATTTGTGGTTTAAAAATCATTCAATTGTTCAATATTTGTTAATTGGTAATTACGTTTTAATAAGTAATTTTTTTTGGTATTACACATATTTTAATGTTCAATATTATTATTTGGTAATTAATATTTATTAATTAATATTTATTAGTATTTAATATTAATTTATTGTTAATTAATTATTCATTGGGATTATGTTTTCAATAATTATGTATTGGTATTTGTAAAAAGTTTAGAGTTATTTAATAATTAATTCATTAATTATTTAAAAAAATTATTTTATTTATAAGTACGTTATTTTTAACTTCTACACTATCCAACGGTTTCCCTACTGTTGCACTCTTTGGAGTTGGAATAGTAATTTTTACCCCTACGCTATCCGACACTTTCCCTACTGCTGCACTCACCGAAGTCGGAATAGTAATTTTTACCCCTACGCTATCCAACACTTTCCCTACTGTTGCACTCACTGGAGTCGGAATAGTAATTTTTACCCCTACTCTATCCAACACTTTCCCTACTGTTCCACTCTCTGGAGTGGGAATAGTAATTTTTACCCTAACGCTATCCAACGCTTTCCCTACTGTTCTACTCTCTGGAGTTGGAATAGTAATTTATACCCCTACGCTATCCAACGCTTTCCCTACTGTTGCACTCCCTGGAGTGGGAATAGTAATTTTTACCCCTACACTATGCAACACTTTCTCTACTGTTGCACTCTCTGGAGTGGGAATATTAATTTTAAGCCCTACGCTATCCAACATTTTCCTTACTGTTGTTTTTTTTTTAGTTGGAATAGTAGTTTTATTCCCTCCGCTATTTAATATTTTTTTTATTATTTTAGTCAATGTAGTATATAAATAATTTTAAAAATATTAAAAGTAAATTTAATTTTATTAATTTGCTATACATAATTATTTAATTTTTATGTATGTTATTGTTTTATATGTATAAATGTATTTGTAATTCATATTTTTAAATAATTTATAAGTTGTTAAATTAATTATTAAAACTGATTAAGTAAGTATATATATTATATGTATATGTTTAATTAATGTTTTATTACATTATATATATATATATATATATATATATTACTTATTAATTTTAAACATTATACAATATTTTTAACTATGTTTATTTTATTTATAAGTATTATTTTATTTTACATATTTAACTAAAAAAAAACCAACATTTTGAGTAACGATATTTTTGATGTAGATATTTTTTTTTCTCGATATTTTTGTGCTTACCATGTTGGAGGTAGGATATCGATATTCTTGACATCGATATTATTGCTCCGATATTTTTGTAGGTCGATTTTTTGACCTTCAATATTTAGTCAGTGATCAATCAATCAATCAATCAATGCATTTATAGAGCGCGCTACTCACCCGTGAGGGTCTCAAGGCGTGGGAGGGGGGTGCTATTACTGCTCTAATAGCCAGGTTTTGAGGTCTTTCCTGAAGGTGAGGTGGTCCTGGGTCATATGTAGGTGGGCGGGGAGAGAATTCCATGTCTTGGCGGCCAGGTAGGAGAACGATCTACCTCCGGTGGTGGTTCTGCGAATCCGTGGGTCGGTGGCGAGGGCGAGACTGGCGGAGCGGAGCTGGCGGGTCGGAGTGTAGAAGGTGAGGCGGTTGTTGAGGTATTCGGGGCCCATGTTGTGGAGTGCTTTGTGTGCGTGGGTGAGGAGCCTGAACGTGATCCTTTTGCTGATGGGGAGCCAGTGCAGGTCTCTTAGGTGGGCAGATATGTGGCTGTGATGGGGGATGTCGAGGAGGAGTCGTGCGGAGGCGTTCTGTAGGCGCTGAAGTTGTTTCTGAAGTTTGGCTGTGGTTCCTGTGTATAGGGCGTTCCTGTAGCCCAGTCGGCTGGTGACGAGGGCCTGGGTGACCGTCTTTCTGGTTTCGGTGGGGATCCATTGGAAGATTTTTCGGAGCATGCGCAGGGTATTGAAGCATGAGGATGAGATGGCGTTGACTTAATTGGTCATCGAGAGTGATGAGTCCAAGATGAATCCTAGGTTGCGTGCATTGTCAGTGGGTGTCGGTGCGGTGCCCAGCGCTGTGGGCCACCAGGAGTCGTCCCAGGCTGATGGGGACTGTCCAAGGATGAGGACCTCTGTTTTTTCTGAGTTCAGTTTCAGGCGACTGAGCTTCATCCATTCCGCTACGTCCTTCATTCCTTTCCTGGAGGTTGGTTTTGGCGGTGGCTGGGCCCTTGGTGAGGGAGAGTATCAGCTGGGTGTCGTCGGCGTAGGAGATGATGTTGAGGTTGTTTTTGCGTGCGATGGCAGCGAGGGGGCTCATGTAGATGTTAAAGAGGGTTGGGCTGAGCGAGGAGCCCTGGGGTATGCCGCAGACGATCTTGGTGGCCGCGGAGCGGAAGGGAGTGAGGCGGACTCTCTGGGTTCTGTTGGAGAGGAACGAGGTGATCAAGTGCATGGCCTTTCCTTGGATCCCAGTGTCGTGGAGGCGGGTTATTAGGGTGCGGTGGCAGACGGTATCAAAGGAGGCCAAGAGGTCTAGGAGGATGAGAGCGGCTGTTTCCCCTTTGTCCAGCAGGGTCCTGATGTCATCGGTGGCTGCGATGAGGGCGGTCTCGGTGCTGTGGTTGGCTCGAAATTCGGACTGGGATGGGTCGAGGGAGTTGTTTGCCTCGAGGAATGTAGTCAGCTGTTTATTGACGGTCTTCTCGATGACTTTTCCTGGGAAGGGAAGGAGAGGGATGGGGCGGAAGTTCTTGAGGTCTTTAGGGTCCGCTGTGGGTTTCTTTAGAAGGGCGTTGATCTCTGCGTGCTTCCAGCTTTCTGGGAAGGTGGCAGACGTGAAGGAGTTGTTTATGACGTTCCGGAGGTGGGGTGCGATGATGGTGTCGGCTTTGTTGAAGATGTGGTGAGGGCATGGGTCCGAGGGGGAGCCAGAGTGGATGGTGTTCATTACGTGGGTGGTGTCTTCAGTGCTGATTGGAGTCCAGGTGATGAGGGTGGTGGTGGGGGGTGTTGGTTTGGTGAGTGGTGGCGGAGTTTGGGCGCTGAAGCTGTCGTGTATATCGGCGATTTTGCAGTAGAAGAACGTGGTGAGGGAGTTGCAGAGGTCTTGCGATGGTGTGGTGTCATTGTTGCTGGCGCTGGGGTTAGGGAGCTCTTTTACGATGCTGAAGAGTTCCTTGCTGTTGTGTGTGTTGTTGTCCAGCCGCTCTTTGAATGATGTCCTTTTGGTGGTGCGGATCAGCTGGTGGTGTTTGCGAGTGGCGTTCTTGAGAGCTGTCATGTTTTCTGTTGTTCGCTCGTGGCGCCAGGATTTCTCGAGAGTTTGGCAGGATTTCTTTGATTCTTTGAGGGCGTCAGTGAACCATGTGGTTTTCCTGATGCCGGTCTTGCCTGGGGGTTCTTCAGTGGAGCAAGGGCGTCGGCGCAGTCGGTGATCCATCGTGCGAGGTTGCGGGCTGCGTCGTTGGTGTCAGAGGTGTCGGTTGGTGGGTTCTGGCTCAGTGATGTGGCTAGCTGGTCTGTGGTGACTTTGCTCCAGCTTCTGCGGGGGATCTGTTGCGGGTGGTGGTGGGATGTAGTCTTCTTAAAGGTGAAATGGATGCAGCTGTGGTCGGTCCAATGTAGTCCGGTGGAATTCCTAAAGGAGACGTGTTTGCTGGCGGAGAAGATGGGGTCGAGTGTGTGGCCGGCGTAGTTGGTGGGGGTGTTCACCAGTTGCTTGAGTCCGAGGTTGGCCAGGTTGTCGAGCAGGGTGGTGGTGTTGTTGTCGTTGTTGTTTTCCAGGTGGAAGTTTAGGTCCCCTAGGAGGATGTATTCTGGTGAGGTTAGTGCGTGCAGGCTGACAAAGTCTGTGATGGTTTCGCTGCATTGTGAGCGTGGGCCCGGGGGTCTGTAGATGAGGGTCCCTCTGAGGGTGGTTTTGGGGTCGGTGTGGATCTGGAAGTGTAGGTGTTCGGCGGTGGAGAGTGTGTCTTCGGCGTTGGTCGTGACGCTGATGGTGTTCCTGTAGATGATGACGATTCCTCCTCCGGTTTGGTTGACGCAGTCCTTCCGGGTGATCTTGTAGCCGTCTGGGATGGCTATGGCGATGTCGGGGGCTGAGGAGGCGTTCATCCAGGTTTCCGTGATCCCAATCAGATACTGCTCTGTGTTGAGCCCTATGAATCCCTCTATATTTGGACTTGGAAACCTTTCTGGAAGTCACACCTCCTTCACGGGCACCATCAAGCTGAGGCCAAACGGTAATTCAACATCCATGGCTGTGGCTTTGATGGTGATCCCGGTCTCCAGGGGTTCTACAGGCAGAACATTGGCAAAAGTCCCACTGCGTGCAGTTTGGGAATATGAAGAGTATATTTTAACACAAGCCAAGGGTCCAGGACCTGGGGGCACCACCTAGGGGGTAGGACTCACTCCAACAGAGGCCAGTAGCAGGGCCAAGGCAGGTCCAGTTGGTACTGGTCAGCTGGACAGTTGTGGTGCAAGGGCCTTTGGAAGCTTGTCGTGCCCCTATAGCTCAAACAAGATGCCAGTCAACTTATCCCTAGAATAACTTTTGGGGTCCAGGGTTCAAGGCAAGCAGATCCAGTCTTCCTTCAGGTTTTTCAGACAGCAGGTTAGTCCTTCTTCTGATTCCTCAAAGGTCCAGGGGTGTTATGAGGAGAGATTTGTAGGGCCCACTTTTATGCCCTGTACCAGTCTGCGGTTGGAGGGCAAGATTTGTCCATTCCATAAACCAGTTCAGCTCAGTTCCCCCCCTCCCACCGGGTTTGGTGCCAACTTGAGTAGAGAGACAAAGGAGAGGTAGACCTAGATGTGAGCTTCATCTGCCAGTAGCAAGGTAGGCATCAAATGAAGCTCACCAAGTGACTGGGGCAGGGCCCAAGGTCATCCTGCTGAAGGAAGAAAAACGCCAACCCACAGGGGATCCATCAGGGGTCAGGTGACAGCTTGACACTGACAGGAAGGGCTTTTGGTTCCGAGGCAGGAAAATTACAAATTTTTAAAAGTTTACTTTCCAAAATAGTAACATAAAATCCAACCAGACCATTAAATTAAATTTTAACTTACTATTAAATTTATCACTTATTAAATGTAATAGTGTAACCCAGTTTTAACATAAGGGAGAGCCAGCCTTGTCGCAGTGAAAAACGATTTTGGGGGGTTTCACTTCCAGGACATGTAAAAGATTAAATATGCATGTCCTATTTTTTTCATAGCTTTTACCCAGCCATATGTTCTTTAAAGGCATAATTTAGGGGTGACATAAGTATTGAAAAGTATGGTTTAAGACAGAAAAAAACGTTTATATTGCCAGGTCGAAAAGCCAGTTTAAAACAGCACTATAAGTGGTAATGGCGGGCCTGAGACACGTTTTACAGTGCAAGTGGGTGGCACAATGAGTGCTGCAGCCCGCTACTAGTGTTTAATTGGCAGGGTCTGGGTATGTGTTGTACCATATGCTAGGGAAGTACATGCAACTTAAATATGTTAATTAGGGGTATGCCAAACCTACCATGTTTAGAGAGGAGAGCACAAGCACTTTATCACTGGTTGGCAGTGGTAAAGTGCTCAAAACCCTAATGCCAACAAAAAGGGGCTCAGTGAAAGAAGAAATAAAATATGGAGGAATACAACGCAAAAGATGGTCATATGTAATAGTATTCCAACTTCAGTCTTCAAATATTTGGGGTAAATATATTTCTGGTGTCCTTGTCATAGTGATGGTTATCAGTAAGCCTAGATTATGAGCATGTTATTGCGGGCGCCTTTAAACACAAGCTTCATCGGCATATGGAACACAGTCCCTGAGTTTAACCCCTTCCCTGTGGGGGTAATTCCCCCACGGTGCGGAGGGTCGGGGGGGGGGGGGCGGGGATGTGACAAGACCAGGTCTTCATGAGTCACGGGGGAGCAGTGCTCATAACGGCCTGGTCTCGTCATGACCCCTCCCACTGATTAATTTGCCCGCACAGGCGGGGTATTAACCGCGCGTGGGCGGAGCGGCGCCCTTATGATGAGACCAGCTCGTCATGAGCACATCTCCACCGTGACTCATAACAAGCTGGTCTCGTCACGAGCACCGAAGGTGTTCAGTGGCGTTAAGAGACGTGCATTACTGTTTACATCCACAATTTATGTTGAAGCCAAGTACACAGTGCAATTGAAAATAGGACAGGTAATTTGATTCTAACCACTTTGCTGTATCCAGCTTTTTCCAACCACGACACGGTACACTCTCCTCCAGAAAAAGCACAGCGCTAAGGAAAAAACGTAGATCCTGTAGGCACTGGTGAACAAGAGCAGCAGGGGCTTAAATAAATGTAGCTAGAGGACTTGGAATATTGTCAATGATAGGGAAAAGAAAAAAGCCAAGAAGTGGACAAAAATAAACGAGGAACCGAAGTTTGATCTTCTCCATAATTGGTTTTAGGTAATTGGATTTCATCTATGAAAAGAGGAAAAGAAGGCAATCTTAGAGCAAGTGGAAACCCGAAGGACAAGGGGAAAACTAGTTAAATTGCATATTCTGAGCACACAGGCAGCGTTGTGGATTGCTAGAGAGGTCATATGAAAGGGAGAAGTGTAACAGAGAACACAAAAGATATTTTGGGAGAAATGTGAAGTATTCGTAAAACGAGGCAAAGTTACTAGTGTCATAGTTTTGGAGGGAAACACTTTTTTTTTTAGATTTACTGAGAAATAAAAAAAAAACAATGCATGAACAAATCCTCAAATTACAAGCTTTGGTGACCGCCCAAACATTCTTCTTGTCTATAACTGCCAAAATAATTCAATGAAAAATCTACACACACATACATATATGCACACATAAAAGAACTTTGGATCAGAGCAATTGTCACTTAGTTTGCTGAATAGTCTTTTGCATTTTTCTCCCATTCTCTATTAAATGGGACAATGGGTCAGCCTACTTCAGCCACTGGCTCTCTTGCACTGTGAGTGACAACATTCTTCCTGATCACTTAGGTTCATCTGTAAAAAGAAGAGCATTCCAGGGAAGTGCTGCTGGTCCAATACTATACATAGCTTGTACCTTTTTCTGACCATTGTTTATCCATATATTCTTTAATTTAGGGCCTCATTTGCAACAAAATGACACAGCGCGGTGCCGCAAGCCATTTTGCTGCGCCAAGCTGCGTCATTTTAAAAGCACAGGGATGCGTCATGTTTACAACAATATGACGCATCCCTGTGCTTTCCCCTGCGATGGCACACAATTGGCTGCCATGTACCAACTCAGGCACCTTTGCACCAAGGTGCAAGGGTGCCTGCGTTGAGGGGATGATTGTTGCTGTGCAGGAAGGGACACCTTCCTGCATAAAAACAATAATAGATGGTATTTTCTTCTTTCTATGCATGCTGCAGAATGCAGCACACATAGAAAGAGGAAAAATGAGGAAAAATAAAAGTATTTCTCCTTCTTTAGCCTTCTTGCGCCTCCCCTGGGGAGGCATAGGATTCTGACACATTCCCAGGTTTATGAAATGATGTAAATCTGGGAACGTGGTAGAATCCATGGGTGTTGTGGGAACCGCCACAGCAACACCCATGGCATGCCCTTTTCACGCAAAGTGATGCGTAAAAAGAGGCTGTATTTACAAGGCAATGAAAAACCATGCAGGGTGGCTTTTCGTGGCCTTGTAAATATGGGCCAGCACACTGCGCCCCCGGGTGTGTCAAAAAAAGTGCCACACCGGCGGCGTAAGGGGCTTGTAAATTAGCCCCTATTTCTTCACCTTAAAGAAATTAAAAGGCATTCATTTCGGTGTGTCAATAAAACACATATTTTCCCGTCATGTACGTTAAAACTAAAAATACTTTCTATACCTTTTCTAAGCCCACTTCCTGGTAGAAAGTTCCTGGATAGTTCTATTAAAATTATAAATAATCGTTATTTTTTTGATTTAACATTTTCATTGCAAGCATATGGGTGCCATATTTAGGTGGCACCATGTTATTTTTTATATCTATGTTTATTAGATAAGTGCTTATAAGAATACATTATGTGCAAATCAAATGAATATGTACTGTGTGAATATCACTTTTTTGTTTTCTTTTTGTTGAAACTCACGTATAGCAGTAACATTAACTGGGTGCCAGAGAATTACAGTTAAAACCTTGAGTCCTCTTTACTGTCACTAGGGATTTGCCTTTCTGGTGTTCCAAGGCGAATCCTGTCCTTTTTCCTGACATAGGGGAGCAGTATCTTTGTATTTTTTCACATTGTGCACTATCATATCGATGTACTGTGTCATGTATATTTACTATCTGAGAGGGTTCACGGTGGGAATCTCAGGGGCCTTGTTATTACCCGCTAGTGCTCAAAGTCTTCAGTCAACTTTTCATCTGTCCTTACCAGTCTCATTCTAACTTCCTCAGCCACACAACACTCACTCTATCCATGAACCATCCAGCCACTTTGGTAGCTCCAGGGCTCAGTCACTGTATTAGATATCTTTACCCACAATCAGGAGTTATGGTCACCGATTCTGACCCATGTTCTTGAAGCTGCCATATCATTGGGGTTAAGTGACTCATGGTCAACTTCAACCCTGCTCCCCATTTTTAAGAAGGGAGACCGTAATAACCCTGCATGCTACAGGCCCATATCCCTCCTTGATTCCCTTGGCAAAGTGGCCGGTCGGCTGGTCCTCGAGCGCCTTCAGGATTGGGCTGCAGCTAATGAAATCATGACCGACTTGCAATATGGGTTCCAGGAGGGACTGGGAACCGTAGAACAGGCGTTAAACCTCTCCCTTTAATCGGAAAATACGCTGGGGCAAAGAATGGCAACCTGCATCTAGTGAATATAGATTTGTCCGCAGTGTTCAACTGCGTGTCTCATTCTAAACTGTGGTCGATTCTTGCAGAATTGGGTGCTGATCCGCCCCTGGTTACATTTCTCCGAGAACTGTACTCTGACGCATCGGCGAGAGTGAGATACGGGGTGCACGGTGAACTTACTTCATCATTTCCCGGCACCAGGGGAGTTAGACAGGGTTGTGTCCTGGCTCCCTTCCTCTTCAATCTTTACACCAATGTCCTTGAGTTGGCCATGCTGGAAGGGAGCCAAGACCTACCAACCATTGATCACCGCCCCATTCCCGCATTACTGTATGCGGATGATTCGGTGATCATGGCAAGAACCCCGAATCAGCTGCAGCACCTTCTTAATAATTACTGCAAGTTCATGTCATCCTTGGACCTGATGGTCAACATTAAAAAGACCTTTGTTATGCATATTGGCAGGCGGATAAAGAAATCCAAACCGATTTTTATCGCAAACACCAAGCTGGAATGCACTAATACGTATCCCTATTTAGGTATTTTATTTGATAGCAAAATGTCCTGGAAGCAGGCCATGTGCAGTAGGAAACTATTATTTCTACGAGCAACAACTGCCCTGGTTGCCTTTGCACGAAAGCTAGGAAAGCCTTCTCCTGAAGAACTCTTGAAAATATATTATGCCCAATGCCGCAGTGTGGCAGTTTATGGTGCGGGGGTTTGGGGTTATGCCGCCGTAGAAGCTCTACAGGTGGTAGAAAATGGTTTTATCAGATACGTGCTGGCAGTTCCACAAAGTGCTCCAACTTACGGTAGCCATATTGAGCTGGGCATGGATTACATTACGGACAACATCAAAATTCAGCCCATTCTCTTATGGCACCGAGTTTGGACCACAGACCCGCTCACTCATTACGGACTGCCTGGGCCTGGCCAACTGGTAAAAAATCCCCTGGCTGGCCTACGTGAGTAATTTCTTTAAGGATTTAGACTTGACTGTGTATTTCTCTGAGCCCTCAACTCTGTTAAGCATTTCAAGGAAAAACTTAAAAACTCTATGCTTATCTCACCTAAGGGAGTTGCGTTTATCTCAAGAAATTATTAAGACCTCTAATACACAGATCATAAGTGTTCAAACTGTCCTAGGCATTCAACCCTACTTGAAATATTATCTGAATGCATATGAAAAATACCTATTGACTCGGTTTCGTTTTAATATGATTTTAAGCATTGTCTCCTTTCCAAAAAAGCAAGATTGGCCAAAATCTATTACCAAGTGCCCTTGCGACAATATTTCGGATCAATCCACAATCCATGTCATGCTATTCTGCAGATTTTATGAGTTTCCCCGAAAGCGTTGGATTATCATTCTTTTGTTATCTATGGGTTTGAGATCTTGCCGTCCCGCTTTCCTTGCTCTGTAATATTTAGACTCTGAACTCATTGCCAAATGTGTAGCTGGTTTCCTTAAAATGTGTATAAAATATCGGTAAACTCGAACTCGCCGACGTGGGAGGGTAGGTGCTACCGGCAGTTGCCTCGAGCTTCCCAGGTATTTACCTCACCGCTCAGGCCCCACGAGGACAGTCCGTGGGGACCACTCACCCAGACCAAGGGGGCGTGAACCCCCGCAGGACACAGACACCCCACTGCACTGGTACTTCTACCACGCAGGTTGTATTTGAAAACTTCTTTCATAAGTCGATGAGCACTCTTAGGTCCTGATGAATTGCCGTTGAGGCATGAAACATGTTGACCACATCACAAGTGAGGGTTGAACGGAGCCGAACCACCTAACTTTGTCGGCATCGGTACCCCTCGCTTCATTATTTTAATATGGCAGTATGCCACATGAATAAAGCGATTGAAGTGGACTTTCCTGACCTTTTTTAACCCCTTTTTTCACGCTCACTTCTTTATCTCCCAGGTCCCTCACACACATGCACCCGTTGGCCAGGAACAAAAGAACTCCACCAAAAGAGTAGCATATTTGTGCTACCCGTCAGGCATTGCACCGCCAGCCTGTCGTTGGAGCAGGAGGCCAATGATGATACAAGACAACCATCAGGTAGGATGACAACGGTCGTCCAGCCTTTTAGTTGTGTGAGGCATCCTAAGTTCCGATAAGGGATTACGTTTCTCCCTGTCATGGTTCTACACCATTTACACCATTCCCAGTGAGAGAGTTATTATTATTATTATTACTATTCTTCCAACCCTTCCCTGCCCTTGGGGAACTTTGTACAATCTTGTTGTTTACAGTTGCGTAGGACACGTACATTGGACCCCGGTAAATATTGTCCTCCCCCTGTCCCCCCTTGTTGTTAATATAATATAAAATATCGGTGTAATTATGACTAATATGTCTTTTAGCGCACTCACACTTTATCAACAGTCTGTTTAATAACCCCGTCTGATTTTAACCTCAAATGTATCTCTTTTTACTGTAAAGATTGTATATTGGTTTAATTTTTTCCGCCCTCTTATTTTTATAAATTTTTTGTTGTAATGTACTTTTTATGGTTCCTAAAAAATTATGGCTACCGAATAAAAGTTATATGACTGACAGTCACTGTATTGCCAGTCTTCATCTGGCAAACAGTAATGTGAAGCCTACAAACCTTTTCTTTATTTTGTGTTTTGTCCGGGTGGCCCTATGCCTAGTAAATATGTCTGCGGTCGCAGTGGGATTTCAGTAGGTGACCTGTCAGCATACACAACCGCCAATAAAAATGTTTTTACAATTAATCAGTTAGCCAAGGTTGGACCTATTGGTTTTGTCAATACTTGTCCTAGTTTTCTTCTTCTGAGCTCTGGCCTTCTGGATCTGTAGTCCTGGAAGACTATCTGAAACATGCACTTTATAGACCCAAGTGTCTGTGACGTCTGCCACTGAAAAGGGATTTTAGGAACACCTTTTTACACCATCACTGATCCATGCTATATCTAGAATTATTTGAGAATTAGTGCACTTTTGAAACAAATGTGATGTTTGGTAATGTACACCTCAAATTACTGTGATTGTTTGACCTGACAGCTTTAGGGTGGTCTTATCCCTTCTTTTTGCCTGCCTCCCTCCATTTTTTTACCTCGTCTTTGCTGAGTTTTTTGACTGTGCACTTTACCACTGCTGACCAATGCTAAAGTGCTTGTGCTCTCTTCCCTAAACAAGGTGGCATGGCCACAACTGGTATATTTAATTTACTTATAAGTCCCTAGAAAAGTGCACTACTACATGTTCCCTGGGCCTGTAAATTAAATGCTATTAGTGGGCCTTCAGTAATCAATGTGCCACCCACTTAAGTAGCCCTCTAACCATGGCTCAGGCCTGCCATTGCAGAGCCTGTATGTGCAGTTTTGCACTACCTCTTCGATTTGGCAAGGTAACCCTCTTGCGAGGCCCAAACCATCCCGTTTTATCCATATAAGTCAGCCCTAAGGTAGGCCCTGTCTAACCTGCACGACAGAGTGCAATGTATTTAAAAGGCAGGACACATACTTTTACGTTTTGCATGTCTTGGTATTGAAAAACACCCAATTTTGTTTTTCACTACTGCAAGGGCTATCTCTCCCATAGGACAACATTGGGATTACCTTTTTACATATTTAAAGTGTAATTCCCAATTGTAAAGAAATATACTTTTCGCGTCTGGTGTCACACGACTCACAATTTAAAATCACAACTAATGGTGAAGTTGGATTTTAAATTACAGTTTGGCAAATGTCACTTTAAGAAAGTTGGTATTTACTTACTTTAGTCATTTGGTGCCTGCTGCCTGTCTCAGTTCAGTTTAGGTTGGGTGACAACTAGGCTTTATGTATTCCCTCTAGACAGCTGCTCACAAAGGGAGCTAAGGTGTGTCTTGACGGGCCTTGCTGGGAGGAAGAGCTGAGCACAGCCGCACACTTACACCTGAATAGGCTGTGTCCTGTCCACACACACAGGGTTGCATACCCCCCTGTAGTGAGTCTAAAGCCTGGGCAGGAAAGGAGAACCTCTGTGCACTTCACAGCTGTCTTTGAAGTCCCCCTCAGTTCAAAGGCATAACTGGGTGTAAGTACTGGACCACTGATACCATGTGAAGACTATGCCAGGGAGAAGAACTGCTGTGCTTCTCAAAAAGGACTGCCACTCTGCTAGACTGCTGCTTTGCTGGACTCTTTCTTTGCTGAGCTGTCCTGCTGCCTGCTGTTCTCCTTCCTGGGTGAGAAGGACTAGACCTGCATAACTTGACCCCAGAGTGACTCAAAGGGCTTGCTGGCTTGCCTCCTGTTCTAAGTCTCGGGAACTTCCAAGACTTCAATTCATCCTGCTAGAACAGCTGGACTTTGCTTACTGCTAGTCTTGCCCTGACAAGAGGTGCCAACCCAGTCCTGGGTCCCTGGCAATGGGTATAAAGTGCTGCTTCAACCAGAACCCAGCATACTCATTATAACCGGCGCATTTTCACCTTTCCGTGAGTCAAAACCAGTGCATTCTTGTTGTTTCGTGGAGCAGACCCAGCGCATCGCCTTCGGAATTGAAGTATTCCTACGGTGTGAGCAGCAGCCCTGCATTGTATTCAGGACCAGCGTGTTGCACTCACAACCAATGCATCACCACAGTTGCATGGAGAGAATCAACGCCTCTCGTCCACTGCATAGCTCGACACCGATGCATCGCTTCGGCTGCACCTTGCATCATCGTCAACGACAAAGCATTCTGGGTCCAAGTGTGTCCATGTATCCGGCACGCACTCCATCGCAGTCAGCCTGAACTTACGACTTTGCCCCACTCCAGCGCAACCTGATATCCCATTTAATCGCTTATTGCTTCTAATCACTATTTTACCTTTATTCTTTACAGATTCATATCTTGACTTCTACTTGTTGGATTTTGTCATTTTGGTCTTGTTTTATTTATAAAATTATCATCTATTTTTCTACATTGGAGTGGGGTCTTTTTGTGGTGTTTTCACAGTGTTACTGTTTGAAGTGTTTCACAAATACTTTGCACATTGCCTCTTAAGTTAAGCCTGACTGCTCTGTGCCAAGCTACCAGAGGGTGAGCACGGGAAAATTTAAGGTGTGTTGTGACTTACCCTAACTAGTATTGTGGTTCTGCTTGGACACGGTGCATGCCTCTGCCAACTAGAAACCCAATTTTAATTATGCTTTTTCATAAGTACCATACAACCTACCCCTCTGGCTTTGGCAACCGCTTAGTTGTTTTTATTTGATGCAAGTTAGGATCAACTGCCAGAAAAAGTTGGTGTTATTTAAGAACTTTACTTTGCTTTGGATGCACAGTGATTTGTATTTTTCTTAGCATGGACAGAATGAGAAGAAGGAGTTAGGAAGAATTAAACTTTTCAGTTAAATGAGCCAGTCGACATGGCAGTTAACAACTGTGCACAGACACTGCGGTGGCAAGGATGAGTTACAGTTTCATGGCTACTTGTGTAGGTGGCAGAATCAGTGCTGCAGGCCCACTAGTAGTATTTGATTTACCAGCCCTGGCACACTTAATGCACTTTACTAGGGGCCTACTGGTAAACCAAATATGCCAACCAGGGAGAACCAATTACAATAACAATTTACACAGGGAGCACTTGCACTTTGACACTGATCAGCAGTGGCAAAGTGCCCAAAGCATCTAAGCCAGCAAAAACGAAATCCAGTACAGCATCAAAAATACAGTAGGTAGAAGCAAAAAGTCAGGGGAAACCACCCCAAAGATGCCAAGTCTAACAGCACCAATCAATGAAAATTTGTTCAGCTCCTGTAAATTATCATGAGGTTTAAGTGACTATGGAAACATGAAAAACTGGAAAACAAAAGGGAATAGGCTTTGACACAAAAAGCTCATAGAGAGAGATAGCAGAGAGATAGGTATTTTGCTCTCATTGATAATAACAAGAGGAGACCGTTTTAGGCCCAGATTTAGAGTTTGGTGGATAAGATAGTCTATCACAAACATGACAGATCTTTCATCTGCTGTATTACAACTGCATTATATCCTATGGCACTTGTGATACAGGGGAGACGGTTTGTGACAAAGTAATCCACCTGCCAAACTCTGAATCAGGCCCTTAGTCTAGCACTCATGAATTTAATCTGAGTTGTGACCCACTGATCCAAAAATCTAATGAACCATGCAAACCAAACCACAATACTAAAGAGGTTAACACTTTACTTTATGGCCAGCTCTGTGTTTGTGGAAAGAATATAGCACTGGACCTTTGCGATCCTCCGATCAGCCAGTCACGCCCTCGCCGCCGTCCCCCGCATCCGAAGAACGACAACAGGAGGAAGGTCCTTCTCCTACCTGGCCGCCAAGACCTGGAACTCCCTCCCGACCGACCTGCGCCTGACCCAAGACCACCTCGCCTTCAGGAAGAAGCTCAAGACCTGGCTGTTCGGGCAGTAGCAGCACCCCCCTCCCCCTAGCGCCTTGAGACCCTCCGGGTAAGTAGAGCGCTCTATAAATGTCTATGATTGATTGATTGATTGCGATATTGTGATATTGTATTTGTAATTATGTATAGATCTGCCAATTTGAGGGCATTCTAACTAAGGAAGGCCATTCACAGCCCCCTGGAATTGCATACAAAATATTGTTTAAAGATCTGCCAGTCCTTTTATTTTAATCACCACCTGTTCATCTCCTAGGAAGCTGGGCAATTCACTGAGGTCCAGATTTGCTAAAAAGATAGCACAGCACAACAACTAAAAGTGCTGCGCTGCATTGCATGAAAGGAAGAGAGCAGAACAACCCTATGTCATATATTTCCATGCGTTGGTGCACTTTTGGCTGTAATGCGCCAAAGCACACACCCTTGTGCCAAGAGCAAGTGTTGGACCTGACATTCTTGCTGTGGTTTTCCCTCAACTTTTTGCCTTCAATCCTCCTGTTTTTGCTGACTTCGTTTTTGCTGACCTTAGGACTCTGCACACGTTACCACTAATAACCAGTAATAAAGTGCTTTTGCTGTCTCCTTTAAACATGTTCAAATTGGCTTACATCCAATTGGCACATTTAATTTACTTATAAGTCCCCAGTAAAGTGGTACTACATGTACAGAGGGCCATTAAATTGAATGCCACTAGTGTGACTGCAGAGCTTTTTGTGCCTGCTACCTAAGTAGACTTTAGAAATATGTGTCAGGTCAGTCACTTCAACCTGTGTGAAGTTTTAAACTGCCATTTCGTCCTGGCAAAATACACCTTTTGCCAGGCATAAACTTTTCTTTTTAATACATATAAGTCATCCCTACTGGTAGGCCCTAAACAGTGTGCAGAGTATTTAAAAAGTTGGACATGCACTTTTAACTTTGACATGCCATGGTAGTGAAAAACTCTTAAATTCGATGTTCACTACTACAAGGCCTGTCTCTCCGATAGGATAACATTGGGCTCCCTGAATGTCAAATTTGGTGTCTAGAGAGTTGCAATTGAAAACCTTCTTAAATGTTAAAGTTGGATTTTAGGTCACAATTCTGAAAATGCCACTTCTGTAAAGTTAAAGACACACAAATGATAGCTGGAGGAGGAGAAAGGACAAGACTGATTTGCATATGGCTGGGTCCAAACTGGCACTAGGGATAGTTTTTCGGGAAGAGGCAGGAGGTGGGGTGGAAATTTGGAAATGTTGGGAGGCTGCCTTGAGTATGTAAGGCAGAGCCTGAAAAGATATCTGTAGCCCAAGCATGTCGGCATGAATGCCTTCCAGGTACGAGACCATCTGATTGAGCTGGGAGGTTTGCACCTGGATGGCATTCAGCACTGCCGGCTAACCCACAGAGATCTGTCTCAGGATATCAATGGTCTCCACACTAAGGGCAACAGGGGAGGCAGTGGCAGGGGTGCGGTGCCTGGTGGGAAAGAGATTTTTCCCATCTTAGGGGTGCGGGCCCGGGCAGCTTTTTGCGAAGCAGCAGGGAGGGTGGAGATGGAACCTGGGGGTGGCGGACATGGATGTAGCGGATCCAGTTCCAGCGGAGTCCGCCACCACCAGGGAGTGGCCACAGGAGCTTGACGATGAAGAAGATGATGACTCATTGTAATGCTCCTCCATGGCATCCCATCACCCTCTGGGCCACAGTTTCCCTCTGTGTCACTGCAGTGAGGGGAACCACTGTGGCTAGCTGCTTCCCCAATGGCATCTGCCCTGTCTCCTTCGCTGCCCTGGGTTGATGCTGAAATAAGAGTAGAGATAGGTTAATTGCAATTGCCTAAACACACTAGGTAAGCATATCATTACACAACATATAACACAATAGCATGGATCACAACTTGTATAAGGATAACTACATTGGCTCCATCATTGGCATGAGAACATGCATGAATGCTACATGACCAGTGCACAGTTGCTCATAATGGTGTCATAACCACAGTCTGCTCCAACTGCATGTGTGATCATGTTGTAAATCCACCCTCATGTGTGCAGCAGGAGATCTCTTCTCCCTGTCAACCTAGGCCCCTATAACAGACCATAGTTACCGGATGCCAACAAATGGGATGTTCACATGGAATGCATAACTATCTCTCCACACAAGGCCCTGCAATCAGCAAATGATCACGTGTCCCTAACCCACAACACATAGAACCGCTAGGCACCTGCTACAGAGAAGTAGCAGCGATATGTGACTAAAAATAATCCATTGACATGGAAGTGCCCATTTCACACTGTTCGCACTTCCCAAGTGAAACTATCACATCTGTCCACTCCCAGATGACGCAGCTGACAGATGCACATGAGTAGCCTAGCTAGGTGTCACATGCTGTACAGAAGAGTAGAATGGAGACAATCTGGCTCCAAGGTGTGTGGTATTTCAGCACAAATAACCAATTTACATGCGTCTGCCTAGGAACATCCCCAGTCAAGATGGGTTCATGTGAGCACATCTTTTTCACATTTTGCAAGTCACAATGCCATTAGAACACTGAAAGGACATGAGGCTTTATAAATATCCAGTTCATGAAGAGGTCCTAATTGTGTCCATAAGGGAAGATAATACACTGTAGCTTCCATGTTTTGCTAACACAAATACCTAAGTAGTACTCAGTGTTGACACATATGACTTCAACATGTCAACATATCACTCCCTGATGCATATCACCAGTCACAGATTGGCCCTACACAGATGCACATGTGCATCCCACGTGACTGGATGCACCCATCCCAATGGCATGCAAAGTAACATTGCCTGAAAGTACTGGAAGTGTTCCAACCATGTGTGCCATTGCCTCAACATTTTGATCTGGCTAATGTTTGTCTTCTGCGCTTGATCAGTGACTACTGGATTTGATACCGGAGCACCTTGACCCCAGAACCCAACCCGGATTAAAGATCAGGCGCAGAGGACAAACAAATAATTAATTTGGTCCCACGCAGGGGTACTGATTTCTACTGCGGCCGCCTTCACTGGATATATATCATATACAGATCATTATGTCTACCTCTATATTCAATTTGAGAAATCCCCATTGGAGTATTCCTGATTTCTTCAGATTACTGATGGTTTTTTCAAAGCCCTCCAAGGCACTATTAGGAGGATTATCTTACAAATGCCCTGTCTTCCCCCTACAACGCTCTCCTTGCCCTGAAGAAGACCCGCCATGATGCTTTCCTAAATAAGGATTAAGCCAGGGTCGAAACGTCAACGTTGTTTTTGATCCAAGTTTTTTCATGTCATCTGGTTCTTAATTAGCAGGCAATTCTACCAGAGACACTGGTTTCCCTTTCATACTGACCACGTCAGCTTCTTTTTCCCTTGTATAAATTGTACATAGAATTGTTTCACTCATGTATATATGACACTCACTTTACTCATGTCACAGAGCACCGTCATGCTTCGCTCTATTTATTGTCACTCTTACCTTCAATTGAATTGTTGACAGCCTTTTCTTAAAATGCAAAATAATCCTCCAAGTGAATACGTTTGACGCAGTGCATAATTGTCTCTCTTTTGTGTTCCGACTTAATCACTAAATGCATTGTGATTATAAACCAAAATGTATGTTTTTTTTATTTGTTTTTTTTTGGGATTCATTTCTTGTCATTCGAAGCAATTATTTCCTGACAGAACCAACCATCTCAACATTGTATGGCACAGAGGTTGTGGCACACCACTGACAAATGTTTCTGACATTCCACCAGATGCAGCAACACTGGCTTGGAATGAACATGTGGTCAGAAACTGCTGTAATGCCATGTTTAGGTTCCTTGTTTTTAATGAAGTGGGATTGTTATTGTGAGGTTGTTGCCATGCCTCCAGCAGATTCCATGAACCCATTGTCATTTGCCTACTCTATTTGACATTGTCAGATGTATCCCCGCCGACCATGTTGTTGAGGTCTGCACATGGAATTTGTGGTCACTGACACAGATCATTTCAGTAATGTATTATTTAACTCAGTTCCCGACATTATGCCAGCCTAAGGTTGGAACAATGGAATAAAGAAGTCATGACACTGTACACTTGTATGTCTGTGTTGGGGTGACATGGTTGTGGTACTCAGTAGCACATTGTTGACATTCAACATGTTCATGCATACACAAGTAGCCTCTACTTTCATTTGGTGGCACACAAGGTTATAATGTCATTATTTGCTAGATATGAATGATGCTACATGTGCTAATGATTTTTTTAAAGTGATTTTATTGCAGTGCACGTTGTGAAAGATTTAGAATAAACATAGAGTGAAAAGGTGAAAACACTGGAGTGTAGTTGTGTGTTGGTGGATGAAGCCATTTTTGTAGGAGTCACATTGTTCTTAAGTCCTAAGTCCCACAGATTCCTTTTATCAGAAATGAAATGTGTCCTGGAATAGTCAACAAATTCATGGTGTTGCACACAAAGGAGGACATCAGGGACAACCATCCTTCCTGGAGGTGGTGGGTGCCTTGCCAACCGAATCAGGGTGAGGGATCCGCTGCTGCAGGCTCTGGGGTGTCTGAGGAGTTTTCATTTGTCAGGGCGATGTTGATATCTCTCAGCACCCCAATGAGCTGGCCCATATTCTCATTCCGAGTGTCCAGCCTCTGGTCTATAGACCTTTGCATCTGCTTCATCTACCGTAGTTCCTCAAGTACCTGGCTCATCACTCCTTGGTTGTCCTCATAGTCGCACATGACTCAGGTGATGGCCTGGGCTTCAGTGACACCAGTGGCCCCACTTAGCCGGCCCACAGAGACCCTCCCACTACCCCCAGCCCCACGGGTGTAGGCCGTGGCCCAGCCTGCACCCTCCTACTGGCTCCTCCATCCTCAGTGACTGTGTTGCCAATGCTCACCTCTGGAAGGGGGACTGGAGTGCGAGAGATGTTGCTGCCAGTGCTAGGTCCATCGGTTATTTGGGCAGAGGTCTGCTGAGATGTTGCAGCTAGGTTGGGAAGTATGGTTGTGGGCATAGTGAGACTCACTGTTTCTGTCTGACCAGGCTGTCCAGATGGGCTAGGTTGGTCATCCATGTCCATTTGGCCAGGAGATTCAGCATCACTTAAGGCTTGATCCTGGGAGGGGGGGGAGAGGTGGACAGTGGTCTGTATCCTGTAACTTCACAGATATAGGGCCCTACTATGATGGCGGACGGACTTGCGTCCGTCCGCCACCCCTGCGTAAGAGGGACCGTCCGCATGGGCAGCGGCGGTCCCTCCATGGCAATTAGGATGTGACCGCCACCCTGGCGGTCACATCCTGTATTTTTAACATTGCGGCGGGTGCTGCTTGAAGCAGCACCCGCCGCAATGTAAAAAATGAAAGCAGTGTATTTGCATGCACAAAGCGGCAGGCACCGCGCGGTGCCTTCTGCTTTGTGCACGCAAAGGCAGGGGGGTACCATAGGTACCCCCCATGTGCACCCCCCACCCCCCCTTCACCCAGGGGCCTGCTATGGGCCCCCGAGGTGAAGATCCACATGCTTTTCCTCAGCGGAGAATCCGCCGCGGAAAAGCATGTTTGCACAGCCATCCTAATATGTCTGGCGGTGTCTAAGAGACACCGCCACCATATTAGGCCTTTTCCGCCGCGGAAAAGCGGCGGACAGAAACCAGGACCCACCAGCCATCCTAATGTGGCGGTGGGTCTTTGGTGGGTCCGCAGACGATTTTTCGCATCCTCCGGGCCGGCGCGGAGGATGCGGAAAATCCTCCATCGTAATGTGCCCCATAGTGCGGGATTGACCTGTTGAGCCATAGAGTAGATTGTTTTTGTTGTAAGTGTGGTACGCACATCATTCCACATCATTTGGTACAGTGAGTTCAGGCCTGAAAGGGACAACAGTGTTGGAGGTTGACATAGTGTACTATCTCTGTTGTGTTTGATTCTATTGCAAGACTTCGGGAGACATCCATGACATGAAGGAATATTGGCCTGACTATTGGCTGTACTGATCTGCTTCATGTTGACATGAGGGATGGATATGGCATCTCCCAATAACTTGAAGCAAAGACAGTGTAGGTGTTACATGTGTATTAGTAAATACCAAGTCCTAGGTGTGTGCAATACAGGCATACACACTATTTGGTAGCACATTTATTACTGGTAATCATGTGTGCAGTGCAGTGTCAATAGGTCACCAGTCATTTCATGTCAGCTGTGTTACCATAACACATTACTGATATTTCAGTTACACATTTGATAGGGTGTAACTCAGGTTCTCTTTCTTATTGTTTCTGAATACCAGGCAAAGTTCAGACTGAGTAGGCAGATGTGCCTGAGCAGCGCATTGGATGTAAGGTGCACAGTTCATATGACATGGGGTTCAGTGTTGACCTGGCTGACAAGTGGCCATGGAGAAACACCACTGGTACAAATTGTTAAGTGTTGCTGAAACAGGGCCTCGTGGTAGTTGTAGTCATGTCACTCTCTCCTACCCCACATTTGAACAATGGCTACCTATCTGTGAGGAGAGGCTCAGAAGTCACGTTGCTGACAAGTGAGAATGGGCAAACAGCACTGGTGCCTCTTGCTAAGTGTTGCAGCAACAGGGCCTCATGGTAGTTGTAGTCATGTCACTCTCTCTTACCCCACACTTGACCAATGGCTACCTGCCTTTGAGGAGAAGCTCAGTAGTCACATGGCTGACAAGTGAGTATGCACAAAGGACATTGGTGCCTCTTGTTAAGTGTTGCAGCAACAGAACCTTATGCTAGGTGTAGTGTTTCAATTTCTATTTGCCAACACTAGCAAAACTGCTTTGTGTTACATACTGGTTAGCAAAATGCTGTTGTGGTGGGCCATTTGATTAATACTTTCCACATAATATGGGTCCTGGGATGATTATTTGATGGTATTGCACTTACAGATAGTATTGCCACATGTGGGATGTAATGGAGGGTGATACATGTGGACTGTTGTGCAGGGCTACGGATTGTAACTGCCAATCACACATCTCTGACACTTTAGCTACTGCATATTGGAAATTTGGCTGAGATAGACGATAGCAAGAAGTGAGATGTGTACAAACAGTAAATTGATATATTGTGAGAGTTGGTGTATTTTGCCAGTCTCCATTGCCCTTAGTATTCATGTGAAGCCCACAGTATGCAGGATGGCATGCACCTTCTCCTTTCAGGGTATGAGTTGTAATGGTGGGCTGGGAGGGACACCGCCAGTCCTCTGAGCCTCCAGGTTGTGCCTGGAGGCGCGGTTCTTTATCCTCATCTTCAGGTCCTGCCACCTTTTCCTGATGTCCTCCTTCGTGTGCAGGGTGGTACCTACAGCATTGACTTTGCTGACTACCCTGTCCCACATTTCAAATATTCCTAGCGATAGACGTTTGTTGGACTTGGGAACCAGACAAATGTGGCTCCAATCTAATGATTTCATCCACCCTCACTAACAACTTGGTGTCAGAAAACTGTGGGTTTTTCGCAGGGCATGTGTTAAATTAAATCAATATGTATCAGTGAGGAGAACACAAAATGGATATTAAACAAGGAATGACAAAGAAAGTTGTGCAAAAAAAGTGTGTGGAGTGAGTGTGATGGCATAGTGTAGTAAGGGTGGCCTTCTCTTTCAACCAATGTGGTGTGTCACTGTGTCCTCAGTGTAATGGCTAAGGATCATGGTCAGGGATGCACTGTGTTTTATACTTTGAATTGTACGTGTGTCCACTTAGGCAATGGCCATCAGCTGTGTAGCTTTTTTCTGTATCCAATGGACACTTTTGTGGTGTTTCGCGGTAGCAGTAGCGAATATGTCTATTGCCACAAAGAAACACCAGATTAGAGACCATCAGTACAATGCTTTCATTGTAATCTGCTCAGAGGTTGTACCACAGACCTGTTGACGGCAGAATCCCTATCGGCAGGCTTTCCGACTGCTGCGGTCCATGCGGAGAGCTTTCCGACCGCCGTGGTCCATGCAGAGAACACTCCGATCGCCGCGGTCGGAGTTTCAGCCTGCATGCATTGTAATACGGCGGGGTTACATTCGCGGCCATGGCGGTCCTAGAGTCAGTCTGACTGCCATTGTAATGAGACCCTAACCCACGATTATGAAGTGTTGGAATTAGTGGCAGGTTTGATTTGCTATTCCCACTCCAAACATAGCCACATTTGAGAAATTGCTGTAATCAGGGGCATCAGATTTAAAGATTTCCACTACAAACATAGCAACACTGTGAAAAATTTAAGCTGTGGTGGTTATACATGATATTTATACTCCTACGGAGCCACATTGGGGAAAGTCTTGTACTTTGGAGGAGTTAAATTTATGTTTCCCAATCTAAACATAACCACTTTGGGGAAAGTATTGAACTCTGAGGATTAAATGTACTATTTCCACTACAAACCTAACCACATTAGGGAAAGTGTTGGACTCTAGGAGTGTCATATTTACTAGTCCAAATCCAAACGTAGCACAGTATCAAAAGTATTGGCCATTGACAGGTTAAATTTACTATACCAACTCCAAACTTTACTACTTTGGAAATAATGTTGGGATATAAAGGGTTAATGGGTAATATTTCCACTGCAAAATTCAACCTCATTGTTAACAATAATAAAGTGTTGGAAACTGATTATATTAACCCTTTTAAAGGTATCCTACCATGAAAAACAATTTCACTTCAAAAAGTGATGTGGCAGTTTTGGGGAAAAATTGAACTCCAAATAATAATAACAACAATAACAATACTACTACTACTACTACCACTTATAATAATAATAATAATTATCATTATGAAAAAAAAATATAATAATAATTATAATAACAACAATACTAATACTACTACCACTACTCCCACTAATAATAATTATAATAATTATTGTTATTATTATTGTTATAATTATTATTATGCAATACACAATAGCCATAATAATAAAAAAATCACATAACAAACCAAAGTAAAGATGCAAAATTATAAATTATTATAAAAAATAAATAACAGAATATGACATATTAGTAATAACACTACCTACTAATTTACAATTAACAAAAGAATAATTCAAATTAAAAAGAACAATAATAATAATCAAAATATAAAACCACAATCTCGATAAATAGGAACACCTAAATAAATCAAAATAACTGTACACTAAACCTTTTTTAAAATAAAATAATGAATAATAATTAATTAAAAATAGATGATAAAATGTACATTTTTGCAAACTTCAATGTGCAAAAAATTCCAATTAACTAAAAAACAATATATTTTTAAATATTCTTAAAATATTCGAATAAAAAATTGACTACAATAATAAATACAAAGCCCCCTTAATATATTTCTACACAAAACTGATTTTTAACTGTTCCAAGTATTAACAATTCTAAGGATTAAAGGACAAATTACAAGTCTGGTGGTCTTTGACTGCCAGACTTGCAGTGACGCAGTGGTAGCTGTCCTGCGGCTGCCGTATTCCTAGGCAGTCATTCGGACCACCACTGCTGTGCGTGCTGCACCAGGGTACCACCATTCCCTGGTGGTGGTGCAGCAGACAGGGGAATACAATATGCAAGGCAGGACCGCCACGTTCACCTTAGCATATTATGAGTTTCCCCAGTGCCAGCCTTTTCATGGCGGAGAGCCCGCCATGAAAAGGCTGGTGGAGGGGACCTAAAAGGGGCCCAACAGGGCCCCCATGCCCCTGCTGCTTGGGGCTGCATTAATGTGCTCTCCTGTTTGCATGCACCCCAAGTTCCAGCATGGCATGGACTTCCCAGTTCATGCCATGCTGGAACGGCTTTTGCATTCCCATTGGGGTGCCTGTTTTGAGGGCACTGCCATGGTAATGGCAAAAGAAAAGCCCACCAGATACGAGTTGAACTCATAAACTGGCAGGTGGACCATGCACAGTTTTGGCGGTGCTGTGCCAGTGCAAAGCCGGTGCAGTACCACCAAAGTTGTAATCAAGCCCTAAGATTTTGTAAAATTTTAAATGCATATTATTTATTTAAACAATTTGCAATGTAAAAAATTCACTCATAACCTATTTGCAAATTGGAAAAACATCAATTTGTTCCCACTGCAAACCCTAAGTTAAAATAATCCTGAAAGTCACATTTCAATTAAAACAAAACTATTCAATAACTATATAAATAATATACCATAAATTATTTTTAATAAAATTAAACAACCCATACAACTATTTACATTTTTCAAAATGTTAAATAAGTTTTAAAAATTTAATTTTAATAACTACAGATATTTTAATATACTTCCCACTCTACTCCTCTACATGCCCTACTAACTGCACCTAATATGATCATAAAAGTGCTCTCATTAAACACAAAGAATACAATACAAATCATACAAAAACAATGAAATAAACAATGATGTTTTACAACTCAATATTACTAACAACAATATTAAAACATAGTAAAACAAAATAGTAATACCTGAAATATAATATCACATGATATTACTGATATCATAATATTTCAACTATGATAAAATTACCAACAATATTTTTGTAACAATATTAAGCTTGAGCAACTCTAAAACAATGCACATTTTACTGAACAGCAGAAGACATTGAATACAGTTGTAGAATAGTTCAAATCTAGTAGCAATACCAAATGAATCAGACTGCATATCCAGCCATTAATGTCACCAAATGAGTTCTGATGTAAAAGCTGCAGAAAAATTGAAATCCAGGGAACTGAAGATCCCTACAGTTCTCAGTCTCTAACTGAACAACATAAGCCCAGGCTGTAGACTCAAGGTACTGGGAATAACAATGTGCAACTCTAAAATTTCAAAACATTAGGTTTGCCAAACCAGTACTGTGCTATTATTATTGTGAAGCACAGTGAAATGTTAAACTATAACAGAAATCTAGTCCACAAATTCTACTTGCTTCACAAAAATATCTCTTGTAAAAAAAAGATTACCCACCTGATAACCCCCACCCCTTCACTGGCACACTAATCCAGCAGGCCATTAATTACAAATTTAAATAACATTCTTACATGGTTCGTTTTTCCAGGAAAATGCTGAACAATTTAAAATCTGCCCCTTCCATCCTACATCAATGCCATCAGCCAATTGCTAAGAGATGCCCAAGTTTATAAATACATCTGAAGAAGCACCCTTTCTTCTTGAAAAAATGTTAGATGCGTAAAATATAAAGCACACCTTCATTCACTGCAGCCAGAAATAAATGTGGATATTGATGAATCTAGACAAGTAAAAAATTGAATTGCAATGTACAAGGGAAAAAGATCTCTAGTCAGCTTCTATATATCCAGGTATGTTACTGTGCATGATTATTGTGTCATATTACATCTTCGTCTGCGTTCTGGAGTAATCTCTGCTACTCACACCATCTTTAGAGTCACAAGAGCAGCAAGGGATTATATAGGCATTCGAATTAGAGTGCAAAAGTACCCAATACCCTGGGAATTCAGTGGAAAACAACTGTACCCCTAAATACACTGCCAATACACACAATAACTGTCCAGGACTTTGAGAAAAATCTTCATGTACACTAGTGGGTGTTTAAGCATATGCATAGTGGTAGAGAGGGTTATTTATTTTTTGTCTTGAAGGAGTAGCAGTTTTGAGGTTCACAAGGTTGTCCTGGAGAGTGTTGCAAGAGAGTGCCAGATTTCTTGAATATGGGAAGCTAAGTTTTGTAATATGTTTGAGTAAGAGTGCACATGTTCCAAGTTTGTCTTGAATATATTTTTGATTTATTTTTTAGACTGCCAGTAGATGATACTGATAGGTATGTTTTGAGTTGAATTCTGTAGGCAACTGACAGTCAATGAAATTTGACCAGAGGTTATTAGATATGATAATAAAGTTTGAACATCAAAGATTCAATTTTGCTTTGTATAACTTTTTTTCAGAGAGCCAGTTGAGTCCCTTGAAAATTAAGTTTCTATACTCAAATATGAAGAAAATTGGTAAGATGATCTTCCGGCTGTAGAAGTTAAGAGAAGGTGTTTTGGTGAGAAGCGGTAGATCGTCCCAGGATTCTCTCACTTTGTAATCTTCAGGCTCAAATCACAGTTTGTGATAAAGTCAGATGTCTGAGTTTAGCATAAGGTAAACAAGCTGTGTGTTGAGGGAAAATTGAAAGAATGAGGTAGGTATTCAGTAATTTGTTTTCAAGCCATTAATCTCTAGCAAGTTTATCTTCATCCAGCTCTGTATCTTAGAAGGGTAACCGTGCAGTCATGGATTAGGTATGCTGATCCGTATTCTGACTGATCAACCTTGCCATTACTTGGCAAATGAATAACACCCTTGGCTTATAAGCATATAATGAAACTTAAGTGTGTACGGCTGGATGAGACCTCGAAGTGAGACCGAAAACATTAAAAAAGATAGGTGATAGAGCTGAAGTCTCTGCAACACAATATTTGAGTTGGGTTATTGTCAGAAGGGATGGATGAAGGCAGTGAATCTTAACTTGTTGAATACGATCAGAGATCCATTACTGAAATTATTTTCAAATATTTTTTTATCACCACAGGTTTACATTGAATTCAATTGCCCTTTTTGTTTTTAATTGCCATCATATTTTGCTTGGGGGCCAATTGTTTTTTTTCATCAGTCACTTAAGTGTTGTGGTTGAAAGAGAACAGGTGCTGCTGCACCTCACAGGTAAGAAACTTATTATTTCCTCTTTAGACAATGGCACAGCCAATTCCTTTGCAGGAGCTGAATGTGAAACCTCAGAGGTCTGCCCTTGATTCAGTGGTCCACTAAAGCAAGAACCTGAGGGAGGGGGTTCAGAAGGAGATGCCGGGGAGTAAATCCTGTGAAGAAGATGAGCAGGTTACTCGCTGGGTCTTCAGTGTGCCAGAATTGTATTTACTTTGACTTTTGAGAGGTTCCCTACCTGTCTGTTGAAAGTGCGTTGACAAGTTGAAAAGCCCTGCTAAAGCCTGATGGATTGCCCAGACAGGCACTGCCCACCTTTCTTTCCCTGAATTATGGGTTCTTCTTTGATGCTGGTCCAAACCCTTCTTGTCTTCACCTTTATAGGGAGTCTCACCCCTCCAGTTCCAAATGTCACGGAAGCTCTAGTTTTTAAAAGGGATTCAAGATGGCCACTGCCACTGGAATCAGCCCGAAATGCACACCTTATTCTACGGCTTCCTGGGCATGTCCTAACCAGTCTTCTTGAGCCCCTGAGTTTGAGACCACAAATGTGTGGTCTGCCTTACTGTCCCATATTCTGTACTCCTCTGGGCATGGCGATAGTGCATTGCCTTTCTGACTCACAATGCTTGTCAGAAGGGGTACAGGCCGTGCCTTAACACATACATTTGCGGTATGTCTATTGCAGATTACTGCGGATGAGCTGATGGACAACTGAGATGGCGGACGGCTCACCTTGGAGCGGGCCTATAGAGAATACACTCATAGTATCCTTTATAATGTGCTGAATACTGGTTGTTTATATCACATTGTTATGCTTGTATGTATGTAGGACTGGGGAAACAGATTTTATTTCAATACATTGTTATAATATGGAACCCCGGAGACCCCTTTACTCACAGGGACTAGAGGTAGAGGAGGTATCCCTGTTGGGCACTGATTTGAGGGGACTGCCCGCCCCTCCCCCCTGCAGCGATGACTTTAGTTTGCAATTGTAATATATCCTCGAGTAACGCCCCCAGGATGGACTACCGTTGAGCCGGCGGCACCCGGTGTGTGCAACCAAAGGACTGTACTAGTGCTTGGCCGCCCCCCCCCATTGGCGTATGCACCAGACATTGGACCTATATGTTTCTTGTTCTAATGTTGGGCTCAGCATTGTTGCTCCGCTGTGCCATGTTTGTTCTATTTTTACAAGGGGTTTCGGGGTATGAGCTCTCCTGGTCACTTGCTTCATGGGGTTACGTGCTAAGGCCGCTGGCGCACCTAGGCTTGACAGGTGACGATCATGGCTGAGATTACAAGGTCATATAGATTTATTACCTGGAATGTGTGTGATCTAGGGGCAATACAGAAACGGTACCGAATTCACTCATTTCTCCTTAGACATCATGCACAGGTTGTATTCCTTCAAGAGTCACACCTCACGATATCAGAAGCGCAGAAGTTGATAAAGAAATGGAGGGGCACTACTTATTCCACAACATATTCAGCTTTTTCTAGAGGGGCAACTATCTGGATCCGTCATGGGACACCGTTTGTGGAACTAGAGCGGAAGGTGGACGACCAGGGCCGATACATTTTTGTAAAGGGCACCTTAGATGGTACACTGATAGTGCTGGGCAGTATCTACGCCCCGAACTTTGAACAGGACAGGTTCCTACACGCAGTGGGGTTGGCACTTTCAGACTGGGCAGGGATTCCCTGGGTACTTGGGAGGGACTGGAATGCTGTTTTGGACCTGGGCTTGGATAGATCACACCCCCCCTTCAGGCGACAGGAGTAGCAAAATTGACTGCGTGGGCAGATGGATGGGGATGGCGGACGCCTGGCGTGAGCTACATCCAGCACATAAAGAGTATTCCTTTTACTCCCTGGTGCATAATTTACACACCCGGATTGATAGGTTCATGTGCTCCTGTACTTTAATTATGAAGGTGGGGAACTCGGAGTACCTGGCAAAAACTTTCTCCGATCACAGACCCTTGATGATTACCCTTCTCTGGGGCAGAGTGCCGACTCCAGTGCCCACCTGGAGGCTCGACCCACTCCTCCTGGAAGATGGCCCCTTCCGGGCATCTCTGTCAGACACTCTAACAAATTATCTCGAAGAAAATTGGGACTCAGCCTCCTCTAATTTGGTGGTGTGGGACGCCATGAAGGTTGTGGTACGGGGAGCGGCGATAGGCCAGTTGGTGGGAGCCACACAGGAAATACACAAAAAACTCTGTGAGGTGGAGGACTGTTTAAAGGTGCTTGAACGGGAAGCGAGTGTGGACCCGGGGAAAAAGAGGGAACTACAGGCAGGTTATATCGATCACGTGGAGGTGTTGGAAACTCTACGGACTACAGGCTATAGAGCATACCTGCGCCGGCAGCATACTGACGCGGATAGATCTGGCACCCTGTTGGCCTGTCTGGTACGGGACCGACCGGACCCACCGGCTATCATCCAGATATACAACACATCGGGCACACTCGTCCACACGCAATCCGAGATTAACCTGGCATTTCATGACCATTTGAGAGCATTGTATGCCCCTTTGGCCAGGAGGACCCAGCACAGGTGACTGAGTTCCTGAGCGACCTTCCCTTCCCGGTCCTAACGGCTAACACACAAAAGGCGATAGAGGGCCCCATCACACAGCATGAGATACGAGCCGCTATCAAGCATCTTAATCGTAACAAGACGCAGGGTATGGATGGGCTCCCCGTGGAGTTTTACTCAACCTATGCGGAGACCCTAGTACCAGTCCTGGAAAAAATATATAGGACGGCGTTTGAAGAAGGGCATTTACCAGTATCGACAATGCAAGCATTGGTAATATCAATATCTAAGCCCGGTGGGGATACACTGGGGATGGCGAACTATAGACCCTTGTCCATGCTCTCCACAGAATATAAGATCATCAGCAAGGCCATAGCCCTATGCTTACAATCCCACCTTTCAGCCCTTGGGCATCAGGACCAGTGCGGGTTCCTTCCAGGGCGTAGTACATCTCTGAATACGCGACGGCTACATGCGCTGATGACAGCGTCGCCGCAGGAACTGCCTCGGGCGGGCTGCATAGCGATGGACCTGAAACAAGCGGTTGACTCCCTGTCATGGACCTTCATGTTTGATGCCTTGAAGCGCTTTGGCTTCCCGCAAACTTTGCTGAGATGGATCCGTTTGCTATACACGGACCCCACGGCTCGTGCACGTACGGGGCGTTACGTTTCGGCGTGTTATCCAGTGTACAGGGGTACCTGACAAGGCTGCCCCCTGTCCCCGATTTTATTCGTCCTGGCCCTGGAACCCCTAGCCATCGCCCTTCGTGCTTATAGGGATCGGATGGGCATCCTGATTAAGGAAACGCACCATTTGATATCCGTCTATGCGGATGATATATTGTTGTATCTCCGCGATCTGGAAACGGATCATACTGTACTTTACGACATTTTTTTGTTGGTTAGAAGTGGTGTCGGGTCTGGCCATCAACCCTGAAAAATCGATGGGTTTTTATTTTCAGGAAGCACTACACCCCCCTTCCATACGTTTTGGAGTGCACCCGATCTCGTTGGTGCAGAACACCTTTAAATACCTAGGAATTCGGATGTATAGGACACCGGAGGACCAAATAGATGGCAACATAAAACGGGCTATTACCGGACTCCGCGGTAGTGTTGGATTCTGGACCTCATTGCCCCTGTCTGTCATGGACCGCATAGCGATGTCTAAGATGGTTATGCTCCCTCGTCTATTATATTATTTTGTAAATTTGCCTGTGATTATCCCTCAACATATATTTAATACGTTAAACACCATACTGATCAGTCTCATTTGGGGGGCCGGTCGGAGACGCATCAGTCTCCGTAAACTCCAACTGGGGACCAGAGCGGGAGGCCTGGAAGTCCCAGACTTCCACGGATACTACTACGCCAGCCAGCTTCAGTGGCTTTCCTACTGGATCGCTGGCAGAAACCGGCACGAGATAGACTTTACAACAGACCGGCTGGACTGGGGGGACCTCTATAACCTGTTGTTACCGAGGAGTCAAATCCCTCAGGACTGTCACCCACTTCTGCGTACGGCCTTGCTATGCTGGAGAAAGGCTCTGTCATATACCGCATCGGTGACCCCGTTTGCGGAGAATATTCCCTTGCTAGGTATCCCGACGCCACAAGGTAGGCTTACGCGGCTTTCACTGCGCCACTAGGCGGAGATGGGAATAGAGGAGATAGGGGCCTTTTTTGGACACGAGGCCCTGCTGGACCACGGTGCCTTCATACAGATCACGGGGGCTCCTCCCAGATTCTATTTATTACACGCTTTGGTGACTCACTATATTCGGAACACCTGGGTGCCACAAAGACTCAGACCTTTGCAACACAAATTAGTACATCTGCTGTATCACATGGGGACGGGGGGGACACTTGGTGCGCTGGTTATACACAGGGGTCCGGGAACACGCAGCAATTTCACTTACTACACTTAGGGACACCTGGGTGCAGGACACTGACTCAGTATCAACTGATAAAGCTTGGCAGATTATACTTGAGCACCCTAAACGGGTATCACGTAACGTTAAACTCCTAAGAGGCTCCACCGAATGTTCCCGGACCCCCCCCATTGCCCGCGCTGTAGTGAAGACAAGGCGGGCTTCATCCACATGCTGTGGTCTTGCCCACAACTGCAGGGATATTGGGTGGGGATATGCCGGTCACTACACAGGATTACAAACATGCCGATACCGGAAGAGGCACTATATTGTCTAGTGGGATTCCGCAAACGATCTAAAACAATGAAGGCTAAACTGAGATGTATAGACAAGGCGTTGGAAATCCCCCAGGCCCCCTAGTATAACGGTGTGGCAGAGGGACTTAGTGAAATGGGGCCAGGCGGAGGGTGCAGCTCCAGCCCGACCCGTGGAGGGAGTTTCGGTGGGGCGGAGAGGTGGGGCGGTGGAGGGGCAAGGTGGGGGGTGCTAAAAACCGAAGTATGGATAATTGAAGGTAAGTAAACAATTTAATAAATAAAACGAATTTCGTAGCGCACCCTGCATCACATTTTGCGATGCAGGGCGCGCTACGAAATTAGTTTTATTAATTAAATTGTTTACTTACCTTCAATTATCCATACTCCGGTTTTTAGCACCCCCCCACCCTGCCCCTCCCCCGCCCCGCCTCTACGCCCCACCGAAACTCCCTCCACGGGCCGGGGCTGTGCAGCTCTTAGAAGGGAGGAGGAGAGAGGTCAGCAGCAGTGCCCCATAGCAATGGATTGGGAGGTTATGTTGCTGGAACTAGAAGGGCTAGATCTACTGCTGTCGCAGGAAGCTAGACCGCAATGGACGCACTGAGTGTGAAACCCTATGGGTGGGTGATACGGAGGTATGAGTTGGTGCGCATGTTGAACCCCCTAGTATTGCAGCATAATAGTTTGTACTGAACGCCAGGAGGGAGGCCTCGGGAGGCGATTACAGCGACCAGGAGAGGGGAGGGACCAGGGAGGGAATTGTTGGGGAGGGGGGGTCGAAATGTTTTTCTGTTATTTGTGAAGACAATGGAGGAACATTGCAGATACCCCGCGCGACGGGATGACACGTAATGTATACTGAAAGACTGAAATATTTCTGTATAGATACTGTTACTTGAAGATGCATTGAAAAGACAGTCATTGCCATCGTCAAGTGTTGGGAAGAAAAAGGAAAACAAGCATTGGCATAGCCAATAGGTCTCGCTTGTGGGACCTTATAAGTATTTTGTTTTGCAGCACAATATCCTCTGATTGCACCGTGTGGCGCAGCTATGCCAATGCTTGTTGGAAAGTGTTATTTTCTTCCCCGCACCTCCCCTCGTCTCCAGTGAACTTTCTCTGCTGGGTATGCGGACAAGCGTCCGGAATGCGCAGACACAGACACGCAGCTCTCTGGTGAAAACAAACACGCACAGCCTACCCCCTGACCCGCACTTGTGTTTACACTCAGCTGTGACGCCGCTGCAGCTTGGAAACGGTCGCCTTTTCAGAAACATAATGGCCTTCCAGGAAATATTTTGATGAGGGGGCGTATTGACGCCCCAGTCCAGACGCACAGCGTTGGTTTATACACGACAAAAAATGCCAAATTTGATCCGTTTCGTCAAAATACTTTATTGTTCCAAATAATTCCATAAATTCCAATTATGTTGGTCCGTTACATGTAAGACCATTACAAATACTTTATTTCCTTTAATGCTGTAGGTATGCATGAAGCCTTGTCCTAAAGCACGGACTGTAACGTAAGAGTTCCTCTAGAGTTAACCATTTTTACCCAATGCATTTCGAGCCATCCCGGCTCTTCGTCAGGGGTTTATCTGTAAGTTATAAAACATCTCAGTTAGACTATACATTCTTAGAATCTTTTCGAATCAGTTATAATCCGAACGGGAAATGAAGTATAAACCCGTTACAATTAATGTAAACATGCAAAATCCCCACCGTCAACGTTATGCCCACTGAGTTCGACATGTCGCTAAACAAATGTTAGTTTTAGACTATTCTCTACTACCTCAGAAAACTTTAATCAACTAGAGATACCCATCTATCTTATGAAACAAGCTCGTACCTTACCGAGAAACAGTCTGGTTCCTGCTTGCCATCCTTCACATCCCCCATACTGGGTTTGTTCTAACCGTGTTTCATTAACATCACCTGTGTGGATGTCCCTCCCCTCCTTTTTATACTACCAGGTTATTCCCGATGTTCCTTCAAACCACGTGGACCAGAATCCATTGTGTGCGGACATTCAACATAGCTTGTATATATGTTGTTGAACCTTTTTCTCAAATGAACCGTATGTTCATTCCTCAACATCGTAACAGCCCTCCCAAACGTTTCGACATATTTTACATCACAACTTTGAACTCCCCGCCTACCCGTAAATATCACATTAAACGTTGAAAGTGCATGGTGAAAATAATTAATATGCTAATAGGGTGTATATGATACATTTTGACAAAGTTTTAGTTAGCAATGTGTCCAACTGGAGTTGATCCTTTCCGTTTTAAAAACCACAGATGTATGCAGTTCCACTTTCAAGAAACGCTGTTTTAAACAAATCTAACATGTAACCACGAAAATTTTAAACATTCTTTCTTCACTGTTTGTGGGTGCTGCTCCTCAAGTAGGCAGTTTGTGTTGAAACTTTAATCGAAAAGTGTCAGAGAGCACTCCGCTTTTTAATTTGTTTGTCTTTTTCCGGTGAGCGTGCTAGCCTGGTGACATGAACTGCCAAGTCACGTACGTGTAGAAATTACTTTGATGAGGGGGCGTATTGACGCCCCAGTCCAGACGCACAGCGTTGGTTTATACATAACAAAAAATGCCAAATTTGATCCGTTTCGTCAAAATACTTTATTGTTCCAAATAATTCCATAAATTCCAATTATGTTGGTCCGTTACATGTAAGACCATTACAAATACTTTATTTCCTTTAAATGCTGTAGGTATGCATGAAGCCTTGTCCTAAAGCACGGACTGTAACGTAAGAGTTCCTCTAGAGTTAACCATTTTTACCCAATGCATTTCGAGCCATCCCGGCTGTTCGTCAGGGGTTTATCTGTAAGTTATAAAACATCTCAGTTAGACCATACATTCTTAGAATCTTTTCGAATCAGTTATAATCCGAATGGGAAATGAAGTATAAACCTGTTACAATTAATGTAAACATGCAAAATCCCCACCGTCAACGTTATGCCCACTGAGTTCGACATGTCGCTAAACAAATGTTAGTTTTAGACTATTCTCTACTACCTCAGAAAACTTTAATCAACTAGAGATACCCATCTATCTTATGAAACAAGCTCGTACCTTACCGAGAAACAGTCTGGTTCCTGCTTGCCATCCTTCACATCGCTAACTAAAACTTTGTCAAAATGTATCATATACACCTCTATTAGCATATTAATTATTTTCACCATGCACTTTCAACGTTTAATGTGATATTTACGGGTGGGCGGGGAGTTCAAAGTTGTGATGTAAAATATGTCGAAACGTTTGGGAGGGCTGTTACGATGTTGAGGAATGAACATACGGTTCATTTGAGAAAAAGGTTCAACAACATATATACAAGCTATGTTGAATGTCCGCACACAATGGATTCTGGTCCACGTGGTGTGAAGGAACATCGGGAATAACCTGGTAGTATAAAAAGGAGGGGAGGGACATCCACACAGGTGATGTTAATGAAACACGGTTAGAACGAACCCAGTATGGGGGATGTGAAGGATGGCAAGCAGGAACCAGACTGTTTCTCGGTAAGGTACGAGCTTGTTTCATAAGATAGATGGGTATCTCTAGTTGATTAAAGTTTTCTGAGGTAGTAGAGAATAGTCTAAAACTAACATTTGTTTAGCGACATGTCGAACTCAGTGGGCATAACGTTGACGGTGGGGATTTTGCATGTTTACATTAATTGTAACGGGTTTATACTTCATTTCCCGTTCGGATTATAACTGATTCGAAAAGATTCTAAGAATGTATAGTCTAACTGAGATGTTTTATAACTTACAGATAAACCCCTGACGAAGAGCCGGGATGGCTCGAAATGCATTGGGTAAAAATGGTTAACTCTAGAGGAACTCTTACGTTACAGTCCGTGCTTTAGGACAAGGCTTCATGCATACCTACAGCATTTAAAGGAAATAAAGTATTTGTAATGGTCTTACATGTAACGGACCAACATAATTGGAATTTATGGAATTATTTGGAACAATAAAGTATTTTGACGAAACGGATCAAATTTGGCATTTTTTGTTATGTATAAACCAACGCTGTGCGTCTGGACTGGGGCGTCAATACGCCCCCTCATCAAAGTAATTTCTACACGTACGTGACTTGGCAGTTCATGTCACCAGGCTAGCACGCTCACCGGAAAAAGACAAACAAATTAAAAAGCGGAGTGCTCTCTGACACTTTTCGATTAAACTTCCAGGAAATATGCCACCTAAAGCCAATACGTGAAAGCAGCTTGACGGGGAGGAACTCTGCTTGCGAGGAGGAGGGAGGATGGGGGTGAATTGGATAGGGGATAGTCTTTAACACGAAACGAAATAGAAACAGCCTTTTATTTCCAAGTTCCCCTGTGGCAGATAGCTTTTCGTTTTAAGCATTATACAGCATTACGGGGTGATTTAGTTTTTTTTTTAATTCATTTTAATTCATGCAGTGAATAAAATATAAAACCTAACAAACTACTCACCCAATGTCTTCCTGTAGTAATGAAATGCAGTGATAACAGCATAGTAGCCAGGTTCACGAAAAAAATTTCAACAAATGCGTGCGCCGGGAAGGGAAACTGAGCCATGACTAATTAGGGGAGTAGAAGCCGAGAAGCCGCAGAGCGCACGCTGGGTGAAGCCCTTTGATGTGCTGTGCGGCAAATGCAATTAGGAGGGAGGGAGGCTGATGCGCGTTCATGTTTTTTTTTTCAAAACAAATTTTATTAGGTTTGGCAGTTGACAGCACAATTGAAATAATCCACCGCTCCCCTAGTAGCAGAGAGGCAGTGGGCATAGCAAAATCAGCATAATCAAATACAACCAGCTAATATTTCCCCAGTACCCACCCACCACTAACCCACCCGGATCCCTCCCCCCCACCCCGCACGGTGTCTGTATTGTCCATCTAGAGGAGCTTAGCAATCGTAGACGCTGCATGTGAGCCACGTCGCCCTAAGCCAGTTCAGACGCGGTCCGCGTCGGCAACCCGAGGCTCCGGGGGGTCCAGCAGAAGGCCTCTGTAGTCAGCCCATTTCTTCCAGATCTTATAATGTTTTGCAGGACACCCCCTCGCCTCAAATATCGGGCGTTCTAGTCCCATGTTAAAGTCCAAACCTCGTTTCCACACCTCCAGCAGTGGGGCTCTAGTAGCCTTCCATGCTCTAGCAATGTCCCTCTTGGCCACTATGAGGCCCAATAGGAGCAAGTGCCGCTTGTACAAATTCCCCCCCACCTGTTCCATGACATGAAGAAGGCCTAACTTCGGCGAGCGGGGGAGCTCCCAGCCCAGCACCTCTTCCAGGCAGTCCCACACTCCTGACCAAAATCTCCGCAGTCTCACGCACTCCCACACCGTGTGAAGAAAGGAGCCCACAGCACTGCCGCACCTCAGACATTCCGGGGAGGCAATCAATCCCGCTTTCCACAACCGTTCCCTCGTATAGTACGCCCTATGGAGGTATTTGAATTGGATAAAGCGTAGGCGCACTGCAATCGCAGCCCCCCTAGGGGCCTCCAGGGCCTCCCTCCAATCCTCCTCTTCCAAACTCCCCAACTCTCCTTCCCACACCAACCGCAGTTTGTCAAGGGAGGGGGAACAATGGGTGACGAGCGTCTGGTATATACTAGAGATTTTTTTTGTGTCTAATTCCCCCATGAACAATTTAGCCTCAAGAGGACTAAATTCTGGCAGTGAAGTCAAGTTTGCTAAGGTAGGGGTCAGGGCATGTCGGAGCTGCAAGTATCGAAAGAATTGGGATTGGGGCATATCATACTCATCTCGCAGAGCCTGAAACGACTTGAGGACCGGGCCCTTCATAACATGACCCAGCGCCGAGATGCCGATCGCGTCCCAGCCATCAAAGCCCCGCAGGGAAGCCAAAGCCGGTAGCCTCCCATTATGCCACAGCGGGGTTTCCCCCGTCAGTCTGTTCCACCATCCCATACGGCGGAGCGCGTCGCGCCACACCCGGAACACCGTCTGTGTGACTGCCGGGAGTCTTTTGCGGAGTGCCGCCGAGTACAATATCGTATGTAGCGTGTGAGGGTCCATAAGGTACCTCTCCAGGGCGTAAGTCGGGTCTCCGCGATCCCCATACCACCACTCATTGAGGACCAGCAGGTGTGACGCCTGGTAATACGACAGAATGTCGGAGGCCGCTAAACCCCCACAGTACGTCGAGAGGAAACATGTGCGGAGCGCCACCCGCACTGCCCCTCCCGTCCACAAGAACCGGCCCAACACTGAATCCACCTGCCGAAACCATTGCCGCGATATCGGGTATGGATAATTTTGAAGCTGATAGAGGAGGCGAGGCAGGGCCACCATCTTAAAGATGGCCGAGCGTCCATATACATTCAGCGGCATCCTGGACCATATTTGTGTGTCCGATCGTATTCTATCCCACACGGGTAGAACATTGCGGGACCACGACACCCCTGGCATGTCCGTCAGAAAGACACCTAGATATTTAAGGCCTCCCTCCGCCTCCTGCAGGGCCGAAGCCCAAGGACCCAAGGCACTCCTATCTCCCAGGACCCACAATTTGGACTTCCGTACGTTCAGTGTGAGGCCGGACACGTCGCCGAAGATACGCATTATGTCTAGGACTCTGGGACCGGATCTGTTCAGGTCCGTAAGAAAGAAAAGGACATCATCGGCATAAAGCGCGATTCTGTCAGTCGGTCCACCCACCCATTCCACACCACGCAACTGCGCATCTATCCTCACCCAGGCCGCCAGTGGCTCCATCGCTAATGCAAACAGGTAGGGCGAGAGGGGGCACCCCTGCCGCGTGCCCCGACCTATCAGAAAGGAACCGGACACCGCGCCCGCAACCCGCACCGCCGCTGTCAAGTCAGTATAGAGTAAGTGAATATAGGACAGAAAACGGGGGCCTAGGTTGAGACGTAGAAGCAGCGCCCGAAGATATGGCCAGCTCAGGGAATCAAACGCGCTATCAATATCTGCCAGTAATAGGGCCGCCGGTATATCAGCTGCACGCGCCGCCTCCACCACCAACTGCGCCCTGCGAATATTATGTCTAGTCGCCCTGTGGGGCATAAAGCCGGCCTGGTCTGGGTGGACCAGGTCCGATATATAGGGAGAAAGGCGTTTCGCCAAGGCTTTCGCTAATATTTTTGCTTCGAAGTTCAGCAAGGAAATTGGACGATATGACTCAGGGCGATCCGGCGGCCGCCCAGGCTTGCAAAAAACAACCACCTCTGCGTGTCGCCAGTCCGCCGGAAGGCATCCGCATTCCCGAGCCGCCTCTAATGCCTTCCTATAGCGCATCCCCAGTTGGAGATAAAACATTTTCATAAATTCGCAGGGGAAACCATTAGGCCCAGGGGCCTTTCCAGCGTTCAGTTCGCCCAAAGCCTCACCCAGTTCCTCCGCAGACAAGGGGAGGTCCAGTCGGGCTCGGCCCTCATCCGAGAGCGCCCGAGGCGGGAGATCAGCCAGGAACTTGTCAATGTCCTCCGCCGCTAGAGACTCCCCCGGCGCGTACTGCGTCTCATAGTAACGAGCAAAGGTCTCAGCCAGGACCTCCGGGTCAGTGATAGGACTCCCCGCGTCGTCCCGGAGACCAGGCAATGGCTGGGCTTGAAAGGAACCCTGACATAACCTGTAGAGCATCGAGCCGGACTTATCCCCCCATTGACAGATTCTACTCTGCATAGCCAGCCAGGTGTGGCGGGCTTCATCGAACAGTAAGGAATGATACATCTGTTGGAGATAGAGCAGTTGCCCCACCGCCGCGCCACTTTCTCCCGACGTGCAGACGGCCTCTTGGTCACTAACCCGAGTCGCCGCCTCCGCTATGGCCCGCCCGCGGGACCTACGATTCGCTGCGCACCACGCTATATCTACGCCTCTGAGCACCGGTTTTAGAGCCTCCCACAAGGTCACGGCGTCCGTATCTGGACCGTCGTTTTCGGTCAGGTAGTGCGCTATAGCCTCCCTCATGTGCGATTGGTAATCATCACGCTGTAAGTGCCACGTAGCCAGGCGCCAACGGAATGGTTGTCTCTTTGTGCTTAAAAGTAGTGTCAAGGAAACCGGGGAGTGATCCGACAGTCCCCTAGGGAGTATCGCGGTAGAACCCACTCGTCCAATCCAGGGCTGGGGGATAAAAAGGTAGTCGAGACGAGAAAAGGATTTGTGAACAGCTGACACATACGTGTATTCACGCCCACATGCATGTTGATATCGCCAGGCATCCACCCAATCCAGCCCCCGCACCAATCTGCTCAGTTTCGTCGAGGCCTCAGGCAACTGATCACCCCCGGGCCTACAGCGATCCAACCTCCCATTCATCACGTCATTCCAGTCACCTCCCACAATAGTTAAAACATGCGGGATCTCGGCCCATACATCAAACAGCCGCTCCAAAAGGGCATCCTGCAGAGGGGGCGGCGCATAGACACTGCCAAACACCACGGGCTCCTCCCCCACCTTTCCTTTGACCAATGCAAACCTGCCATGTGCATCCAGCCACTGCGTTTCATGCGAGTAGTTCACACGACGGTGTATCAATATTGCAACTCCTCTAGAGCCCCTCGTAAACCCTGCATGGAACACCTGATCATAACCATATCTCCGTAAGCTAAGGGTTTTGGTACCCATGAGATGGGTTTCCTGGAGGAGTAGAACATCTGCCTTCTCCTTCTTCCCCATACGCAAAACCGCTCCCCTCTTAATTCTGTCGAGCATCCCTCTCACATTCCAGCTCAAAATGCGCAGGGAAGCTCGTGGGGGTTCCGTCCCCTGTCCGTCAGTCGCCATCATGGGGGCCAAAACTTTGGTTCGTCGGGCAACCGAGGCCACATACAGACTCTTACTGTCCTCCAGACACTCACATACACCGTGCTCACCTCAGGCCTACCCACTCCCACAACTCCCCCCCTGCCCCCCAACCCCCTACCCGTCCCCCCGCCAACCCCCCCGGACCCCAAACAATACCAACAACCCCCCCTCCAGCCCCCCACCCCATACCTCAGCAACATTGAAGTACCTGTCGCGGTGCAGGCGATCCCAGACCCCCAACGGGAGGTCGGAGACCCACAACACCAATGGATCCCTCCCAACTACCCACTAAGTGTCCAACTACCCTCTACCCAACGTGGGAACGAACTCCGGGAGAAGACCCGCTCTTTCTCGAGCGCCTCCCGACCCATGATCCACCCACGGACCACGATGTATGTAGCAGTAGTCCATATGGCCAGTCCGAAGTCCGGACCCGTCCGACCTGCACCTCTATGCACCGTCGCGGCCCCACGAGCCGGAAACACCTATCAGGGCCAGTACATCACAGGGACTCAAGACTTCAAGGGGGAAGAATCCGTCGCCTCAGAGTCCTCCACAGTCTTCTCTTGGGAAGGCAAGCGCTTCTTGGAGCGCGCTCTCCAGTTACTCCTGCTGCGTGACCTACGGGGCACCTTCTTGGGTTCCGATGTGGAGGACGTATCCGAGCCCCTCCTCGGAGGGGTGTGCACCTTGACCCGCACCGTCTCGTCCGTCCATTCAAATACATCCTCCGGAGAGTTAAAGAATTGAGTGCGAGATTGAAACACCACCCGCAAGCGGGCCGGGTAGAGCAGGGCATACGGGATCTTCAACTCACGAAGGCGCGCTTTCGCTGCCGTGAAGGATTGCCGTTGTTGTTGGACCAGCCTGGTGTAGTCCGGGAAGATCAGGATCTTGTGGTTTTCAAACATAATGGGGTCCTTAGCGCGGGCCTGACGTAGGATGGTGTCCCTGTCGTGATAGTTGAGCAGTTTGGCTATCACAGCCCGGGGGCGAGCCCCAGTGGGCGGCTTCGGAATCAAGGCCCGGTGGGCCCGCTCGATGATGAAGCAGCGCGAAAGGGATTCCGGTGGGAGCCACCCCTCCAGCCACTGAGTCAAGAAGGCCTCCATATTTCCCTTCTCACAGTCTTCCGGAAGGCCCACAAAGCGCAAGTTATTTCTTCTGGCCCGTCCTTCCGCATCCTCCACTCGCAACGCCAGGCCCTTTTGGATTCCCTCCATGGCGGCTACCTTCTTCTTGAGGACCGCGACGTCGTCCTCTACCTCCGTGATCCTTGTCTCGGTTTCCGTGATGCGGGCGACAGCGTTGCGCAAATCCTGTCGCAGCAGGGTAACATCCGCTCCGACCGCACCGATCTTCGCGTCCAGCATATCTCTAGACTGCGTGATGGCCGCCATTAGTGCCGCATTATCCGGTCCCGAGCTCTGCTGTCCTCCTGTGGCTCCCGCACCCCCACTTGGCCCCGCAAATTTATCCATGGGGCCCTGCTTGGAAGAGCCGCCGCTGTTGTTCCCCCTAGTCATAGTTCTCGTGGGGCTCACGGTCGTTCACCGGGAACGGCGGGGTGCAGAGACCGCCCCAACCGACCTCGCAGCGTTCAATGAATAGCACCCCAAGCAGGCCCAGCGCGCAGCCCGACAGAAGGTGTCCCACGCCGCCGTACAACCAAGAGTCAAGCCACTTTAGGAGGGCCCCGTGGCGGAGTCAGGGTCTCTGAAAGTGGCCGTGCCCACCAACACAGGAGAAGCCGAAGCCAGCCCCGGCCCCTTCGCGTGGCTCCCGGCAAAGACGGCCGTCAGCAATCCACCAGCGCCCAAGAGTGCCGTCGCAGTAGGCCAATATCCCCCACCGCGGTCCGGCCCGACCGCCGAGCAACCTGTAATGCCCCGAAGGCGCCCCCGGCACCGAGGGCTGGAGCAGGATCAATTGAAGGTGATTGGAGGAGGGGGGGGGGGAGGGGGGTGGTTGGCGCTGCAATGGGGTGTAGTGAGAGAATGGGTAACTGTCGTCTCTCGACGCTCCGAGGGCCACAGACCCCGCGGTCCGACTCGGCCGCCGAGCGGGCCAGGCACCTCCGCAGGAGCGTCCCCTCCCCCTCCAGGTCGCGCACCACGCGGCTCCCCCTTACCGCACCATTGGACGCTGGTCACACCGCCGGTGGGTCGCTGACACCGCTCCCTCCAAGCCAGCTGTGCTCCGCCGCGGCCCCACAGGTCGGGCGGGTCGGCTCCTCACACCCCAGCCGGTCCGGCGTCGCCTCACTTCCGGGCGGGGCACCCACCAATCCAGGCCCCGGCTCTGGTGCCCGATAAAGGCCGCACCGCGGTCCCTGGTCAGCGCTGCCGGAGGCGGCAGAGATCACGCCTCCGGGGCCCCAAAATCGCCGTCTGGCCGTCTCCCCCTGCTCCCGCGGACAGCCGCTCACTGCCGGGTGGACAGAGGTCGGGGCGACGCAGGATATGTGGAAGGATCACAGGCGGCGGGACGGAGCTCGCTCAAGCTGCGTCCGCCATGCTCGCCGTCTTGGCCACGCCCCCGTTCATGTTTGATCACGTGGTTCACGTGAACTTCATGAAAACCGCCAGCAAAAAGCTGGTGGTTTCACGAAGATTTTGGCCACTTGAATTCTCGCTCCGCTCGATGCGCATGCGCGCATCGATAGGTCGCGAGACCTAAAAACGCAACTGATGTATATTTGAGATACCTAGCAAATGCATTGTTCCTTATGTGCAGTCACGAATAAAGAGTTAAAAAAAAAAGTCTATTGCAGATTAAGGACGTTTATGGTTACAATAATGATTATACTTAGTATGTTTTTTTAGATTACAGGACGTTGCACTTGAGCACTTGGTGAATGGAGCTCGGTTTTAGTTAAAAAGAAGTAAGGGGTGTCTGGTATTCCCTTGACGGAGGTGGACACTGAGGACTTGTCTAAAAAACGCACCCTTCTTTATTTTTGTTTTTTTCTGGGGCATTTTTTGAATGTTTTTAAGCGTTTTCAGGTTTTGAATATTTTCGTACATGGTTGGAAGAGATGGATGGAGTCGAGGTACTTGGATTTTCAAGGAAGGGTGTGTCAATGCTCTCACATAAGAAATGCACTCTGCATCCATAATTTTTCAGTTTTCCTGGAGCATTTTTTCACGTTTTGTGATGGTTTTGGAATGTGTTGCAAAGCATTTATGGATGCAATCTATCAAAACTGAGGGCATCATTACAATGCCAGTCGGACAGACCGCTGACAAGCATGCGGGTGGTCCGACTGCCGGATTGTGATGCAACTGCCCGGATGGCAGTCAGAAATGCAATGGTGGCATGCTGCAGCCATGAGAAAGGGCCTCAGCACATGCCGATACCGTCCATGCACCTCCTGCATTTCCTTGCACCGTGTGCTATGCACCATGTCGTATATAGAATGCAGTGCACCGAGGTGAGTGTGGGCACTACGTGTGCCCCCAGGGCCACGTTTCAGTAGCCCAGGACAGATGGGGTCCAAGTCTGGGTCCCCCGATATCACTTTCCACAACCTTTTCATGGCGGGATTCCCGACATGAAGAGGCTGGCAGAAAGGAATATTGAAATCCTGATGGCTGTGCCTGCCTCAACACTGCCGCCATTCAGGCACACTGTTCCGACAGCCACCCTGTCAGGGTCTACGATCCTGCGGTCTTGCATCCGACAGCTTAGGGTCGACTGTCAATATCAGAATACAGCGGGTGGACCGAAGGGCTGTCAGCGTTCCGACTGCCACCATTGTAATCGGGCTCTGAATGTGAGTTTTAAATCAAACTTTCACTTTAGTGTGCTTTTTGCAATTTTCAAATGTAAAGTGTGTTTCTTTTGGGTATGTGTGTTTGTGGTTATGGTGGGGGGTTATCTTGGTTAGGAGTTAAGATGGGGACTGTGTTTTTTTAGTTAAACGTTTGATATAGCTGACAAGTGAGTAGAGTGTTATTATTGCTCGTTTTCCTTGTTTAATGATTATTGTAATGTAGGATAATTTCATTCGTAGAGGATAATGTAAGCATTAAGTCCTAGGTGGACCACACCCAAAAATATACGAACTTTTGTCTGACAGTAATTGCGCTGATGGCTAGGGCTGGTCTCCAAATGCAAAATAAAGCAAAGAGCACTGAAATTGGCCACACAGGGACAGATATATATGCCTATTTGAGGTCTTTCACACTGGAGAACAAAGCAGGAGTAAGAAGAAGGAAGGATGTGGCGCTTGCAGTGTTTTTTAAGATCTCCCCTTGGAAGAGCTTACCCATGGGGAAAAAGCCTTTCCCACAAAGTCTGTCCTATGAAGTGCCATACAGCGAAAGCTTTACCACACATGCTTTTACCATGCATGTCTTTACCATGCATTTCTTTACCAGGCAGTATGGTAAGTATAAGAAAGCATAGGTAAGTATTTGTAAGGTCGTTTTTGGAATTGTTTATTAGTTTTATTTTAAATTTAGTTATTTATTATTACAGAGGATTAAATTAATACATATCATTATTCATTTATTTTAATGTATATTTGTTTAAGATGCATCAAACTATTATTTTAGAAATGGGTGTGAGACAATTAGCAGCAGTGAGCGGGAAAGAGTATTAATACTCAAGTATTCATTGAAAATAAATGAGTTTTAACTTAGTTAATTAATTTAAAATGATTATAGTTAAAATGCATATTTGTATAAAATCTGCAAAATAAATGTTTATTAGCGGGCTATGAGGGATATAAAGGTAATCAATGGGGAAGTGTATTAATGCTCATGTATTCATTATGATATTTGTATATTAATTTATTTAACTAAAATAAAATTAGAAAAATTAAAATGAATATTTGCATATAATATGCAAAATCATGTTTTAGGGTGGGAGCTGAGGGATATAGGGGTAATGGATGAGGAAGTGTATTGATACCCAGGCATTTATCTAAAAAATAATGACATTGTATAGTTGCATAAAGTATGGAAAATATTTTCTTAGGAGTGGGATGTGGGAAATATAGGGGTAATTGGTGGGGAAATGTAATACTCAGGTATCAATTATAACACTTGTATATTACTTTATTTAAATTAAAATAAAATTAAATTAAATAGTATATCTGCATAAAAAATGCAAAATACATGTTTAGAAGTGGAATGTGAGGGATATAGAGATAATGGGTGGGCAACTATATTATTATTAAAATTAAATAGCATATTTTCCTAAAATATGCAAACTCATGTTTTTGAAGTAGGATATGAGGGATATTGGAGTAAAGGGTAGGGAGTTGTATTAATATCCAGGTATTAATTATAATACTTGTGTATTCATATATTTAATAAAATAATAGTGATAACAATAAATTGCACATTTGCATAAAACATGCAAGAGAAAAATTAGGAGCTAGATGTGAGTGATTTCGGGGTACTGGGTAACATGATAAGAATATCTTGCAAACATTGAAAATAACAAATTTCGTTTACATTATTTATATATTTACATTTTTCATAGTTATAAAACAAATAATTACTGTATTATAAAAATATAAAATGTAAAATAAAATTTTAACTCCTCACAATTATTTCTAAAAATATTTTTTTATATTCATAATACATATATAAAACACAAATAAATATATATTTTAAGTTAAAAAATGCAATTTAGTTTTTATACTATTTACTACAGATTTATTCAATAACCTCGGAGTGGAAAATCCTTTAACAATTGCTTTTACATGTTAATAGATGTAAAAAGAATTTCCCTCACTTTTCCATTCTATCCAAAGGAAGAAATTGACTTTTTTTCCTTTAGCTTGATGTTCCCTTTTGTGGATGTGGTTCTACCGTCCGTGGAACATTACTGTTAAGATAGGAAGTGAGGAGGAACTGCAGCCAGGTAGGAACTATCTAAATAACGTAAAATACATACTTTATTTTTAAGAAGAGAAGTTGGGAGGAAGGTAGATGTAAAATAAAAGTATATTGTATATATTGTGTACTTAAACCCATATTAAATACACAAACAGGTTGTTTTATGTAAGTATGTTGGGCTGGTGGTCAAAATTCATTTAAAAAGAAATTGATGTAATTTTCAATAGGTTTGAAAGTAAACTACTATGCTGAAGAAGAAAGAAATTAGAATTACATTTTATCATTGCTCCATTGTTTAAGAGAGTATGTTTTTACAAAAATGAAGAATCATTTTTTTCTGTTTTTGTAATGAAGTAGCCAACCAGTGAAGAGTTAAAGAGGAAGAATGAAGATTGTTTTGCCTCATTTGTATTTTTTAAGACTTATCTTTTTTGAAGAGAAATAAGAAGTATGGGCAAAATGTGCGAATTCGCGTTCCGCAAATTTGCGCAAAATCGAATTCGCAATCCGCAAAATCCGCGAATTCGTGCAAATTTGTGGATTTTGGTTTTTTTGCGTGTTCGCTGGGTTTTTTGCGTGTTCGCGAGGTTTTTTGCGTGTTCGAGGGGCTTTTTGGGTGTTCGCGGGCCGCTTGCATGGCGAAGTTACCCATGCAGTCGTGTATGGGCACATCACCCTCTGGTTCACCACTGTCACCCTCTGGTTCATCACTGCCACCCTCTGGTTCACCACTGCCACCCTCTGGTTCACCCCTGCCACCCTCTGGTTCACCACTGCCACCCTCTGGTTCAGCACTGCCACTCTCTGGTTCACCCCTGCCACCCTCTGGTTCCGCACTGTCACCCTCTGGTTCACCACTGCCACCCTCTGGTTCATGACTGCCACCCTCTGGTTCATCACAGCACCTCTGGTTCACCACTGCCACCCTCTGGTTAACCACTGTCACCCTCTGGTTCAGCACTGCCACCCTCTGGTTCACCACTGCCACCCTCTGGTTCACCCCTGCCACCCTCTGGTTCACCACTGCCACCCTCTGGTTCATCACAGCACCCTCTGGTTCATCACAGCACTCTCTGGTTCACCCCTGCCACCCTCTGGTTCAGCACGGTCACCCTCTGATTCACCCTTGCCACCCTCTGGTTCACCCCTGCCACCCTCTGGTTCAGCACTGCCACCCTCTGGTTCAGCACTGTCACCCTCTGGTTCACCCCTGCTACCCTCTGGTTCAGCACTGCCACCCTCTGGTTCACCCCTGCCACCCTCTGGTTCAGCACTGCCACCCTCTGGTTCAGCACTGCCACCCTCTGGTTCAGCACTGTCACCCTCTGGTTTACCCCTGCCACCCTCTGGTTCATCACTGTCACCCTCTGGTTCATCACTGCCACCCTCTGGTTCACCACTGCCACCCTCTACCGAGACCTTTTGTGACAGAGCGGCAGCACAAAAGATGCGCCATGGTGCTGGGTATTAACAACGTGATGCATCTTTCTGTGAGATGCGTCACGTTGTAAAGCCCTGCGCCATCAGGAGGCGTTCCGACTCAGCCTCCTAAAAGTGGCTGAGTGAAATCTACAAGATTTCACTCAGTCACTTTTAGGCCAATGCTGCGTCAAAACCCTGCGACTGCTTGAAGCAGGCACAAGGCTTGATGAAGCATTGGGGAGATAGGGCCCCCCAGAGCATTGCTGGAGCTGCGGCACAAGCGCGACGCAGCTCCAGCAATGCGCTGCTTTTACGGCACAGATGCATGACGCATCTGTGCCGTTTTGCCACATGGTGCGCTGCATTGTAAATGCGGCGCACCATGGGTGGCGGAGCTGCGGCGCACAATAACTGGCGCATCCCTGGGGATGCGCCAGTTATTGTAAATCTGCCCCTATACATTTAGCCAACGAGGGAGCACTTACTGATTAGACAGTAGAAAGTACTCCAGTTGAGTAGAGGTATTGCACAAAAAGGTGGCATCTTCGTGGACAAACATGCATGGCGGGATTCATTCTACCCCCTGTTAGACTCGTTTTTTGTGCCCTTCTGCCCCCTGTTAGACTTGTTTTTCCCTTGTTTTTCGCCCTTCTGCCCTCTGTTAGACTCATTTTCCCCTTGTTTTCTGCCCTTCTGCCCTCTGTTATACTCGTTTTTTGTGCCCTTCTGCCCTCTGTTAGACTCGTTTTTGTGCCTTTCTGCCCCGTTAGACTCGTTTTTTTTGCCCTTCTGCCCTCTGTTAGACTCGTTTTTCCCTTGTTTTCCTGCCCTTCTGTCCTCTGTTAGACTGGTTTTTTGTGCCCTTCTGCCCTCTGTTAGACCCATTTTTCCCTTGTTTTTCTGCCCTTCAGCCCTTTGTTAGACTGCTTTTTGTGCCTTTCTGCCCTCTGCATCACCACATCATCACTCAGCGCTACCCCAGCATCACTCAGCTCCACCACATTATCACTCAGCACCACCACATTAACACTCAGCACCACCACAGCACCACTCAGCACCACCACAGCATCACTCAGCACCACCACTGCATCACTCAGCACCACCACAGCACCACTCAGCACCACTACAGCACCACTCAGCGCCACCACAGCATCTCTCAGTGCCACCACAGCATCACTCAGCGCCACCACAGCATCACTCAGCACCACCACATTATCACTCAGCACCACCACAGCACCACTCAGCAGCACCACAGCATCACTCAGCACCACTACAGCATCACTCAACACCACCACAGCACCACTCAGCACCACCCCAGCATCACTTAGCACCATCACAGCACCACTCAGCATCACCACAGCACCACTCAGCATCACCACAGCACCACTCAGCACCACCACAGCACCACTCAGCGCCACCTCAGCATCAATCTGCGCAACCATTCAACAACAACTGGTTCAAATATGTTCTCTCAATGTTTCAAACTTTATTACAAATGTCACAAAAAGATGTTAATATTTCACTTCTGTTCTTGGATTTTCGTCACAATAAAATACACAGAACATAATCTTCACAAAAGTTATTTACAAAAGTTTAAGCTATTGCCATTATAAATTAAAATCACTTTTATTTAAGTATTAGTTATTTAAAAAAATTAAAAGCCATTCTAATTTGTAATACCAATACAGCTAAGTCACGTAAATACAAAACATGCGAGACCTATTGCATTGCAAATGCTTGTTTGTACTTTGTCATCTACGAGATCTTTGCAATGTTTCAAAAAAGAGAAACAGAGAGAGATAGAGAGAGAGAGGGAGGGAGAGAGAGAGTGAAAGAAGAAAGAAAGAACGAAAGAAAGAAAGAAAGAAAGAAAGAAAGAAAGAAAGAAAGAAAGAAAGAAAGAGAGAAAGAAAGAAAGAGACAGACAGAGAAAGAGCACGAAAGTGAAAGTGAAAGGGAGAGAAAGGGAAAGAGAGGGAGAGAAAGAGAAAGAGAGAGTAAGAGAGAGAGGGGAGAGAAAGAAAGAAAGAAAGAAAGAAAGAAAGAAAGAAAGAAAGAAAGAAAGAAAGAAAGAAACAGGGAGAGAGAGAATGAGAGAGAAAGACAGAGAGAGACAGCGAAAGAGCAAGAAAGTGAAAGAGAGAAAGAGAGGGAGAAAGGGAGAGAAAGAGAGGGAGAGAAAGAGAGGGAGAGAGAAGAGGAGAGAGGGATCGAGAGAGAGAAAGAGAGGGAGAGAGAAAGAGAGAACGAGAGAGAAAGAAAGAAAGAGAGAGAAAGAGCAAGAAAGTAAAAGAGAGAGAGAAAGAGAGAGAGAGACATGGAAAGAGAGAGAGAAAGAGAGAAAGACACACAGAGAGGGAGAGAGAGAGGACGAGAGAGAGAAAGAGAAAGAGAGAGAGAAAGAGGGAGAGTGAGAGAGAAAGAAAGAGAGAGTGAGAAAGAGAGGATGTGAGAGAGAGAAAGAAAGAGAGGGAGATAGACAGAAAGAGAGAGAGAACAACGGAGAAAGAAAGAGATAAGCAGAGAAAGAGGAAGAACTTGAAAGAGAGAGAGAAAGAGATAAATAGTGCAAGAAAGGAGAGAAAGAGAGAGATAGATAGAGAGAAAGAGAGCGAAAGAGAGGGAGAGAGAGAACGAGAGAAAGAAAGAGAGGCCGGATCTCTGAAGGGCCAGATTCCTGAGTTGCCCCTACAGAACATACAGCTTTTTATTTTTTAGCAAAATGATTATGAAAATTGTGCTGTAAATGTCTCTTTTAGTTTAACCCCTCCTGACAACTCAAAATGGGTGTATTTGCCATCCTCTCCCTTCTTCCTGTTTTTTTTATATCTGTAAGTGCTTCCTGATGAGGTTTAATTCCTGGGACAGGTGACTCGTTGCCTACTTGTAACTATTCTCTGACCCTGCTTCAAGGGTCAGAGCAGGGTCGGAGAATAGTTGCAAGTAGGCAATGAGGCGCCAGGAAGCACTTAGCAGCAGGTGCTCAAGTTGAAGTTAATTTCTTTGTAACCCTTTTGTAAAAGATTACAAAGAAATTAGGTTCAACTTTTGCACCTGCTGCTGTAACCCTTGCTTGGCTGAAAATTCATCCCCGCTGATTCGCAGATTTTACCGCGATTTCGCGAGATTCGCGGATCGCGAAATCGCAGAAAATCCACAAATTCGCCCGCGAAACGTATTTTACGCCCACCCTTAGAAATAGCCAACACAGCTCCAATGACTCCTTGGCTCAGTAAGTGTCTCATTTCAATAAAAGTATGCACAATACTTTAGAAGACAGTTTCTTCTTTTGGATTTCACATATTCTCATTGACGTTGGATTTCATATTTAGATTTTTTGAAAAACGGGATGTTCCTTTTGAAATGTTTTTTAAATTTTTTTAAATATCTCTTTTCTTCCTGTTGATAAAAACCAATATGTGTTTATTTTATACACCTGCTATAAAAAGTTAACAAGATGAATACTGCTGAAAAAAGAGAACATTGCAAGTTATTTTCCTGTTAGGGATTAGATCACTGGTTATCATTTTGTTGAATGACAAATTTAGAGATCATTACCTTGCAGAGGAGACTTTAAGAGTTCATAGAGATGTTTGTTCTGTTTAGGACATTAGTGGTAGTTTTTCCTACGTAGAAATAAGTATTTCAACCTAGAAGATTATACAAAAAAGTTTTTGTTAATAGTTTATGTTTTAGTTTTTTGATCCCTCTTTCTTTTGGAAATAATGCATTAAAATGTTCTTTGAATACATTTACCTTTTGTCAAATATTCTGTATTATTCAAACATAAATTCGTTAAGTGTCTTCTAATTGGTTTGAGCTTCTTTAAAGCTGGAATAATGTAAACATTTGATATCAGTGTTACAAAAATATATAAATATAGCATGTGTTTAGTCAATCTTATATGTATGTACACATCACATTTTAAGTGTTTAAATCTCCACTCCAATTTGGTTTTGTTTGAGTTAGAAAAGGTGAATCTGCCCCTTCTGTGTTCTGCACCTTCCCTGAGTGGGTCCAGATTTAAGTAAGGAATAGTAAATATGCCCTTCAGTGTTCAGCACCTACCCAAAGTTGGTCCTGAGTGGAGTTAGTGGAATAGTAAATCTGCCTCATTCACCTCTCACAAGTTCTTTCTTGGTTATACAAAACATATCTATTTTATTTAAACAAAAACGAAATATACACTTCATATAACTTACTTATTCAGAGTTTTTTTACTTCTAGTTTAGTGATTATCCACTGGGAAACATATATTCTTCTTCACAAATTGTATAAGAGGATGTAAAAATCTAAATATATTCTAAATTTAAATACATAATATGAGGTTTGACTTTAATGAATAAATCTTTACTACAGCAATACTTACTTTGAAATGTATGTGGCACTGTATTCTTCACTCACTGTCTTTCTGTATCCTCCTGTTAGCAGTGCATGTGGTCACCTCACACAGCTCACTGTACCACTGAACACAAAATGGTGGATGGCCATGTTTATACTATTTTGAAGGGGTTTGCCATAATTTACAATAAAATACATGTTGGAATCCAAATTGAATGGTATTTTTGATGTTTATTGATGACGTTTTATAGAATGTATGTCCACCATCTTGGGTGAAAAGAGGGACATGTTTACTAAGATTTTGTTTACAAAGTCACAAAAGGAAGTACAAATCATCCTTTGTGTGGCATTGATATATTTCTGAACCTTTTGTGTTGAGTTGCGTAGTCTTGAGCAACAATAGAGTAATGCAGAGAGTAGCCATTGGTTCACCTTGCAGCACTTTGCACAAAGCAAGCACGCACGCAAGAAAGCACGCATCAAAGGTTTGAGAAATCTGTTCAGATTTTATAATATTATAGTAATGGTATCACAAATGATTCAATGTGATTTTATTGAATGTAGAGTTGTGTAATTAATGCTAGTTTTTTCAATATATTATCATAATTTATATATCATTTTAGTAGGACTGTGTTGTAAAGACATGCATGTTAAAAGATATGCGTGGTAAAGATTGTTTCAAAAGTGGCCAATGTAAATGCATGGTAAAGGCATGCATGGTAAAATTTGCGTTAGTAAAGGCATGCATTGTAATCTTATATTTTCTCCACCCTGTGTCACCACAATCCTACAAATACACTTTCTCTGGGGAGGAGGCAGGTGTGGGGCCCCCTCTCTATGCCTATTTTTTGTCTCCAGAGGCCCCATCTTCCTGGAGGCTAATGCAGATATTTTTCTGGCTCGTGGAGCCAGTTCGCTAGCAACATTTCTACCCCCTGTGTCTGTGCTGATGGCACCCACGGGCAGCAGCAGAAGACCAAGTTGCTCCCCAAGCAGAATAATTTGCTACCGCACCAGTAACAGAAAAGCAAGGGGCCAGCTAAAGCATGAAGGAGTGTACATGCAAGGAGTCAGTGTGGTTACAGGGGCCTTGCAGCTCCTCGTGTGCCCCCAATGAGCCTGTGGGTGCACCGGGTTGGTCTAGGTCATCAAACAACAGCAAAGAAAATCCAGTGGGGCAAAGCTGTGGTAGCAAAAAAAATAATATTCATAGCGCTGGAGCTTGTTGCATCCCAAAATGCTCCACAAGGGTCCAAGTTTTTTTATTTTATGGGTTGTGATTGCCCATCAAGGACCAGTGCATAGCCACCATCAGCGTATTTCCAAAGTGTTGTGGGAAGCTACAGAGTTGGTAGCAGTCCCCTAGAACATGTCTTTGGAAACTAGCCCTATCCCTCCTAGGGGATTGAATGCTTAACCCTGGGAGAGGTTTATCTCAATTTGAAAGCACGTTTGGAACCAATATTTTCAAAAAGAGGCCCTAGAGTGTGAGGACTCAAAGGTGTGGGTGCCATGGTTGTAGTTTGCAACTTGCTACATGGTCATGAAAGATTCGGACATGTGTTGAGCTTTCATGGTATATTCATAATGTTTTATTGACAATGCTTGATCAAGCTTTTAATGATTGATAAAGTTATGTTTTTCATTCGAATGAATGTCTTTGTTCTGGATATTACAACAGGGATCTGTTGGCAACCCAACAAAGCCAGTAAGCCTACCTTACATTGCGATGTTGCAACTCGTATTGGTGGGGTGGGGGGTGCTATTGTGATTGTGGGGTTGAGAACTCACTAAGGGTGTAATCTGATATGACAGTATCACCAAAGATACGTCCATCTAACTGATGTACATATTTGTAATGTAATGCTTAATATTTAGTAGTGTATATGTAAGAAAAGCACTGACTGCACAACGATTTATTAGGTGTTGCAGTTACGTATCACTGAAATAGGAGTACTAGCCTACACCACCTCCCTGATTCTCTCTACCTTTAGAGAGTCAAGTGCTACAATGGGGTAGCTGGTTCCCAGTAAAAACACAATCGTGGACCTAATAAATACTTGTGGAGGACACAGATCCTTTGCAACTAATAGTTCCATTTCTAAACTGTTATGGACCAGAGGGTGCTCAGTAAACTGTCCTGACATGCAGCATGTCTCCCATTTTCTGGGTCAGCTGAACAGGTGGAGAAACCAGGCAGGGTTATTTTATTATTCAACAATATGAAAAACAGGTCATCTAAAGAATGTACTTTTGTTATTTTTAGGGCAAACTGGAAAATTATTGTTCCATTTAATAATTTTCATCGCTCTAGTCAGATTGTATAAAACAGCACCTGAAAATAGAATGCAAATATTATATGCATTGAAAATGAAACTAAAAATGGAGCACATTTGCACTAGAACACTAAACATTAATTTGTGGTTGAGTTTGCTATGAACTAGCCATATGACGTCAAAAATAGCCGCAGGCTGTCTTTAAGTTATTAATGAAAACATTAACATTAGAACAATAATAAAAACAAACTTTATTCATAGATACATTAAAAACATGTGTATCCTGTTTAGCACCAACAACTTGTGCTCCCATACTTTCAAACAGTTCCACAAAATGAACCGTTCATTTGTAAATCAATCATCAGTAACAGAACAAAGCAAATATGCATAATGTGCAGACAAAGCAGTCAAGTACAGCATGTGTGCAAATGAACTGTACATCAAGGGACAGACTGATTGATCAAAATTTGACGCAACGCAATGCGAACAACTTGATGCGATACGCTGTGTCGAATGAAGATATGGCACATTCCTGTTCTCTTCCTGTGCTGAGGAACTATGTGCTGCCTATCAACAATGCAATCACCCTTGCACATGGTGCATGGGTGCCTGCATTGCAGGCAGGATCATTTTGTGGCAGGAAGGGACACATTTGCACACAAATACAATCCTTAGAGGCATTTTTCTGCAGCACACTTAGGAAGAGGAAACAACGAGGAGAAATACACGTATTTCTCATTGTTGCAGCTCTAGGAGGAAGGTATTCAATTATGACACATTCCCTCATTTACTTGTCTTGGTAAATCTAGAAATGCACCAAAAAGCATGGGTGGATACGTCGGAACACCCATGCTCCATCCATGTAACGACTTCCCAGCACAAAGTAATATAAGGCAGCAACATGCGCTGCCTTGGGTTGCTCTCGATTTACCAAGCTGCACCGGGCCCCACATGGTGGCTTTGTGTGCCTTGGTAAATCTGATTTAAGTATTGCCTTTGACCTTATGTCACCTTGCGTGACACAAGGGCAACACAATGCTTTGTTAGAACTGGCCCCTAACTGTGCAGACTTTTAAACTCAATGAACTCTGCCTGATCCTTCTCTGCATGATCAACCGAGCACTCAAGTTGTATGTCAGAATATCCAAACATTTTTTCCTAATTATTGTTTACAAAATGTTAGCCCTATTGGAGTTAACAATACGCAATCTGCACCCAATTCAACTTAATTTTATAAATTATACATCCCTTGGTGGACTCTTACACGGTCCCTACCAATAACATAACAGTGTCCTTGTGCACAGGCAATAATCCAAACATCACAAATGACAACTGCAATCAACCAAAGCCTGATGAATGTGAGGGTGCACAGTCAAAATATCGACTTCAAAATATCGACTGGACATCATTTCGAGTTTTAAATATCGACTGGACAAAATATCGACTGGACAGAATATAGACATCAAAAGTATCGTTTGTAAGGTAAGTAAAGTAATATCGACTGTTAAAAATATAGACAGTTAAAAGATCAAAGTATATAATATAGGTTATTAAAATTGTCTAATTTTTAATAATATTGAATTTTTTATAGTTTTTTTATGTTATTATATGTGTGAAAAGTGTGTATTTATGTTATAAATAATAATAATTAATGAAAATGTTATTGTTTAATTTTTGCGTTATTTAATTCTGTAGCGGGTTGTGGGTTTATAGGGGAATAGGGTGGGAAGTAATTTAATAATAATTAATTAAATATGTAAATGTATTTATTGTTATTAATTTTTAATTATTTGTTAATTAATTTATATTTGGTAAATAATTAAATTTTAATTGGCAATTAATTTAAAATAATTGATTAATTGTTAATTATGTTCATTTTTCTAATTTATTTTCTGTAGCGGGTTGTGGGTTTATAGGGGAATTGGGTGGGAAGTAATTTATTATTAATTAATTAAATATGCAAACATATTTATTGGTATTGTTGTAGAATTAATTGTTAATTACTTTTTTATGGGTAATTAATTAAATTAGAATTGCTAATTAATTTTATATAATTGATGAATTGCTAAATATGTCAATTTAATAATTTATTTTCTGTAGTGGGTTGTGGGTTTATAGGGGAATAGGATGGGAAGTAATGTATTTCTAATTAATTAAATAAATCAAATTCAATTTATTGAATTTAATTTGAATTTATTGTAAATTAATTTTTACAGGTTAAATTATTAATTGTTAATTTGTAATTAATTTGTATTAATAGTTAAATAATTGTAATAATTACATTTAATTTGTAATTTTAATTGATTAATTATTATATTATATTAAATTTGTAATTACTTTCAATTAATTTTTGATACATATTAATTTATATTTATTGATATAATATATGAAGTATTTAATTTCGCTACTGTTGCACTCTTTGGAGTGGGAATAGTAATTTTTACCCCTACGCTATCCAACCCTTTCCCTACTGTTGCACCCACTGGAGTGGGAATAGTAATTTTTACCCCTACGCTATCCAACACTTTCCCTACTGTTGCACCCACTGAAGTGGGAATAGTAATTTGCACCCCTACGCTATCCAACGCTTTCCCTACTGTTGCACCCACTGGAGTGGGAATAGTCATTTTTACCCCTGCGCTATCCAACACTTTCCCTACTGCTGCACTCTTTGGAGTGGGAATAGTAATTTAAACCCCTACGCTATCCAACACTTTCCCTACTGTTGCACTCTTTGGAGTGGGAATAGTAATTTAAACACCTACGCTATCCAACGATTTCCCTACTGTTGCACCCACTTGAGTGGGAATAATAATTTAAACCCCTACGCTATCCAACGCTTTCCCTACTGTTGCACTCACTGGAGTGGGAATAGTAATTTTTACCCCTACGCTATCCAACACTTTCCCTACTGTTGCACACACTGGAGTGGGAATAGTAATTTAAACCCCTACGCTATCCAACGCTTTCCATACTGTTGCACTCTTTTGGAGTGGTAATAGTAATTTAAACCCCTACGCTATCCAACGCTTTCCCTACTGTTGCACCCACTGGAGTGGGAATAGTCATTTTTACCCCTGCGCTATCCAACACTTTCCCTACTGTTGCACTCACTGGAGTGGGAATAATAATTTTAACCCCTACGCTATCCAACGCTTTCCCTACTGTTGCACCCACTGGAGTGGGAATAGTAATTATCACCCCTATGCTATCCAACGCTTTCCCTACTGTTGCACCCACTGGAGTGGGAATAGTAATTTTTACCCCTACGCTATCCAATGCTTTCCCTACTGCTGCACTCTTTGGAGTGGGAATAGTAATTTAAACCCCTACGCTATCCAACGCTTTCCTCACTGTTGCACCCACTGGAGTGGGAATAGTATTTTTTACATGTTGCTATTGTACGTTAATAATATTGGATATTATTTAATTATATTATGTTAATATATATATATATATATATGTTTTAACAAATATGATTGTTAAAAAATGTTTTCATTACTTTTATTAAATATTTAATTATTAAAATTTAAGTTAAGTATTTTTAAGTATATTTTAGTAATTAATTTGACATTTTAATTTAATTTAACACTGTTTTTAATAAAGTCGATATTTTTTAAAACTATATTTTTGTAAACGCTATTTTGTACTCGATATTTTTGTACTTACCTGTTTGTACATACAAACTCGATATTTTGTCTGTAGATATTTTTTCCTCGATATTTTGGGTAGTCGATATTTTGTCAGTCGATATTATGTCAGTGATCCGAATGTGAGATGATAAACATGTGAATACCACATCTACCAAACAGTGTCTGAGGGGGCTTGGTCTTTTGCCTCCCTAAATGTATATATTCTATAAGTAAGTACAATTCCTTATACCTTTAAAATGAGTATAACCATAAAAGATACATAGAAACCAGATAAAAATAATGATTATATCCCATCATTGTTAAAATAATCAGCTGGAAAAAAAGCAACAAAATACATGACCCTAGTACTGAAAAAGTTGGCAAAGGGCTCTTCTGTCAGAGGACAAAAATATCTTTCCAGTCTGAGTTATGGACAATTTTCAACACCGGAATAGAAACCTCTACAGGGAAGGGGGAAGGGACAAAGTGCATACCCACAGTGTAATCATCATTGGCACACGTCCATTCGACCTGAGTAACAAATAAATCTTACCGATGCAAATTACAAACTAGCAACAACGATGCATACTAAATTTTCTCCTCCAAACCTAAAAGGTTAGGATTTCCTCATCTGTCTTTACAGATGATGACAAGCAAAATACCTGTTTCTGTCTTACTGAACAATCCAGTCTTCGAAAGTAGGAAAGGTAATATATTTAGGAAGGTGTGTCTACTCTATGATGAATTCCTGTCTGGCACTCAGTCACCTCACTATCCCACCTAACCACATCCAACTCACACTCACTCACTCACTCACTCACTCACTCACTCACTCACTCACTCACTCACTCACTCACTCACCCATTCCACTCCTACTAATTGTGCTAGCTCATTTGCTTATTCCCACCTCAATTAACCACCTCTTACTAGCCCACCTACTCACTGACGTCCAACACATTCAACCATATAATACTCACACCCATCACACTCAATGACCTGACATACATCCATCTCATCCACCCACTAAAGAAAGGGAGGGAACCGGACAACTGAGTCTTCCCCTTCTAATCCTTACTTTATCTTACATTTCATTTGTTGGTGGAGTGAGAAGCAATAGTGGGCAGGAGGGAGGTTGGGATGTGAAAGCTCATTCCAAAACCATTCCGCCACCTCAGTCCACCAACTGAAAAACAGGATCAGGCTGATGGACATGACTGGGGAAAGTTAGATGTAGTGCACAGTACTTGTTTTGGGTGAAATCACCCATGTTGTCATGGGGGTTAGCCGTCACATAGCGCACAGAGTCTTACAGCCTGCAAAACCAAACAGGAAAAATTGGAGGAACTACTACAAGAAGTGATGTCCTTTCTTGCAGTGATACTGTGGAATATCATATAAACTGTTACTCATATTAATGTTTTATCCTGTTGTGCCTTTTTTGTTCCAAGTATTTCGGAGAGGAAGCGGAAAGAGAAAGGCAGAGGCTGTTTGTTATAACATTGAAATGTTGAGAGCAGTGGGCCTATGACAGTTCATATAGGTCGCTGCTGCTCCATTGTCTTCAATGGAGCTCTTAAATGTCCTAATCAGTTTTGAAAACGTTTGCTCTCTCTGGTAATTTGTGGAGTTGATTTTAGAGTGGCTTAAGGTGTTGTACACCAATGGATTTAGCTTCCATAATTCCCTTTTAATAGCGTTGGCCCCTGTATTAATTACATCGGTCGGAATTTGAGTGTAATGATTAAACTACATAAATCTTTGACTTTGTCCTTTTCTACTGTGCTGGTATCATTTTGGCAGCCAGGCTCCAATGCAGGCACCTTTGCGCGAATGTGCAAGGGTGCCTGCGTTGTAGGTAGGATTGTTTTTGTGCACGAAGGGACGCCTTCAGCACAAAATCAATACTGAGAGGTGTTTTACTCTTTCTATGTGTGCTGCAGGATAAACATAGTTCTCCCTGTTAATGTCTCACCTGGGGAAGAGTAGTTTTTTGGCATATCCCCAGGTTTAAAAGTACTTGTAAATCTGGGGATGCGGCAAGTTCCATGAATGTTGCGTGGGAACACTCACACAACACCCATGGAAATGCTTCCCTGGTGCAGAGTAATACAACACAGAGCGTTGCACTACTTTACATTACTCGAAATGTAGTAAACCCTTCAAAGCCACACAAGGTGGCCTTGCATGACTTCATAAATCTCATTGTTCATTTGCGTTGCTCTTGCACCCCATTGTGTGGTGCAAGAGAGATGCAAAGGGGCTCATAAATATTACCCTACTTCTCTAAATTTGTATGGCAAATTTTGGAAGCTGGGTAAATAAAATGGATGAATCAATTCAACTCGCATGGCGCGCTTTTAGATGCACCTCTTGGAAGTAACCAGGCATATGGAATCAGCTAGCTAGAGATGCCCCACAAACCTGGAATGGAATTCCGCAGCTCAGGTAGTTATTCTAAGCTCCTTTGAAGTTCATAGTTCGAGAGGAACCCGGGGCCTCATTTGTGAAAAGTGTTGCATCGCTGGGGAAAATCAGAGATGCAACACTCTTTATAGTGCCATCCTTATGGCACCATGGTTGCACCGTATTTAAACTATGTCGCTTCAAGTCACAAGGATTGCACAGATACATCAGGAATCCTGACGCATCTGGTGGCGCAATAATGATGCATTCCTGGAGTGTGTCGGTAAACAGATGCTACTCCAGCAATGTGTCATTACACATGGGCGAGTCCCATGTAAAAGGCCCTGCGTTACTCCTTATCCTGCTTGAAGCAGGCGTATGGATTGTGACGCAGCCAAGTCATAGGAGTGATGCAGTAAAATCTCATAGATTTCACTGTGTCACTTGTGCAAGCCTTTTTTACATGGGAACGCCCACGCTTCAAACATTATACCTGACACAGGTATAATGTAGAGCAGGACATCTGCCCAGATGAGTCACCTTGTAAATAAGATGCAGTGTGGCACATTTTTTATGCAACCGTGCCATCACAAACAAGTGATGCAACGGCGGCGCAGGCCCTCATAAATAAGGGCCCCAGTGTCAAAGTTAAAGTCTCACCTAATCCTAAGAATTTCCTCTTTGCCTACTACTTGCATCAGGAGGCAACGTTCTGCTGTAATTTCACTGAAAGTGTGTTCAGCTGGATGTAAATGTGATCTCAGTCCACAGGGGAAACTTACATATTAAATTCCCATAACCCTACTCTTTTTAATGTTCATATTTCTGTCTTTATCCTTTAAGCAGCTGACATTATTAATTTCTATGCTTCCTTTTCTGGCTTGTGTAGAGGCCTATTGTTTGTGTGTTTTGGTATCACACTGTGATAATATTTATTTCGACCTTCTGTTTGGAGCCGGCTTCTTTGTACAACAGGAGTCAACAGAGCCACATGCAGTAAAGGTTCTTTTTATTCCAAAGGACAGGCCGTTCTTTTATCATTGTTGCCATAAGGTTTTCTCTATTTTAGACAATACTGGACGGAGTATTTTCGCATACGTCTTTCTATTTGCTAAATCTGAAGATAAACATATATCTGCCCTCTTTTCCAAATAATTTGTTTTATTCTATTGTGCTGGCACCCAACAGGGCATCACCTGTTAGGACCCAAAACTATGAACATACTAGGGGCCAGATGTACAAAGCATTTTACCAGCCACAAACGGCCCCTCGGGTAAAATGCATTTTGCTATGTACAGAAGGCATAGTGCCACCGGTAGCTTGTTACCGAACTGCATTTTGCGATTGGGTATAAGGATGGGGCATGTTTAGGGTGTCCCTTCCTTATACCGAATAACAGTGGTATGTATGAATGTTTTGCAACCGGGAATGCGGTCGCAAAACATCTGCAGTTACCACCAACTTCTCAAGGAACCCCTTCCCCTTTGTGAATGTGGGTGCCAACATTTTTAGGTCGAGTGTTCGAGACCTCTTGCATATACTTTAGTATGTACTTATATGTGTATGTACTTTGTGGGCTCTGGAGAGCTGCCCTAGGACTTGTCTGCTTATGCTTAGAGACTTTTTTTTCTGTTCAACTGCCTCAATGTAACTGTCTTGATAGAAAACGACCAGTAAAGGTCAGTAAAATACCAGAATTGCTTTCTGCTGAGGGACTTTATTTTATTTAATATACCTGGCAACTGCCTCTATTTAACTTTCTTGATAGAAAACGACCAGCATAGGCCAGTAAAATACCACAACCACTTTAGCATTCTCTAGATTCCACTTCGTAGAAATTGTCTTCCACAAGCACCAGAAGCCAATAATATGTATTGTATTTACAGTGATCTGACCACGAAAGCCCTGATTTTATATTAAAAACAGAGCTTTGGACTATACCATTTCCCTCTGAAAGGCAATATTTCTCCCCATGTGTTCCCATACCTGGCGTGTCACGCAGTTTGGTGCTTACCTTCTATCCATGTTAAAGAACAGTAGATGTTTCAGCACCCAGGCTAATGTGCTGCATAGCTAAATATATATAAGGTCCCAAAGGTGAGGCTGATTGCATTGCAAATGCTTGTTAACAGCAGGCAGTGGTCCAACGGACCACTCCCTACTCTGCTACTCTTAAAAAGTAAAAAGGAAGATTTTCATTTTTAATTTGAATTGCATCCCGTTTTCCTTTAAGGAAAACAGACTCCATTACAAAAAAAATATTGCTTTATTTAAAAAACAATCACAGACATGGTGGTCTGCTGACCCCAGCAGGCCACCATCCCTGTGATTGTATCCATTCACAATCGGTCACAAATTGCGACCTGCCTCATGAATATTGATGAGGCAGGTCCATTTGCGACCCACTGCAAATAGCTAACAATGTCAAACACACTGTTGTACATCGCAGTTTGCTATTTCCTAATAGCGAACCGCAAAAATTTGCTATTAGGAAATCGCAAACACAGAATTTCATACAACTGGCACTAGGACCACCCACTATTTGTGAATAGTGCACAGAATATTCTGAAAGAGCGTTGCAATGTTATCTGTATTTTTGTTGCTTACTCTCCTTTCTGCCGTTCTGTGGAAAGAGGCATATGCATTGCCATTTAAAACACGTTTCATCATTATGGTATTTCCCATATATTTTACAATCTCCAAAAATAAAGACAAAAACGAAGGACCAGATGCATCAAAGGGTTTTGCCCATTCTGTGTCTATGGGAAAATGTGTTCATGCATATGGCCCTTAGTGAAAAGAAATGAAAGCAGGACACATTGAAGAGTAATTTTCCTAGGCAACAAAATGCATTTGCTAAAGCCCCCTGGAAATATGATTGTTTAGGTGTTTTTCAGACACCCCTCTTTTATCCTTTTCGACATTAATGATTCCGTTTAGAAGTCGGTGCAGCACCTAAAAGATGTGTGAAACTATTTGTGGACCTTTTAAGCACTGCAATGATAATGATTTGAGCTCGAATACAACAGGCTTTGGTTCTGTGGTGTCTGTAAACACTATCTAAAAGCCAGGGTTCACTCCGAACTTAAAACACAAGTGACATCAACAACAAAAGGCGTAAAAATGTTGTAAATACAGTACGTCCTTCCACTGTGGGAGGACGTACTGTAGAGGTAGTGCCAAAAAAGGTGAGTCTCTTATATAATGATCTCAATCTTTAACAATTGGATAAAGTTTATTTTATAATCAAACCACACTTGAGATTTAAGAAACGCATAGAAAATAGAAATTCGAATCTTTGAACTGTATGTATATTTTTCCTATGTGAAAGCCCAACGCTCCTAGAAAAAGTGTGGGGAAAGAATTCAGTGCTTCATTTAGGTGATACAGCTCTCCAGTACCATGCTGTATGACGACATAGCTGTCCTTGGGTCATGCATTACAGAATAACACTCGTTACGACGCATGCTCTTACAACGCATGCCATTAAAACGCAAGTCGTTATAACTACGTGTTGTTATAATGCATGCCATTACAACGCAAGTCGTTGCTGTGCTGGAGTTTGGAATAGTATTATTTACTATTCAAACTCAAGTGTGTGCAACAGCAGGGAAGGTGTTGGATTGAAAATCCAACAAATCCATCACCTTCTGACCCCTACAGCAAGTCATTGTAATGCCTTGCATTGTAATGGCATGCGATGTAACAACGCATCGCTGGACCGGCTTGCGTTGTAATGGCATGCGTTGTAAACAATGCGTTTTAAACGTTGTTTACTGCATTACGCCTTAAGTATGACCTATTTTTTTTAATGAATTGTATTAGCCTGCTTCAATTGTAAGACATGTGTATTTAATGGGATTAAAATAAACTGCAAGTTCTTCTGCCTAAATGCTATGATCAACTGAATTGGCCATGAATGACATTGTACCACTTGGTAGCTATGTCACTTATAAGTCACATTTCTACCTACCGGTGGAGTCTGTTTCTTGGCTATAAAAACATTAACGACTGGCTGAATGTATCCCACATGGCATTGGTCTACTGGGATTCTGTGAACTAGATGTGCATTAAAAGAGCTCCAAATAAGCCTCAAGTCAGGGATAAGTTTCACTGGAGCTCTGGTGCTTGTAGTTTTATTTTTTCCATCATAAATATTTCAGTACAAATACAAGAATACACAGTAAATGACCAGGACTGAATGAGCTACTCACACTGACATGGGGCAACTTGAAAGTTTTGCGTTGGGCATGCTGCAACCATATTTTGGGGACAAGATGTCAGACTAATGACAGAGGGGGACATTATATTATTTCTATTAATTATATTTTATTTACTGTTTATGTGTACAACACTGAAACAGACCATGGCCACTTCAACTCACTGCTCAGGGTTGAGATAGATGACTGGAGATCAGGGTGGTAGCACTACACCAAAAGACATCATACATTATCAGCAATTTGCTACTCCTAGGGCGCGTAGACCAAAGGTCTGGTGGAAGAAGGATGATTTCACCCATGCGTCTGAAAATTGGGCAACGTGGGTCTCTCCAATTATTTCATATCTATACAACAGTTAGTGCAGGGATCTTCCCCCCGCCACTAGAGCAGTTATAAAACAATGGCGGCATTCCCTTCGACAGATGGGGTGGTGGCGGAGACAGACACCGTGGGCACCGCTATGCATGGCCGTTGGCTACCGCATAAGCGGGACGGTTCTTAAATCATATCAGACTTTGCAGGCAGAATATCAACTCCACTGTAGTCACTTCCATTGCTATCAATTGAATCCTTTTGAGGGCAAACTCCTTATGGCAGATCTCAGCGAACGCAAGACAGCTCAAATTTATCCGAGGCTCATTTCTAATCACACAGATGGGAGCCATGGGAAGCTGATGTGGGGACATTTGAAGTAGAAGATTGGATCAAGGCACTGGGTGTGCCGTTGTGGCCCAGCTCAGGCTAATCCAGCTCAAATACCCGCATAGGGTATACTTTACGCGTCATTGGTTGTGGCGGATGGGGGTGATTGCCTCCCCAGCTTTTCTTCATTGGGCGGCAGGGGAGGGTACCTTACTGTACATGGTTTGGTACTGTCCAGCACTGGATTGCTTTCCGTGAGGTGTGACATCATGTTTGGGCAGGGTCCTGGGCTGGACAATCCTGATGGACCCGAAGCTCACTCTTTTTCATATTACAGACACATTGGGGGGCAATCACTACAAGCTGTCTTTGTTATTCTTTGGCCTAACTCTGACAAATGTGAGATATAGTGAGGGAATGAAAAGGCGGCAGCACTGACAGTATGGAAAGGTGGTCTAGATTGCTGTTTGGGTCTGGAAGTAGCGGTGAATAAAGCCTGGGGATGTCCACAGAAACACTTAAAGGTATATCAGGCGTGGGCAGACTACAGGGGCCTAGTGTTAGAACTTATCAGTTACATACAACAAGATGTAGATGACGTGATTCACCAGTTTCCAGGTTTGGGTGGGACTGGGAGGACATTTATCGGGTAACTTGGTTTTCTGGCTTTTTCTATTGTACATTTATATTGCGAACATGAGAGTGGGGAAGAGCTAGGGTGCATTGTGCAGGTGGATGCTTTTTTGTGTTATACATTCACTCTATCCTTGAATTGTTGGCCAAAGGGCAGTAAATGTCTGAAAAATAAAAAAAAAGGTCTGGTGGAAGAGAAGCAATGTCAACGCTTTCCTGAATCTCTGGATGTCAGATCCTGGACAAAGAAATAGGGAAAGTAGGTTTCAAAAAAGTGAACCTTATATCTTTTTAGATCTTATCTGCCGATAGCTCGTCTTCTGTCACTGGGAGGAGTATTGTTTACAATAAAGAGCTTGGAGCCCGCCTATTATTTACAATCCCCTGCCTTCATTTTCACTTATCTATCCTGCCTCCTTATTGGCCAGGGCATGTTGGCTGTCACTTCCTTTTCTTTCTGTGGGACATTCACCTAGCACCGATTGCTTCCTCTTTGTTAGTGCCTGTCTTCTGCTCATGCTATGATTCATATACTATTACTTCTTCCCCTCCCACTCCCCCTTATCTTTGCTGCTTCTTGAGACCTCCTACACACTCCTTCCCCTTCCTACCACACTCCCCATCGTTGTTGCTTGCCCGTACCCCAAGCCTCTTTTCCCGCCCTTACCTGCCTGAAAAAAAGCAAATCTGATGAAGCACCAGTGCCAGCCCCGTCGTTGTACTTTTTTTCAAACTTTACTCTTAGCCGCGGTGCATAAGTAAACCTGAAATTAACCTGTGCTTAACCCTCTGGTAGCTTGGCACAAAGCAGTCACGCTTAACCTAGTGGCAATGTGGAAAGTATTTATGCAGCACTTCAAACAGTAATAAAGTGAAAACACAAGACAAGAAAAATCTCACCCCAATTTAGAAAAATGAAATAAAATGTAATAAATTATTTGACACCAAACGACATAAATTGAGTCCATAGTACCAGAGAAATGCCGTTTTAAAAATGTAAATGAAAATTGAGCTTAGAAGTATAAAACACCAAATGTGGTTATTTGATCACAAGTTCAGCATGATCACGATGGTGCACGGGCTGGGTACAGGGACCATGTTAGGCCCGCTGAACAATGTACCTTAGGTCCGGATTATGAAGCACTGCGAGATCCTAAGCATAGGATGCATCGCACATCAATGGTTTTGTTGGGCTGCAGGGCTGTGATCCAAGGTCCTCTGTCAAGATGCCTCTCACAGTGGCAGTTCTGAGAAGCTACAGGGCTGCAATGGGTGGTCCTGCATCTAAATACATCATACAGCAACGGTTTCGAGAGGCTGCAGGGCTGCAATGCCCTGCTTCAAGGTGCGTCAAACAGCAGAGGTTCTGAAGGGCTGCGGAGTGAGGCGTCGCACTGCATCCAGTCTGCTGGACCATAGCTCGGCTGGCAGAGCACCTTCAGGTCCCCTTCCGAGGGTCCAGGGCAGGAGTGGCACCACTTGGGGTGCAAGACTTACAGAGGGCAAAGTCCAGGTGTTGGGCTCAAGGTGACTAGAGCCTTTTTTGTCCCACGAGGCTCTGATGAGGAGGCCAGCCAACTAACCCTTGGAGTCACTCTAGTGGTCCTGGGTTCAAGGTGCAGGCCCAGTCCCTCTCACTCTGGCAGCAGGGCAGCCGGGCAGCAGGGCAGGAGAGTAGCAGTCCTTCTGAGTCTTCAACAGGTCCGGATGAAGAGTTAGGTCTGAGAGTTCAATATTTATACCTGGAGCAAACTTTGAACTAGGAGAAGTTTCCACCGGTTTCCACTCCTGGAGCCTCCAAGCCCTGGCCCCAACTTGTCTGGAATCATCAAAGACTAGTGTCAAACCCTTTTTTGAGTGTGCTCAGGCAGAGCCTTTGTGATGAGCAGATGTGGGAAGTGACTATACATCCCCCTCATCAAGTCAGACACGGCCCATTCTGCCAACATCTATTCTCTTTTTGTCTCACTGTCTGGGAGCAATACACAAAGACCAACTGCCAGCTACACCAAGCCATGTGACCAAGGATACATACTGCAGGCACCAAATGTTAGGACAAGAAAGTGGCAACTGAAACGAAGTTTTCTGAATTGTAACTCAAAATCCAACTGTACCATTAAAGAAGGCTTTAAATTGCAATTCTTTAGACACCAAACTCAATATTCTTATGGGCTCTCCATTGAATGCTACAACTCATTAAACATAATAAGTGAACCCAATGTTATCCTATGGGAGGTGTAGGCCTCACAGCAGTGAAAAATAAATGTAAGAGTTGTTCACTATCAGGACATGTAAAACTTAAAAGAACAAGTTCTACCCTTTCAATACACTACACCCTGCCCTCTGGGCTATGTAGGTCCTGCTCTAGGGGTGACTTATATGTATTAAAAAGGGAGTTTGCGGTCTGGTGAGAGGTTATTCTTTCCGGTCAAAAGGTAGTTTAAAACTGCACACACAGGCTACAATGGATGCAGGCCTGAAACATGTTTTAAGGGGCTACTTCAGTGGTTGGCACAAACAGGGCTGTAGGCCCACTAGTAGCATTTAATTTACAGGCTCTGGGTACATGTTGTACCATTTCAATAGTGATGTACAAGTAAATTAAATGTGTCAATTGGGTCTAAGCCGATTTCACCATGTTTGAAGCAGAGAACCCATGCATTTTAGCACTGGTTAGCAGCGGTAAAGTGTGCATAGTCCTAAAAGCCAACAAAAATTAGTTCAGAAAACGGGAGAGTGTAGGCAAAACGTTTGGGCGTGACCCTGCAGAAAAAGTCAAGTCCAACATCCTTGCTTTAGAAGAAGCCTATGCGCTGCTGCTAAGGCAAGAGAAATAGAGTCAGAACTGCCAGATTGTCTGCTAGGTCAGGTGAGATACCATTGTAGTAATCAATCATGGAAATAACCCCTGGCATGGCAGTGACACGACTCTTGGCACGGCATGTCGAGACATGGACATTAACTGGAGGCAGGGGCTTGCTTCATCATCTGCCCAGATGTTCAGGTCCTCTAAGAGGATACACCCCTGCTAGACAATCAGCATACACAGGGACAGGTCAAGGCAGTTGTTAGACCTGGCATCTTTTGGCATGTATTCCCCTTTCACTTTGCTTCAGGCCTTCTGTTTTTGATTGTGCGCTGGACTTCGTTTTTGCTGGTGTTTGGACTCTACTGTTGCTGCCCAGTGCTAAAGTGCATGTGCTTGGTGCCTAAATACCATTTGGTTTCTCCATGATTGGCATATTTGATTTACTAGTAAGTCCCTCATACAGTGCACTACATGTGCAAGGGCCTGTAAACTAAATGCTACTATTGGGCCTGCAGCACTGATTGTGCCATCCACATGAGTAGACCCTAAACGTGTCTCAGGCCTACCACTGCAGAGCCTGTGTGCACAGTTTCTTTAATGCCATGGCAACCTGGCAAGTACCCCTACTTGCCGGGCCAAAACCTTCCCTTTTACTACATGTAAGGCACCCCAAAGGTAGGCCCTAGGTAGCCCCAGGGGCTGGGTGCTGTGTATTCAAAAGGTGGGAAGTGTGCTTTTAAGTTTACCTGATAGTTAAAAAACGCTAAAGTCGCTTTTCCCTACAGTCGGGCCTATCTCTCCCATAGATTAGCATCGGAGCTGCCCTGTAGAATTTTCCCAGGTTATCTTCCAATTGGGAGCTGATAGAAAATTGGAGTTTGGTTTCTCTGAACTCACAATTTGAAAACACATCTCTTGTGAAGTAGGTTTTTAAATTTCAAGTCTGAAAATTCCACTTTTAGAAAGTTTGCATTTTTCTCACTTTAACCAGTCGGTACCTCTGCCTGTCCCTAGAATACACGTCTGGGTTGGATGACAGTTGGGCTTTGTGATTCCACTCTAAACAGTCACACACAAGGGAAGCTGAGGAGTTCCCTGCATATCCTGATGGTCCATCACCAATCTGATGGGTCTTCCTGAGATAGAGTAGTGGGAGGAGTTGACATTTGCAATGGAGTACGGTTGTGCCGGTCCTCACTCAAAGAACTACGTGCCCCCTGTAGTGTGTCTGGAGCCAGGGCCAGGAAAAGCAGAGTCTTGCGCACTACAAAGACCTTTCTTTGAAGTCTCCCTATTTCAAAGGCCAAAGCGGGTATAAGAATTGGACCTCTGACACCATAATTGCAGAAACCAAAATACTTCTGGACTGAGGACATTCTGTCTGGAGGAAGAGCTTTTGGACAGCCAGGAGGGACTGCCCCTTTGCTGCTTGCTTTGCTGTGTTAGCCGGCTGTTTGCGGATTCTTGCCTGGGACTGGGAGGACTGGTCTTTACTCGCTGCATCCTGCTTTCTAAAGTTTCTCCAAGGGCTTGAGTTGAGCTTTCTTAGGGTCATCAAAGACCTCACCTGCATCTTGCTACCAGCACCTGAGGTCCTCTGCTGTACGTCCTGACCTGCCAAGTGGTGCCATACCCAGTCCTGGACCCTTGGAGGTGATTCTGGTGCTGCAATCAATAAATAAATACATCGACTCCAAGCATTATTTCGGAGCCGGCGCATCCCTGAAAAATCACTGCATCACCGCTGCCTGTACTGAAGTCGTGATCTCTGCTCTCTGAGTGCAGAACACAATGACCTCGACTTACAGCGCAAGTCATAACAGTGTTGCAGCGCCTCTGAAGTACCATTGCTGTGTGAGTCTCGATCACCACTTTGCCAAAGTCTGGGATGACTGCTCTGACTCTGACACAGCGCCTGAGGCCTGCAGGTTCGACATTGTTGCCATGGAATCAATGCACTGCGCTGTTAAATCGATGCATCATCAACATTGCTTTGCCTTCAGGAACCAAGGTCTCAATTCTGCAACAAATGCCTCACCTCCCCTGTGCTCCACATCGTCCCCGATCATTAGCGGCTCAGCAACCTTTCACCGCCTCTGGGAACAAATGCATCACTTTGCTAGGGTGGCGCCTCACCTCCTTTGCGCAAATGCATCATCCCTGAGTGCCAATGTGCCAAAGGCCTGCATTGCAGTAAGGAACCTATGCATCACCTGCCATCATGATACCTCACCTCCTCTGCACATCGTAGCATCTTGGAATTTGTGATGCACCCAAGGTACTGTACTGGGGTATGTGTGACTCCTGTAGCTGGCCCACGCTCCTTCGCATTTGGACGGAACTTGTGGATTTGTCTCGGTCGAGCGCAACCAAATAGACCCAGTTGGATCTATTGTTTTCTAAGTGCTATAACTGAATTTCTGGATTTTTATCTTTCTGGTCTTGTTTTACTCACATAAATATTGGTCACTTTTCCAAACTGGTGTGGAGTACTTTTGTGGTGTTTTACTGGATTACTGTGTGTGTGTGTGTGTGTGTGTGTGCACATTGCCTCTTTAGTTTAGCCTGACTTCTCTGTGCCAAGCTAGCTACACAAGAGTGAGCACAGGTAAACTTAGTGTGGACTGCACTTATCTGACTAGACTTTAAGTCCCTACAGGCACAGAGTGAAAACCACTGCCAACGAGAGACCTCATTTCTAACAGCGGTCAGTAACAAACAGTCACTGCCAGAATTCACTAATTCCCATCACTGTACCCACTAGTTGAGCCATATACATTTATAAATGGCTTAAACCCAAGGGGATTCAGCTGTTATTGTGGGGGGTGAACTTACAATGGGCCACAGAAACCTCTCAATAGGCTGGAGAACAACAGGGCAGCTTTCAAGCAGTGGTGGCTCCTGCGCAATGGCGGTGGAGCGTTGCCCCACTGCCTGGCTCAGAGGCAGTAAATGTAAATTAAAACAATGTGCTTGCATCGTTTACTTTACATTTGCCGCCCCTTAGCCAGCGCTGTTGTGAGGGGCGGGCCGAGGTATGGGAGGGGGCGGGAGGGGGCAGGAGGAGTGCTAGTGCACTCCACTCCCTAAGTGCGCATATGTATTTTGGTCGTCCGTCTCAGGCTGACCAAAACACACATGCGCACTTAAGTTTTTTCTAGCCCAGCTGCATTGAGCAGCCAGGCTAGAGAAACCCCACAGACTCCCTGGTCTGAGCAGGGCGTCTTTTCTGACTGCTCAGACCAATCCATGCGCTGCTCTGCAGTGTGGGGAGTGGACAGGGAGTCTGTCCCAGGGGCTGCTGCAGGCCAGCAGGCAGGAAGAGGAGAGGCAGTGCAAGGAGACGACCACCCTTCGTTTATATCGGCCACCGCTGATTTCAAGGCTTTATGGGCTGAGTAATACTCTGCCTACCCAAACCTGAAAGCACCCCTGAGAAATCGCATCAGCCTGCAACTTGCTTCTGGGCACACACATTAATCTTTGCTGCAGCAAACTAATGTTCCAGGAAACTGCACCAAACTCTCAATTACCTGAATATTTCACTAGTGTACCATCAGACCTGCATGTAAACCATATGGATTTTAGCCAACAGCGTTGAAACAGTGTGTGGTAACATTTCACCCCATGTTATAACAGTATCCTCCTGGAGAGGGTTGGCCCCTCATTCAATGCAATAAGAGGTTAATAGCACAATGTCTTTCAGGGATGCTCTATGCTAGCTCCCAGACCAATCTTGACTGTGAACAGAGAAGATCTGTTGTTGATTCATATTAATATAATTCCAGCAAGTAATAAACAATGTACATTTTCGGGCTACGAAATTATACGGAAAAAAGGTATGTACCGTGCTGTTGAATAATTTTATTGACAATGTATCACATATTTTAAGCCAGTTTTCCACACATATATGTCCATCTCAACTCCTTTTATTGTTGGTTTTATTGTAATGCACATTTTCTTCTTTTTATCTGCTCATAGATGTAGTTATAAAGTTTCATTATATTTGTGAAATATTTTTTAATTAAGGCATGCCGGGTAGTTGATAGTTTAACTGAGCAGACCGGTTATTGATTCACAGTAGTTTTTAAATAGCCTCAGTGTGTGTGTGGCTAATTATACCCCCTGAAGAGGCTATAAAACAATGGAAGAGGCCGTGTGTTTGCTCTGAGTAACCCCTGCCTGTGGGGATTTAAAAGGGAATAAATGCAGAACTTCGTTTTCAAATCAATTTCCCAGTATGCCGCCATTTTCTTTCAGTTTTGTTCTTGTTATTTCTCTCTACATCGATTGATCCTGTGCGAGGGCTGGCATCATTCTAGAATGGGGTTGGTACCTGGGCTTGTATTGTTTGGCATTTCCATGTATCTATTAAGCAATTTGACCTTCATCGCTTCAAGATGTCACCACATCATATACCAACAGCCCTTTCCACGGTGGGACTTCTAAGTAGTTAAAGAACTCATTTTGAGCACCCAGGTATAATGGCACAGTTGTATCCCACATGGAATTGGTGTTACCACTGGGTTCATTTTTATAAGGGTGCGGTATTATTGCATCATTTCTAGTCCTGGGGGTCAGAATGGAGATCAGAGGGTAATATTGCATGTTTCCCATTGCTTAATTTGAGCCAGTGGTGTTGGGTACTTGGAGTCGGCACCAGCACATAATTGTCAGAACTGGCACTTATGACAGTCTGCCACATGGTAGCGCTGCTTGTCTGATTTTGAGCGAGCAAAACAGCAGTTGTTTACTAATTCAAGATATGTAATAAATTATTAACCCCTGCTGCCCAAGCCATTGGTATAGCTTTCGGGGACTGGAATAGTCTGAATGGTCACACTTGTAGTGTGGGATGGTTACTAGGTATATTGGCTGTGGTAGCAGGAGCAAAGGGTGAAGTAGGCTGCAGTGGCCTCCTGATGACGGCCCTGGCACTTTTTTTATTTTTATTTTTTAAACTAAGCACTGATTGTTTCCCCCTTTCCGTTTTCCATTACATGCAATGAAGCTACACATTTTCCATGGTTCTACCTGCTAATTTGTGTGTGGCAAAAACCTCAGGTAGTTGTGCGGTAATTTTTCGCATGTAATACCGGTTTAGACACAGGACCTTATACACAACGGTAAAAGTTTACGATTGTTTGCTTTTCACAAAGGGATTTATGAGTAGTATCCATCTGAGTGCGGAGTCTCCGTACATAAAAAGATAGGTCTTTTTATGTGCGTATACTCCGCACTTGTAAGGATACTACTCGTAAATCCCTTTGTGAAGAGCAAACAATTGTAAACCTGCACGTCGTGTAAGTTTACCTTTGGGAATCAGACCCATAGTCTTTAGTTTGCAACCGAGTTACGGTTACTGGCTGAAGGAGAATGAGATCTTCAATAGTCTCAATTGTGGTGGAAAATACTGCAATGTTCTGAGGGGGCTCACCATTATGCAAACTAGGTAGGGCTTGGCACAGGTCTTGGCTTTTGTCAGTTAATGGTTCAAATTAGTTACCGGTAATCTTCATTACTCTTAGTCATAGCATCCTCATACCAGTCTGTACTTGTCAGGTGAGTATCCACCTCGAGACAGGAAAACCAAACCAGGAAATGATGTAAGCCTTGCTCCGCACATCTCCATTGGGAGCCATATATAGCTTGGCTTACCCAGCATCCTCTGTTGCTCCAAGCATAATGAAGACTGGATAAGGGAGGAGTGGGCAGGTTGTAAAGACTGGTACAAGGAAATGAAGGTAATAGACAGTGTAGGTGGAGAAAGCTTCAGGAACACATCATTCCACCACAACAAAGGTACTTGTAGATCCCTTTACTGCTGTTTTAGGATTAATGATACATTAACAACACTTCTCAGCTGCTTTGCTATTTATGCCAGCAAACACCATAGCACCAAGTCTAAGTAGTTTTATAGGGCTGTTGTACAATTAGGGTCTCATTATGAAGTCCTCTGGTATTTCAGTGCAGTAATGAAATATGGGGAGTACCAATATTGCAGGGGCCAGGTCAATGTACGTATGTATGTATGTATGTGTATATATATATATATATATATATATATATATATATATATATATATATATATATATATATATATATATATATATATATATATAGATAGATAGATAGATAGATAGATAGATAGATATAGATATATATATAAAAAAAACAACAAGTTGCCCTGTAGCATTAGGAGAGCACACTACCATCCTCGGCCCTCCGGCAATAATATATAGCCTTCCTGTTTCATCCGTCTGTAATTAGCATTGCCGACGCATTTCAGGGCTCACATCCCCTTCTTCCTGGGCACAGAAAACACCTCCGAAGCCTGCATGTATCATTCATCAACTTTTATTTAAGTCCATCCCCCCTCCCACTGGGCGTGTTTGCATAGCACAGTCCTCTGGTGCATTATGGGGGATGGAGTTCGTTATGCAGGAAAATCTCCTTTAAGTAAGTTTGTTTGTGTTTCCCCACTTTCCTTTTTGTGCAATCCCTCTAAGTGAGTCACAGATGAAGGCGGGTAGGCTTAATCCGCATTTTGAGAATGGTGCCGCATTGTCAAGAGTGGTCTTGACGGCGGCCTCTTTTAGCTGGTGATTGCTGTATTCTCCAGCTAATGGTGGTGCCACTCCCCACGGCCCGGCTGCAGTGCGCATAAAAGAACCAACAAGTTGCCTTGTAGCACTAGGAGAGCTCGCCCCTCCAGAATTATATGCAGCCTTCCGGTTTCATCCGTCTGTAATTAGCATTACCGATGCGTTTCAGGGCTCACAGCTCCTTCTTCCTGGGCACAAAAAACACCTCCGAAGCCTGCATGTATCATTCACCAACTTTTATTTAAGCCTATCCCCCCTCCCACTGGGCGTGTTTGCATAGCACAGTCCTCTGGTGAATTATGGGGGATGGAGTTCGTTGCATCACGGACTACATGTCCCAACAATCACCAGTGACGCTGCATTCATCATGAATGCTTCAGGGCATCTTGTTGATTGATTTCTACGCATTGCGGCCCGGCTGTGAGGAAGGCACCATCACCGGTTGGAGAGAAACAGGCTTTTCCAGCCAGTTGGGCTGGTAGTCACAAACTGTTTGTGACGGACTCTGGCACAGCGCTCCCTGCTAATTAGTCTGCTGAAATGTGACAAAGCCTACTCAAGGCATCTAATGGAGAGCAGAATTTCAAACAAAGACTCGAACTTACTATAAGGAGATGATCGTTGCATCACGGACTACATGTCCCAACAATCACCAGTGACGCTGCATTCATCATATGCTCACTGGGGGGCCTGTAATGAATAAAAGCCGTTTAATCAAGTGATGCGAGCCTCAAGACTTGTTTGTGCAGCCCAGTAAGAAGGGGTTGAAATACCCTGAAACGGGTCGGCATTAAATTAAAAAGGTGAATCATGATGGCAGGCTGCAGCATATAGCCGGATGGCAGAGCGGTGTTCTGTGCTTCTTGAATGCTTCAGGGCATCTTGTTGATTGATATATATATATATTGACCGCGAACAAGATCTCAGTAGGAGATCGAAACACTTTGGTGTTTGGAGTGTTTAGAGTTTGTTAAAATAAATATTTTGGATTGAAATCAATGGATTTTGGGTGTGCGACTCAAATTCTTTTAATCTGAAAATAGATTATCACATATATATATATATATATATATATATATGTATTCACTGGGGGGGGGGCGTGGCTAGTAGCCAACGAAGATGGTAGCAGCCTAACGAGGCTCCCGCACCCACCGCCCGTAATCCGCCAAATCATCCTTCTTACAGCTCGGGAACCCCGTGAACAACCGGATGAACCCAAGCTACACACTGCTGCCTGCTCTGGTGCCGCGGGAGTGCTGTTTCCTGCACCGAGAGAGGCGCGAGAGTCCGAAACGACACTGCGGACCGAAGCGCAAGATGGCGGCGTCCCCGTAACTGATGGGACACCGGGACCCATAGCGCGAATCCTGGAGCCCGACTGCGGGGACCGGAGTGTGGCCCGGGTGTGATCGGGAGCGGCTGCCAGACGGTGGAACCCTGCGAACCTCCTTCAACTGCGAGGCGCCGCCGGAGGACAGAACTCGGCGCCCCGCCGACCCAGACGCGACTCCTCCCTGCCCGGGAGACTGAAATCGAGGCCCCGGCGCCAACGGGGCCTACTACCCCCGAAGTAGACGAGAACGCCCAAACGGGCCCGGAGGACCCCAGCTGCTGCTCCGTCCCACCGGGCGCCCCTGATGAGCCCGGGCTTCCGAGTGAGTACCTGACCCCCAGAGCCAAACAGACAACGGGCGCGGGGTGGAGCCGACGAGTGGAGCCCTGGCGGCAAGAGAAACGACCCGGGGATATTCTGGCTGCCCGAATCAAAAGAACGACTCTCACCCCGTCTCTGGGACTGAACTAAGGCGCTCTGTCCAACGCGGGAGGGCACTGGGGGTGCTTGGTGATGAGGAGCCCAGGAGACGCTCGTCCGACCCGAGTGTGACCGGTGACCATACCGCCGGGGGGAGCGCACCAGGCCCTGTCATCGAGGGGCGGCCCCGAGCTGCCCGGGGGACAAGAATCGGAGCCCCGACTCCACTGTGGCCTCCAACTGCGGCCTAGACAGCGAGGAAGACCTACTTCACCTTCGCTGGGCTAGTAAAACGGAGCGACCGAGGGTGACCTTGCGACTGCCCCCCCAAGCCTTGAGAGAGCACGCGCCGACCCAGCAGACCCTCGCCCCGCAGGCGGGAGACCCATGGCTGGAGCCCTGGACACCCTAACCTCACTGAGGCCCACGCCTGTTGAGCACCTTGAGGAGTGGGTGAACAAAATCACCGGAGGACCTGGAGGCCTGTACTGGGCCCTGCACCCTCGGTCTTCCTAAAGGGAGCATTATCCACGGAGTTGCCGGCCCACGCGAAACCCGACTGAGTGGGGCCCCCGCGAATGCCCCAACAGAGCCGACGATCACGATACCCCTGAGACCACACAAACGAACTGGGAGACACCTCCGATTGGTGCCGGGAGCCTCCTCGAGCATCGGACTTCTGGCAGAGGGGCGGGGGGGAGACCCTGCGGAGAACGGTGGGTGGCCCGACCCAGCGCACAGCGGCACAGCCGTGAGACAGACCGGAGCAGGCTCGGTCCCCGCAACGAACACTGCAAACCAGCTGACCCTGAGGCGGCAGAAGACTCGATCCATACCTACGGGTAATCTCACAGGGGACCCCCACTGATGCACCACATCAAGGCCGCCAGACGCACCTTTCTCTCACCGCTACCCTGGTCCCCCGTTGTCACGCCGCAATGGGGAAACCGAGAGGAGCGAGAGGGGATGCCAGCCCCACTACGGAAACTATGGAAGAAGCTCCTCCACCAGCAACAGACCTGCAGCAAATGCAGGATAAAATTCTTCAAGCGATCGCAGCCACGAAGGATGCCCTGCACCACGATATTGCTCAAGTTTCAACGGGTCTTGGACTCCTTCGAGCAGACCATGCAAAACTGGCGGATAGAGTCAAGGAGACGGAGGACGCCATAACGGTGTTGGCGCCGGCACAGAAATCAATGGAGGGATGACTCACCGACGCACTGGATCGCATTCAGGCTCTAGAGAGGCGGGCAGAGGATGCTGAAAACCGCAGCCGCAGAAACAACGTGCGCCTAGTGGGCCTTCCAGAGAACAAAGAAGGTACGGACATGGTGTGCTATCTAGATGACTGGCTAAGAACGGTGGTGGCCCCGGAGGGCCTCTCCCCCTTCTTCACTCTGGAAAGAGCACACCGTGTCCCATCCAGACCCCCGAAACCGGGGCTGCCTCCTCGCCCAGTGGTCATCAAGCTGTTGCACTACAAAGACAGAGACTGGCTATTGCAACGGGCCAGGGAAGCTGGTCCATTCCAAGTAGACAACAGCAAAGTAACCTTATTTCCGGACTATACGTTTGAGACGCAAAAAATGTGCGCCTCTTTCCTCTCCATCAAAAAAGAACTACGCACGGAAGGCATCCAATACTCTCTGCTGTTCCCAGCCAGGCTCCGAATAATGATGGATGGAAAAGCTCAGTTCTTTACAACAGCGGAGGAGGCCTGGACCTGGGGGGACTCCTACAAGGCAGGCACAGATGGAGCATGATTTAGGGCTGAGGAGGAGCGCCAAACTCAACCCGTGAGGAAATCGAGGAGACTCCGGAGGCTGAGACAGAGATCCAGGAAACCGACGCACTCTCAAACGGAAGACGAACGAAAGGCGGCACTCCAAGCGGTGAAAGAAGTTTCGGGATCAGCTCTGCTCCGATCAGAGAAAGACTCGGGCTCGGAAGAACGGAGATCGGGCTCGGAGACTGAATTATCGGAAATGGGAAAAACTGGAGGCCCGAGAATCACGCCACAGACGTCGGAAGTGATAATCGGGAGCTGACTTTTCGAACATAACTACTTGTCTTCTGGCGATGGCTGGCCGAACGGCCTCTACGAACACCTGAGCAGGACGCCGTTAGACTGAAGTATCGTAAGTTGCGCTGTATATGGTGGGAGGGGACTGTGGAGACGGCATCGAAAACTACCAGTAACTAGTTCACGCTCCACAGAGCCCATAAGGCTTCCGTGATACTAATCACAGATACGTAGAAGTTCAGAGCACGATCGCTCACCTGTTTGGATGGGAACTACTTTGTTGCAGTTAGGTCCTGTTCTGGGGGGGGAGGGACCCTGGAGTAGTTGGGGGAACTCAGGGCACGTCTCAAGGGGGGGGTTTGTGGGATTTGTTGGGGGGGATGGAAATGATGTCGAACCTATTGTCTGGTTGCCAACCATGCTTGAACTGATTCGTACGCAATGGGGCTATGGCTAATATGGGATCATTGAAATGTGTGTCCTGGAATGTGCGGGGGTTGAACACGATGACAAGGAGGCACAAAATCCACTCCTATTTAGTCCGCAGGGGAGTGCACATAGCATTCCTACAAGAAACTCACTTGACACGGAAGGAGGGAGTGGCACTACAGCGTAGATGGAGGGGTCACCTTTATTATACAACACACTCTGCCTTCGCTAGAGGGGTTTTAATCTGGATAAGGGCGGGCGTCCCCTTCCAGGTCACTAGGCACACTGTGGACCCAGACAGGAGGTATGTAGCGGTTGAGGGCCTGCTCAGGGGCCGACACATAGCACTTACTAGCGTATATGCTCCGAATGTAGATCAAGCGACGTACTTTACAAAACTCTCAAAAACACTGGCCAGCTACTTCACTGGACCGTTGCTGATAGGGGGGGACTTCAACTCAATCGTGGACACCCTTTTGGACAGTTCACACCCACCACTGCAGGCATCCCCAGTGCACAGGCTAGCGAAGCACCGAGCGGACTGGCAGGGAAAATGGGATTTATCGGACGCTTGGCGGGTACAACACCCGGGGGAACGAGACTACTCATTTTACTCCAGCATTCATGACCTCCATGTCCGCCTAGATGCCTTCCTGTGCTCGCAAACAGTGCTCCCGACGGTGGCCCGAACAGAATATCTAGCGCGAACGATCTCCGATCACAACCCCCTCCTCCTAACACTAGACTGGATGAACGAAACCATACTTATCCCGACGTGGCGGCTAAGGCCGGACACGCTAGATGACCCACCTTTCCGCGAGGCGCTGGGAGAGAGGATCACACAGTACTTCGTGGAGAACGAAGATACTGCCTCATCTAGGGCTAAGGAATGGGATGCATTTAAGATAGTGGTGAGGGGACACTGTATAGGCAAATTTGCGGGGGCGCGCAGAACGCTGATAGATGATTTGGACAAAGCTGAACAGAAACTGAGGAACGCAGAGCGAGAGCGCCCCAATCACCCTGAACTACAGGGTACAGTCAGTGAGGCGCGGGAGGCTATGGCAGTAGAAATGGAGCGCCTCCGCAGCTTTGATTACAAAGCATACCTGACAAGAACCCTCGCGGAGGGGGATAAAACCGGCACACTCCTGGCCTGGCTAGCGAACCCCAGCCGACACAGTAAGCCAATTATGTCCCTCAAGGGGAGTGGAGCCGTCACTCACCAAACGCAGCCGGATATACTGAACTGTTTCCGCTCCTACTACGAAAGGCTATATCAGAGCAGGTTGGTGGATCAGGGCGCGGCAACAGACGCCTTCCTGTCCGACCTGCATTTGCCCCAACTGACTCGAGAAGACGCTGAATCCTTGGGTAGCCCGATAGACTTGACAGAAATAAAGGGAGCTGTAAAACGCATGGCGCATAACAAAACGCCGGGACTGGACGGGCTGCCCATTGAATTCTATGCCAAATACCTTGATCAACTGGCCCCACGCCTTCGAATAATATATAATGAAGCCAAGGAAACGGGCGGACTTTCTTGCTCAATGCGCGAAGCCATAATGACACCCCTCCTAAAGCCACGGAGAGACAGCGCAGACCCTGCGTCCTACCGGCCACTGTCTATACTGATGACGGATTATAAAATCCTAAGTACAATATTGGCCACTAGGTTGTTGACCCATATGAACAGATTGGTCCATAAAGATCAATCGGGATTCATACCCACGAGACACACGACACACAACATACGCAGACTTCTCAATCTAATAGATAATCCTCCTCCCGAGGCACGGACCCCCCTGGTGCTAGCGGTCGACATAGAAAAAGCATTCGACAGCCTAGAATGGGACTACCTCTATAGAGTAATGAGGATCTTTGGATTAGGAGAGGGATACATTGAGTGGACAAAAGTATTGTACGCGTCGGCAAAAGCCAGAGTGAGGGTCGGAGCCTTGGTCTCAGACAGATACGATGTGAACCGGGGCACCAGACAGGGGTGCGCACTTTCCCCCCTACTATTTGCGCTTGCGGTGGAACCCCTGGCGGCTACGGCCAGACGGGGCGACCACTACAGCGGATTGGACTCCGGAGGTACCCGCCATTTTATCTCCTTGTACGCGGACGACCTGCTCCTCTTTCTGGAGGATGCCGAGGAGGCAGTAGAAGGAGCCGAGAGACTGTTAGCGTGCTTTGGCGACATCTCTGGATTACGGGTGAACTGGACGAAAACTTGCCTCTTTCCCCTGAGGAGAGAGGAGGCACGTCCCCCAACCCACTCGATGTTGAGATGGGAGCCTGACTGCCTAAGCTACCTAGGGGTGCACATATACCATGACCCTGCTGACCTACTAGACGGCAATATCGGACGCTGCATCAGAGCCTTGCAGAGCAGTATGGCCTTTTGGGCCACCCTGCCCCTGTCCATGACGGGTTGAGTATCACTACTGAAAATGATAGCCCTACCAAGGCTGTTATATTTTTTCCGGACACTCCCGATATGGATACCCGGAGCAACCTTTAAACGGCTAAAGTCATTAGTGATCTCCTTCTTGTGGGGAACGAGCAGGCGTAGAATTGCACTGGCGACGCTGACCCGCTCGAAAGACGAGGGGGGCCTGGCGGTCCCGGACTTTGAATTATACTACCTGGCAGCCCAACTACAATACTTTACACAAGAGATTGCGAGAGCCTACCGAGGTCCAGAACAAGATAGGGAAATTGGGATACCTCGCCATGTTCTGGCATTCATTGCTCTACAACAGAAATTAGTGCTCAGGGAACTATCTCTAGAGGAACGAACGCTTCGATTGTGCTGGAACAGATCGCAGAAGCGAGCTGGGCCGGCGCACCCGTATGCGCCCGAGATCCCACTGGGTATGGTGACGGCGCTGCCACATGGGGGGGACTGGTCGGGATTGCGGGACTGGGAAGAGGCAGGCTTACAAATGATAGGAGACCTCTACGACGATGGAGTACTAGTACCATTTCAGACTCTTCAGGGGCGCTACGACCTTCCGAGGGGCGATTATTTAATACACGCAGCAGTAGTACGAGCCATACAAGCGCACTGGGGTGAGGGGCTGGTCGAGCCAAAGACAACTCTGGCGTGCCAATACACGATGATGGCGGCAGGGACATTCAAGGCAGTCACGTGCCTCTACTCCCGACTGTCGTCCAAAAATATTCAACCCCTCACATCACTTAAAACGAAGTGGGAAGCAGACCTGCAGAAGGAAATCCCCGACACAACGTGGTCCCAACTGGTGCGCAGAGCTAGGAAAAGCACCAGGAATGCGCGCTTCCAACTCATCCACCTGTACATCCTCCACAGAGCCTACTTAACCCCGAGCAAAATAGCAACATATTTTGGAGTGACTGCCACAGCTTGCCCCAGATGCCGCCTAATGGAGGCGGATCTACTCCATATGCTCCGGGGTTGTCCTCACATACAGGAGTATTGGAGTGAGATAGGTGACACACTGAACACAGTGACAGACAGGGAACTGCATTACGACAATGAAGTCACTCTTCTACATTGGTTCCCACACATAAGCAAAAACAAGCTAACAAGCAAATTCATAGACATGGGCCTGCTCCTGGCTAAACGGGAGCTGACCAAGGGTTGGAAATCGAAGTCAGGGCCAACACACAAGAGATGGCTGAACGAATTCTTGAAGTGGGCAACAGCCGAGAGCACGATCAAACACCAACTAGCCCGCCGAAGCTCAAACGAGAAGGCGCTGGATGCGGCAAGGGCATGGGAAGCGTTAGTTCAGGCTCTGAGATACAACACAATAGAGGAACAGGAGGGGGAGGAGACTGAGGGCCCATCCACTCCATTGACACCCACGGTTCACCCAGCGCTGGTACCAGACACGCACACACAGGGAAGTACGTAACACTCCGTTGACCTATACTATCACGACAAGCACCAGACATAGGCGTAGACACACCGAGGGGGCGGGGGGGAAGCATAGAACAGCAAGAGTACTGACATAAATCATCGACCAATACTAGGAGTGGAGGGAGAAGGAGAGAACAAACACAAAAGGTAGGAGGCGGTTGAACCATCCTTCTCCTACACGACCCAGCATACCTAGGAGTACAACAAGACCACGAGTACCGCCGCCCGACCTCCGGGTTGAGGGCTAAATGGCTGTGTACAATATTATGGTGGGGAATGAGATTGGAAATACTCTGTGCATAATGTTGAAGTGTTAAGTCTGTAACTCTGCAATAAAAATTGTTATACAAAAAAAAATATATATATATGTATTCACTGATAAAAACATAGGTTTTGGGGAAAGTTATAGTTAGTTGGACATATCACTCGTACAAAACCAGAGAATTCCCCCGTTATAGTTAGTTCAACTATAACTAGCGCCCCTGCAATGCACTGCTGATGACGTCACATATTACACCACTCATGACATGGTCAGTGACATCACTGATGACATCACTGATGACATCTCAAATGACATCACTGATGACATTATCCAGTGACTGTGTGTTTCTGTAAAGTTTAAATATGTTTAATATATATAGGGAAAGGCGTATTGAAGAATGAGTGGCTGTATCTGTGTCTGAATGGGTGATTTAGTAGGTGCGTGACTGACTCTATAAGTGAGTGATTAAACGCATCCTACTAAATGCATGGGTTAGTGACTAAACTGTGTGAATGTCTGTATCTGTCTGTCGGTGTGTAAGCGGCTGCATGGGTTTGTGAATAGCTACATGAGTGTCTATATAGGTTATCGATTGGTTGTCTGAGTATCTGTATGGGTACCTGAGTGTTTGTTTGGGTGG